>NC_080586.1:36435000-37060000 GCF_029962835.1 Magnolia sinica
ATGACTGTTTTAGCTTCTCACATGTTAGTTGCTATGCAGGTTGGAGAGGCTCCTATTCATCATCTTATTTTTAAAATTTTGAATATTAACAAGATGAAATCGGAATTGGCTCCTGGCCAAGTGGATGTTAGTGGTGGTGGAGCTAAAGCAGGGAATGAAGATGAAGCTAGCGATCTTCTTGATGATATTAATATGGATGATATTTCTGATGAAATTGAATCTGATTCTGCTAATGATCCTGACTATAAGCCATCTGATTTTGATGCTCATCTTCGTGCTTTAGAGGAGAAGGTAGAGAATATGAATGTGGCGTATGATTTTCGATTTAAATATATATGCAAGTATCTTAGGCGCTTAAACAAGGGCCTTCATCAACTTGATCCTACCAAACCTGCTTCTTCATCTGGATCTGATTAAGTGTTTTATCCATTGGTCTGTATTAACTCTAATATTATTTTACCTTTGTTTGTGTGTGAACTTTGTTTTTACTTCAGTTTGGTTGACTGACCTATGTTTGTGGAATTTGAACTGATTATTGATATGTGCTCTTTTAAATTGCTTTCTTATCTTGCCTAATTATTTCCTTTTTTACTCACTTGGCAATCCTTCTTTTCCAATATTTTTTTTCTTCCTTTGTCATATTGTGACAAAATGGGGGAGAAGATTTCAGGAAGTTTGGATTGATAGGAATGGATATATGGATTGTGGTGTTGGGGAAGTAGCATTAATTTTTACGATATATATGTGTGCGCTACTCAGGGGGAGTAAATAAGTAAGGAAGAATTTGTGTTAGTTAATGACAACTAGTGCATGATTCTTTAACCAGGCTATAAATAGTTCTCTTATATATGACTGGTGCATGATTCGTGCTTCTCTTATTTTCTATTAAAGTATGTTTTGTCACAAATTTGACAAAGGGGGAGATTATAAGTGATATGGTTTCCTGCTCCTTTGGTTGTCAAATTTTGTGGTGCCAAAACCTCAATCTATGTCTTATGTACCTCACAGGTATATATGTTCAAGACATTACATTACCTCTCTAAACACTTTACTTCAAGTCAAGAACGAGGAACTACTTTAAACCATTTCAAGAAATGTAAGTACAAAATACAACGAAAGAAGTGATCTTGTTCAAAGACTCAAGTTAGTGTACAACGTAAGATGAAGTGTAATTCAAGCTCTATAAGATCTTAGGCTTAAGGTTACATCAAGTAGAAAGATCTCAAGCTTCACAATCTTCGAAGTTCAACTATCATCTGAAGAAATGAAGTCTCAATGTTCATACCTCACTTTCAAGGTATGATTGACCTTACCTTACGGTAGGTCATTTTGTATACATAATTCAAATTGAATCATTTTATAGATGTTTGGTCTGTTCTAAGATTAGTCCTGAACTCTGTTCGACTAGTCTTAGATCTGGCTCGACCAGTCCAAGAAATTCCTAGACCAGTCCTAAGTTGTTGCAATTTTTCAGAATTTTTTGGTTGAGCTATGATCAGTCCTGGATACTACTCGACCAGTCGTAGGAATAGTGTCGACTCGTTCTAGGACCAGTCGTGCACCTTCGACTCAAACTACAGCGAACAAATTAGGTGCCTCACGACCAGTCGTAGGATGCTCACGACCAGTCGTGGAGGGCTAACGACCTGTCGTGGACACCCTATGACCAATCATGAAATGGTTTTATCCGATTGTGCTTAAAATTTCAAAATTCTGTTCAGTCTATGACTAGTCATAGTGTCCTCAAGATCAGTCGTAGATGCAATTTCTGCAACTATAAATAGAACACGAATTTCAGAGTTTTACAATGCAATTCAAGTAAAATTAAGGCATTACTCTGAGATAAGTCTGTGTTCATTCTTAAGCTAATTATGCATATTTAATATTCTCTTTTGTTAGCTTTTTCTTATTTCATTTTGTTTCTGCATTCAAATCTAATTTGAAAGAGGAATTGGGATATTCCACTTCCTGGAATCAAAATCAAATAGAGCTAGCCCTAATTAGATTTAATTTAAAATCAATTAGAACTTAGAACCATTTCAAAGTGAGTATTGGACATTAAACTTCTATATTCGAACTTCTACTTCGATTGGTTCTTCCGATCTGCTACAAAAGGAGAAATTCAGGTATTTTACATTTGTGTAAATCTTTTATTGTATTGGTTTCTTTTGAGATTAAGCCAAAAAAATCTCATTGTGTTGGTTATCTGAGGAGAGCCAAAAAACTTAGAAGTGGGGTTTTTGAATTTTGTAAGCCCATTGAAAGACACAATTGTGAAGGTTTTAGGTGAACCTGTGAAACATATTTTCATAATGAACACTGATATCCCCTATGTGAGGATATTAGGAGTGGAGTAGCAATCTGTGTGGCTATTGTTTAATAGTTGGTGAACACACAGGCGAACCACTATAATTCTTTGTGTATTGTGGTTTGAATGTTTGCTTAATTTTCATATCATTTATTATTCAAAATTGTGGGATGTATGTGTGGATGTGAATGTTGTAATATTTACATTTCAAGCACTGTGGGGAATGTTGTAATAGTTTAGATTTCAATTCTTGCTATTTTCTTTCTGTTCCTTTACAGTTTTAGCTTTTAATTCTCTAATTATTCTAGTAAGGTTGTCCTGCCATGAACCCTTGGTTTTTATGGTGAATGGTTGTCCTTAGAGCAACTAGCTTTTGTGATTGATTTACATTTTGTATTGTGAATTATTATCTTTCCTGTTCTTGACTATCTTATTGTCTTATTCCGTTGTTATTATTTTAAATTTGACATAGTTCTATTCACACCCCCCCTATAGGACATATAGCTAGGCCTTTTCATGGTAGTAAACATGCCTTTAAGCTTAGTGAAAGCTTCTTAGCGTTGCTCAGTCCACTTGTATGGTGCATCCTTTTACAGTAGATTACATAAAGGATAAGACAGGTGGCTAAAGTCCTTTATGAATCATCTATAAAATTTGACGTGTCCTAAGAAGGATTGCATGTCACGTACGCTCTTGGGTGGAGGTAGGTTAAAGATATGATTAATTTTTGCCTTGTCTACGTCAATTCCCTTGGATGAAATTATATGTCCAATTACAATTCCCTTGGGAACCATAAAATGACATTTCTCCCAATTTAGAACAAAATTCTTTTCTTCACATTGCTTCAGCACACATCTAAGATTTTCCAAACACTCATTGAAGGATGGACCAAAAATAGAGAAGTCATCCATGAAGACCTTTAAATATTGCCCCACTATGTCAGAAAATATACTCAACATGCGTCATTGAAGATTGGCAGGGGCATTACACTCTTCAAATGACATCCTTCGGTAAACAGAGGTGCCAAAGGGACATGTGAATATTTTCTTTTCTTGATCTTCAAGGGTTATCTTTATATGATTGTATCCCGAATACCCATCAAGGAAGCAATAGTAAGAGTGACCAGCTAGTCTTTCTAAAATTTGATTGATGAAGGGCAAAGGAAAGTGGTCCTTCCTTGTGACGGTATTCAACTTCCTATAGTCAATGCACATTCTCCACCCAGTAGTAACTCTAGTTGGCACGAGTTCATTGTCAGCATTGGTTACGATGGTGATTCCGAACTTCTTAGGAACCACCTGAGTTGGACTCACCCATTGACTATCAGATATAGGGTAGATGATGCCCACATTCAATAACTTGAGGACCTCTCCTTTAACCACTTCCTTCATATTTGGATTTAACAAACATTGTGGTTGTTAGAAGGTCTTCACATTATCCTCTAGATGAATATGGTGAGTACAAATCAAAGGATCAATTCCCTTGAGGTCCACAATCGACCACTTAATGGCTCCTTTATGCTCAAGGAGAGTAGAGATAAGCATACTCTCTTGTTCTTTCTTAAGGTGGGAAGAAATCACCACTGGATATGTAACACCCTGAAATTCGGGGGTCGAGCATAACTCAGCTCCCGAGTTCCAAAACATCACTTATGCAACATAATTAATGATGGATGTATGTTGACTGTATTAGTGCATAAAACATGGAATAGATCAAGCCAAAACACAAATATAATTCAGGGATATGTGAAGAAAGCAAGCGGAAGACTTATAGAAATATATGTGAACAAGTGCAGATCCCTGAAGTATATATGCAAACCAGGTCGTAATGAAAGTGTTACTTAACAAAATTATAAGTATCAAGTTACATCATTTAAATTCCCAAAAATAATCCCTGAGTCCTGCGCATCAGAACAAGGCTCGCTTGAACCCATCTGAAAACTGCATATAAGAGAAGGCAGCCTCATCATCATCCATCTCCCGCTCTACCTCAGAAGTCGCATCCACATCTGCAACATCAGAACCTAAGACAGAGTCTGGTGGGTGTTTAACACCGCCCCAGAACATGGGAGTGAGTGATCAACTCAGTGGAACAATAAGGCACTGGTTAACATGTTATCAGTTCAATCAAACAGTAATGATAAAGCAGAACAATTAAATAAATCCTAAGTACTCTTGTTAATGCAAAGATGTATGCAAAATGATGCGTGCCCTCACGCGTACACCCTCAGCGTCTTCATCTTACGTTATGCATGACACCACCTCAAAGTGCGCCACATCTACAAAGCACATGCAAATGCGGTGCATGAATATGATTACCAAGTTGTTAATAGTCCATTTCATACAGCAGGATTGGAAAGCTAAGATACCTTCCCCATATCACCATCTAAACAGTGATCCATTCTAGGGTCGTCAGTCCTAGGCCGACAGCACGAATATAGTGTCCCATACCACCATAATCGGCTCACGAGTTTAGTTGCTCACTGGTCACTACGGGGAGGCTCGTCACCCCAGCATAGGCCGACAGCTCGACCACGGTGTCCCATACCACCATAATCGGCTCATGAGTCATAGCGGATCAAGGTACCATGGTTAATAGGATTTCACTGGTAAGTTCGGTACCCTAAATTCAAGCAGTAGCGTCCATACGTGGTGAACATACATCGGACAATCGGGTTACTTGACGAACTCGACTAGCACGAGCGCACGTTGGGTTGAACGACATAGAGTGTGCAAACACTCCGCGTGGCCAAACCACTGCCGCCAACTCTAATACGACTCGAGTTCGTCTAATCACATCCTACATGGCGAAAGCAACCTCAGCCACGATCATGAAGCAGATTACCGATTTCCTGGACTAATGCATAGTCCCAAACACATTACACTACAACAGATATTCATATTGAATGAAGAACAGTGAAGGAACAACAACTCAAATCATTATACATAAGCACTTAAAGAATATCAACTTAACATAAATGTAAGCATATGTAATGCTTGAAATTAAACGATAAGGAATGTAACTTGCATAATGGAAATCATGCACATCAATAGGAGTGTTGAGAATCACTTCTCAACGCCCGCAATTAGTGTAATAAGTTACACTTTAGATCACTCAGACATCTCTACAAACACTTAGCATACATAATACAACATACATGACGTATGTTGAAATACACACCTTTGGACAATTCCTTTTACCAAGGAGTTGTCATACATGCATCTAGCACACATACATGACAATTAATCATGGCAAACACAAGTGCGTAATTTATACGTATACGGTACTTTATACATACACATAGAATACACAAATCTCAAAGTAACACATGAATATCAGGAAAGCAACGTAAACACAACATTTGGCATGTGAAATCTCATCCATAACAAGAATAAATCATTAACTGGAATTGAAAGCCTTGAAACCCATAACCTATACGCTTAAAGTCCGCACCTTAAGCTAGAAAAGAAACACCGAACTGATTTCAGACGAGTTGTCTTCGTCAACGGCGATAGAATACCCTAAAGTAAGGATAGAAATGAGATACAACAACACCAAGACTAATCTAAGCTCTAACACAAATTAGGGTTAGGTTAATTTAGCCCAAGATGAACTCAGAACCGTCAGAATAACGATTCAAAGTGAAGGTTCAAAGATGTAGAAGAACAAGAAGAATCCAAGATGATTCACCAACTTATCTCTCACTTTCTCTCTCTTTTCCACTCTCTTTCCAACCTAGGGTTAGAGAAAATTCGTATGGAAAAGAGAGCTAGGGTTTAAGGACTATAAATAGGCCTAATATTGATGGAAATAACCCCAGGGCCAAGGTATACTTAGAGTATAACCAAAACCTAACTCTCGCGATCCAACGAAGCACTTCTGGTGGGCCAAATACCACGAAAGGTCGGACTTAAGCTCACTGACCATGGATCTAGGTCAAGCTGAGTTTTCGTACCGACCGGCTCTTCAGATCAGCCGTGGCGGACCACACTCAATTTAACGGTCACGGAATCTCGATCAGGTCCACAAGCACAAGGATCTGCCTGGGCCACCTTCCCTCATCAGAGGGTGAAATTGGGTCAGAATCCAGCGGTCAGATAGCTTAAAATCGTCGCGCAAGCGACATGACTCAGATTTTATAAAATCTTATTAAATTCCAACCGTTCTCACACTCTTCACTCCAAACTCAATCAAATCGACCCAGAACATCATCTGGACTTGATTTTCGAGGTGATGGTCAAGTCCAACCTAGTGACCGCAACAGCCTAAGATCATCGCTAACGGACTTTCGACGCGCAGTCCAGGTCCAATCCAGATCTTCCAAAAATTCTCCAGAACAACTGAATTTAGCGATGGATCTCAGCTTTCAGAGTAACATAGCGCTAACTAATCTACAAGTTTTGAGTCATGCAGATCGAATTTAAAGTGATTGATGTAGATTTCACAAGCAATCGAGTATAGCGCTAAATACCCCAAAACAACTACTAAGGAAAGATTAGCACAAAATTTCCAAGGTCATTACAATCTACCCTCCTTAAAGAAAATTTTATCCTCGAAATTCATACCTTCATATAATCTTCAAGGATCAGAGGGTAGGTCTTCCTGACCTCAGCTTCAGATTCCCAAGTAGCCTCTTCCACACCATGATGCGCCCATAGCACTTTCACAAGAGGGATAACCTTGCTACGCAATACTTGCTCCTTCCTGTCGAGAATACGCGTCGGTCGCAGTACATAAGTGGCATCCTCACTCAACTGCACTTGCTCCCAACTAATAATATGCGAAGGATCAGGAACGTACTTCTTCAGCATAGAAACATGAAATACGTTATGCACGCCCGCAAGAGGCGTGGGCAAAGCAAAGCGGTATGCTACCGCTCCCACTCGATCCAGAACTTGAAATGGACCAATAAATCTCGGCGTCAGCTTTCCCTTCTTACCGAACCGTAGAACTCCCTTCATAGGAGAGACCTTCAGAAAAACATGGTCTCCAACTTCAAACTCAAGCGGTCGACGTCTCGTATCAACATAACTCTTCTGCCTACCCTGGGCTGTCAGAAGTCGACGTCGAATGATGTCAACCTTCTCTGAAGTCACCTGCACCAATTCCGGGCCAAGCAAACTACGCTCACCAATTTCTGCCCAGCAATGTGGTGCTCTGCACGGGCAACCATACAACGCCTCATAGGGAGCCATACCGATACTCGCCTGGAAACTATTATTATATGCGAACTCTGCATACTGAAGACAATCATCCCAACTGTCCTTGAAATCCAAAACACAAGCTTGCAACATATCTTTCAGGACTTGATTCACGCACTCCGTCTGCCCATCTATTTGCAGATGAAACGCGGTGCTGAACTTCAGTTTCACACCCATCGCTTCCTAGATACAAGTCCAGAAGATAGATGTAAAACGCGTGTCTCTATCAGACACAATTTCCAGGGGAACTCCATGCAGACGTACTATCTCCTTGATATACAACCTAGCCAACTCGTCTGTAGAGTAAGTGACTCTGATCGGTAAGAAATGCGCTGACTTCATTAATCGGTAGACGATCACCCAAATAGAGTCATATCCCTTCCTCGTCCTCGACAACCCAGAAATAAAATCTATAGAGATGAAATCCTACTTCCATTCAGCTATGGGCATGGGCTGCAACAATCCAGGAGGTCGACGATGCTCTGCCTTTACCTGCTGGCACATGAGATAACGAGAAATAAATTCAGCAATCTGGACCTTCATATTGTCCCACCAATAAGATCTCTTCATATCCTGATACATCTTCGTGCTACCTGGATGCATCGCAAGTTTAGAACTATGGGCTAACACGAGAACCTCCCGTCTCAAGTCAGGGATGTCAGGAACACATAACCGGCCACGAAAACGTAGGCCCCCATCAGAACTAACACTCCAGTCGGAGTTCTCATCTGTACTAACCCGCTTCCTCATCTTCACCAAAAGCTCATCATCTGCCTGAGCTGCAATAATCCTCTCGTCGATAAGGGGCTGTACACGAATGTCCGCGATAACCTCATACGGTTCAACCACCGTTAGCTTCTGCTCAAAATCTCGCACGAACTCCAACATATCCCACTCTGCTATCATCAGCGGAGCCGCAAACTCAATAGCCTTCTTGCGACTCAACACATCTGCCACAAGGTTCGCCTTGCCCGGATGGTAAGAAACATCGAACTTGAAGTCCTTCAATGTTTCCATCCATCGGCGTTGCCTCATATTCAAATCACGCTGCGTGAAAATATACTTAAGGCTCTTATGGTCGCAAAAGAGCTCGAACTCCTCACCATAGAGGTAATGTCTCCAAAGCTTTAATGCGAAGATGACAACTGCTAACTCCAGGTCATGCGTAGGGTAATTCTCTTCGTGTTTCCTTAACTGACGCGAAGCATAAGCAATCACCCTGTCCTTCTGCATAAGGACACAACCCAGGCCAACGCGAGAGGCGTCAGTATATATAATATACTTAACCCCTTACTCTGGCAATACTAGCACAGGGGCGGACGTCAACTTGTCCTTTAGATCCTGAAAAGCTAACTCCACCTGCTCATTCCAAGCAAACTTCAAATCCTTCCTGTCAGCTGCGACAACGGTCTGGCAATCTTCGAGAAGTCTTGAATGAAGCGTCGATAATAGCCCGCAAGACCCAGAAAACTCCTTACCTCAGTAACTGAACCAGGCTACTTCCAGTCCTGCACTGCAGCTACCTTGGCAAGATCGACGACTATTCCTTCCTTGGACACCACATGTCCCAGGAACTTGACTTCCTCTTTCCAGAAATCACACTTCTTGAACTGTGCAAAAAGCTGATTCTTCCTAAGAGTATCCAATACCGCTCTTAAGTGCTTCTCGTGTTCTTCCCGGCTCGCCGAATAAATCAAGATGTCATCGATAAAGACAATGACGAATCGGAACAGGAATGGCCGAAACACCCTGTTCATCAGATCCATGAACACGGCCGGTGCGTTCGTCAAACCGAACGACATCACAAGAAACTCATAATGACCGAAGCTAGTCCTGAAAGTGGTCTTCTGCACGTCCCCATCCTCGACGCGCAACTGATGATACCCTGACTGCAGATCAACCTTCGAAAAGTACCGTGCCCCCTTCAACTGATCAAACAGATCATCAATCCTGGGCAAAGGGTACTTATTCTTCACAGTTACCAAATTCAACCTGCGATAATCAATACACAATCGCAAGGAACCATCCTTCTTCTTCATAAACAAAACAGGTGCTCCCCAAGGAGACACACTAGGCCGAATAAAACCCAAATCCAGCAAACCATCTATCTGCTTCCTCAACTCCTCCATTTCACTCGGAGGCATACGATAGGTGGGTAATGAAATGGGCGTCGCACCAGGCATAAGATCGATAGCAAAATCAATCTCACGCTGAGGAGGTAATCCAGGAATCGACTCAAACACATCTTCAAATTCCCGAACTACCGGCGTCCTAACTAACGCCAATTCGGCCAAACTCTCCAACAAAGAAGAATAATAATCAATACGAAGGAGGTAACTGACCTCAACTGGAAAAGTAACAATCTCGCCCTCAGGTCCATGGATCGTCACTAATCTAGCTTCGCAATCAATCTCAGCTCGTATCCTCGTAAGCCAATCCATACCCATAATAACATCGTAATGATAAAGCGGTGGGACTAAGAAAGGCCAACAACATGCATTCCATTAATCAAAATCGTCGCAATACATGCAGCAATACATGAATCACGACTAGGAAAGCATAAGAACAACAACATCTAACACTTCAAACAACCACAGCAACAACAAACAACAACTACAAACAACTACAACACTCCAACTACAAAGCCAACAACGGCTACACTCAAAGAAAACAACAAACAAAGCAAAGGACGACCACGGCGACAGCTACTCATCGAAATCAGGAGATGGAGGCGGAGCACCCTTATCCTGCAAGCAACACAGGATAGACTTCAGAGTTCGAGTCACCTTCTTAAACTTATGTTTAACAAGGCCTCAAAGATCAACAATATCCTGGCGTAAAACAGCCTGCCCTTCTTTAAGCCGTGCAAGACGGACATCTCTGGCAGTCTGCTCTGCGCTCTGCTCTGGAACCACAGGAGGAGAGCTATCACTCGAATCCTGTGCCTCATCCTCTTCCTCGTCCTACTCTGTTTCTTCCTCAAACTCCGCACCACCTTCAACATAACTCTCTTCACCATCGCTCTCTGACTCAACCTCACTCTCTGAGGCATGCCGACCAGAACCGATTTCCATCAGCTTAAGAGTCCTCAGATTGATATGGCGAACAAGGACCGGCTTCTCTGCTCCAAGTCTATAGCCAAACTCATGTGCAAGCTTGCAAATGAGGCGGCCAAATGGAAGCGATACGGTCCTTCTACTCGAACGAGCGATGAGAATAATCTGGCGCAGGACGTAAGTCGGCACACACAACTTCGCTTCCTGCCCCACCTGATATAGAAAATCCACCATCAGGCGCGTACACTCGCTGTGGTTGCTCCACCTTGGGTATACATTGAAGGTAAATATGTGGTGAAGTAAACGGAAGTCGTCCGTCATATTGGTAGCCAGAAGACTCCTATTCGGCTGTCATTCAATCAGACGACCACACAAGGATCGGGTGCGACGATCCCTCTCACGCACACTGTTCAAATTCTTCTCGCTAGCATGCACTTCACCAAGTGACACATTCAGGAGTCGGGATATCAAAGCAACATCGACAATACCCACTCGACCGCTACCACAAAGAATCTTGAACTGCAGAGGCTCCAGTGAAGGATCACGAATATTGGTGTAAAAGGCTCGAACAGTGCTAGTATTCGCGCGATACTCACCCTCGAACAAGGGACCCCAACCAGCCCCTTCTAGGAGCTCCAACAACAAAAACTCATTAAAAAGCCACGGATCAACATGAGCCTCAAAAAGGACTCTACGGCCTTCATAGACTCCATGCGACAACTTCGCCAACAAAGTCCTACTAACGGGTGCTCGAGGATCAAGGTCCCGCTTCGTCTGGAATTCACGAGTGGCGGACGTGCTCGAGCGGCACCTCTCGGCCTCCGTGCACTGGTTGGGCGGCTCGGCCCGGCTTCATCCACGGGCGCTCTCTTCTTCCCCATCAAGGAAAGAAGGGAAGAAATGGAAAAGATGGCCGTCACAATCTCAAGAGGGCCATGAGAAATGAGAGAAAGAGAGAAATAGGAAGATGGTGTAGCTTCCACACACTTGAGAGCCAAAAAGGGAATGGAATAGCTCAAATGAGAAGGAAAGGGAGTGAAATCAGCAATGGGAAGGAGGGTTTTGAGTTGGGGTGATGGGTTTGCACGAAAAATGGAAGAAGAAGAAGATTTGGGAAAGATTTGGAGAAGATTGGAGAGGGTTTTCAAGAAGGGGAGAGCTTGGGAGGGATGCTTGTGAAGGAAATAGGGTAAAGGAAATGTTTTAAGCTGAAAACCGTGGAGAGGTGGGCCACCTTAGGCTAAGGAATCATCGGCCCGCGCCGGCCCGGCCCGCCTGGCCCGCTGATCGGCGAGCCCTCGCCGAACCGGTGATGGCATCGCCGGTCTCTGGACTGACCGGCGATGCCTCTCCATTTGGGCAAGGTCCTCCTGGTCCCCCATGCTTGGAAAAGTGTGGTTCCCCCCTAGGCCCCACAGGAAATACCCCAATCGGCCCCTTGCATGATTTGACGCCTATCGGGCCATTCTGGCAGAAATATGATTCAAATAAAGATTTCTTGAAGGTTTAAGGGTTAAAAAAAGATGATAAACCATCTATACTCAGTAATAGATGATCTAGAAAAGGTTTCGGGTCACTGTGTGTGATCAGGAGAGAGCACAGACTCGATCTCGGTGAACGTTTTCAGGAAACTTTCGCTGATAGAAACTACGGAGCACAAACACAAAATCTATGATAGACGCGCACCCAAATACACTAAAGTGGCGACAACGTGCGGTGTGTGACCATAACCCAGGTCCGGTTTAATCCAGATCATGCTCTGATACCAACTTATAATGCCCTGAAATTCGAGGGTCGAGCATAACTCAGCTCCCGAGTTCCAGAACATCACTTATGCAACATAATTAATGATGGATGTATGTTGACTATATTAGTGCATAAAACATGGAATAGATCAAGCCAAAAAACAGATATAATTCAGGGATAAGCGAAGAAAGCAAGCAGAAGACTTATAGAAATATATGTGAACAAGTGTAGATCCCTGAAGTATATATACAAACCAGGTCGTAATGAAAGTGTTACTTAACAAAATTATAAGTATCAAGTTACATCATTTAAATTCTCAAAAATAATTCCAGAGTCCCGTGCATCAGAACAAGGCTCGCTAGAACCCGTCTGAAAACTGCATATAAGAGAAGGCAGCCTCATCATCATTCATCTCCTGCTCTGCCTCAGAAGTCGCATCCACATCTGCAACATCAGAACCTAAGACAGTCTGGTGGGTGTTTAACACCGCCCCAGAACGTGGGAGTGAGTGATCAACTCAGTGGAACAATAAGGCACTGATTAACATGTTATCAGTTCAATCAAACAGTAATGATAAAGCAGAACAATTAAATAAATCCTAAGTACTCTTGTTAATGCAAAGATGTATGCAAAATGATGCGTGCCCTCACGCGTACACCCTCAGCGTCTTCATCTTACGTTACGCATGACACCACCTCAAAGTGCGCCACATCTACAAAGCACATGCAAATGCAGTGCATGAATTTGATTACTAAGTTGTTATTAGTCCATTTCATACAGCAGGAATGGGAAGCTAAGATACCTTCCCCATATCACCATCCAAACAGTGATCCATTCTAGGGTCGTCAGTCCTAGTCGTCTCATACGATCATATATTTGAGGTCGTAGTAAAGGGCTCATCACCAATCAATGCACGCCTATCACACCTTTACTACCACAGTTCGGCTCGTCACCTCATTGCGGTATCCAGGTATGCTCGAGGTCACTACAAAGGGCTTGTCACCAATCAATGTAGGCCGACAGCACGAATATAGTGTCCCATACCACCATAATCGGCTCACGAGTTTAGTTGCTCACTGGTCACTACGGGGAGGCTCGTCACCCCAGCGTAGGCCGACAGCTCGACCACGGTGTCCCATACCACCATAATCGGCTCATGAGTCTTAGCGGATCAAGGTACCATGGTTAATAGGATTTCACTAGTAAGTTCGGTACCCTAGATTCAAGCAGTAGCGTCCATACGTGGTGAACATACATCGGACAATCGGGTTACTTGACGAACTCGACTAGCACGAGCGCACATTGGGTTGAACGACATAGAGTGCGCAAACACTCCGCGTGGCCAAACCACTGCCGCCAACTCTAATACGACTCGGGTTCGTCTAATCACATCCTACGTGGCGAAAGCAACCTCAGCCATGATCACGAAGCAGATTACCGATTTCCTGGACTAATGCATAGTCCCAAACACATTACACTACAACAGATATTCATATTGAATGAAGAACAGTAAAGGAACAACAACTCAAATCATGATACATAAGCACTTAAAGAATATCAACTTAACATAAATGTAAGCATATGTAATGCTTGAAATTAAACGACAAGGAATGTAACTTGCATAAAGGAAATCATGCACATCAATAGGAGTGTTGAGAATCACTTCTCAATGCCTGCAATTAGTGTAATAAGTTACACTTTAGATCATTCAGACATTTCTACAAACACTTAGCATACATAATACAACATACATGACGTATGTTGAAATACACACCTTTGGACAATTCCTTTTACCAAGGAGTTGTCATACATGCATCTAGCACACATACATGACAATTAATCATGGCAAACACAAGTGCATATTTTATACGTATATGGTACTTTATACATACACATAGAATACACAAATCTCAAAGTAACACATAAATATCAGGAAAGCAACGTAAACACAACATTTGGCATGTGAAATCCCATCCATAACAAGAATAAATCATTAACTGACATTGAAAGCCTTGAAAATCATAACCTATACGCTTGAAGTCCGCACCTTAAGCCAGAAAAGAAACACCGAATTGATTTCAGACGAGTTGTCTTCATCAACGGCGATAGAATACCCTAAAGCAAGGATAGAAATGAGATACAACAACACCAAGACTAATCTAAGCTCTAACACAAATTAGGGTTAGGTTAACTTACCCCAAGATGAACTCAAAACCGTCAGAATAACGATTCAAAGTGAAGGTTCAAAGATGTAGAAGAACAAGAAAGAATCCAAGATGATTCACCAACTTATCTCTCACTTTCTCTCTCTTTTCCACTCTCTCTCCAAGCTAGGGTTAGAGAAAATTCGTATGGAAAAGAGAGCTAGGGTTTAGGGACTATAAATAGGCCTAATATTGATGGAAATAACCCCAGGGCCAAGGTATACTTAGAGTATAACCAAAACCTGACTCTCTCGATCCAACGAAGCACTTCTGGTGGGCCAAATACCACGAAAGGTCGGACTTAAGCTCACTGACCATGGATCTAGGTCAAGCTGAGTTTTCGTACCGACCGGCTCTTCAGATCAGCCGTGGCGGACCACACTCAATTCAACGGTCATGGAATCTCGATCAGGTCCACAAGACAAGGATATGCCTGGGCCACCTTCCCTTATCAGAGGGTGAAATTGGGTCAGAATCCAACAGTCAGATAGCTTAAAATCGTCGTGCAAGCGACACGACTCAGATTTCATAAAATCTTATTAAATTCCAACCGTTCTCACACTCTTCACTCCAAACTCAATCAAATCGACCCAGAACATCATCTGGACTTGATTTTCAAGGTGATGGTCAAGCCCAACCTAGTGACCGCAACAGCCTAAGATCATCGCTAACGGACTTTCGACACGCGGTCCAGGTCCAATCCAGATCTTCTAAAAATTCTCCAGAACAACTGAATTTAGCGATGGATCTCAGCTTTCAGAGTAACATAGCGCTAACTAATCTACAAGTTTTGAGTCATGCAAATTGAATTTAAAGTGATTGATGTAGATTTCATAAGCAATCGAGTATAGCACTAAATACCCCAAAACAACTACTAAGGAAAGATTAGCACACAATTTCCAAGGTCGTTACAGGATATGTCTCATCTTGACCTAAGTAGATATATTTAAGATCAGCAAGCAAAGGTTTTAGGTCTACCTTCGGTGCTTTGAGGCTAAACGGTAGAGGCAATTTATCAAATTATGGCCTTCACCGATTAACTTCAAGTACCGTCACAACATCATCAAGCAAAGTATCCATCTTCCTAATCATATCATCTTCTAAATTAGGGGAGTGGGCCAAACATGTCTCTAGAGGGTCAGAGTATAGAGTCAGAAGTGCACTGTCTTCCATGAAAAAATTGATCATGTTAATGTCGTGAGTATCGTCATCATCCTCTGACTGTTTTCTCATAGTGAAAAAGATGTTTAGCTCCGATGTCATATTTCCAAAAGATAAATTCATAATTCAATTCCTACAATTAATGTGGCATTTGATGTAATAAAGAATGGGTGATCAAGAATGACGAGTATTTGAGTGCTCACATCTATGATGGGTTGAGTATCCAAAACAATAAAATATATTTGATAGTAGAATTTATCAACTTAGACCCACACATCTTCAATTATCCCTCTCAATACATGAACTAATCGATCAGCAAGTTGTAATGTGGTCCGAGTGGGTTTTAGTTGTAACATCTCAAATTTTCATAGCCAAAGTTTATACTCTTGACTGAGAAAATCGGGTGTTAATAATGTATAAATTGGATGCTTTAAAAATCGTACCTTATAATTTTTTTTCCATTTAGATCACATCTAGATATATTCATGAAGGTAACATTCACAAGAATAAAATTTAATGTATTGATTATTTCATCAGAGTAAAAGAATTCAATAAATAATCAAATGCCCTCTTAATGGGAGCTTATTACATTTATTGAGTTCGTTGCAGAAATATAAAACTAAATCATAAATTTATCTTCTTATTCATTCAGTATAATCTTCCATAAGGAGATGGTCCTCTAGGTCTTTAATCTATACATCACCTGCATCATCTGTATGGTTGGAGAGTGTCAAAACCCTACTCGTAGTGATAGTTATCCTTTGAGATTAACAATAATTCAAAAGAGTTATAAAAATAATGTAAAGGTTCTGATACATCTCGTACTCCACTACTACAAGGGGTATCAACATGCATAAACAACCTCCATGAGATGCATGCCTAGCAAAGTGTGTACGGTTCATCATACATAATGATCATTTCAATGTGAAATATGATTCATATAAAACCCAGATCGCCCACATTCTCACACTACAGAGATTCACCAGCATGTCCGACGCTACCGTGGATTTATGTGAACACTCCAAGGTGACACAACACACGAATCGGATGAATTAAATGACGCAATTTGTTCATGAAGTGACTATTTGTCACATCTAATCCTGGAAGTGATGTAACATGCATTGTGAGTTACTTACATCGATCTGTACACCACCACCCAAAACCCATGGAATTACGCGTTGACCACGAGGGTCTTTACCCAGAGCGTATTATATCCACGATAAAATATTTAAATCACCAGTTGTGATACCTCTCAACACATCACTTGCACTTATAGAAAGATAAATTGAATTATGGAAGTTCTGGAATATTAAGACACATGCCCAAACCATAAAGGTAAATAGCATAAGGCTAGTAAGGTAAGGAAGAGAGTAGCAATGGCTAACTCAATAAAGAGGAGAGTGACAATAGTCAACTCATTGAAAGGAGAGTAGCAACGGTAAACTCAACAAATAGAAGAGCGGTAATGGCCAACTCAATAATAAGGAGAGTGACAATGGCCAACTCAATAAAGAGAAGAGTAGAAGGGCTAACTCAATATATTAATAAAGGTAAGGGCAAGGCCTATATCGATTGCTCTACATAAATTCATAAAGATCACTTGTAATTAACATCATATCATAATTTCTAAAAGGATAGATAATTGTTGATGATAAATTAAATAATTGTAAGAAGGAAATCACGAGAGCATGTAAAAGGCAAGGTAATTTACATCAACTTAAATTAATGCTAACTTGAAGGAAAAACCTTCACATAAATTCTAAAAGGCCATGAATGAGTAACATCACACCTTAACCATTATTCCCCAAGGATAAATAGTTGGTATTGATAAATTAAACAATTTCAAAGAATATCATAATGTCATGAGAGGTTATAAATGACAGGACAATGATATCTTAAATCAAGTAAGCTTAAAGGATAAAAACCCTCACCTTGGTTGCCTGGATGTCTTCTATAGTTAAACATTCAGGGTAATTTAGAGTTAATCCTCTATTGTGATTTACCTATTTTCATATATAACCATAATGAACGTCAGAGAGTCTAAGTTATGTCATCTAGTTTTCAAGATCTTACACTCCCGAGATGGCAGACCTAGATCACCCAACTCATTCCTGACTCAGTCCAGGACTAGCGAGTCGACTTGAAACCCAATTCTCTCTTTCTCTTTCTTCCTCTTTTCTTTTCTTTCTCTTTCTTTTTCTTTTCTTTTCTTTTCACTCTTTCTACTTCTTTCTCTTATCTTTACTTTCTCTTTCTTTCTTCTCTTCTCCTTCTTGTTTCTTTCTTCTCCCTTTCTTCCCTGCTGGTGCATTTTCCAGTGTTGGGGGTGGAGTATTTATACGAATTTTGTGATTTTAAAACATTCCTGCGTATAACAATAAGCAAGACGTGTCTTGTGCGACTGATTACGTCAGCAGAAGGGCTATTTGAACACACTCCTTCTCTCCTCCCTTCTTTTCAGGTGGGAAAGGGACAGTTTTGGATGGGCCCACTAGTGGAAGGTTGAGATTAGAATATGGAAGCTGAACAGTCTTCTTCGGCAGTCATCTTCCTTATGAGGAAGTTGGTCTTCGTCAATGTTAGGTTCCAATATGGTCACTAATCTTTCAAGTTAGTCTTGTTGGACGGTTTAGATTACTTCACTGGTGCGTTTTGGGCCCCAAGATTGGAGGTCGGATCATTCTAGAAGCGAATTGCTTTCGGTTTCTTTGCTATTTGCAGAAGAAACGGTTTCAATTTCCCCATTATAGTTGGTGGGGTCCACTTACGATGATCTTTCGATGGATCAAGATTGCTCATTTGTTTTGAGGGGTTGAGTTAGGCCATGAGTCACGATCTGAATTGGATTTGACTTTTGGATGGATCACGCTTCTTTTTGACGTGGTAACAAATTCACCTGACATTGTTAGTACATGTGTGCATGAATGAATTCGATTTGAGATTTGTCGGGTCAAACGTGCCCGATTTCTTGTTCAGTGCACTGCCGGTGCACATGTATCATGAACTCTCTAGGTCAGCTGTAGGGGCCCACGGTGATGTTTTTAAGAAATCTATTTTGTCCATTCATTTATTCAGCCCATATTAGGGTCCAAATAGGGCCCCTGGTAAGAGATCAGGCCGATCTAAAGATCAAGTGGGCCACCCTCAGGAGAATATTGGTTTTTACCATTGATCTTGTCGATCAAAGGGTTGAAATTTGGCAGGTATTGTTAATTTATGATATATTGACATGGTGTAAGGTTTCTCATCAAACGGATCGTGAGAACCTTGTGATCTAAAATTCGAGGCCCAAGTTAATGGCATTTTCATAATTTTTTCTGATATAAGAGTTTTTTAAAATTTAACGGCTTTACATGGTTGTATGTGCCTTTCTAAACAATTCTTACAAACAGACGTACATCTAGATTATTACAGATAGGGATCTATTTACTGATTCCTTCAAGGGAAAGTACCTACATCAAAGCAGATGATGGATGATCTTATCTTAAAATCAACGGTCGTGTCAACTTTGGGTCTGACCTTCATAGTTTATAAGGGTTCTTAATCAATCCTAGTTTAAATCTAATGGTTGTTTCCATAATCAAATGGTTGGATTATCTCGTTATGCAATAGATTTCAACATTGGGTGGCACGGCCTAATAAATGATGGATTTGATGTAACGACCTTGGAATTTTTGTGCTAATCTTTCCTTAAGTAGTTGTTTTTGGGGTAATTAGCGCTCTACTTGATTGCTTGTGAAATTCGCATCAATCACTTTAAATTGTATCTGCATGGCTCTAAACGTGTAGATTAGTGAGCGCTACATCACTCTGAAATCTGGGATCCATCGCTAAATCCAGTCGTTCTGGGGATTTTTTGGAAGATCTGGATCGGACCTAGACCGCGCATCGAAAGTCCGATGGCGATGATCTTAGGCTGTTGCGGTCACTGAGTTGGGCTTGGTCTTCACCTCGAAAATCAAGTCGATCTGATGTTCTGGGTCGATTTGGTTGAGTTCGGAGTGAAGAGTGTGAGAACGGTTGGAATTTAATAAGCTTTTTATGAAATCTGAGTCGTGTCGCTTGCGCGACGATTTTAAGCTATCTCAATCCGTTGGATTTCGACCCAATTTCACCCTCGAATAAGGTAGTTGGCCAGGCATATCCTAGTGCTTGTGGACATGATCGAGATTTAGTGACCGTTGAATTGAGTGTGGTCCGCCACGGCTGATCTCAAGAGCCGGTCGTTACACTGACCTAGATCCATGGTCGTGAGCTTAAGTCCGACCTTTCGTGGTTATAGGCCCACCGAAGTGCTTCGTTGGATCGAGAAAGGCGTACTTTGGTTATAACCTAAGTATACCTTGACCACGGGTTATTTCCATCATTTTAAGGCCTATATATAGTCCTTAAACCCTAGCTCTCATTTCCATACGAATTTTCTCTAACCCTAGCTTGGAGAGAGAGTGGAAAAGAGAGAGTTAGTGAGAGAGATTGGTTGGTGAATCATCTTGATTCTTCCTTGTTCTTCTTCACCTTTGAATCTTCACTTTGAATCGTTCCTCTGATGAGTTCTTTTTGGGGTAAGTTAAACTAACCCTAATCTGTGTTAGAGCTTAGATTAGACTTGGTGTTGTTGTATCTCATTTCTATCCTTATTTTAGGGTATTCTTGCGCCGTTGACGAAGACAACTCGTCTAAATCAGTTCGGTGGTTCTTTCTTTGCTTAAGGTGCGGACTTTAAGTGTATAGGTTATGGTTTTCAAGGCTTTCAATCCCGAGTTAGTGATTTATTCTTGTTATGGATGAGATTTCACATGTCAAATGTTATGTTTGCATTGCTTTCTGATATGCATGTGCTATATTGAGATTTGTGTATTCTATGTGTATTTATAAAGTACCGTATACGTATAAAATACGCACTTGTGCTTGCCATGATTATTGGTCATGTATGTATGCTAGATACATGTATGACAACTCCTTGGTAAAGGGAATTGTCTAAGTGCATGTATTTCAACATGCGTCATGTATGTTGTTCCATGTATGCTAAGTGTTTGTAGAAATGCATGGATGATCTAAGTGTAACTGATTACACTAAATGTGGGCGTTGAGAAGTGATTCTCAATACTCCTATGGATGCGCATGATTTCTTTCACTTACATTCCAAGTTATTTAAATTCAAGCATCTCCTATGCTTACATTTATGTTAAGTTGATATTATTCAGATGTGTATGTAACATGATTTGAGTTATTGTTCCATTACTGTTTTACATTCCATATGAATATCTGTCGTAGTGTAGGATGTTTGGGACTATGCCTTAGTCCAGGAAATCGGTAATTGACCCTTTGGTCGTGGTTGAGATTGCTTTCGCCACGTGAGACGAATTAGACGAACCCGAGCCGTATTAGAGTTGGCGGCAGTGGTTTGGCCACGCGGAGTGTTTGCGCACTCTATGTCGTTCAATTCAACGTGCGCTCGTACTAGTCGAGTTCGTCAAATAACCCGATTGTCCGATGTATGTTAACCATGTATGGACGCTACTGCTTGAATCTAGGGTACCGAACTTACCAGTGAACTCCTAATAACCATGGTACCTGATCCGCTAAGACTCATGAGCCGGACATGGTGGTATGGGACACCGTGGTCGAGCTGTCGGCCTACGCTGGGGTGACGAGCCTCCCCGTAGTGACCCGTGAGCAACTAAACTCGTGAGCCGATTATGGTGGTATGGGACACTATATTCGTGCTGTCGGCCTACATTGATTGGTGACGAGCCCTTTGTAGTGACCTCGAGCATACCGGGATACCACAAGGAGGTGACGAGCCGATCTGTGGTAGTAAGGGCATGAAAGGCGTGCATTGATTGGTGACGAGCCCTTTGCTACGACCTCAACTATATGATCGTATGAGATGTCTAGGATTGACGACCCTAGTATGGATCACTGTTTGGATGATGATATGAGGAAGGTATCTTAGCTTCCCAATCCTGCTGTATGAATTGGACTAATAACAACTTGGTAATCATATCCATGCACCGCATTTGCATGTGCTTTGTAGATGTGGCGCACTTTGAGGCGATGTCATGCGTAACGTAAGATGAAGACGCTGAGGGTGTACGCGTGAGGGCACGCATCATATTGCATTCATACTTGCATTAACAAGAGTACTTAGGATTTATTTAATTGTCTTGCTTTATCATTACTGTTTGATTGAACTGATAGCATGTTAACCAGTGCCTTATTGTTCCACTGAGTTGATCACTCACTCCCACGTTCTGGCGGTGTTTCACACCCACCGGACTGCCTTAGGCCCCGATGTTGCGAGATGTGGATGTGACGTCGAGGCGAGCGGGAGCCGGATGACGACGAGGCCGCCTTCTCCTATATGCAGTTTCGGACGGGTTCTAGCGAGCCTCGATCTTGTGCGGGATCTATGGGATTACTATTTTGGGAACTGAAATGATGTAACTTGTACTTATAAATTTTGATAAATAACACTTTTACATGATCTGGTTGTATATGTAATTCAGGGACTTACACTTGTACACATATTTTACTATAAGTCTTCCGCTTGCTTTATTCACTTACCCCTGAATCATATCTGCGTTTTGGCTTAATCTATCCCATGTTTATGTGCTAATACAGTCAACATACATCATTCATTAATTATGTTGCATAAGTGATGTTTTGGAACTCGGGAGCTGAGTTATGCTCGACCCCCGAATTTCAGGGCGTTACAAGTTGGTATCAGAGCATGATCTGGATTAAACCGGACCTGGGTTATGGTCACACACCGCACGTTGTCACCACTATAGTGTAATTGGGTGCGGGTCTATCATCGCTTTGTGTTTGTGCTCCGTAGTTTCTATCGGCGAAAGTTTCCTGAAAACCTTTACCGAGATCGAGTCTGTACCCTTACCTGATCACACACAGCGACCCGAAACCTGTTCTAGACCCTCTATTAATGAGTGTAGATGGTCTACCCTCCCATTATTCAGTTTTAAACCTTCCAGAAATCGCTGTTTGTATCAGAGTTCTGTCAGAATGACCCGATAAGCTTCAAATTACACAAGGGGCCAATCGGGGCATTTTCTGTGGGACCCAGGGGGGGAACCACATCATTTGGACCAAGGAGGACCAGGAGGACCTCGCCAAATCGGCGAGGCATCGCCGATATGTCCAGAGACCGGCGATGCCATCGCCGGTCGCCGGGCCAGGCGGGCCGGGCCGACGCGGGCCGATCGTCCATGAGGCTTGTGTGGCCCACCCCTCCACGGTTTTCATTTTAAAACCCTTCCTTTCATCTATTTCCTTCACAAAACCCTCTTCCAAGCTCTCCTTTTCTTCAACAACCTCTCCAAACTCTCTCAAATCTCTCCCAAATCTTCATCTTCCTTCCATTTTCGTGCAAACCCATCACCCCATTCTCAAATCTTCCATTCCATTGCTGATTTCTCCATCTTTCCCTCTCATTTGAGCCCTTTCATTCCCTTTTTGGCTCATAGTTGTGTGGAAGCTTCACCATCTTCCTATTTCTCTCTTTCTCTCATTTCTCATGGCCCTCTTTGAGATTGTGACGGCCATCTTTTCCATTTCTTCCCTTCTTTCCTTGATGGGGAAGAAGAGAGCGCCCGTGGATGAAGCCGGGCCGAGCCGCCCAACCCGTGCACGGAGGCCGAGAGGTGCCGCCGCTAGCACGTCCGCCACGCGCGAGTTCCAGACGACGCGGGACCTCGATCCTCGAGCTCCTGTCAGTAGGACCTTGTTGGCGGAATTGTCGCATGGAGTCTATGAGGGGCGTAGAGTCCTTTTTGAGGCTCATGTTGATCCGCGGCTCTTTGGTGAGTTCTTTTTGTTGGAGCGCCTAGAAGGGGCTGGTTGGGGTCCCTTGTTCGAAGGCGAGTATCGCGCGAATGCTAGCACTGCTCGAGCTTTTTATGCCAACATTCTGGAGCCTTCGCTGGATCCTCTGCAGTTCAAGATTTCCTGTGGTAGCGGTCGAGTTGGAATTGTCAATGTTGCTTTGATATCCCGACTCTTGAAGGTGCCACTTGGGGAAGTGCATGCCAGCGAGAAAATGTGGACGTGTGCGCGAGAGGGATCGTCGCACCCGATCCTTGTGTGGTGGGTCGAATGGCGGCCGAATAGGAGTCTTTTGGCTTCTCACATGACGGACGACTTCCGCTTTGCTTCACCACATCTTTACGTTCAATGTGTATCCCGGGTGGAGCAACCGCAGTGAGTGTACGCGCTGATGGTAGATTTTCTATATCGGGTGGGGCGGATGCGAAGTTGTGTGTGCCGACGTACGTCTTGCGCCCGATTATTCTCATCGCTCGTTCGAGTAGACGGACCGAGTCTCTTCCCTTTGGCCGCCTCATTTGCAAGATTGCACATGAGTTTGGCTATAGGCTTGGAGCTGAGAAACCGGTCCCTGTTCGTCATCTCAACTTGAGGACCCTTAAGCTGATGGAGGTTGGTTCTGGTCGGCTTGCCTCTGAGGGTGAGGCGGAGAGTGATGATGAGAGTTATGCTGAAGGTGGTGCGGAGTCTGAGGAAGAAGCAGAGCAAGACGAGGAAGAGAGTGGGGCACAGGATTCGAGTGATCGCTCTCCTCCTGTGGTGTCAGAGCAGGGCGCAGAGCAGGTTGCCAGAGATGCCCGTCTTACACGGCTTGAAGAAGGGCAAGCTGCTTTACGCCAGGAGATGGTGGATCTTCGAGGCTTGGTTAAGCACAAGTTCAAGAAGATGTCCCGGACTTTGAAGTCTATCCTGTGTTGCTTGCAGGATAGGGGTGCTCCGCCTCCGTCTCCTGACTCCGACGAGTAGCATCGTCGTGGCCGTCTTTGCTTTGTTTGGTGTTTCTTTCTGTGTGTAGCCGTTGTTGGCTTGTAGTTGGAGTTGTTGTAGTGTGGTAGCTGTTAGTGGTTGTAGTAGTTGTGGTTGTTTGTAGTGTTAGATGTTGTTGTTTTCATGCTTTCCTAGTCGTGATTCATGTATTGCTGCACTACTTGTATTGCGACGATTTTGATTAATGGAATGCATGTTGGTTGTCTTTGGAGTTGTGCTGTGATTGATCATGGAAGTGGATCGATCCGTGTTGATTTGCTAGTCGCACCGCTTTATCACTACGATGTTATTATGGATATGGATTGGCTCACGAGGATGCGAGCTGAGATTGATTGTGAAGCTAGATCAGTGACGATCCATGGACCTGAGGGCGAGATTGTTACTTTCCCAGTTCAGGTCAGTTACCCTATTCGTATTGATTTTTATTCTTCTCTGTTGGAGAGTTCGGCCGAATCGGCGTTGGTTAGTATGCCGGTAGTTCAGGAGTTTGAAGATGTGTTTGTGTCGATTCTTGGATTACCTCCTCGGCGTGAGATTGATTTTGCTATCGATCTTATGCCTGGTGCGACGCCCATTTCTTTACCCACCTATCGTATGCCTCCGAGTGAAATGGAGGAGTTGAGGAAGCAGATAGATGGTTTGCTAGAATTGGGTTTTATTCGGCCCAGTGTGTCTCCTTGGGGAGCACTGTCTTTCTTTGTGAAGAAGAAGGATGGTTCCTTGCGATTGTGTATTGATTATCGCAGTTGAACTAAGGTAACTGTGAAGAATAAGTACCCCTTGCCCGGATTGATGATCTGTTTGATCGGTTGAAGGGGGCACGGTACTTTTCGAAGGTTGATCTGCGGTCAGGGTATCATCAATTGCGCGTCAAGGATGGGGATGTGCAGAAGACCGCTCAGGACTAGCTCCGGTCATTATGAGTTCCTTGTGATGTCGTTCGTTGACGAACGCACCGGCCGTGTTCATGGATCCGATGAACAGGGTGTTTCGGCCTTCCTGTTTCGATTCGTCATTGTATTTATTGATAACATCTTGATTTATTCGGCCGGGCAGAGCACGAGGAGCACTTAAGAGCGGTTTTGGGTACTCTTAGGGAGCATCGGCTTTTCGCACAGTTCAAGAAGTGTGATTTCCGGAAAGAGGAAGTCAAGTTCTGGGACATGTGGTGTCCAAGGAAGGTATAGCCGTCGACCTTGCCAAGGTAGCTGCGGGGGAGCAACCTGGTTCGGTTATCGAGGTGAGGAGTTTTCTTGGCCTTGCAGGATATTATCGACGCTTTATTCAGAACTTCTCGAAGATTGCCAGACCGTTGTCGCGGTGACACGGAAGGATTTGAAGTTTGCTTGGAGTGAGCAGCGGAGTTAGCTTTTCAGAAGTGAAGGACAAGTTGACGTCCGCCCTGTGCTAGTATTGCGAGCAAGGGGTTAAGTATATTATATATCCTGACGCCTCTCGCGTTGGCATGGGTTGTGCCTTATGCAGAAGGACAGGGGTGATTGCTTATGCTTCGCGTCGATTAAGGAAACACGAAGAGAATTACCCTACGCACGACTTGGAAGGCAGATGTCATCTTCGCATTAAAGCTTTGGAGACATTACCTTTATGGTGAGGAGTTCGAGCTCTTTTGCGACCACAAGAGCCTTAAGTATATTTTCACGCAGCGTGATTTGAATATGAGGCGCGCAGATGGATGGAAACATTGAAGGACTTCAAGTTCGATGTTTCTTACCATCCTGGTAAGGCGAACCTTGTGGCGGATGCGTTGAGTCGCAAGAAGGCTTTGGAGTTTGCGGCTCCGTGATGATAGCAGAGTGGGAGATGTTGGAGTTCGTGCGCGATTTTGAGCGAAGCTTACGGTGGTTGAGCCGTATGAGGTTATCGCACACATTCGTGTACGGCCGTCATCGACGAGAGGATCGTTGCGGCTCAGGCGGATGATGAGCTTTTGGTGAAGATGAGGCGGCGGGTTGGTACAGATGGGAACTCCGACTGGAGTGTTAGTTCCGATGGGGGCCTACGTTTTCGTGGCGGTTATGTGTTCCTAACATCACTGACTTGAGACGTGAGGTTCTCGAGTTAGCCCATAGTTCTAAGCTTGCGATGCATCCAGTAGCACGAAGATGTATCAGGGATATGAAGAGGTCTTATTGGTGGGACAATATGAAGGTCCAGATTGCTGAATTTGTTTCTCGTTGTCTCACGTGCCAGCAGGTCAAGGCAGAGATCGCCGACCTCCTGGGTTGTTGCGCCCATGCCCATAGCTGAATGGAAGTGGGATTTCATCTCTATGGATTTTATTTCTGGGTTGCCGAGGACGAGAAAGGGATTTGACTCTATTTGGGTGATCGTCGATCAATTAACGAAGTCGGCGCATTTCTTACCGATCAGAGTCACTTACTCTGCAGACGAGTTGGCTAGGTTGTATATCAAGGAGATAGTGCGTCTGCATGGAGTTCCCCTGGAGATTATGTCTGATAGAGACACGCGTTTTACATCTATCTTCTGGACTCGTATCCAGGAAGCAATGGGTGTGAAACTGAAGTTCAGCACTGCGTTTCATCCGCAAACAGATGGGCAGACGGAGCGCGTGAATCAAGTCCTGGAAGATATGTTGCGAGCTTGTGTTTTGGATTTCAAAGACAGTTGGGATGATTGTCTTCAGTGCCGAGTTCGCGTATAATAATAGTTTCCAGGAGTATCGGTATGGCTCCCTTCGAGGCGTTGTATGGTCGCCGTGCGAGCACCACATTGTTGGGCGTAAATTGGTGAGCGTAGTTTGCTTGGCCCGAAGTTGGTGCGTGACTTCAGAGAAGGTCGACATCATTCGACGTCGACTTCTAGCAGTGCAGAGCAAAGAGTTATGTTGATACGAGGCGTCGACCGCTTGAGTTCGTAGTGGGAGATCATGTTTTTCTCAAGGTCTCTCCTATGAAGGGAGTTTTGCGGTTCGGTAAGAAGGAAGGCGCCGAGATTTATTGGTCCATTTCAAGTTCGGATCGAGTGGGAGCGGTAGCTTACCGCCTTGCTTTGCCCACACCTCTTGCGGGCGTGCATAACGTATTTCATATCTCTATGCTGAAGAAGTACGTTCCTGATCCTTCGCATATTATCAGTTGGGAGCAAGTGCAGTTAAGTGAGGATGCCACTTATGTACTGCAACCAACACGTATTCTGGATAGAAAGGAGCAGGTACTGCGTAGCAAGGTTATCCCTCTCGTGAAGGTGTTATGGTCGCATCATGGCGTAGAAGAGGCTACTTGGGAATCTGAAGCTGAGGTCAGGAAGACCTACCCTCTGATCCTCGAGGCTTATATGAAGGTATGAATTTCGAGGACGAAATTTTCTTTAAGGGGGGTAGATTGTAACGACCTTGGAATTTTTGTGCTAATCTTTCCTTAAGTAGTTGTTTTTGGGGTAATTAGCGCTCTACTTGATTGCTTGTGAAATTCGCATCAATCACTTTAAATTGTATCTGCATGGCTCTAAACGTGTAGATTAGTGAGCGCTACATCACTCTGAAATCTGGGATCCATCGCTAAATCCAGTTGTTCTGGGGAATTTTTGGAAGATCTGGATCGGACCTAGACCGCGCGTCGAAAGTCCGATGGCGATGATCTTAGGCTGTTGCGGTCACCGAGTTGGGCTTGATCTTCACCTCGAAAATCGAGTCGATCTGATGTTCTGGGTCGATTTGCTTGAGTTCGGAGTGAAGAGTGTGAGAACGGTTGGAATTTAATAAGCTTTTTATGAAATCTGAGTCGTGTCGCGTGCGCATGATTTTAAGCTATCGACCGTTGGATTCTCGACCCAATTTCACCCTCGAATCAGGAGGTTGGCCCTGGCATATCCTAGTGCTTGTGGACTGATCGAGTTTCGTGACCGTTGAATTGAGTGTGGTCCGCCACGGTCGATCAAGAGCCGGTCGGTACGAAAACTCGGCTGACCTAGATCCATGGTCGTGAGCTTAAGTCCGACCTTTCGTGGTTATAGGCCCACCAAGTGCTTCGTTGGATCGAGAAAGGCGTACTTTGGTTATAACCTAAGTATACCTTGACCCTGGGGTTATTTCCATCATTTTAAGGCCTATATATAGTCCTTAAACCCTAGCTCTCATTTCCATACGAATTTTCTCTAACCCTAGCTTGGAGAGAGAGTGGAAAAGAGAGAGTTAGTGAGAGAGATTGGTTGGTGAATCATCTTGATTCTTCCTTGTTCTTCTTCACCTTTGAATCTTCACTTTGAATCGTTCCTCTGACGATTCTGAGTTCCTTTGGGGTAAGTTAACCTAACCCTAACCTGTGTTAGAGCTTAGATTAGACTTGGTGTTGTTGTATCTCATTTCTATCCTTATTTTAGGGTATTCTTGCGCCGTTGACGAAGACAACTCGTCTAAATCAGTTCGGCGGTTCTTTCTTTGCTTAAGGTGCGGACTTTAAGTGTATAGGTTATGGTTTTCAAGGCTTTCAATCCCAGTTAGTGATTTATTCTTGTTATGAATGAGATTTCACATGTCAAATGTTATGTTTGCATTGCTTTCCTGATATGCATGTGCTATATTGAGATTTGTGTATTCTATGTGTATTTATAAAGTACCGTATACGTATAAAATACGCACTTGTGCTTGCCATGATTATTGGTCATGTATGTATGCTAGATGCATGTATGACAACTCCTGGGTAAAAGGAATTGTCTAAGTGCATGTATTTCAACATGCGTCATGTATGTTGTTCCATGTATGCTAAGTGTTTGTAGAAATGCATGGATGATCTAAGTGTAACTGATTACACTAAATGTGGGCGTTGAGAAGTGATTCTCAATACTCCTATGGATGCGCATGATTTCTTTCTGCAGTTACATTCCAAGTTATTTAAATTCAAGCATCTCCTATGCTTACATTTATGTTAAGTTGATATTATTCAGATGTGTATGTAACATGATTTGAGTTATTGTTCCATTACTGTTTTACATTCCATATGAATATCTGTCGTAGTGTAGGATGTTTGGGACTATGTCTTAGTCCAGGAAATCGGTAATTGACCCTTTGGTCGTGGTTGAGATTGCTTTCGCCACGTGAGACGCATTAGACGAACCCGAGTCGTATTAGAGTTGGCGGCAGTGGTTTGGCCACGCGGAGTGTTTGCGCACTCTATGTCGTTCAATTCAACGTGCGCTCGTGCTAGTCGAGTTCGTCAACTAACCAGATTGTCCGATGTATGTTAACCATGTATGGACGCTACTGCTTGAATCTAGGGTACCGAACTTACCAGTGAAATCCTAATAACCATGGTACCGATCCGCTAAGACTCATGAGCCGGACATGGTGGTATGGGACACCGTGGTCGAGCCGCGGCCTACGCCGGGGTGACGAGCCTCCCGTAGTGACCAAAGTGAGCAACTAAACTCGTGAGCCGATTATGGTGGTATGGGACACTATATTCGTCTTTGTCGGCCTACATTGATTGGTGACGAGCCCTTTGTAGTGACCTCGAGCATACCGGATACCACAAGGAGGTGACGAGCCGATCCGTGGTAGTAAGGGCATGAAAGGCGTGCATTGATTGGTGACGAGCCCTTTGCTACGACCTCAACTATATGATCGTATGAGATGTCTAGGATTGACGACCCTAGTATGGATCACTGTTTGGATGATGATATGAGGAAGGTATCTTAGCTTCCAAATCTGCTGTATGAATTGGACTAATAACAACTTGGTAATCATATCCATGCACCGCATTTGCATGTGCTTTGTAGATGTGGCGCACTTTGAGGCGATGTCATGCGTAACGTAAGATGAAGACGCGAGGGTGTACGCGTGAGGGCACGCATCATATTGCATTCATACTTGCATTAACAAGAGTACTTAGGATTTATTTAATTGTCCTGCTTTATCATTACTTGTTTGATTGAACTGATAGCATGTTAACCAGTGCCTTATTGTTCCACCGAGTTGATCACTCACTCCCACGTTTCGGGACGGTGTTTTAACCACCAGACTCTGTCTTAGGCCCCGATGTTGCAGATGTGGATGTGACGTCTGAGGCAGAGCGGAGCTGGATGACGACGAGGCCGCCTTCTCCTATATGCAGTCGGACGGGTTCTAGCGAGCCTCGGTCTGTTGCGCGGGATCTATGGGATTACTATTTTTGGGAACTGAAATGATGTAACTTGTACTTATAAATTTTGATAAATAACACTTTTACACGATCTGGTTGTATATGTAATTCAGGGACTTACACTTGTACACATATTTTACTATAAGTCTTCCGCTTGCTTTATTCACTTACCCCTGAATCATATCTGCGTTTTGGCTTAATCTATCCCGTGTTTATGTGCTAATACAGTCAACATACATCATTCATTAATTATGTTGCATAAGTGATGTTTTGGAACTCGGGAGCTGAGTTATGCTCGACCCCCGAATTTCAGGGCGTTACATTTGATGACTTAAGATATGGATGGAGATTATTCCTAAAGTCTGATTCATGTTGGAGATTAGATATAGGCTTAGGATAGCTAGATTGGTATCGTACACATGCACATATTAAGTTAACTTCATGGTAACACTCGAGAACTTTTAATACTCGAGTATTGAAATGTTCGGGGTGTTACATTAGTTCACCTAGACCCAGTTGTTCATAGACCGAGAAAGGTGTAACGTCTTAGAAAAACCCGTACAAAGACCCGAGTACCACCTCAGGCAGAAATTAACCAGGACCAAATCCTTTAAAAATTAGGTTAATATTAGTAAATGTTAAACTAGAGTGCTTATGAAATTAGTACTAATCACTTTAAATATGATCTGTAAGACCCAAAACATGGAGAATCATTGACGCTACATTACCCTGAATTCTAGAATCTATCCTTAAACCCGGTTGCTCTCGGGAGCACACCGAAACTCCGTATCGGACCTAGACTGCATGTCGAAAGTCTGATTATCCCGAAACTATATGGATATGACCGCATTACTGGACTTGACAACCCCCTCAGAAATTAAGTCCTAACTGTGTTTAGAAATGCACAACTTGAGCCCGGAGCGAAAAGGGTGAGAAACATGAAAATATTTTAGAATAAAATCTGAATTTAAGTAATCTGAGTCGTGTCACTTGCAGGCCAAATATAAGGATTCAGACCGTCAGAATCTGACCCAAATACACCCTCAGATCAGGATAAATGTCCCACACATGTTGATGTACTTGTGGCCCTGATCGAGTGACCATGACCGCTAAACTGAAATTGGTCTGCCACGACTGATCTGTAAATCTGATCAAAACGAAAACTCAGCCTGACCTAGATCCATTATCAGGGAGCTTAAGTCTGACCGCACATGGAAAAGGGGCCACCAGAAGTTCTCCGTTGGACCGGAACAGCCCATATTTGGATATAACCTAAGTATACCTTGGCCCTAGGGCCATTTCCATCAAACCTGGGCCTATATAAGGACCTTAAACACCCTCTCTCATATGCCATACAAATTTGATAAAACCCTAGGAGAGAGAGAAGAGAAAAGAGAAGGGAAAAGAGAGAAAGTGAGAGAGTGAGTTGGAAGATCTTCCTGGGATTCGATCCCATTGCTCCTCGGCCTTAGCTACCACATCTACATCACTAGTCCAGCGTTTTCGACAACTTACTTGGGTAAGAAAATCTAACCCTAATCCGTTTTAGGGTTTTAGATAGTGTAAGTTATGAAATAGCTAACCTAATTCATCCTATAGGTTGCCAAATCTGCCGTAGACAAAGACTTAGCTTAAAACTGAGTTCATTACAAGTCTACCGGTGAAAGGTGCAGACTATAAATGTATAAGTTATGGTTTTCAAGGCTTTTAATGTTGGTTAATGGTTTATTATTGATGTGGGTGCGATTTCACATGCAAAATGCGATGTTTGTATTGCGTTTCTGATATATATGAACTATATTGTGATTAGTGTATTCCATGTATATATAGAAAGTATCATATACGTATGAAATATGAACATGTGTTTGCCATGATTAACTGTAGTGTGTTTGTGCTAGTTGTATGTGTAACAACTCCTTGGCGAAAGGATTTGTCTTAATACGTGCTATCACTAACATCCGTCATGTATGTTGGAATACGTAGTCTAAGTATTTGTAGAAATGTCTGAATGAACAAGTGTGTAACAAATTATACTTTATATGGGTATTAAGAAGAGATTCTCAACGACCTTAATGATGTGTATGATTTCCTCCATGCAACTTACATTCTTGTCTACTTAAGTTAGACATTGCTTATGTGTAAATTCATGTTTAAGTTGAAATACATCAAATACTCACATGCTTGTATGATTGGAATTATGGATCCATTACTGTTCTGATTTGCTTGTATGAGTAACTATTATAATTGAATGTGTTTGGGACTACGAAATAGTCCAGGCAATCGATAACAGGTCCTGATATGGTGGCTGAGGTTGTCTCGCCATATAAGACATGATCGATGAATCCGAGCCGTACTTGGGATGTCGGCAGTGGTTAGGCCACACGGAGTGCTTACACACTTCATGTCGATTAACTCAACGTGCGCTCGTACTAGTCGAGCTCGTCAAGTAACCCGATTGACCCGATGTATGTCCACCATGTATGGACACTACTGTTTGAATCTAAGGTACCAAACTCACCAGTAAAAACCCTTTAAAACCATGGTACCGCGATCCGCTATGACTCATGAGCCGGGCATGGTGGTATGGGACACCGTGGTCGAGCTGTCGGCCTACGCTGGGGTGACGAGCCTCTCCGTAATGACCAATGAGCAATCTAGACTCGTGAGCCAAATACGATGGTATGGGACACTGTATTCGAGCTATCAGCCTACACTGATAAGGTGACGAGCCGTTTGTAGTGACCTTGAGAGTACACTAAGACTGCGTAGAGGCGACGAGCCCTTACTTAGAAACAAGAGTACACTAGGCCTGGACTAATAAGGTGACGAGCCCTTTGCGATGACCTAGAACCGTATCATCGTATGAGATTACTAGGATTGACGACCCTAAAATGGATCATTGTTTGGGAATTGATATAAGGGAGGTACCTTAGCTTCCCAATCCTGCTATATGAAAAAGACTAATAAGAACTTGGTAATCATGCTTATGCACCGCATTACGTGTGCATTTGGCGTAGCAGGTTAAGCACTGAGGCAGTGTTACATGCACGAACGTAAGATGAAGTCGCTGAGGGAGCGCAAGCGAGGGCATGCATCATTATTCATAACATTCTTGCATTAATCACAGTACTTAGGGATATTTGCTTGTATTGCATTATCATTACTACTTGACTGAATTGATAACACGTTAACCTTTATTTTATTGTTCTACTGAGTTGATCACTCACTCCCACGTTTTGTGACGGTGTTCTAAACACCCACCAGACTTTGTCTTAGTTGGAGATGATGATGCAAATCTGGAAGTAGAGCCTGATTACTATGATGATCAGGACGAGTTCTCATATATGCAGTTCTCCGGGGGTTTCGCCTAGGCCATCCAAATCGACAGGGCTGCAGGGTTTATTTTTGTAGTTGAACTATTTTGATCTATTACATGTATATGATGACTCAGTAATATATTCATACTCTGGAGAGCGATCGTGATCTTTTGGTTCATACACGTTTATATACATTTTCTGGTCTTTTGCTTGCGTTATATGAATTAATCTGGAGTATGAATTACTGTTTTGGTATAATCCCACTCATGATTAATGCACTAATACAGAAAACATTAAATCATCATTAAATATGTTGCATAAGTGATGCGTTGGAACTCGGGAGTTAGACTTTTACTTGACCTCCGATTTTCAGGGCGTTACAAAAGGGATCAAGTTAACACTCGCCCCCAAATCAAGAAGTGCATGCTCAATCTGGTGGTTCCCAATTACACAAGTGATGGTTGGGCTACTAGGATCCTTGTATTTTTGTGGCACATCTTGCTTGAGGATGACACTCACTTTTTTAGTTAAAAAGATTTTCTTTTATATGTTTTGCTGTCCTTTGGTAGTGCATAGATCTTTCAAAATTTTCGTATATGAAGGGATTTGTTTAATGGCATCCAATAGAGGGATGTTAACCTTCACTTGCTTAAGCACCTCTAAGATATCCTAAGAGTTAGTTAGAGGTTTTGGTGTAATCAACCGCCAAGGGAATGGTGCAATCGACTTACACACTTTTTCCGGTTCTTCCTCTTATGAAGGAATGCTAGGTCTATCATTCTCATCTTCTTTTGGGTCCTTAGGCTTTTCCACCCTCACCAAAATAGATTTGTCAATCATCTTTGCACTCCTAAGAGTGGTGATAGATTTAGATTGCTTTATTTGATTTGAAGAGCTTGGGTCGCTAATTTCATATTGCGGTTTTGGATTTGGTAGAGGTTGGGCTAGAAGAGTTCCTTTCTCTCCAATTGTTAAGTGTGACTTAATCCAATGAATGGCCTTGCTAAGGTCTTGAAAGGCTTGTAATGTGCCTTGATTGGAAAGCTCTTGGTTTTGGATGTGTTTTAAAACCGGCTCCTCATAAGGCCTCTTTTGATTTAAGATTTAAGTAAGGGCCTCTTATGGGTTAGCCATTTGTCCATTCCACCAACTGAAATTTAGATGTTTTCTCCAACTGGAGTTGTATGTATTCGAGGTGGGTCCACTGAAAAGTCTTTGGTAGTTGTTCATGGAATTTGATTGCTCATTCAATATTTCTTGAAAAGAAGAAATTATTGGACAATTTTTAGTTGTTTGTATGTTGCAAGTACAAATACCACAAATAACTTCTACAGCCTTATCGGGTCTGATAGGTTTTACCTTCTTAAGTTCCATGGCCTCAACTTTTCGTAAGAGATTGGCAACTCATGCATTTATATCATCTTCCTCTTTTAAAACATAAATCCCCCCCCCCCCCCCCCCAAAGAGTGGGCTTATAAGTAGTGGTTCTTAAGGAGGTATCCCATGATTGCTCATTCTCAGTGAGTTTATCAAAATAATCCTACGCATCATCGACTTCCTTGTTCATGAATTCCCCATTACACATCATCTCCACAAATTAGCGCATGGGCGAGGTCAACCCTTCATAGAAGAAGCTTGTTATCCACCATGTTTCGTGGCCATGCTATAGACATGAATTTATGAAATCTTTATATCGCTCCCAACATTGGAAGAAGGTCTTATCCTCTTTTGTACAAAATTCATGGTTGCTTTTCTTAAGGTATTCATTTTATGATACAGAAAGAACTTTTTAAGGAACTCCCTTTCATCTCAGCCCATGTGCCAATGGACAGTGGTCTTAAGGAATGTAACCACAACTTAGACTTTTCTTTCAAAGAGAAAGGGAACAATTTCAATATTACTGTCCTCAGACACATTTGAGAAGTGTAATGTAGATATTATCTCAGCGAACTCTTTTATATACAAGTATGGACTTTCATATTCTAGTCCATGAAACTTATGAAGGAGCTGAAGTACCCCCAGTTTAACATCCAAAGTTCCTGAATTCAATGAGAATATCATGCAGGAAAGTATAATCACCCCTGCTAGTTGTAAATAATCTCATAGAGTATGAGGCGGGGGTGCATGATGCACCTCATTCTCATCCTGGGCCTCCTCAACTGGGTGTTGTGGTTGATGTGCACCATAACTCCTACTGACTTAGAGGATCGTAAGTGGTGTTTAATCCGATGATGGATAGGCAACCCTTCAACTAATCCTCCTGTACTCAAGAGAGGGAGAGTGTTATCACGAACCCATTTTGGCATGAAACACCCGCAGCCCTAAAATTCTTAACAACTAAAACCTAAGGAAAAGAAAACTAAAAAAATAAAGAAATTTAGAAATTTAGAAAAGATAAGAGAGGATTGGAGAGAAGTTACCTGATTAAGATTTCTATGTTAGGATTCTACAAAATAAAAAAATAAAGTTAGTTTTAAAAAAACAAATTCAAAAGTTCCTAACCTAAAAATAAAGAAAAAATTTACCATAACCTTAACCTAATTCCAATGTTAATTAACCACAGAAAAATGTAGCCATAGTCCTCGACAATAGCGCCAAAAACTTATTCACAACCACAAGTGTAGGGTCGCGATGTAGTAATAACTTGGTGAGACCGAGGTCGAATCCATAGGGACTAAACTTGTATGTATTACGAAAATAACTAGAACTAAAAAAAAGATCTAAATTGAAATCTAAAATAATTGGGAGTTATTATGAGTAAAGTATCAATAATCAAAAGGAAACTAGAGTGCCAAGGATCCACTTGTAGCTATCAAGATGCTACCTTGATTCCAGAAACACAATTGGAATTGGAGTCCTATCATATCCAATTGGAAAATCAAATCTCTAAACCTTTCATTGACCTAGTCCACACATGAAGGAGTATCGTTATGATTGGAAGGGAATTCATGCATCCACCATCCCAGGAGATGATGGTGAATCACGAGTTTTACCAATCTCACAATCTCAAAACAGGAAAGGAAGATATTTAAAGCTATCACAACATCTATTGTAATTTGAGTCACAATAAATCATAGAAAACTGAAAATATTCCTTAAAATCAAATTGGAATTCAATGAAGTTCAACAAGAACAAGAATCAAAGTAAGATAATCATCCCAATACGCTACAAGCTTCACCTCTGAGCCCTAGCCAAGAGGTTTAGTTGACCATAGACATGATTAAAACTAAAATCCTTAAAGAAAAAATTCAAAATAAATACAGAAAGAAGAAAAAACTTTTGGGAGGCTGCTCCACCCTTTGGCTCTGCTTCTTGAAACCTAATTCATGTTTAAAACTCCTTAAAGAACCCATATTTATGATTTGTCATCGAACGTAACTTGAATTTGGAAGTCGCGCCTATTCGCACTGCATAACTCTTTATGTCATCGAACATACCTTCAATGTCATCGAACAGACCTTCGATGTCATCGATGGGTGTTCGATCAATCGAGAATGTGTCCAGAGTATTTCAACGAGTTGCTCCAAAAATTTGTAAAAATCTTGATGTCATTGAACTGGCTTCAATGTCATCAAATAGGGCTTTAATGTCATCGAGAAATGCATCCAATTTGTCCTGCGACCAACTCAATTTTCATGTAATTCTTCGATGTCATCATCCTGTATTTGATGTCATCTAACACTACTTCGATGTCATCGACCGGTGGTTGATGACATAGACAGTGAAGTTCAGATTCTGTGAATTTTTGCACTTTGCACTTTCGACTTCCTTCCTTCTCCACTTGGTTTCCTTGAATCTCGAGGTCTTGAAATCTTCAATCTTAGTCTCCTAAGATCCATCCCTTACCTTTGTGATTCTTGATCATCAAATCCATGCTTTTAACATTCTTTTCAATCCAAGCTCTCAGATTCACCTTGTAATACAAACATGTATAAAATATACCCATTGAGCATTATCATGTTCATAAAATCAAGATATAAACTAGGGAAAAAATGTAATATTTGACACTCAACACTTGCTTGTTTTCCTTAGATCTTGAACTTTTGAATTCTTAAATGTTAAGCTCCATAAATCCAATCCTCCACTTGGTTATTCTTTGAGCATTAAATCATTATTTTAAGAGTCTTTTCTCCTTAGCTCTCAAAATCACCTCGCAAGAGAAAACATATGTGATTAGATAAATTAAATGTATCCATGTTCATAAGAGCAATGCATAACAAGTGAAAAATATACTATATTTCACACTCAACACAACCCTCAACTAGCATTTTACTAGTCCCGCGCAAACATGTTGAAACTAATCTTCTAAAAATTCAAATTTCAAACCTTTCTCAGAAATCAACATTCTGTTCAATCATATACATATGAGTAAAAATCAAAGATATAAGAATGAAACATTAATAATCTATGACATAACATCACTAGTAAATAAATGAACTAAGTTCCCTTTCATCAATCCATTCATAGAATATATCCAAACATCAAGCTCTTTAGTGTGCCTTGTGAAATCCAACTTATAAACTATAGGAGTTAACTTTCTTTCCATAACATTAACCATAATTATTACTTCAAAGTTGATAGATCAACACAAGTTACTGATTCTAAGCCTATCTCATTTTCAATTATTTTTTTATCTTTTTAATTTTATATTGATGGCTTCCACACTATTTTCATTTTTTTCCTTCTTTTTCCATTGATTTCTCACAGAAGCACATATAATGGGTAGTTATTTTTTATTTCACTATGTTTTAGCTAGTCCTTTTCTTCTTCTTTTTATACTTAAGGTAGATAAGGATCTCCAGACTTGGTTCTTAATACTTTAAGTAATCATCAAGCTAAAATTAGGAGTTCAAATTAACTTCACAGAACATGAGTTAGATGTGAATTGTAAACTAGACTCAGTTGATGTTTAAACTTTCTATGAATCAATTCATTAAAAGAGCTCTATTAAAAAAATCTATAAATTAACTAGACTCCAAATTTTTAAAGAATATTCTATATCTTATCATAATAACTTAAATATATTCAATTACACAAAATACTAATCTTCAAAAAGAATTTTGAAACTGAAAATTTTTGAAAATTTTTAAGAATTTGCTCAACAAAAAAAATACTGATTAGTTCACCTAATCTCACCCCAACTTAAAATTTACATTGTCCTTAATGTAAAAGATATACAATGCATCATAACATAAGATAATGAAAATAATAGAGGAGTAAGTAAGAAGGATAATACCTGAGGAAGATTAATCAGATGGTATAAAGTCTTCATCATATAAAGGGATTAATACTAAACAAAAATAAAATTAAAACAAACTATCCTAATCCTAAGAAAACAGTAAATGGATAAGTGGACCTTCATCAAACTAGAAGGTTAATCCTTATAGACAGGATTAATCGAACGGATGGACATATCCTCTAAATCAATTTTCTTAATGAATGGTTTCAGATGATGACCATTTACTTTGGAGATGTTACTTTTCTATCTGGACAGCCCCATGAGGATAGACCATTTTGACTTTGAAGGGGTCGATCCAAGGAGTTCTCAATTTATTGGGATAAAAGATGAAGTCTGGAATTATATAAAAGTACTTTCTGGTTTAGCATAAAAGATTCTAAAGAATGTTCCTATCATAAAATACCTTCATTCCATCTTTATATATATATATATATATATATATATATATATATATATATATATATATATATATATATATATATATATATATATATATATATCCTAGAACTCTCAAATGCATCATTCTAGATTTCTTCAAGTTCATTTTATTATAATTTACGTAGTGAGCCTGCATTGTCAATATTGAAATTGAAATTCTTTATTGCCCAATACACTTTATGCTCTAACTCAATAGGAAAGTGGCAAGCCTTCCCATATACAAGTCTAAAGGGAGACATCCTAATAGGGGTTTGTATGCCACATGGTAAGCCCATAATGCATTGGTTAGTCAAAGTGACCAATCTTTACAATCTGGGTTAACCATTTTCCAAGGGTTTTTTTTTTTTAAATTTTCGTATTTAAAATCTTAGCTTGGCCACTTATCTGAGGATGATAGGGTGTACTCACTTTCTGATTAAATGTTTTCTTTCAAGAACTTAATGACCATCGATGATCATTATTCTAACACAGAATTGCCTCCACCCATTTAGAGACATAATCAACGAGCAATATGTTTATATTTCTAAAAGATTGGGAAAAATGTCATATGAAATCAATGCCCTAACAATCAAATGCTTAAATGATAAGGATAGGGTTCAGTGGCATCATATTTCTACGGGACAATCCACTTAATTTCTGACAATGCTCACACACTTTGCAAAATTCATATGTATCCATGAACATAATGGGTCAGTAAAAGTTGTACTGCATAATTTTTTGTTAAGGTGTTCTTAGTTGAGAAGTGGCCACCACATGAGTGAGAATGGAAAAAGGAGATAACACTGGTGTTCATTGTCACGAACACCTCCTAATGGTTTGATATTGGTAGTATTTAAATAGATGTGCATCATCCCAAAAGAACTTGCATACCTCAGTGAAAAACTTTTTGTTATCTTGCGCAATCCAGTAAGTAGGTGTGATACATGTGGCAAGATAATTAGCAATGTTAGTATACTAAGGTAATTGGGGGACTCTAAATAGTTTTTTAATAGGGAACATGTCATTGATAGGTGTCGTCTCCATGGAATATGATAAAACAAGCGTAGAGAGATGGTCAACCACTACATTCTCTATTCTTTTCTTATCACGTGTTTCTATGTCAAATTCTTGGAGGAGAATGATCCATCTTAATAAACGAGGCTTGGCATCCTTCTTAGAAAGAAGGTACTTCAGCGCCTAATGGTCAGTATAAAAAAATGATCTTAGATCTTATCAAGTAGGACCTAAACTTGTCCAACGCAAACACTACGACTAGAAGTTCCTTTTCCATTGTGGAATAATTTATTTGGGTAGAGTTTAGAGTTCTACTTACGTAGTAGATTGTTGAGGATCAAATATTGCATATTAGACCTCATTTATTACTTAGTTTTATAAACATAATAATGCTTAATATTCTATTTTAACGCTCAAGAATCACCAAAGACAAGATTGGATCTGATGAAACCAAGAATAAAGAATGCACATATTGAAGAAAATTAAGTCAAGAATGAAGAAAATTGGAGTTTTGAAGTAAAATTCAGCCATTTTGACTAGTCCTAACTCTTACATGACCAGTCCTGCATACGCTCTCCTGGCCTCAGCTTGACTAGTCCTGGCTATGCATGACTAGTCCTGGGCTCTGCTCGACTGGTCGAGGTGCCTCAACTCGAACTCCATCAAGTAAAACAACTAAATTTCCACCCTGCTCGACCAGTCAAGGGTGACCCTCGACCGGTCAAGGACGTCCCACGACCGGTCAAGGGTTACACAATTTTTTTCATAGATTGCGTAAATTTGAGATGGTTTTCAAAAATTTCCACTCTGTGCGAAAGGTTAAGGCCTAAAACTATAAATAGGGGTCCCTAGGGCACTCTTAGGTATCATCTAGGGTTTGAGGAGTGGAGCAAAAGCATGAAGAAGCCATCGCCAGAGTTTTTCTTCCCTTTCCTTAGTAGTTTTTATGCTTTTCTTAAGAGATTCCAGTTCAATCATGTTTATGGTTGGCTAAACCTCTTAGTTAGGGTTAAGAGGTGAAGCTTGTAGCGTGAGGGGATATTTTCTATTTCTTTGATTCATGTTTAAGTTGAACTATCTTTAATTTTAGTTTGATATTTAAGAAATACTTTCGGTTTTTAATGGTTTGTTGTGACTTAAATTACAATAGATCTGGGATAGCTTTGAGTATGTTCTTTTCATGTGTTGATATTGTGAAATTAGGAAATGTTGTTGTTCACCATCGTCCCATGAGCATGGCTGGGTGATGAAATCCTTCTAATCTTCATGATTCTCTTATGATTAGTTGTGGGATTGGTAAATCCGGTTGTTTGCCTTATCTCCTGGGCTTGGTTTTGTTATGGAATCACTTCCAGTTCTCACACCTCTCATCCATTGAGAATTAGGTCAAAGGAAGTTCAGATTTGATTTTACTGAGATATCTTCCAATTGGATAGGATCAGACTCCGATTCCAATTGTGTGACTTAAATCAAGCATTGATATCCCTGATCTTTATAAGTGGATCCTTGGAAACCCTAGTTTCCCACCTTTGAATTTACAAGTTTTAGTTAAATAATTCATAATTACTCTCTCAATCAATTCGGATTTAGGTAAACATCTTCTTCTAGTTCTAGTTCTAGTTACTCTTAGAAGACACGAGATTAGTCCCTGTGGATTTGACCTCGGTCTCACCGAGATTATTACTACATCGCGACCCTACACTTGGGGTTGTGAACAAGTTTTTGGCACCATTGACGGGGATTAACGGTTGCATTTTTTTTTTAGATTAGCTAGTTTTAGAATTAGGTTAAGATTAGGGTTTGTTTTCTATTTTTAGAAACTTTCTAATTATAGGATTTCTTTTATTTTTAGAAACTAACTTGTTTTCTAAATCTAGGTTTAGAGCCTTCCTAATCAGTTTTTAGAAACTTTCTATTTTCTATTTTTAGAAGCTTTCCTTTTTCATTTTTAGAAACTAGTTTACTTTATATTTTTATTCTTAGGAACTTTTTAATTTTAGAATTTCTGTTTTTAGAAACTGACTTTTTTGGTTTATTTTATAGGATTTTAATTAAGAACTTCTAATTTGGTAACTTCTTTCCAATTCTCTCTCTCTCTTTCTATTTCTAGACTTCTATTTCCTTTCTTTCTTTTAGGTTATTTATCCAACACAGGATTAGACACCACTGGAGATCCTCAAAGTTAATTGAGGTTATGGCTGCAAATCAACTAATCAATCAACTGGAAAGACAACCACAACCTCAGGTTGAGAAAGTCCAGGATGAGAATGAGGTGCATCAAGCACCCCCGCCTCGTACTTTGCGAGATTATTTACAACCGTAGGGGTGAGCACTCCCTCATGCATGATTTTTTCAAAAAATACGGGACACGGATATCAAGCCAGGGGTGATCCAACTCCTTCCAAAATTCCATGGACTTGAATCTAAAAGTCCATATATACACTTAAAAGAGTTTGACGAGATCATAGCCACTTTATATTTTCCTAACATATCTAAGGACACGGTCAGACTGAAACTTTTTCCCTTTTCTTTGAAAGAGAAAGCTAAGACGTGGTTGCATTCACTACGTCCCAGATCTATTGGCACATGGAATGACATGATAAGGGAGTTTATAAAGAAATTTTTTCTACATCATAAAATGAACACCCTTAGAAAGTCAATCATGAACTTTGCCCAAAAGGAGGATGAAACATTCTTCCAATGTTGGGAGCGGTTCATGGATCTTGTCAGTTCATGCCCACAACACGGTTTTAAAACATGGTGCATTACACACATTTTCTATGATGGACTAACATCTTCCATGTGCCAATTAGTTGAGACAATGTGCAATGGGGAATTAATGAATAAAAATGTCGATGATGTGTGGGACTACTTGGAAAGACTTGCTGAAAACGCACAATCATGAGACACTTACCCAAAATCAATCACCACTTCTAGGCCCACTCTATCAAAGGAGAGGGGCGGATTATACCTTATGAAAGTGGATGATGATATCAATGATAGTGTCTAATCTCATCAGAAAATTTGAGGCCATAGACGAAAGAAGGATAAGGTTAAGGAAACAGTTTGCAGTATTTGTGCTTGCAACGTTTACACAACTGAAAATTGTCCAACAATACCTGCTTTTCACGAGGTGTTGAACGAGAAATCCAATGCCATGAATAATTACCTTTACCTTTCAATGGACCTACCTCTAATGCACATAATCCTAATTGGAGAAATCATCCAAACTTCAGTTGGAGGAATGGACAAATTGCTACCCCTCAAGGTTTTTTTAATCAAATTCCAAATCAAGGGAAACCTCAAGAGGATCCAGTTCTAAAAAATATTCAAGACCAAGAGAGAATTAATTGGAATTCGGTACAAGCAATCTAGGATATCATATCACCGATTGGAACACTTGCATCATTTGTTCAAAGGATAGAGTCATAATTAGCAATTGGGGAAAAGGGGATGCTTCCTGCTCAACCTCTCCCCAATCCTAAACCACAATATGAGATAAGTGATCAAAGCTCTTCAAATCAAATGGAGCAAGCTAAATCTATCACCACTCTTATAAATGGGAAGACCATTAACAAAACCATTCCGTTTAGGGTTAAAAAGCCTAAGGACCCGGAAGAGGACAATGATGATAGATCACTGCTCCACAAGAATTGGAACCGGAACTTCAAGGCAAGCCAATTGCCCCATTTTCCCAATGGTTGGTTGCACCAAAATCTCTCTCTAACTCTCAGGACATTCTAGAGGTGTTGAAATAAGTGAAAGTCAACATCTCTCTACTAGATGCAGTTAAACAAATACCTTCATATGCTAAATTTATGAAAGACTTGTGTACGACCAAAAGATGACAAAATATTCAAAAGAAAATCTTTTTAAATAAAAATGTGAGTGTCATCCTAAAGCAAGATGTCCCATAGAAATACAAAGATCACGGTAGCCCAACCATCACTTGTGTAATAGGGAATTACCGCATTAAGCACACACTTCTTAATTTAGGAGCGAGCGTAAATCTAATTCCTTACTTAGTCTACAAACAACTAGGTTTGAGTGAATTAAAACCCACCCTAACCACATTACAACTTGCTGATCGCTCAGTTCGTATACCAGGGGAATTAATTGAGGATGTGTTGGTCTAGGTTGACAGATTCTACTACCTGGTAGATTTTATTGTCCTAGATACACAACCCATCAGTAACATGAGCACTCAAATTCTCGTGATTCTTGGTCCTCCATTCCTCGCCACTTCAAATACAATCATTAATTGCAGGAATGGAGTCATGAGTATGTCTTTTAAGAATATGAAATTGGAATTGAATATCTTTTTCAACATAGGCAAACAGTTAGATGATGATGACGATTTCCACGATATTAACCTAATTGATTCTTTCGTGGAAGATAGAGTACTTTTGACCTTATCCTCCGACCCTCTAGAGACATGCTTGGCCCACTCCCATGATTTAGATGATGATATGATTAGGGAGACGGGTGCAATGGTTGATGATGTAATGGTACTTGAAGTTAACCAGTGGAGGCCACGGTTTGAAAAATTACCCCAAACTGATGGTGCCTTTATCGTCTAACCTTAAGGCACTGAAGCTTGACCTAAAACCTTTGCACTCTGATTTGAAATATGTCTATTTAGGTCAAGATGAGACATACCGGGTGGTAATTTCTTCCCACCTTATGCAAGAACAAGAGAGTATGCTCATCTTTACTCTCATTGAGCAAAAGAGAGCCCTTGGACGGTCGATTGCAGATCTCAAGGGAATTGACCCTTCGATTTATACTCATCGCATTTATCTTAAGGATAATGCGAAGACATCACGACAACCACAATGTAGACTAAATCCAAACATGAAGGAACTGGTTAAGGCGAAGGTTCTTAAATTATTGGATGTGGGTATCATATACCCTATATCCGATAGCCAATGGGAGAGTCCAACTCAGACGGTTCCTAAGAAGTTCAGAATCACCATCGTAGCCAATGCCAACAATGAACTCGTGCCAACTAAAGTTACTACTAGTTAGAGAATGTGCATTGACTACAGGAAGTTGAATACTATCATGAGGAAGGACCACTTCCCTTTACCCCTCATCGATCAAATCATGGAAAAACTAGCTAGCCACTCTTAATATTGCTTCCTCAACGATTATTCGGGCTACAACCGGATAGAGATAGCCACTGAAGATTAAGAAAAGACCACGTTCACATGTCTCTTCAGCACCTTTGCTTACCGAAGGATGCCATTCGGACTATATAATGCCCCCACCACCTTTCAGCGATGTATGATGAGTATTTTTTCTAACATGGTGGGGCAATATCTAGAGGTCTCAATAGATAACTTTCAGTCTTTGGTCCATCCTTCAGCGAATGTTTGAAAATTTTGAAAACTGTGCTGAAGCAACGTGAGGAAAAGAACTTGGTATTGATTTGGGAAAAGTGCCATTTCATGGTTCATAGGGGAATTGCCCTTGGACACATCATCTCATCCAAGGGAATTGAGGTAGATAAGGCTAAAATTGATATTATCTCTAACCTACCTCCACTAAAGAATATATGAGATGTGTGATCCTTTCTAGGACACGCTTAATTTTACAAAAGATTCATAAAGACTTTTGTCACCTCTCTCATCCTTTATGTAATCTACTTCAAAAGGATGCACCATTCGAGTGGACTGAGCAATGCGAGGAAGCTTTTACTAAGCTCAAGGGCATGTTAAGCAGTACACCTATCATGCAACCACCCGATTGGAGCCTTCATTATGTGTGAACTTATGTGTGCCGCGTCTGACTATGCTCTTGGGGCGGTCCTAGGTCAGACAAAAGACAAGAAGCCCTACGTTATTTATTATGCAAGTAGAACTGTAAATCCTGTCTAAGTGAACTACTTTACTACTGAAAAGGAACTCTTAGTCGTAGTGTTCGCTTTAGACAAATTTAGGTCCTATTTGATCGGATCTAGGATAGTCATTTACACAGATCATGTGGTGCTCAAGTACCTTCTTTCAAATAATGATGTTGAGGCTCACCTGATAAGATGGATCCTCCTACTCCAAGAATTTGATTTGGAAATAAAAAATAAAAAGGGAGTAGAGAACGTATTGGCTGACCATCTTTCCCACCTTGATCTCTCTGATTCTCTTAGGACGACACATATAAATGACATGTTCGATAATGAAAAATTATTCAAAGTCTCCCATTCACCTTGGTTTACTAATATTGTTAATTATCTTGCCACAGGTTTCACGTCGACACATTGGACTGCGCAATTTAAGAAAAAATTATTCGCTGAGGTTTCTAAGTTCTTCTGAGATGGTCCATATTTGTTTAAATATTGTTCTGACCAAATTTTAAGGAGATGTGCCAGACAATGAACACTAAGGCGTCATCTCCTTCTATCACTCTCAGGCCTGTGGTGGTCACTTTTATACTAAAAAAGCCATGGCCAAGATTTTGCAGTGTGGCTTGTACTGACCCTCTATGTTCAGGGACACTTACGAGTTTTGCAAAGCTTGTAAGTGTTGTCAGAAGTTGGGAGCATTCTCCCATCGAAATATAATTCCTCTGAACCCCATTCTAGTCATTAAAGCATTAGATTGTTGGGGCATTGATTTCATGGGACCATTCCTCCAATCTTTTGAAAATTTATATATTTTGCTCACCGTAGACTATGTCACTAAATGGGTCAAATCGATTCCATGTTGGAACAATGACCATCAAACGGACATTAAATTCTTGAAAGAGAATATCCTTTCTTAGTTTAGAACGCCTTGCACCATCATTAGTGATGGGGGCTCACATTTTTGTAATATGTCATTCGCAAACTTAATAAAGAAATACGGCATCTTTCACAAAGTAAGTACTCCATACCACCCACAAACAAGTGGGCAAGTTGAGATTTCCAATAGGAAAATTAAACATATCTTGGAAAAGATGATTAACTCTGACCGTAAGGATTAGTCAATCCGATTGACAAATACCTTATGAGCTTACCATACCCCATTTAAGACCCTCATTGGAATGTCTCCCTTAGACTTGTCTATGGGAAGGCTTGCCACTTGCCTGTGGAGTTGGAACATAGAGCTTACTGGGTGATCAAAATTTAAATTTCAATATAGACAATGCTGGCTCACTACACAAACTTCAGTTGAATGATCTTGAAGAAATCCAGAATGATGCGTACGAAAACTTAAGAATTTACAAGGACGAAATGAAGGTGTTTCATGACCAAAACATTCTTTGAAAAATCATTAATACCAGGTCAGAAGGTCCTCTTGTACAATTCTTGGTTACATCTCTTTCCGGGCAAATTCTGCTCTCGTTGGACCGACCCTTTCACTATTACCAATGTTTATCCTCATAGACATCGATAGTTACCAATGTTTATCCTTTATTGAGATACGGAATCCAAACAATGACACTAAGTTTAAAGTAAGTGGACATCGATTGAAGCCATTTGTTAAAAAATTTGATTCAGAGGACATGTCCATACCTTTGAATGATCCTGTTTATCAGGATTGATCTCTTAGTCTGACGAAAGTGTAGTTAGGTTTATTGCTTTTCGCTGTTTAGGATAGTTTACTTTCTACCGTTCCTAAGATAGTTTGTTTCTGCTGTTTAGGATAGTTTGTTTTTCGATTGTTTAACTCATGTGCTAACCCACTTTGTCACGCCCCAAACTCAGAAATCGGGCTTGCAAAATTTTCGATTGCTGAATCCGGCACTGATAGCCTCCTTAGTACCCCATTCTCGCCTCCCAGCGCCCATACACCAGATTCTAACCCTGGGATTATACAAGGAAGATTTTTCAACATACATTTTTCTCATAAGAAGCATAACCACAAGTTTACCCAAATCACAAAGGCAAGATCATCATCACATATCCACTAATATAAATAGTTGAATACAGTACTGAAAGGGGATTACATATTTTGAAAATTAAAGCTCCAAAAGATAGTTGCACGCTCTAAGCTCAATGTTGTTGTGACCTAATGCCACTTGCACGCATCTATCATGTATAAGCTTATAAAAAGCTTAAAGGGTGGTGTGTGTACACAAGGTAAGTGTCAAGTATGTAATATCAGAGCAATGCGAAAACATTCTGGTAAGTCCATAAATACCATCAGCCTTATCCAGGCTATGCAATGCAAAGACATAATAACCGAATATCATATATTGAGGAAGCAATGTAGAATAGCTATGCAATATGGAGACATAGTAAGTCAAATATCATATACTGAGGATGCAATGCAATATGTGGTACGAATGAAATGACCAAGTTGGAGTATGAAGTCGGGATGATATTATGTAGTGTCGTAAGCTATGGGATCCATCATAAGGGATTTCTATCCAAACCAGTCTCATACCTAAATTTGGATAGATAGACTCATTATGGTAAACTCCTGATCTCAGGTTGGTCACGCGCCCCAACCGAAATCCTGGCCATTACGAAGGTACACATAAAAATTAGTTGTGCACAACCAGCCCTAGTGGATAGTAAATGAATGAATGAGTATAATACTGAGTACGCAACTCCTGCTCAGTAAGTCCACATATCAACACCGTACATCTCTGAGATCAACACCGCGGTCTAATACACTCCACACTGACTGCCACCTTCCTAGCCGCACAGCCCAACGAGTGGAAGAGACCACACTATCCGTCTGCTAGCAGTATACCAATGCCTACCCGACTCGTCAATAGTGGACCCATTTGTGAGCTGGTTAAACTTAGCGTAGCTTATAGCCCCCTCACTCGGGCGGATAAGGCTAGACCCCCTTCTAACTGACCACGATACAGTGGGAGACATAGCCTAATGGTATTTGGCACTTGGGCACTCATGTATCCACTCGGTCTAGACATTGGAGTCTCCTTCGGTGCCAGAGGATACTGGGACTCTCACCCAATGACATCTTATGTGCCCATAGTGCTAAAACTTAATATTTTCGGTATCCCATCTGGCCATCCATGACTTGCATGTGGAGACCATAGCCCTATTGTCACTGGGGCATATGGTGGTCATATACAAAATGCATGATGCATGACTCACACAATCCAATCATGCATCAATCCTATGCATACCTTGTGCTTATGTGGGATGACTCCAACTATCAGGGAGTCCTATAAACAACCTGCCCTATGACATATACAATGGTCAACTACATCTCATAACAAACATGTAGATGATGCTTATGAGCATGTATCATGATGCTTTACTGTCGCATACTTATAATCGGTATCGATAACCAACACTAATAATCAATATCGATAATCGGCCTCGATAATCAGCATTGATGATCAGCATTGGCATTGATAATTGGCATTGATGAGAATGAGCCTAACAAGGCCTAAGGAAATGTCACAATGTGGACATTCAACCATCATTGCCCATCAATGTGGACATTTAACCAACATTGCTCCCAAGGAGTGGCCCACATGGAGTCTAACATATAGTCAGCCCATGGCCTCACATAAGGGCCTAATACACATCTCATTGGGCCGTACACAAAGGCCTTACATACGTCTCATTAGGCCTCACTCATGGTCCTTATATACATCACTTTGGGCCTCAACCCATCGGCCTTAAAAACATCACAATGGGCCTCATATAAATCGAGTGGGTCACATCACATGGGCCACACCAATGGGCCTAGACATTCCCAATAGGCCTCATCATGTGGGCCTGTACATCAGTAGACCTACACATACCGCTGGTGGGCCTTACATGCAACAGGTAGGCCCAGCACATCATGATAGGCCCCACCAGACAGAAGTTTGGATATGCAAGGAATACACAATAGTGGATCCCACCATCCCGTGCATTGGACGATGAGGATATAAGGCATATCATGGTGGGCCCACTGTCCCATCTGGACGGTGGAGCTGAAACATATACACCAGATGGTCCCACACATCCAGATGGACGAACAATGTGAAGAAAACCCATACATCTCAGTGGGGTCCACAAAGATGGTCGGCTGGGAGAACACATACCTTATGTGGTGCCCATGTGTGGACAACACCCACCAGGTGGGATTCCATATAAAACATCAATATTTGGTGGGTCCCACTGTCCAACATTCTGGACGGTGTATAAAAATAAATACATCAGGTGGTTTCCCACAACTACTAGATGTTAGTCCAGTAACGTCCAAACAGATGGATGGTCTAGATATATCACACAAATTCGTGGCCCACCAGAGATTTGAATTTGCCACATTAGATGGTGTGGATGTACCACACATACACAATAAGTGGGGCCCATGATCTGGACGGTGGTATGCTCCACCTGATATTTGAATCTGCCTCATTTTTAGTCTCAAGCCTTGAGATGAGTTTGCCAATTGGATGGATGGTTTGGATGTAATGCATACATCAGTGGGCCCCACAGAATTGCTGACGTCATGGGGCCACTGATGGCCGACATAGATGAAGCACATACATTATGCGGTGGGTCCCACAGAATTTACTGATGACAATACAACAACTGTTGCTGCTGGGGTCCATGGATGGACGGCCCAGATGAAAGATAGATGGACAGCATGAAATGAAGATACATCAAGGGGCGTCCCACAGCACTTGGTAACATCCTTACAATGAACAGTTTGGATTAACAAATACGTCAGGGGTGGGTCGAACCATCCCAACATGGATAGTATGGATAAAAACACATACATCACATTGGGTAGGCCCCACCAGCACCGTCCAGTGATGGACGGTGTGGGTACAAAATAAATACAACAAGGTGGGTCTCACCCCCACACGTGTCACACATGTGGGGTGGGCCCCACATCCCAAACAGATGGACTGAATGTATAAAACACATACGTTATGGTAGGGTCCACCATTTTCAAACGAATGGATGGCTAGGATGTAAGGCATGTTCATCAAGGTGGGTCCCATCCCACACGTGCAGCACGTGTGGGGTGGGCCCCACACGCGCCAATGCATGGACGATATTACACATACCTTGGGTACAAACCCACAGAGCTTGGTGACGTCAATAACAGCTCTAAGATGCGTGGGACCCACTGTCTGATAGACAGATGGCATAGATAAAACATGCACATTAGAGGTGGATCCACACGTGTGGCCCACGTCAGCCGTGAATAGAGCTGATATTTATTTTCCTTTTACGTAGCCCAACAGCCTTAGCTGCTGGACGATCCACGACTGGATGGTGGATACAATACGTCCATCAAGGTGGGGTCCACATACACGTGGCCCACCAGCTACATTCATCCAGGTGGGCCCATATGGCTTTGTACGGCATGGATCAAGTGGGCCACACCCATCACAAGAGAGAGGGGGAGAGAGAGAGATCGTGATGGAGGGGAGGGACCCCACTACTATGGGCCCTCCATTTCTTATAATGCATACATCCAATGGGTCCTACCACATGTGGGCCCTCATTTCTTCAAGATCAATGGTAGGAATCCTAGATCACCCACCTATATCACTCCTTTAGCTCCTTGGACTCCTTAACTCAATGGCTTTCCCTTTGATGGAAGTTGATGAGATTTGAAGGGTGAAGATGAGAGATCTTGGGGTAAGGAGTGAACCACACTTGGCTCCTCTCATGGACATTTTCTCTCCTTGAGAATTGCTTGAATGGAGTGAGAAAATGAGAGAGAGAGAGAGAGAGGTGATGTAAGAGTGAGTGATGGGTGATGGGTGAGTGTAAGAAAGAGATGGGTGGAGAGAGAGAGAGAGAGAGTTAACTTTGTGAATGAGAGAGGGATGGGTTGCTTGTACTTGACTTATACTTTTGATAGGATGTGTACTTGAGTGATTGATGTGATGGGTTGTAGAGATTCTCTCAGAATTTGCAACGTGCCATGTTTTCCTTGAATAAATGCAGGCCCACAACTCTTAGCCTGGGTATTGCATCGGCGTGCAAGTTGCGGCATTGGAACCACGACGACGACGTGGTCGCAAGGGTACAAGCTTTGGGTCGAACGAAGTCTGATATATGGGATGTGACTTACGGTCGAGCGTAAATACCGATTACAAGTCACGGGTTACCAGAATTCGACAGGGAGGACCGCGAGAGTCTACGGAACGGTACGGTCTAGGATGCGGGTCGTACACACTTTCATGCTGAGATCCTTTGAAAAAGCTTCAAAATTCCTTCATCAGGTACTATCTTTCTATCACTTCTCCTTCTATTATGTTATCTCTTTTGCAAATCATGCTTATTTCTTTTACATTGAGGACGGTGCAGATTTTAGGTTGGGGATGGGAGATTAGGTAAACTAATCAGTGTTTTCTCAGTTTTGCGCAAGATTTGTAAAATTTTTGAAAATATTTCAATGTTTATCTATTTAAAGAGCGATAAGTTGTCTATTTAAGATTGTTTTGAGTATGATGATTGGATAAAAATTGAATTTTGAATTGTTAGAGTTGGAGCAACTAAGTAACCTATCACTTATGGTTCTTATATGCAATTGATTAAGAGTAAGTTAGAATATTATGTTGTTCAAATTTTTTTCTATGAATAGTACTAAATTTTCTAATTATTAGTATGATAATCATTGAAAGATATTAAGAACCGAGTCTGGAGAATTTTATCCACCTTAAAAGAAGAAAAAGAATGATTTAAAAAATAGTAGATTGACAGAGTGGTCATAAAGAATGAAGAATGACAACATCTTTGAGGGGAATGAAAAATGTCTTTGAAAAGGATGACATGTTTGGAAAAAAAAGGAAAAGATCAAAAGACTGAATAAATATGACCGTCGATGTAAAATTAAAAACTAGAAAAAGAAGGAAAAGGGGATAAGTTTGGAATCAGTACTTGTGTTTTCAACTAATCTTGAAGTGATGAGCTGACTAACATTATGAAAAGATAGTATTTTCATTGAACACTTTGAAAAGCTTGATATGCGAACTACGCTCTGACCTAATGAATAAAGGACTTATTTAATTGATCACTTATGTGATTCAACTCTAGATTTTCAAAATCTCAATTTCTCATCTTGAGTCTACTCATTCATACTTGGCTACACAAAAGATCATTTTCTAAAAAAGGTTTGAACATTGCGCATTTTTTGCTCGGGACTAGCAAAATGCTAGTTGGGGATTGTGTTAAGGCTCAAATATTGCATATTGAACCCCATCTATTACTTGGTTTTATGAACATGATAATGATTAATGTTTTATTTTAATCATATTTGTGTTACAAGGTGAATTTAAGTTCTTGGATTGAAAAGGATATTAAAAGCATGGATTTAACGCTCAAGAATCACCAAAGCCAAGATTGGATCTAATGAAACCAAGAATGATGAATGCACATACTAAAGATCTAAGAAAATTAAGTTAAGAATGAAGAAAATCAGAGTTCTAAAATGAAATTTGGCCATCTTCGACTAGTCCTGGCTATGGCTCGACCTGTCCTGCGTATGCTCGACCTGTCCTGGCCTCGTCTCGACTATTCTTGGCAACGCACGACCAGTCCTGGGCTCTGCTCGACCGATCGAGACACCTCGATCCGAACTCTAGTGAGTAAAACAACTAAATTTTCATCCTGCTTGACCAGTCGAGGGTGACCCTCTATCGGTCGAGGACGTCCCACGACCGGTCAAGGGTTACACAATTTTTACGCAGATTTCATAAATTTGAGATGATTTTAAAAAATTTTAGCTCAATGCGAAAGGTTAATGCCTAAAACTATAAATAGGGGTCCTTAAGGCACTCCTAGGCATCATCTAGGGTTTGAGGAGTGAAGTAAAAGCATGGAAAAGCCATCACCAAGAGTTTTTCTTCCCTTTTCTTAGTAGTTTTTATGCTTTTTATAAGAGATTCTAGTTCAATCATGTCTATGGTTGGCTAAACCTCTTAGCTAGGGCTAAGAGGTGAAGCTTGTAGCGTGAGGGGATGTTTTCTATTGCTTTAATTCATGTTTAAGTTGAACTATCTTTGATTCTAGTTTGATATTTAAGAAATACTTTTAGTTTTTAATTGTTTCTTGTGACTTAAATTGCAATAGATCTGCGATAGCTTTGAGTATGTTCTTTTCATGTATTGAGATTGTGAAATTAGGAAATCCCATTGTTCACCATCATCCCATGGGCATGGCTAGGTGATGGAATCCTTCGAATCTTGATGATTCTCTTATGATTGGTTGTGGGATTGGTAAATCTTGTTGTTTGCCTTGTCTCCTGGGCATGGTTTTGTGATAGAATCACTTCCAGTTCTCACACCTCTCATCTATTGAAAATTAGGTCAAAGGAAGTTCATATTTGATTTTACTGAGATATCTTCCAATTAGATAGGATGGGACTCTGATTCCAATCACGTGGCTTGAATCAATCATAGATCTCCCTGATCTTTATAAGTGGATCCTTGGAAACCCTAGTTTCCTCCCTTTGAATTTACAAGTTTTACTTAAATAATTCATAATTACTCTCTCAATCAATTCAAATTTAGATAAACATCTTCTTCTAGTTCTAGTTCTAGTTTCTCTCAGAAGACATACGAGATTAGTCCATGTGGATTCGACCTCGATCTCACCGAGATTATTACTACATCGCGACCCTACACTTGGGGTTCTGAACATAGATAATGTAAGGCTTCTTCTCTTTTCTCTGGCCTAACACCACCCCAATAGTATAATTGATCACATCGCTTATAATCTCAAATGGTAAACTCCAGTTGATTGGTTACATAATGGGAGTACTGGTCAACATGCCCTTAAGCATGGTAAAAGCTTTCTGGCATTCTTCATTCCACTCAAAGGGAGTATCCTTTTGAAGGACATTGTACAAAGGGCTAGAGATAATAATAAAGTTATTTACAAACCTTTGGTAACATCTAGCATGTCCTAAGAAGGATCATACATCTCATATGCTCATAGGTGGAGGTAAGTTAGAGATTAAAACGATTTTGGTTTTGTCTACCTTAATTCCATTGGACGATATGATATGTTCAAGGACTATTCCCTTATGAACCATTAAATAGCATTTTACCCAATTCAACATACGATTATTTTGTTCACATCTTTTCAACACATGTTTAAGATTATCAAGGCATTTACTAAAAGATGTGCTAAAAAAATAGAAATTGTTCATGAAAACCTCTATGAATTGCCCCCACCATGTCAGATAAAATACTCAACATGTATTGCTGAAATATGGTGGGAGAATTACATAGTCTAAATGGCATCTTCCGTTATGCGAAAGTGACAAAAGGACATGTAAATGTCTTCTTCTCTTGGTCTTCAAGGGCTATATCGATTTGGTTGCTACCCGAATATCCATTAAAAAAATAGTAATAGGAATGATCAGCTAACCTTTACAAAATCTGATCAACAAAGGGTAAAGGGAAGTGGTCTTTCCTTGTGATGGTATTCATTTTTTTGTAGTCAACATTCTCTAACCAATAGTGATTCTTGTTAGCGCGAGTTCATTATCCACATTGGTTATGATGGTGATCCTGAACTTACTGTATACCAACTAAGTTGGACTTATCCATTGTCTATCAAATATAGGGTATATGATACCTGCATCCAACAATTTTAGCACATCAACTTTAACCACTTCTTTCATATTTGCATTTAACCAACGTTGTGGTTGCCTAGATATTTTTGCCTTGTCATCGAGGTGAATTCGATGAGTACAAATCAAAGGATTGATTCCCTAGAGGTCCACAATCGTCCACCTAAGGGCTCCTTTGTGTTCGTTGAGAATATAAATGAGCATACTCTCTTGTTCCTCATCCAAGTGGGAAGAAATCACCACCATATATGTTTCATCTTCACCTAAATAGCCATATTTAAGATTAGCTGGTAATGGTTTTAAGTCAATCTTCAGTGCCTTGACACTATACAGTAGAGGCTTTATGTTGGTTTGGGGCAATCTTTCAAATTCTGGCCTCTACTAGTTAATTTCAAGTACCGGTGTAGCATCCAACAAGGAATCCATCTCTCTAATCATATTATCATCTAAATTGGTGAAGTGGGCCAAGCACATCTCTAAGGTGTCAGAGTATAGGTTCAAAAGTGACTTGTCTTTCTTGGACGAATCATTCATATTTACTTCATGGGAATCATCAACATTCTCCGATTATTTGCACATACTTAATATGTTTAGCTCTAATGCCATGTTCTCAAAAGTTAATTTCATAATCCCATTCCTAAAATTAATGATGACATTTAATGTACCTAGGAATGGTCAGCCAAAGATGATAGGAATTTCAGTGATCGTATTTGTAACGCCCCGAAAATCGGGGTCGAGCAAAGCTCAACTCCCGAGTTCCAACGCATCACTTATGCAACATAGATAATGATGCTTAAATGTTGTCCATATTAATGCATTAAACATGAGTGGGATTACACTAAATCAGCATATCATCCTCCAGAGTGAATGTAAATAAGCAAGCGGAAGATAGAACTAAATATATATAAAGTATATACGTGTTTCATAACCTCTAGAGTATGAATGTGTTACCAGGCTGAATATATACATAATTTGTTTCAAGTAATACAAAATGACAAAATGTGAATGTTCCACTAATCCAATATCCCTGTAATCCCGACAACGCGGCTCTAGGTCTACATAGACCTGCCTGAGAGCTAGACATAGGAGAACTCCTCATCAAAAAAGTTCGGCTCCATCATGTAAGCCTCATCGCAACCTGTATCTAAATCAGAGTCTGGTTAGTGTTTTAAAACACTGTCCCAGAGTGGGAGTGAGTGATCAACTCAGTGGCACTATAAGGTAAAGGTTAACATGTTATCAATTTAGTCAAGCAGTAATTATAAGGCAATACAACAAACATTTCCTAACTACTCTAGTTAATGCAGGAATGATATGCAAAATGATGCATGCCCTCGCCTGCACTCCCTCAGCGACATCATCTCATGATCGCACATGGCAAACTCCCTAAAGGTGTGCTTCCTCGCCAAAGCACATGCAATGTGGTGCATGAACGTGTTAGCTAAGTAATTTATTAGGCTTATTCATACAACAGGTTCGGGAAGCTAAGGTACATCCATTTATATCATTTACCCAAACAATGATCCATCTAGGGTCGTCGATCCTAGTTAATCACATACGATAGGCAAGTTATAGGGCATCACCCTTGATGAAAAAGTGGATAGGTAAGTTCACGAGTTTACATTCGAGGTCACTACGAAGAGGCTCGTCACCTCAATATAGGCCTAGTTTGTACTCGAGGTCACTACGGGAGGCTCGTCAGCTGAACGTAGGCTGACAGCTCGAATATAGTGTCCCATACACCACCATATTCGGCTCATGAGTTTGGGCTGCTCACTGGACACTACACAGAGGTTCGTTACCCCAACGTAGGCCGACGGCTTGACCATAGTGTCCTTTACACCTCCATGCCTACCTCATGAGTCTTAGTGGATCTTGGTACCAAGGTTAAATGGGCTTTACATTGGTAAGTGGTACCTTAAATTTAAGCAGTAGCATCCATACATGATAAATACACAATAGGTTAATAGGGTTATTTGATAAGTGCGTTTAGTATGAGTGCACGTTGAATTGATCGACATGGAACGCATAAGCACTCCATGTGGCCCAACCACTATCGACAATCAGTGTATGACTCAGATTCATCGAACGTATCTAATGTAGCGAAACTAGTTCGGCCACTCCATTGGGAACCGTTACCGATTGCCTAGACTACGTGTTAGTCCCAATCATACTCAAATATAATAAGTAGTCACATGTGATAATCAAACAACATTTAACAAACAATTCAAACATAATTCTCATTTGAGCATTTTATCAAACACATTGAACATGTTACTATACATACGCATTTCACCCATGAATCACATAGTAGCAATTTATATTACATGAAGGAAATTTTAGATATGGATAAGGTAGTTGAGAATCCTATCTCAACACCCTCATTAGAAGCGATCCAACAAACACTTTCTCATTCAGACATTTTATCAAACACTTAGATTACACATTACTACATATGTAAACTAATTTAGTTATAGCATATATTATGGCAAATCCTTTCATAAAGGAATTATCATTCATACAACAAACATATACTCTAGCTTAATATTTATAGGGGTCACAAATCATAATTTCAATTTCATTTATACATTTCAACAAATACATGGAATGCATTATATATTCACGTGGTTCACACACATGTATAATTCATCGAATACACGTAACTAAGATCATATGGCATCAATCATGTCAGACATAAATTATTGCTGACATTTAAAGCCTTGAAAACCATAAACTAAACATTTATAGTCCACTCCTTTCATCGACTTGCTCGTTTCGAACTCAGTTCGAACACTATATTCCCGTAAATCGAACGTAGGACACCTAAACATTGAAATAGGTTAGCTATCCCGTAGATTCCTCTACTTGGATTCCTAAAACAAGATTAGGGTTAGGATTCCTTACCCAAATTGTAGCTAGAATCGGGTTAAGTAGCATAGTAGAGAGGCGAATAGGTGTGAAGAGTTGTGGGAAAGGATCCCAACAACGAACTCCAAGAACCCTTCTTTCTTCCTCCCTCTTTTCTCTCCTTTTCTCTCTCTCTCTCTCTCTCTCTCTCTCTCTCTCTCTCTCTTCTAGGATTGCTAGGAAATTTGTATGAAGGAGAGAAGGGGTGGTTTAAGGCCTTTAAATAGGCTCAAAACTGATGTCAATGGCCCCAAAGCTATAGTATACGTCTTGGGTTATAGCTAAAGGGTGCCTGTTTTTGACAAACAGGGCCCTTAGGAAGGTCCATTTCTTACTCACGTCATGGAGTAAGTTCCCTGACAATGGATCTACACCAGGACTGTGTTTATGGTACGATCTGACAAACTAATTGGCCATGAAGAACCTTCATCAGATCAACAGTCGTCGTTACTCGATCTGGGCCACAAGTATCCCAATAGGTGTAGGGAAATTTCCTTGATCCATGGGTGTTGTTTGGTTAGAATCTGACGGTCCAAAGTCTTTAATTTTTTCCTGCAAGTGAATGGTCTAATTTTCTTATGTTTAAGTTCATTTTCTAGGGATATTCGCGTTTCTCACACACTTCGCTCCAGGCTCAAGTTGTGCATTTCTGGATACTATTTGGGCTTGGTTCCTGCGATGCTTGTCAAGCCCAATAAGGCGGTCACAACCTTATAGTTTCACGGTCATCGAGCCTTCGACGCACGGTACAGGTTCGATATGGAGTTTCAATATGCTCTCGAGAGCAACTGGGTTTTGGGATTTCTTCTAGGTTTTCAAGTAATGTTGAGTTTGTGATTTTAATGGTTTCGGGTCTTGCAGTGTGTATAGATAGTGATTCAAGATAATCCACCAATTAATTTAGCTTATTACTTAATTAATTTTCATCTAATTTCTAAAGGATTCGGTCATTAAGGATTTCTGCCTGATGTGGTATTTGGGTCTTTGTACGAATTTTTCTGAGACGTTACAATCTACCCCCTTAAAGAAAAATTTTATCCCCGAAATTAGTACCTTTTCATACTCCTCAAGGATCTGAGGGTAGTTCTTACAGACTTCGGCTTCCATTTCCCAGGTCGCCTCTTCCTCAGTGTGGTGAGTCCACAATACTTTCACAAGAGGGATAACTTTGCTGCACAACACCTGTTCCTTCCTATCTAGGATACGTGTTGGTCGAAGTACATATGTAGCATCTTCACTTAGTTGCACCTGCTCCCAGTTAATAATGTAAGTGGGATCAGGAATGTATTTCTTCAACATAAATACGTTAAATACTTGTGCATGCCGGCGAGTGGTGTAGGCAAGGCGAGACGGTATAATACCACACCTACTCGATCCAGAATCTGGAATGGGCCATTGAATCTCGGTGTAAGCTTCCCTTTCTTGCCAAAATGAAGTACTCCTTTCATTAGGGAAACCTTAAGAAATATATGGTCCAACCTCGAATTCCAACTATTGTCGTCATGTATCGGCATAACTCTTCTGTCTACGTTGTGCTACAAGGAGTTAGCGTCTAATAATATCAATCTTCTCTGAGGTCGCCTGAACCAAATCTGGGCCAATCAAGCTCTTCTCGCCAACTTCTGCCCAACAATGGGGTGCTCGACATGGGCAACCATACAATGCTTCATAGGGAGCCATGCCAATGCTCACTTGGAAGCTATTATTATAAGCGAACTTGGCATAGGGAAGACAGTCATCCCAACTGTCCTTGAAATCAAGCACACATAATCACAACATATCTTCAAGTATTTGATTTACCCGTTCCGTCTGCCCATCGGTCTGTGGGTGGAATGCAGTACTGAACTTCAGTTTCACTCCCATAACTCCTTAGATTCCAGTCCAAAAAATGGACGTGAATCACATGTTTCGATCTAACACAATCTCCATAGGCACTACATGCAGTCGTACAATCTCCTTGATGTACAGCCTGACTAAATCATTTGCTGAGTTCGAAACTTTAATCGGGAGAAAATGAGCCGATTTCATCAATCGGTCCACAATCACCCAAATGGAATGTAAGACCCGTGTCCCAGTCTGTACCATTCCGTTAGCTTCTGCGGTCTTTTCGGTCGAATTTCGACAACCTTCGCTTTGTATCCGACATCTGCGCGCGATCCTAAGCCAGGTCCCGCACACCGACATTGGCTCAATTCGAAACCTACGTCTTGGCGACCGAGTCGTCTCCGCGGTTCCAACGCCGTGACTTGCGCACCGAACCGATACCCAGGCTAGGAGATGTCGATCTGCATTTATTTCGAAGAAACACCGCGCGTTGCGGATTTCGAGGGAATCTCTATAATTAGTCTCATCAATGAACCATAAATGCATCCCTTACCCCAAGTACAACAACCCATTCCCTCTTTTTTAAAATTCCACCCTCTTTCCATCTCATCATTCCTCTTTTTCCCATTTTCAACAACAACCATACCCCTTTTTCAAAATTTTCTACCCAACCCATCACCCATCACACCTCACCCATCCATATCATCTCTATCTCTCTCTCTCTCTCTCTCTCTCTCTCTCACATTTCTCAAATCTCCCAAGCAACTCAAGCCTCACACGTCCAAGCTTCCCTCTCCCTCCCAAGTGTGGTCCACCTTCTTATCTTCCATCTACACCCTCTTATCTCTCATCCATACCATTAATCTCCCATCATCCACCGTCCAAGGCAAAGGCAAGGAGCATTTGAGGCCAAGGGAGCAAGGAGGAGGCTTAAAGGTGGGTGATCCACCGTTGAAATCTTGATCTTTAGGGCCCACTTGTTGTGAGACACATTTTGATGTATGTGCTGTATCAAAGGAGGGCCCAAAGTGGCGGGGTCCCTCCTCTCTATCTCACCGTATGTTTTTTTTTCTCTCTCTCTTTCGTTATGATGGTGTGGATCCCACCAATATGTGTTATATCTACCCGTCCATCTACATCAGACGGTGTGGCCCACCCTATTACAGGTGATGATTCATACCATCCACTGTTTGGATGGGCCCAATGCATCTTTTATATATATATATATATGTTATATCTTATATAATATATATAAGATAATATGTATTATACATATAATATAATATATATATATATATATATATATATATATTATGTATACATTTGGTGGGCCACATCCATGTGGGACCCACCACAATGCATGTGTTTATCCACACTGTCCAGCGTCACTAGACGCTGGACGGGCGAGCCCGTCATGGAGTGTGTATACTGGCATGGGTGTGTACTTAAAAAAAAAAAGAAAAAGAAGTGGTGGGCCTCTCATGCAAGCCCCACCTTGATGTATATACATAATCCAAGCCGGCCATCCTCATCCTTAGGTCATTTGAAGCATTGAACCGAAAAATGAGGTTGACCCGGTTTCCTGGCGGGCCATGGTATAGGAAACAGTGTTCCTACCTTTGATTTACTCCCTGATGCTCCTGTATATCTGAAACATCCCAATATTGGACTCTATGTGATTGTATCGATCTACAGGGACCAGTGACGGGATCGGATTGATCTGATGTGGGCCCTACCCCAGGAAAACCATGGAAAAATGGTTTTTTTTGAAAAACCAAAACAAGGGCAACAGCAGCAGCGCTGCTGCTGTCAGGCGCCGCAGGCAGCGCGCAGGCGCTGGCGGACAGGCGGACGGGGCAGGCCTCACGGCCCCCATTGTGGGCCCCACCGTGATGCGTTTCATCCATCAGCACCGTGCATTTGATGGGTCCCCACGGACCAGCCGTCCATCCCAAAAATCAGCCATATATGGAACTCATGTGGGCCACACCATTTAAAATCATGTGAAGACATGCCAAAACGTATAAAATCACTTGGTGGGGCCTACCTGAGTTTTGGATGCTGCTGAAACTTGGTTTGGACCGTCAACCAGGTGGGACCCACATAATGAGTGGGCTGGATTTGTGAACCACATTTCGGTGGGCCCCACACCCACCGCCAGGTCCAAGTGACCTTATAAATAGGTTGGGTGTCATATAAATATCACGGTGGGCTCCTGCCCACATGACCACCCAACGGGTTGGTGACAAATAAATATTTCAATGGGCCCTACCCCTGGTCCACATGACCTTATGTACAGGTTGGATGTAAATACATATTATACGTGGGCCCAGGTGGGTGGAAAATAAATATTACAGTGGGTCCTACCCTGATCCATATGACCTTATGAACAATTGGTTGGAAAATAAACATTATGTTGGGCCCTAGATTGCTTGGAAAATAAACATTACTATGGGCCCCGGTCTGAATGACCTTATCAATGGGTTGGATGGGAAATAAACATTATGGTAGGCCCCACATGGGACCCACTTATGTATGTATTGTAAACCATACCCTCCATTAGAGCGGGCCCCACCATGATGCATGTGTTTCATCCAACCAGTCCAATCATTTGGAAATTTTTTTAGACCATATTATGAGGCCCATTGTAATGTATAGAAGGCCCACTAGTGTGGCCCACTTGACGAATGCAAGGCCCATGTGAGTAGACCTATCTTGATGCAATTGTGGTTCGTCATTGAAAGCCCACCTTGATATATGTGAGACCCATGTATGGGGCCATTTGATGTATTAGAGGCCCATGGGTCGAGGCCCAATTGGATGTACATAATGTCCCTTGTAGTATGACTCCACCATAGCATATGTATTGACATTCATAACGGGCCATGCCTTGGGAGCAATGCTGGTTTGACGTCCACATTGAATGGATAATGTTGGTTAAATGTCCGCATTATAACTCTCCCTAAGGCCCATTAATAGTCCCATACCTGTAATGTGTAGGCCGTCTAGGCCCATCTTTGTTTTAATCAGAGCTCATCTCTTTATACATGTTTAGTATAGTATAGATCCATGATTCATGATCATTCGCATCATACGCATGCCTGATGTGAGGAGTGACCGATCATAGCATATGCCTTTGGGCGGACTGTTTATGGGCTCCCTGATAGGCAGAGTTGCCCCATATAAGTGCATGGTACATGTAGGACTGTTGCATGACTGGTAGTATGACTCATGCACTTGCATTTGTGTGATTGTAGTTACTATATGCCCTAACGACATCAGGGCCATAGCCTCCACGGACACATCGTGGATGGCAGGATTGGATACCAAAAATATTTGGTTCTAGCATACGGGCGCCATAGATGTCCCTGGGTGAAAATTCCTAAACCCGATGGTACTAGAGGATGACTCCAACATCGAGACCGAGTGGATATATGAGCACATGAGGGCTGAATACCGGAGGCCGCATCTCCCACTGTGTCGTTGTCAGTTGGAAAGGAGTGTGGCCTTACTCGCCCGAGGGTTGGGGGAAATACTAGGCTGAGTTTGACCAGCTCGCGAATGGGTCTGCTATCGACATGCCGGATAGGTATTGGCAGACTATTGGCCAGGCGGATAGTGAGGTTTCTTACTCTGACTTGGACTGTGTGGCTAGGAGAGCGACAGTGCCATTTGGAGTGTATTGAACCCCGGTGATTATCCAGAGTGAGAACTGTACTGATATATGATGAGGATTGGCATGCTTGAGTTGCATCTCACATCGCATGGCCGTGTTATGGCCAATGACATTCATATCTTGCACCGCATAGCCTTGGTACGGCTGATTGCATTCATGTACTCATCACCATGATTCTGCATTACTCTGACCTTGCGTTCTGAGTACGCTTATATTGTGCACATACTTACACCACCCTCTAAGCTTTTTATAAGCTTATGCACGATTGATGCGTGCAGGTGACGCGAGGACGCAGTCGTAGCCATAGTCTCGCCGTAGTTGGAGCATGCAGCAGAGCTTCTGGAGTTTTGTTCCTTTTGTTACATTATATTTTCTTTTTTTGTCGCATTATACTAAAAAGTTTTTGATCATAGTGGATTTTGTGGTGGTGTTCTTGTGGTTATTGTTTGTGGGTTATGCTTTTTATTATACTCATTATGAATCAAACTGATGATTATAAATCCTCCTTGCAGTATCCCAGGATCGGAACCTGGTGAATGGGTGTCGGGATCCGAGAATGGGGTTCTACGGAGGCTGTCGGCGCCAGATTCGGCGATCGGGAATTCTGTGAGCTCGGTTTTCGAGTTCGGGGTGTGGTAGAAGTTGGTATCAGAGCATAACTTGGGAATAACCGAGAACAACATCACCTGTTTGCTATGAGCTTAGGGCGATTAGGTTCCAAGTGCAATTCTCAAGGGTGATTGGCGTCAATGTTCTTTCCTATAGGACATGCCGCCCAAGAGAGCGACCCGAGCGCACCCCGCTCCACCACCTGATGCCTCGGCTTCACCACCTACGCCTCCCGTTCTACCGCCAGAGATCCCTACTCCCCTGCCTGAGGATGTCGTTCCTCCACCAGAGGCTAGTGCGGACCCGACCGTGCCTATGAGTGCCTCGCAGCTACAATAGATGTTGCAGGCTGTGACGACTGCGTTTCAGGGGCAGGGTAGATGCCCAGTTGTTTCCCCAGCCCAGGCCGAGCCAGATCCAACAGCAGCTGAGAGATGGCGCTCCGATGTGGAGAAGATTTTTGATACCATGTCATGTACGACCGTGTAGCGAGTCCGGTTGGCAGTATTTCTTTTCTAGGGCAAGGCCGAGCACTGGTGGACCTCGGTTACCCGCGTCGCAGGACCTGACTACGTCTGGACATGGGATGATTTTAGAGATCGATTCGAGGAGCAGTATTTCCCTGACCATATTCGACGTCAGAAAGCACTAGAGTTCGAGACTCTAGTGCAGGGAGACATGACCGTGGCATAGTACGCGGCTCGTTTTGTAGCGCTATCGAGGTTTTCACCATATATGGTTGATGGTGAGGGGCGGAAGGCCCACCGTTTTGAGAACGGCTTACGTTACGATCTTCGTGGCCGTGTGATTGGGCATGAGCTCCCGACTTTCCAAGCAATAATGCGGAGGGCTCAGATTTATGAGACAGAGTGGGTTGGCACGCAGGCCGACAGAGATCAAAGGAGGGTTCAGAAGAGGCAGAACCCCTCCAGTAGCTCCCAGCAGCAGCGACGACCACAGAGGTATCGGAGCCACCCATCTGCTAGAGCACCAGCAGCACCTCCAGCGCCACCCTAGCAGCCATTTACAAGGACTTGTTTTGGATGTGGTGGGACAGGGCACCGCTTATCTGAGTGCCCCCGCCCTCATCTATAGCAGTCGAGAGGGTCACAGCAGCCTCATCTACAGCCTCCGAGAGCACCGCAGCAGCCTCCAGCACGACAACGACCTCAGCAGTAGCCTTCAGCACAGCAGCGACCACAGCCACCTCAGCCGCCGAGACCCCAACAGCAGCAGAGGCAGCAATACAGGCCGCCGCAGAGGCAACAGTAGCACCAGGGACCTCAGAGGGGACAGGCACCTCCCCAGCCAGCTCAGGCTAGATTTTACGCTGCTCAGCAGGACCCGCAGTCATCCGGAGGAGTCGTCGAGGGTATACTTTCTGTCTCTTCATGCATCGCCTGAGTATTATTTGATTCGGGTGCTTCTTACTCATTCATGTCCGAGGATTTCTACTGATCGACTGGATTGCCAACAGAGTCTACTAGTGAGGGATTGACCGTATCGACGCCCTTAGGGAGGACCATAGTATTGGGCCATTTCTGTTCATCTTGTCCTGTTCTGGTCGGAGATATCATTTTGCCCGCTGACTTATTTGTGCTGCCAATGACAGATTTTGACGTTATCTTGGGCATGGATTGGCTTGCCGAGTACCACGCTATCTTGGATTGTTCTACGAGGACAGTCACGTTCTGCATACCAGACTTGCCGCAGTTTCAGTTCGTTACAGAGCCCCGAGGAGAGCCATTATCTTGCTTGATGTCCTGCGCCGTTGAGTAACCTGTTGCCATTTGTATTGATCAGTGGCCGGTTGTCTGCGACTTCCCTGACGTGTTCCAGGAGATTTTGGGATTGTCTCCGCACCGTCATATTGAGTTCCAAATAGACCTTGTGCCTGGTACCACGCCTATCTCGAAGGCCCCGTACCTATGGCACCGATGGAGTTGCGTGAGCTGCAGCGTTAGTTGGACGAGTTGCATGAGTTGGGATTCATTCATCCGAGTAGTTCACCTTGGGGAGCACTGATACTCTTCGTCAGGAAGAAGGATGGCTCGTTGAGGCTCTGCATAGATTACCGCGAGCTCAACCGGGTTATGATTAAGAACAAGTACCCGCTCCCTAGGATAGACGATTTATTTGATCAGCTGCAGGGTGCATAATTCTTTTCAAAGATTGACATGCGTTCTGGTTATCATCATATTTGTGTCCGAGAGGAGGACATCCCGAAGACAGCTTTCAGGACGCATTATGGTCATTTTGAGTTTCAGGTCATGTCCTTTGGACTGACCAATGTCCCCGCGGTCTTCATGTAGTTGATGAACGAGGTCTTTCGTCCATATCTCGATCAGTTTGTTGTGGTCTTCATCGACGACATTCTGATATATTCAAGGACCCGTGAGGACCATATGCAACATCTGGAGATCGCCTTGCAGTCCCTTCGTGCCCACCAGCTATATGCAAAGTTGGAGAACTGTGAGTTCTGGCAGGAGGAGGTGAGATTCCTCGGTCACGTGGTGACGAGGGAGGGTGTCGCAGTGGACCCCTCGAAGCTTGAGGCAGTGCGTCAGTGGGGCCAGCCCACGACTGCGTCTGAGATCCACAGTTTTCTTGGTTTAGCGGGATATTATCGGCGTTTCATTGAGGTCTTCTCCCGTATTGCAGCCCTGTTGACCAGGTTGACTCGAAAGGGCGCAGAGTGTATTTAGAGTGATGCCTGTGAGCGAGCATTTATGGAGCTAAAGGACCGTCTGACGTCCGCTCCTGTCCTCACTCTTCCCTCTGGGAGTGATGGATTCGTGGTATTTACTGATACTTCGCGTATTGGATTGGGTGTTGTCCTGATGCAGCACGGCAGACCTATAGCATTTGCGTCTCGTCAACTCAAGGTTCATGAGCTGAACTACCCCACGCATGATTTGGAGTTGGCAACAGTCGTCTTCACACTGAAGGTGTGGAGACACTATCTCTATGGGGTCAGGTTTGAGATCTTCTCTGACCACAAGGGCTTGAAGTATCTATTTTCTCAGTCTGAGCTGAACATGAGACAGAGACGCTGGATGGAGCTTCTGAAGGATTATGATTTTGACCTCCAGTACCACCCAGGCAAGGCGAATGTGGTAGCGGATGCCCTCAGCCATCAGCCACGAGGCCTGGTGGCACATATGATGATTCAGGAGTAGAGGATGCTCGAGGATATAGCAGAGTACGACTTTGATTTTGGTCTGCAGTCTTCTATCGTTCAGCTATCGAGCTTGTCAATTCAACCCTCTCTCATCACAAGGGTAATCAAGGCTCAGCAGACAGATGAGTCGTTACAGGATTATTGAGCAGAGGCAGCATCTGAGAGTCAGACAGATTGGCAGATTAGTGCTGATGGTGGACTTCGCTTTAGAGGCCGATTGTGTGTCCCGGATATTCTTGAGTTGCATAGAGATCTTATGATCGAGGCACATTGATCGTAGTTTTCTATCCACCCTGGCTCAACGAATATGTACCGTGATATGAGGAGACAGTATTTTTGGGTGGGGATGAAGCGCCAGATCGCCAGTTTTGTGGCCAAGTGTGACACATGCCAGCGTGTCAAGGCCGATCATCAGAGACCCCCTAGTCTATTGCAGCCATTGAGTGTCCCGACGTGGAAGTGGGAGCACGTATCTACAGATTTCATTATGGGTTTCCCGAGAACTCAGTGTGGTCATGACGCCATCTAGGTTGTCGTGGATCGTCTGACGAAGTCGGCACATTTTCTTGCGATTCGTGCGACTTGGCCTTTGGACCGGCTTGCGAGGTTATTCATTGAGGAGATTGTGAGGCTGCACGATGTACCAGTCTCGATCATTTCTGACCGAAACCTGAGGTTCACGTCTCAGTTCTGAAGGAGTTTTCAGAGAGCTATGGGCACTGAGTTGCAGCTCAGTACCGCGTATCATCCGCAGACCGATGGCCAGACCGAGAGGGTCAACCAAATCCTTGAGGATATGCTTCGGGCCTGCGTGATTGACTTCGATGGTAGCTGGGATGAGCATCTGCGATTGACTGAGTTCGCATACAACAACAACTATCAGGCGACCATTGGCATGGCTCCTTTTGAGGCATTATATGGCAGACCGTGCAGATCTCCGAGTTGTTGGACCGAGGTTGGAGAGCGACGTCTCCTAGGTCCCAAGCTTGTACAGGAGACATCAGAGGTTATTGATATCATCAGGTAGACGATGCGCATAGCTCAGAGCCGACAGAAGAGTTTTGCTGATAGTTGGCGTCGTCCCTTGGAGTTTGATGTGGGGGACCACGTGTATCTCAAGGTCTCGCCCATGAAGGGCATAGTTCGATTTGGAGCGAAGGGTAAGCTTGCCCTGAGATACATAGGACCTTTTGAGATCACTGAGCGCATTGGCGCTGTGGCCTATCGGCTTGCCTTACCATCTCAGTTGTCTGGCGTCCACAACATTTTTCACGTCTCTATGTTGAGGAAGTGTGGGTCAGACATAGTTCCTGTTATTGATTGGCAGCCATTGGAGGTTCGTGAGGACACTTCTTATATTGAGCAACCAGTACGTATCCTTGATCGGAAGGAGCAGATCCTCCAAACCAAGGTCATTCCCTTGGTGAAGGTTCAGTGGGGTCACCATTCTGTGGATGAGGCATCTTGGGAGCGCGAGGCTGAGATTCGAGAGCGCTATCCTCATCTCTTTGATGATTGATTGTATGTTGTATGTTGCATGTTGTCTCTGATATTTATTCGACGATGCCTTGTTTCCTCTTTATTATGACTTATGACTCCTTGCTTTGATTGTGTAAATTTTGAGGACAAAATTTTTATTTGGAGGGGAGAGCTATAAGACCCGTGTCACAGTCCGTACTGTTCCGTTAGCTTCTGCGGTCCTTCCGGTTGAATTTCGGCAACCTTCGCTTTGTATCCGACGTTTGTGCGCAATCCTAAACCAGATCCCGCACACCGACGTCGGCTCGATCCGAAACCTATGTCTTGGCGACCTCGTCGTCACCGCAGTTCCAACGCCATGACTTACGCACCAAACGGATACTCAAGCTAGGAGATGTCGATTTGCATTTATTCCGAAGAAATGCCGCGCGTTACGGATTTCGAGGGAATCTCTACAATTAGTCCCATCAATCAACCATAAATGCATCCCTTACCCCAAGTACAACAACCCATTCCCTCTTTTTCAAAAGTCCACCCTCTTTCCACCTCACCATTCCTCTTTTTCCCATTTTCAACAACAACCATATCCCTTTTTCAAAATTTTCAACCCAACCCATCACCCATCACACCTCACCCATCCATATCATCTCTCTCTCTCTCTCATTTCTCAAATCTCCCAAGCAACTCAAGCCTCACACGTCCAAGCTTCCCTCTCCCTCTCAAGTGTGGTCCACCTTTTCATCTTCCATCTACACCCTCTCATCTCTCATCCATACCATTAATCTCCCATCATCCACCGTCCAAGGCAAAGGCAAGGAGCATTTGAGGCCAAGGGAGCAAGGAGGAGGCTTAAATGTGAGTGATCCACTGTTGAAATCTTGATCTTTAGGGCCCACTTGTTGTGGGACCCATTTTGATGTATGTGTTGTATCAAAGGAGGGCCCATAGTGGCGGGGTCCCTCCTCTCTATCTCACCGTATGTTTTTTTTCTCTCTCTCTCTTTCGTTGTAATGGTGTGGATCCCATCAATATGTGTTATATCTACCCGTCCATCTACATCAGACAGTGTGGCCCACCCTATTGCAGGTGATGATCCATACCATCCACTGTTTGGATGGGCCCAATGCATCTTTTATATATATATATATATATATATATATATGTTATATTTTATATAATATATATAAGATAATATGTATTATACATATAATCTAATATATATATATATATTATATGCATATATTTGGTGGGCCACGTCCATGTGGGACCCATTACAATGCATGTGTTTATCCACACCGTCCAGCGTCATTGGACGCTGGACGGGCGAGCCCGTCATGGAGTGTGTATACTGGCATGGGTGTGTACTTTAAAAAAAAAAAAGAAGAAGTGGTGGGCCTCTCATGCAAGCACCACCTTGATGGATATACACAATCCAAGCCGACCATCCTCATCCTCAAGTCATTTGAAGCGTTGAACCGAAAAATGAGGTTGACCCGGTTTCCTAGCGGGCCATGGTATGGGAAACAGTGTTCCTACCTTTGATTTACTCCCTGATGCTCCTGTATATCTGAAACATCCCAATATTGGACTCTATGTGATTGTATCGATCTACAGGGACTAGTGAACGGGATCGGATCGATCTGATGTGGGCCCTACCCCAGGAAAACCATGGAAAAATGGTTTTTTTTTTTCAAAAAAAAAAAACAAAAAGGGCAACAGCAGCAGCACTGCTGCTGTCAGGCGCCCAGGCAGCGCGCAGGTGCTGGTAAACGGGCGGACGGGGCAGGCCTCACGGCCCCCGCTGTGGGCCCCACCGTGATGCGTTTCGTCCATCAGCACCGTGCATTTGATGGGTCCCCACGGACCAACCGTCCATCCCAAAAATCAGCCATATATGGAACTCATGTGGGCCACACCATTTAAAATCATGTGAAGACATTCCAAAACGTATAAAATCACTTGGTGGGGCCTACCTGAGTTTTGGATGCTGCTGAAACTTGGTTTGGACTGTCAACCAGGTGGGACCCACATAATGAGTGGGCTAGATTTGTGAACCACGTTTCGGTGGGTCCCACACCCACCGCCAGGTCCAAGTGACCTTATAAACAGGTTGGGCGTCATATAAATATCATGGTGGGGTCCTGCCCACGTGACCACCCAACAGGTTGGTGGCAAATAAATATTTCAGTGGGCCCTACCCCTTGCCCACATGACCTTATGTGCAGGTTGGACGTAAATAAACGTTATGGTGGGCACTGGCCCACATGACCTTATGTATAGGTTGGATGTAAATAAATATTACACGTGGGCCCAGGTGGGTGGAAAATAAATATTACAGTGGGTCCTACCCTGGTCCACATGACCTTATGAATAGTTGGTTGGAAAATAAACATTATGTTGGGCCCTAGATTGCTTGGAATATAAACATTACTGTCGGCCCCGTTCTGAATGACCTTATCAATGGGTTGGATGCGAAATAAATATTATGGTAGGCCCCACATGGGACCCACTTATGTATGTATTGTAAACCATACCCTCCATTAGAGTGGGCCCCACCATGATGCATGTGTTTCATCCAACCAGTCCAATCATTTAGAAATTTTTTTAGACCATATTAAGAGGCCCATTGTAATGTATAGAAGGCCCACTGGTGTGGCCCACTTGACGAATGCAAGGCCCATGTGACTAGACCCATCTTGATGCAATTGTGGCTTGTCATTGAAAGCCCACCTTGATATATGTGAGACCCATGTATGGGGCCATTTGATGTATTAGAGGTCCACGGGTCGAGGCCCAATGGGACGTACATAATGTCCCTTGTAGTATGACTCCACCATAGCATATGTATTGACATTCATAACGGGCCACGCCTTGGGAGCAATGCTGGTTTGACGTCCACATTGAATGGATAATGTTGGTTAAATGTCGGCATTATAACTCTCCTTAAGGCCCATTAATAGGCCCATACCTGTAATGTATAGGCCGTCTAGGCCCATCTTCGTTTTGATCAGAGCTCATCTCTTTATACATGTTTAGTATAGTATAGATCCATGATTCATGATCATTCGCATCATACGCATGCCTGATGTGAGGTGTAACCGATCATAGCATATGCCTTCGGGCGGACTGTTTATGGGCTCCCTGATAGGCGGAGTTGCCCCATATAAGTGCATGGTACACGCAGGACTGTTACATGACTAGTAGTATGACTCATGCACTTGCATTTGTGTGATTGTAGTTACTGTATGCCCTAGCAACATCAGGGCCATAGCCTCCACAGACATATCGTGGATGGCAGGATTGGATACCGAAAATATTTGGTTCTAGCATATGGGCGCCATAGATGTCCCTGGGTGAAAATTCCTAAACCCGATGGTACTAAAGGATGACTCCAACGTCGAGATCGAGTGGATATATGAGCGCATGAGGGCCGAATACCAGGAGGCCGCGTCTCCCACTGTGTCATGGTCTGTTGGAAAGGAGTGTGGCCTTACTCGCCCGAGGGTAGGGGCAATAATAGGCTGAGTTTGACCAGCTCATGAATGGGTCCGCTATCGACGTGCCGGATATGTATTGGCAGACTATTGGACAGGCGAATAGTGAGGTTTCTTACGCTCACTTGGACTGTGCGGCTAGGAGAGTGACAGTGCCATTTGGAGTATATTAAACCCCGGTGATTATCCAGAGTGAGAACTGTACTGATATATGATAAGGATTGACATGCTTGAGTTGCATCTCACATCGCATGGCCGTGTTATGGCCGATGACATTCATATCTTGCACCGCATAACCTTGGTACGGCTGATTGCATTCATGTACTCATCACCATGATTCTGCATTACTCTGACCTTGCGTTCTGAGCACGCTTATATTGTGCACACACTTACACCACCCTCTAAGCTTTTTATAAGCTTATGCACGATTGATGCGTGCAGGTGACGCAAGGACGCATCGTAGCCATAGTCTCGCTGTAGTTGGAGCGTGCAGCAGAGCTTTTGGAGTTTTGTTTCTTTCGTTACATTGTATTTTTCCTTTCTGTCGCATTGTACTAAAAAGTTTTTTATCATAGTGGATTTTGTGGTGGTGTTCTTATGGTTATTGTTCATGGGTTATGCTTTTTGTTATGCTCATTATGAATCAGACTGATGATTATAAATCCTCCTTGTAGTATCCCAGGATCGGAACCTGGTGAATGGGTACCGGGATCCGAGAATGGGGTTCTACAGAGGCTGTCGGTGCCGGATTCGGCGATCGGGAATTCTATGAGCCCGGTTTCTGAGTTCGGGGCGTGACATGGAATCATGTCCCTTCCTCATCTTTAGTAACTCAGAAATAAAATCCATAGATATGAAATCCCGTTTCCATTCAGCTATAGGCATGAGCTAAAGCAAACTAGGAGGTCGGCAATGCTCATCCTTGACCTACTGTCATATGAGACAACGAGATACAAAATCTGATATGTGGGCCTTCATGTTGTCCCACTAGTACGAATGCTTCAAATCCTGATGCATCGTTGTACTACCGGGATCATGACCAACTTCGAATTATGTGCGGCTTCCAGGACTCCCCTTCTCAAGTCATGGAGATTTGAGACGCATAGGCGGTCGCGATATCTCAAACCTCCATCTAGACCAACCCTCTATTAGGAGTCTTCATTGTTGCTCGCTCGTTTCCTCATCTTTACCAACAATTCATCTTTCTTTTGAGCCACAATGATCCGGTCATTAATAAGTGGTTGTACGTGGATGTGTGCGACACTCTCGAACGGCTCCTCAACTATAAGCTTTTGTTCGAAGTCTCACACAAATTCTACCATATTCCTCTCTTCTATCATTAACGGAGCTGCAAATTTTATTATCTTCTGGCGGCATCAACCACAAGGTTAGCCTTACCAAGATGGTAGGAGACCTCAAACTTGAAGTCCTTTAAGGTTTCCATCCAACGTCGGTGCCTCATAGTCAGGTCCCTCTGCGTGAATATGTACTTAAGGCTCTTATGGTCGCAAATGAGCTCGAACTCCTCTTCGTAGAGGTAATGTCTCCAGAGCTTTAATGCGAAAATAACTCTTGCCAACTCTAGGTCATACGTGGGGTAGTTTTCTTCGTGTTTCCTCAATTGTCGTGATGCATAGGCAATTACTCTGTCCTTTTGCATAAGGACACAGCCCAAACCAACACAAGACACGTCGGTATATATAGTATATCTGACCCCTTGCTCTGGCAATACTACCACGGGTGAGAATGTCAGCTTATCCTTTAATTTCTGAAAGGCTGCTTCAACTTTCTCGTTCCAAGCAAACTTAAGATCCTTCCGAGTGAGTTGAGACAACGCCCTAACGATCTTGGAAAAGTCTTTAATGAACCTGCGATAGTAGCCTGTAAGGCCGAGGAAACTCCTCACTTTTGTAACCGAACCGGGCTGCTCCCAATCTTGAACCGTGGTCACTTTAACAAGGTCCACAGAAATACCTTCCTTGGACACCACATGTCCCAGAAACTTGACTTCTTCCTTTTAGAAGTCGCATTTTCAGTATTGAGTAAACAACTGATTCTTCCTGAGAGTATCGAAGACTACTTGTAAGTGCTCTTCGTGATCCTTTCGGCTCTTAGAGTATATCAAAATGTCATCTATAAATACGATGACGAACCAGTATAGATACGGCCGAAACACCCTGTTCATGAGGTCCATGAACACTGCCGGTGCGTTCGTAAGTCCGAACGACATCACGAGAAACTTATGGTGCCCAAAACTAGTTCTAAATGTTTTTTTCTACACGTCTTCATCCTGACGCGTAACTGATGATAACCAGACTATAGGTCAATTTTTGTGAAATATTGTGCCCCTTTCAACTAGTCGAATAGATCATCTATCTTAGGCAAAGGATACTTGTTCTTTACTATCACATGGTTCAACCTGCGATAATAATACACAATCACAGCGATCCATCTTTCTTCTTTACAAACAAAACAGGTGCTCCCCAAGGAGATACGTAAGGCCGTATGAAACCTGAATCCAACAGATCATCAATCTGCCTCCTCAATTCCTCCATTTCACATGGAGGCACAGATACGTAGGTAAAGAAATGGATGTCGCACCGGGCACAAGGTCGATAGTAAAGTCGATCTCGCACTGAGGAGGTAGTCAAGGTATTGTCCTAAACACATCCGTGAAATCTTGGACCACAGGTGTGTCCCCAAGTGTTGGACCATCAACATTCTCCAATAAGGAAGCATGACAACTTATACGGTAGGGCTAACTGACTTGCATTAGAAAAGTAAAGGTCGTGCCCTCGGGTGCATGCACTGTCACCAATTAGGTATCACAATCGATCTCTGCCTTTATTTCGGTGAGCCAATCCATGTCGAGGATGACATGATAATGACATAGTAGGGCAACAATCATGTCAACGAGTACTGTTCTGCTTCTTAAGTCTATCGAGCAACCCTTACAAATCTTGGTAGAGTCTGAGAAGGTTCTTGTGGCGGTAAGGAGTCTCACCCCAATCATAGGAGTAGTTCCAACATTAGTCGCTTGACTGCTATGCATGATACTATTGAAAAAGTGGACCTGGTGTTCACCAATAGAAATACAGGTGTACCTTGAATGTGGCCAGTGACTTCAAAGACTAAAGGCACTGCAGTTGCTATCTCAGATACACCAGCTGCTATTCCATGTACATATTCTTGTTGAGGACAATTCGGTTGCACTGCCATAGGTCATTAGGTGGCTTATTTCGAGGTATAGGTGGTCGGTAAAATGGCTGTGATGGTGGTGCCGATCGCAGAGGTGTTGCTGATATAGCTTGCAGTTGCTGACGGTTGATCTTCTGAGGCAGCATAAAAGCATTGTCCCTCATCTTCGTAAAGTAGTAGGTGTCTGTATGGCCCATCCTATTACAATAGGTGCACCATAGATCCGATTGCCTCGGCTGGGTCGGTGGAGCCATAAGCCTAGGGGGCGAATCTGCATGTGGCCTCTTGCTGAGGAACGACCAGTTCGGTAAATTAGGTCGAAGCCTCAGGCCCATGGGCATACGTGTACGGGACAGTCCGTCTCCATCCTGCTAGCTCGTAGGGACATGTTCACTAGCTCAGCATAGTTGGGAATGCTAGCGTAACACATCTTCGTGCGGATATCGGGTTGCGGACCATCTAAGAAACGCTACATCTTCATTGGCTCATTTGCTAGGATCAAAGGAGTGTATCTAGCTAGCTCTATAAATTTGTTCTTATATTTCGACACGGTCATTCCTCCCTATAGGAGGCGAAGAAACTCACCCTCCTTTTCATTACGGTAAGTGAGGGGGAAGTACTTCTCATGGAAGCGAGTCTCATACGCCTCCCATGTCCACACGTGTCCTGTGGGAACTGTTCCTAGGACACTGTTCCACCATAAATTAGCCTCCTTCTCGAACATATACGTGACCAGCTCAACCTGCTCTACCTCAGTGCAGTGCAGCAGCTTCAGCATCTTAGAGATGCGATCTAGCCAGTATTCGGCTTCCTCAGGCCTGTGAGTGCCCGTAAAGGTGGGAGGTCGGAAGCACTGGAAGCATTCAAATAGACCGCTAGTATTCATGTTTCCATCGGGCTGCACAGGTAGTGCAGGCGAGACCACATTTATGTTCTGAGCAATGGCCCCCGTAATAGTGGCTAAAAACTATTGCTGATGCTTCATCAAAAATATCATCTTCTCTAACCTATCAGGAGGAGGAGCCAACTGTGGTACGTGTGGCATCAATGAGGACACATGGTTCTGTTCTGGAACCGGTGGTGCAAAAGGTGTTGGGCCATTTGTGGGGCCAGTGGCCGGCTGAGAATCAGGCATAGTCTCAAAATTTAGGCCCAGGCTAGGGTCCGTATGGCTATCGCTTGGGGGAGGTGCCCCGTTAATCGATCTACCAAGTGCGAGACGTGCAGTGCTCTGAGTGTTCTTAGGGGGCATTCCCTATATACAACATAGGGTGCAACATGTGTAAGATTCTTAAGTAATAACACTCGATTTTCCAAGCATTCTACACATTTCATAACAAAAGAAGCTTCATGCATTTCATTTAGCCAAAATTGTCACAATACATGAGATGTAGTCTTACATGGATCATAACAGAAAATGCATGTGAGCTAATCTAACAAAGCTTTAAAACTAAGCACACTAGTAACCAACCATGCCTACCAAGGCTATTACAAAGGAAAATAAGAAACAAGGAAAACCCAAAGACGACTACGACATATGTCTAGTCCTCTGAATCTGGCAAAGGTGGAGGAGAACCCTTGTCCTGTATACAGCATAGGAGGGCCTTCAGAGTGCGAGATATCCTTTTAAATTTCTGTTTCATATAGGCCTGACTCTCTTCAAGCATTTGCTTCAATTCAGCCCAGGTCTCCTTGACCTCTTATCTAAGGGCGGCCTGGTTCTCTTTAATCTGAGCCAGGCGGGCTTCTAGGGTGGCCTGATCATGGCGGTCTTTCTCTGTAGCAGGAGGAGGCTCCCTATCTGAGTCTTGGGACCCCTCCTCTTCTTCCTCACTTCCTTCCTCTATTTCATTTTCTTCCTCTTCTTCACTACTTTCTTCCTCTTCAATGTCCTCTTCTATCTCATCCCCATACTCATTGAGTCGGGCTTGACGTTGTCGCGGGCCAATTCCCATGTTGTTGAGTATAGTGTCATTAATGAAGTGGATCAGCACAAGCTCATCCATGTTAAGTCTATATCTGAAATTACGTACAATCTTGCATATAAGTCGGTCAAATGGGAGGGAAGTATCTCCCCTAATAGAGCGTGCAGTCTGGATTATCTGTAGCAGGGTGAACGTAGGCAGACATAGCTTGTCTCCCTACCCAACTCTGTACAGGAAGTCCATCATCAAACGAGTGCATTTGGTACGACTGCTCCACCTAGGATACACATTATATGTGAATATGTGGTGGAGCAGGTGGAAATTGTTTGTCAATTTGGTCAATGGGAGTTAATTGCCTCGCTTCTAGTGAACTAGTCGACCACAAAGAAACACCATACGGTGATCTCTTTCTCGAATACTAGTGAGATAAGATTCACTAGCATGTACCTCTCCACATTCAATTCCCATAATTCGGGCCATCACATCAACATTGACTATGGATTCTTACCTTCTCATGGGTATAGTAAACTGTAGAGGCTCCAGTAGTGGATCCCGTATGTGGGCATAGAAGGCTCGGACAGTGCTTTCACATACATGAGACTTGCCTTCAAATATGAGACCCCACCCAAATTCCAACAAGAAGTCCATCATTGGATATAGCCCAAATAGCCTTTCATCAATATGCGCTTCAAATACGACTTTATGGCCGTGAAACTTACAAAGACCGATGCCTGGTGGTAGAGATCTTTCAAGCAAAATTTAGGGATCGAGATCCCACTTCATCCTTTGCTCTCACTCGACACTCGTACTTGCTTTGGCGCCCGTCTTCTTCCTTGAACGGGTTGGGCAGCTAGGCCCAGCTTCACCCGCAGATGCCCTCTTCTTTCCCATGAGGGAAAGGAGCATTGAGAGCGAGGATATGGCGGTAACTAGCTCGAAGAGCACCATGAAAGTAGAAAAAGCATGGATATTGAAGTGAATGGGAAAGTTTGGGGATTTTGAGACACAAAGATGGGTTTGTGTGCTCAAATGAGGAGAAATAAAGGGGATGGAAGGTTATAAGAGATGGGTTTGAAAGAATGGTGGAGGTGGGTGCAAGAGATGGAAGGTGTGTATGGAAGAGAGATTTGGAAGAGAAAATTAAATTTTTGGAAGGCTTTGAGAGCTAGGAGAGGGGTGAAATGAACAAAGGGGACCCCAAATAATGTGGTCCCACATGAAAATGGGCCCGACATGAGCATGTGGAGGTGGAGGGACACCGGACCCGCAGGCCCACTGCGACCTGCTGGAGGTGGGCGCGGTACGCCGTGGTCGGCACGGTGCCCCTGCACCTCCCTATGCTGGCGGTGGTGCCGCCCCCTGGGGGAGGTGGCCTTCCCCTCCCAAGGTACTGAAAAAGTGCAGGGGACCCCTGGGTCCCACCGAAAAATAGGTTTTGTGCCCCTACATCCGTATGATGCACTTTCTCGGTCCACTTCGCACATATTCATGCCTTTTGGTGTGTTTTAAATTTGGGATTTGCCGACTAATGGTTTAAATTCATCGATTGACGGCCTAGGAAGGAATCGAGATCATTTCACAGGATCTTGGACGCGTACGAGTCACATTTCAATGGCCAATCTTGCCCGTTGGTGAAACTTGGAATCTTGCATGTTATCGCCCCCTCCTAAGTCAAAATGCGTTAGAGTATATTGTGTCACCATAACCCAGGTCCAGTTTAATCCAAATCATGCTCTGATACTAACTTGTAACACCCCAAAAATTTGGGTTCAAGTAAAGCTCAACTCCCGAGTTCTAACACATCACTTATGTAACATAGATAATTATGTTTAAATGTTGTCCAAATTAGTGCATTAAATATGAGTGGGATTATACTAAATCAGCATATCATACTCCAGAGTTAATGTAAATAAGCAAGCAGAAGATTGAACTAAATATATATAAAGTATATACGTGTTTCATAACCTCCAGAGTATGAACGTGCTACCAGGCTGAATATATACATAATTTGTTTCAAGTTATACAAAATGACAAAATGTGAATGTTCTACTAATCCAATATCCCTGTAATCTCGACAACATGGCTCTAGGTCTACACAGACCCGCCTGACAGCTGGACATAGGAGAAATCCTCCTCGTAAAAAAAGTTCAGCTCCATCACGTAAGCCTCATTGCAACCTGCATCTAAATCAGAGTTTGGTTAGTATTTTAAAACAGTCCTAGAGTGGGAGTTAGTGATCAACTCAATGGTACTATAAGGTAAAAGTTAACATGTTATCAATTCAGTCAAGCAGTAATGATAAGGCAATACAACAAACATTTCTTAACTACTCTGGTTAATGCAGGAATGATATACGTAATGATGCATGCCCTCGCCTGCACTCCCTCAGTGACATCATCTCACGATCGCGCATGACAAACTCCCTAAACATGCGCTTCCTCGCCAAAGCACATGCAATGTGGTGCATAAGCGTGTTAGCAAAGTAATTTATTAGGCTTATTCATATAATAGGATTGGGAAGCTAAGGTACCTCCCTTTATATCATTTACCCAAACAATGATCTCTCTAGGGCTGCCAATCCTAGTTAATCACATGCTATAGGCGAGTTGTAGGGCATTACCCCTGATGAAAAATAGTTGATAGGTAAGTTCACGAGTTTACACTCGAGGTCACTACAGAGATGCTCGTCACCTCAGTATAGGCCTAGTTTATACTCAAGGTCACTACGGGAGGCTCATCACCTGAATGTAGGCCAACGGCTCGAATATGGTGTCCCATACACTACCATATTCAGCTCACGAGTTTGGGTTACTCACTGGTCACTACGGGGAGGCTCGTCACCCCAGCGAGGCCGACAGCTCGACCATAGTGTCCCATACACCACCATGCCCACCTCATGAGTCTTAGCGGATCTTGGTACCATCGTTAAATAGGCTTTACATTAGTAAGTGGTACCTTAGATTCAAGCAGTAGCGTCCACACATGGTAAACACATAATAGGCCAATCAAGTTATTTGACAAGTGCGTTTGGTACAAGCACACGTTGAATTGATCGACACAGAACACATAAGCACTCCACGTGGCCCAACCACTATCGACAATTAGAGTATGACTCAGATTCATGAAACATATCTAATGTAGCGAAACTAGTTTGACCACTCCATTGGGAACCGTTACCAATTGCCTGGACTACGTATTAGTACCAATCATACTCAAATGCAACAAGTAGTCACATATGATAGTCATAACAGCATTTAACAAATAATTCAAACATAATTCTCATTTGAGCATTTTATCAAACACATTGAACATGTTACTATACATATGCATTTCACCCATGAATCACATAGTAGCAATTTATATTACATGAAAGAAATTTTAGATATGGATAAGGTAGTTGAGAATGCTATCTCAACACCCTCATTAGAAGCGATCCAACAAGCATTTTCTGATTCAGACATTTTATCAAGCACTTAGATTACACATTACTCCATATATGAACTAATTTAGTTATAACATATATTATGGCAAATCCTTTCATAAAGGAGTTGTCGTTCATACAACAAACTTATACTCCAGCTTAATATTCATAGCAAACACAAATCATAATTTCAATTTCATTCAAACATTTCAACAAATACGTGGAATGCATTCTATATTCACATAGTTCGCACACATGCAAAATTCATCGAATACATCATAACTAAGATCATATGACGGCAATCATGTCAAACATAAATCATTGCTGACATTGAAAGCCTTGAAAACCATAACCTAAACATTTATATTCCGTACCTTTCGTCGGTTTGCTTGTTTCGAACTCGGTTCGAACACTATATTCCCGTAAACCGAATGTAGGACACCTAAGCAATGAAATAGGTTAGATATCCCGTGGATTCCTCTAATTGGATTCCTAAAACAAGATAAGGTTAGGATTCCTTACCCAAATCGTAGCTAGAATTGGGTTAAGTTGCGTAGTAGAGAGGCGAATCAGTGTGAGGAGTTGTGGGAAAGGATCCCAACAACAAACTCCAAGAACCCTTCTTTCTTCCTCCCTCTTTTCTCTCATTTTCTCTCTTTCTCTCTCTCTCTCTCTCTCTCTCTCTCTCTCTCTCTCCTAGGGTTTCTAGGAAATTCGTATGAGGGAGAGAAGGGGTGGTTTAAGTCCTTTAAATAGCTCAAAACTGATGTCAATGGCCCCAGGGCCATGGTATACTTGGGTTATAGCCAAAGAGTGCCTGTTTTTGACAAATACGGCCCTTAAGAAGGTCCATTTCTTACCCACGTCATGGAGTGCGTTCCCTGACAATGGATCTATACCACAATTGTGTTTATGGTACGATCTGATAAACTGATCGGCCATGAAGGACCTTAATCAGATCAACGGTCGTCGTTACTCTGTCAGGGCCATAAGTATACCAATAGGTGTAGGAAAATTTCCCTGATCCATGGGTGTAGTTTGGTCAGAATTTGACAGTCTGAAGTCTTCAATTTCACCCATAAGTGAATGGTCCAATTTACTTAAGTTTGAGTTCATTTTTTAGGGATATTCACATTTCTCACACACTTTGCTCCAGGCTTAAGTTGTACATTTCTGGATACTATTTGGGCTCGCTTCCCGCAATGCTTGTCAAGCCCAATAAGGTGATCATAACCATATAGTTTTGTGGTCATCGGACCTTCGACGCCTGGTCTAGGTCCAATACGGAGTTTCAATGTGCTCACGAGAGCAACCAGGTTTTGGGATTTATCCTAAGTTTTCAAGTAATGTTGAGTTAGCAATTTTAATAGTTTTGGGTCTTGCAGTTTGTATAGATAGTGATTCATGAAATCCACTGATTAATTTAGTTTATTACTTAATTAATTTTCGTCTAATTTCTAAAGGATTCGGTCATTAAGGATTTCTGCCTGAGGTGGTGCTCGGGTCTTTGTATGGATTTTTTTAAGACGTTACAGTATTACTGATGGGTTGTGTGTCCAAGATAATAAAATCTACTGGATAGTAAAATTTATCAACTTGGATGAGCACATCCTCTATCATTCCTCTCGGTATACAGACTAAATGATCAACAAGTTGAAGTGTGGTCCTGGTGGGTTTTAATTCATAAAGGTTGAGTTCTTCGTAGAATTAGATTCACACTTGACCCCAAGTTAAGTAGCTTGTGTTCAATCTAGTGATTCCCAATTACATAAGAGATGGTTGGGCTACCGGTATCTTTATATTTTTGGGGTACATCTTGTTTGAGGATTGCACTCACTTTTTATATCAAAAAAAAATTTCTTTTAAATATTTTGTTGTCTCTTAGCCATACTGTCTTTTATGTATTTGGAAAATGAAGATATTTGTTTTATGACATCCAACAGAGGATTATTACTTTTCACTTATTTCAGAACCTCTAAGATATCCTGAGTGTTAGATAAAGGTTTTGGTGAAATCAATCTTTAAGGGAACGGTACAACTAGCTTGTACTATTTTTTCATTTCATTCTCATGTGAAGCATCGCTAAGCCCATCATCATTCTTAGCTCCCTCCAAGTCCTTCCCGAGTCCTTAGGCTTCTCGGCCCTCATCGGTATGCTTCTATCAATTATTTTCTCACTTCTAATAGTGGTGATGGATTTAGCTTATTCTGCATGCTGATTTCAAGAGCTCGGGTTACTTATCTCACATTGTGGTTTTAGGTTTAGTAGAGGCTGGGTTGAAAAGTCCCTTTCTCCCTAACTATATGTGGCTTCAATCTTTGAATGGACTTGTTAAGGTCCCAGAATGGTTGCAATGTATTCTAATTGAATAGCTCTTGATTTTAAATGTGTTTTAGAAACGGATCCTCTTGGATTCTTTTCTAATTTAACAATGGGTTAAACTTAAAGGAAAATTCCGTTGAGTATTTCTTTTTGTATCAACCGTTTGCCCATTCCTCCAATAAAATTTTGGATGGTTCCTCCAACTAGGATTATACGTGCTTGAGATGGGGGCATTCAACAACCTTTAGTAATTGTTCACGACATTAGATTGCTCATGTAACAGCTCTTAAAATGTAGGAATTATGGGACAATCCTATATCAAGTGTACGTTACTAGCACAAATACCACAAGCAATCTCGATGGTCTCGTTAGGTTTGACCATTTCTACTTTCTTTAGTTCCATGGCCTCGAATTTTCTTATGAGATTAGCCACCCTAGCATTGACATCATCCTCCTCCCTTAAGATGTACATTACTCCCTTCTCTCTAGACCAATTCGGTCTGGGATTAATGGGTTTAGATGAAGTATCTCATGACTGCGTGTTTTCAGCGAGCATATCAAAATAATCTCATGCATCATCAGGATCCTTATTCATAAATTCTCCATTAGACATCATCTATACGAATTGGCACATTTGTGAAGCCAGTCCATCGTAGAAAAAGCTTATTACCTGCTAAGTTTCATAACCATGGTGTGGACAAAAATTTAGAAGATCTTCGAATCTTTCTCAGTATTGAAAGAATATCTCTTCCTCTTTCTGAGAATAATTCATAATTGCACTCCTTAGGGTATTGGTCGTACGAACCAGGAAGAACTTTTTAAGGAACTCCCAGGTTATCTCAGCCCATGTCCCGATTGACCTCGGTCTTAAGGAGTAAAGCTTAGACTTGGCTTTCTCCTTTAAAGAGAAAGGGAACAACTTTAGTCTTAAAGTGTCTTTAGACACATATGAAAGTGTGGTGTTGTTACAATCTCATCAAATTCTTTTTAAAAGTAGATATGGACTTTGATAATTAAGTCCATGAAACTTTAGGAGTAGTTGGATCACTCCAGGTTTAAAATCCACATTTTGAGCTTTATGTGGAAATACCATGCAAGAAGATGTACTCGCCCTCGCTGCTTGGAAGTAATCTCATAATCTTCTAAGTGGAGAAACGTTTTGTACATCATTCTCATCTTGTTGCTCTTTATCGGGATGATGATGTTAATTATCAGTCATGTTTTCTGTTAACTTAGGATTTCTAAGTTGGTGTCTAATCTGGTGATGGATAGGCTAACCTTCAACTAATCCTCCTTCACTCAGGAGACGTAGAGTGTTGTTGCAGACCCACTTGGGCATGAAACACTCTCAATCCTAAGTTTAACTAAAACTTACTTAAGAAAATGAAAGTCCAGGCAATTTATTAGATTTTACAAAACGGAAGAACAAAGTTATTACATGATAATTTAGAAAAACCAAATATGGAATTACATAACAATCAAACCTAATCCTAACCTAATTTTAATACTAATTATTGGAGTGTAAAAATAATGAAGAAAGATTGGAAGGGTAGAAGATCAAAAGGGAGTTGGAGGAATGAAGAAGAAACAAGAAAATCATCATATTCAGTGGTTGCGCGAGTCGCGCAACCAATAATCAGTTATGTGGACCGTGCAATCGACTTCCCCATTGCGCGGGTCGCGCAACCAAGATTAGAGGTAGATTGTTATGGATGGTTAGATCTGATGCAAGGTGGGCCCCATGGCACAAAGATCGAGGGTTTGCATGTGTGGAGGCCTATAAATACCCTACTCCCCCTCTCATTTGAGAAGAAGAGAATTTCGAAAGAAGAGTAGAGCTCTGGAGGAAGACCAAAGGTGAGAAGGAGAGAAGTTATCGATTGCGCGGGTCACACAACCAGTAACCGGTTGCACGGACCGCACAACCAGGCTATCATATAGCCAGTAATGAAAGAGGCCATGGTGCTACCGAAATCACCCAGGTCGATCTTCATCGCTCCAAGCTCTCCTTTTGCATAAGGGACAAGCTTGAAAAGGGGAAAGATAGAATGATCAAACCAACACAACATTCCTCCTAAGGAGATGAATGAAGCACAAGTCGAAATGCTGGCGAATTTGAGATTCGATTCGACATTCGAACTTCGTCAACTTATGTATTTCAAATAATCTATCTTAGAATCAAGTGATATTAGAGGATGTAAATAAACTCAGTATTGCTAATACAATGGTTGTTCTGCATATGCTCTCTTTCTTATGTTCTAATAAGATAATTCCCCAAATCAAATACACTTGTTTCTTATTCGAAATAAAATGGTGACTCTGCTGGGAATATTTATCTTATTTGATATTAACATTGAGGATATTATAGAACTTTTATTATAGTTTGGCATCTTTTGACGCCAAAATGGCAACTCTCAGTGAGAACATCCTCCCCTTAATCTCTAAGATATATTATGTAATTCTTCAAATACTAATTATAATTTAATTCTATGTTTTGAAGGTGAAGAGATCAAGCTATAAATTACAACCAATGGCAATTTCTGCAAGAAAGGTGCACTTCTATTTCACTGCAACCGGATTCATGGTGGAATATGTGCTGAACCAACTCCCGAAGCATAGGGCTCATCTTCCTACAAGCAAAAATAACTCGACCCGAGTAATAGCTGGAGTTATATCTACTTCTCCTCAAGCACTAGAAGGTGATAAGGACTGGACTGTTGTAATGTCTCGCAGGACGAGAGCCCGAAATACGAGGAGCCCCAGAATGAATCTGTCTTCACTAAGAGTTAGAGGACCGATAACACGTAATGCTGCCAGTAAGAATCCCAAACTCACCCCTCCTGCGATATATCCCGAGCGAATAACTCCACAGTTAACGTCTCGCGACTTGCCGACTTTGGTAGCCCCAAGTGTTAAATGGACAAAAGAGCAAAGTGGTAAGGCATTACTAGCATGCTCACCAATGTTTGTATCACCCAAATCAATCAACAACAATAAGAGCACAGAGAAGTCAAATAATACTCCATCTTCCCCTCTCTTCGTAAGTCCTATTATGTCGACATATTCTCGCCCCACTCTAACTACGACTTTGTCGAAGAGCCGAAAAGCCACAGTACATATGGTTGGAATGAACCAGAAGAATATGCCAACTACAGAGGACCATATGAATGAAATGGCAGAAGCACAAAGAACACTAATGGAAGAGTGTAGAAATCTCAGAGAAGCCTTAGCGACTCTCACACAAAATGTAGCCTAAATAGTGGCTCCTCCGATGATGGGCACAATGAATGGGTAAGAGAACCAACCTGAAGGCTTCCAACCAACATGGGCAGGATCACTTGGGTCTATCCCTACAGCGAGAACTGTGACACAAGAAGAGGTGAGACAAGTTATTGAGGAAGCTGTTAGAGTAGAAAGAGAGCATGAGAATATTTACCATTTTAGATATCGAATGCCGTACCTAAGAGAGGTAGAGGACATCCTATTCCCAGCCAACTTCAAGCATCTAGATTTTCAGAGATTTAATGGAGAAGGGTTACCGGAAGAACATTTAATGCACTTTATTACTAGTATGGGGAATTTCTCTACGATACTACAGTATTGCTTATGATTGTTTAGATCATCCCTGACAAGCAAAGTGTTCCGATGGTATTCCAGTCTAACTCTGGGATCGATACGCACTTGGGAGCAAATGCAGGACACCTTCATGTCAAACTTCTTCTCTTCAAAACGTGATGTCGGTATCACAGAATTAGCTTCTGTACGGCAAAGAGAAGGGGAACCAGTAGAGAAGTTCACAGACAGATGAAAGACATTGGGAGCCTCGTGTAGACAGCTGTCGAAAGAAAAGGAACAAGTTAAGATGTGTCCGAACTACATGAAAACGTGAATCACGTTCGGACTCACTAGTGCCGATATCAGGACTTTCCATGACCTATCCACTAAGGCCCATGCTTTAGAGCTAATGACTCGGAAGATGCCAGCGTTTCACTATGAGACAATCAGGAGGGGACCCAACAGGATGGCCACAAATAGCGTAGATCGTGAAAAAAGAAGTCAAGATGCAAGAGATTTGGAGGGGGGGAAGGTGTGAATGGAAAGAAGAATTGAATCGGCCGAGAAACAGATACAGTGGAAAAAGGCTAGAGCGCTCAATTGTCACGAAGGGTTTGTGTTCGATAGGGAAGATGTTGTCCCTATGATGAACAATTACTAAAATTCGGTACGATAGAACTACCAGCACCCAAGCGTCGTGAAGACGTGACAAGAATAAGAGAGATTTTTACCGCTAGCATCACCTAGTGGGACATTCGATGGAAAATTATTATACGTTGAAATGTATAATGCAATGGATGATAGACAGGGTTGAAATAGTGATCAGAAAAGAAAAATAAAGGGATGCAATTGCAACGGTGAATATGCTAACAATCCAGGAGGTCTAAGAAAAGAAAGAGAAAGAAGATTGAAAGGTGACAAGAAAGGTAGCAGTAATTATGCTACAATTAGGAAAGAAGATAATAAGCCCTACGAAGCATAAAACAGGAATTATAAGAAGAAAAATTGTCGAAGGATAGAGTGATAGTGATAAGAGAGAAGAAAAGAATGAGACAGTAAAAGTGACCTAATATGTAGTAAGCCATTTGAAGGGCATACCGGCTCGATTAAGCTTCTATGATGCGCTTAAGCTATCAGAAGAATTACGGCAGAGCTTGGTTCAAGCGCTATCCAATCATGATGTCAGAGAAACTCTGTTGGCAAAAATGGAAGATGAAGAATATAAAGAGCGAGAAGACTTCCTACCAGTTGTTTCTTTCTCTGACGATGATTTAGTCTGTGACACCGGGTATAATAGACCACTAATGATAGAGGGCCATATCCGTGGCAAGAAGGTTAAACGGATTATGCTTGATACCATGTCTGCAGTGAATCCCTTACCACTCTCAATATTGAGTAAACTGGGTTACCGTCATTCCGATCTATACCCTAATGAAATGATGATACAGGGCTTCAATCAAGATGGGCAACATGCACTTGGTAAAATTACGGTGACATTGGAGATAGGAGAGCTAACCACTGATGTCACGTGCCATATTATAAACGTAATGACGACATACAATCCTCTCTTAGGAAGGCCATGGATACATTAGTATGGCACGTACCCTCTACTCTGCATCAATGCTTCAAATACTGTAAAAATGGGATACATTATAAAGTAATGGCCGATGCAAAGCCTTAGACAGAAGCTGAAGCCTTCTTTACAGACACCAATTATTATAAGGGGTTCGCTAAAGAAGAAAGAAAGAATGATGAAAATAAAGTCCTGAAGGACATTCAAGTAAAGATGATAAAAGAAAATACAAAAAAGGCAGAATCATCCAAAGCTGCAGAAACAAAGAAGAAATTTTATTTTATACCGAAGCATCTGAGATAACTAGGGCAACTGTCATTAACTCTGTTATCACCTGAATAATTGAAAATCTTACAGTCCAATTATACGGTGCCATTGCCATATGCTGAAAGAAATAAGCCGTTTTCAGCTGTTTCGGAAAGGTTTCAGGTCAGGCCAGTGCAAAATACCTGGAAACAATAGAATTCTACGCCCAAGCAGAAGCAAAGATATGGGAAGAGGCCAAGAATAATGTGTATTACGATAAGCTGACACTACAAGATCTTAAAAAATATTGCTCGGCAAGCAAGAAAATCATGAAAAACATAGGTTTCGATTACAAAGAACTCATCGACCTAAATTTTAAGGAGTAGGGGCAAAATCATCGGTGAATATGGTCATAGATGGGCAGTTATCAGGGAAGATCCTAAAATAATCGAGCATCTTGAAATGGCCCCAAAGCAAATGGAAGACGGGAGGCAGCCAACGATAGATAGTTTGTGAGAAGTAAACTTGGGTACAGAGGAAGAGCCGAGGAACACATTCATCAACACTGGTCTTTCTGAACAGGAGGCCAAGAAATACGGTGAACTTCTCAAAGAAAATAGAGACGTCTTAGCTTGGACATATGCGAAGATGCCAGGTCTAGAGCCGTCAATAGAAATGCATCGGTTGAACATTTCTAAGGGGAAAAGGCTGGTTAAACAGGTGTAGAGGTGATTTCAACCGGACTTAGTTCCCCTGATAGAAGAAGAAGTGAACAAGTTGATAAAAGTTGGGTTTATTAGGGAGGTCAAATATCTCAAGTGGATATCGAACATTGTCCTGATAAAGAAGAAAAATGGACAAGTCAGAGTGTGCGTTGACTTCAGGAATCTGAATGAAGCCTGTCAGAAAGATGATTTTTCTCTCCCAATAACTAAATTATTGATTGACAGTACAACTCAGTATGCTACCATGACCTTCATGAATGGCTATGCAGGTTATAATCAGATTAGAATGGCACCTGAGGACGAAGAAGGAACAGCGTTTAGAACTTTGGTGGGAATTTATTGTTATAAAGTTATGTCGTTTGGTCTCAAGAATGCGGGGGCAATGTATCAGAGGGCAATGCAGAATATCTTCCAAGACATGATGCAAAAACATGTTGAATGTTATGTTGATGATTTACTAGTCAGGTCAGGTAATCATCAGGAACATCGCGAACATTTAGCATCAATCTTCCGTTGACTCAGAAAGAAGCAGCTAAAAATGAATCTAGCTAAATGCGCATTTGGGGTATCATCAGGAAAATTCCTCGGTTTTGTTATCAGGCATAGGGGCATTGAAATTGATTCAGGGAAAGTTAAAGCCATTTAAAATATGCCACCTCCGAAGACATTGAAAGAATTAAAGAGTTTGTAAGGAAAGCTAGCGTACATTCGTCGTTTCATTTCGAATCTGGCAGGGAGATGTCAGCCATTTTCTCATTTGATGAAGAAAGGCACAAAGTTTGTATGGAACAAAGCCTGTCAGAATGCAATCGATTCGATAAAGGAATTGTTGAAGCAGCCACTAGGATTGACAACCCCAGTTAAAGGGAAGCCACTCATTTTATACATATCTGCAGCCAAGAATTCGTTAGGGGCCTTGTTGGCACAAGTAAATGAATCTGGGAAGAGAACGCTCTTTATTATCTAAGCAGAACTCTAATAGGTGCATAATGCAATTATTCCCTGATCGAAAAAGAATGTTTAGCATTAATATTTACGGTGTAGAAGTTGAGGCATTATCGTCTCTCGCATGACATAACTTTGATCTCAACTGCAGATCCGATAAAGTTTTGGATGACAAGACCAATGGTATCTGGGAGACTGGCCAAATGGATGTTGTTACTTTTAGAATATACTATTACGTCTGGGCCGGCAAAAGCGGTAAAGGGGCAAGCAGTGGCGGATTTCCCGACAGCACAACCTATAGCAGAATGCGAGACTATTAGCGATGATTTTCCCAATGAACCGGTTATATTGGCCGAGTCACAAAGCCCATGTTAGATGTATTTTGACGATGCTTCTCAAGCATTAGGGGCAGCAGTCGGGGTGATATTCATTACTCCTTAAGATGACTTGTTACCTTACTCTTTCATGTTGGGTACCACTTGTGCAAACAAAGAGGCCAAATATAGAGCTCTTATCATCAGAATGGAAATTGCTCAAGAAATGAAGAGAAAAACGTTGTATATCTTCAGGGATTCTAAATTGATCATAAATCAATTGACAACCGAATTCGAGATAAGAAAGCAAGAGCTCTTGCTATTGTCAAAAGGCATAATAGTTATTAGAGCAGTTCTGTCATGTCGAAATCAAGCATGTACCGCGGTTTGAAAATGCAAAGCAGATACTTCGGCCAGCCCGACAGCGTCTCTGTCCTACCCAAATCGAAGTCCTCTCCAGGTGACTATAGAAGAAAGAAGATTTTTACCCTCTTTAGAGGTCATTGATGAAATTATTGAGGCGCTTCCTATATCGTGTTTGGAGGTGATGACAGATGATTAGCATCAACCTTTCATAGATTACCTCCAATATGATATCTTACCAGAAGACTCTGCACAGAGACAACAAATCAAGCAAAGGTCGAGTAGATTCGTCATATGTAGTGAAGTACTGTATAGAAAATCTTATAATGGGATGCTGCTACATTGCCTAGATGAACAAGAAGCAGGCTAGATGCTGCGAGAAGCGCACTCTAGAGAATGTGGGGCACATCAAGCTGGTCAAAATTTATTTCACCGGATACATCGAATGGGGTATTATTGGCCTACCATGTTCAAAGATGTGATAGATGATGCGAAGCAGTGTCACGAATGTTAGATTCATGGAGATGTTATTATACACATTCCTCCAGAAGACCTGCATCAATCGGTCACCTCTTGGCCTTTCTCTGCCTAGGGACTTGACGTTATTGGTCCTATAAATCCACCTTCGTCCAAAGGAAAATAGTATATTTTGACAATGACAGATTACTTCTCCAAATGGACAAGCGATTGCATTGCGCAGTGTCAAGGAGAAAGATGTGGTTAATTTCATCCGACACGTAATAATATACCGCCATGGTATCCCGAAGAAAATTGTTATAGATAACATCACACCTTTAAAAAATAGAGGTATGGAAAAGCTATGTCAGAAATTTAGTATTCATCATTCATTTTCAACACCTTATTATCCACCGGCCAATGGATTAGCAAAGGCATTTAATAAAATGATAGTCAAGATATTAAAGAAAATAGTAATAGGAAACAAGCGTGATTGGGACGAAAGATTACAAAAAGCATTGTAGGCATACAGAAGTACCCACTGGACAACAACAAGAGCAACACCGTATTCATTAGTTTATGGCATAGAGGTGGTCATCCCAATCGAAACACAAGTAGTGTCACTAAGAGTGGCAGTACATCAATCAATTACAGATGATAAAAATGCAAAAATAAGACTGAAGGAACTGGATTTACTTGATGAGAGACACCTAGCAGCTCAGCAGCGATTGTAGTCGTATCAGGCAAAGATATCAGCCGCCTTTGATAAATGAGTCATGTATCGCTCTTTTTAAAAAGGGGATCTGGTGCTAATGCTGAAAAGACCGATACCGGTCACCCACAGAACAGTGGGTAAATTCGAGCCCAAATGAGACGGGTCATACATAATAAAAGAAGTATACTCCAATGGAGCGTACAGGGTCGTAGACCAAGATGGACAATGTATCAGTATACCGGTCAATGCTCGATCATCAAAAGATATCGTCCTTGAAGATACTACTGATTTTGATTCAAAATATTATCAGAATAATTCTTCTGTATCAATAGGGGGCAAGAATAAATAAGGCCATGGCAATGTACTGTTAGATGAATGAATAAAGAAGAAATTTGGGAGCGCATCAAGACTACATATCAACAAGTGTTACAGAAGGAAAGTGACCATTGTTATCATCATCAAGCAAGCTCTACAGAATTTTATTGAAATTAGTATCATCACCAAGCTAATATATTGTGAACAACACATGAATATCGTTGAAGATATTAGCAGAAGTGGTGATGTATCAATCTCAATCAGAGATATCTATCATTCTCATGATAACAATGGCCACCTACCATTATCTTTCAAGGCAGCCTAGCCTAGCCCTAAGAAACGGCTAGCTACGCATAAGACCTATCATTTTCACCATTCGGGTAGCAGTGAGAATCCAGTGGCCCTAAAAAGCCCATGAAGGCCATCAAATACATACCCATGTGGGCTGTGGACGAAGCTAACAACTGAAAGTCCTAAAAGGGCCAAAAGTCTTCCACGGCTAGTCATGCATAACACCCATGCCATCTATATAGCTTTCCGATAGCCTTACGGGAAACAGATGAAAATGCCCTCTCGTGAATGGGTCCGACCTTGTAGATGAAAAAAACGCGGGCTACAGTATGAGCTCTTCAGCTTTATCCATAGATAGGCCAACCTTGCGTAAGACCCCCTAGATCTTTGGCTTGATTTCAGTAGTAACTCATGAGAAATGGCCTAAACCTACTCATTAATGGACTAGCGGCCCTATATTTGGTACCCCAAAGGTCGCTTTGTGCACCCCATGAACTCTTGAGAGTTACTACTGCCAACCCTGTGTGTAAATCCAACCGAGTTCACGGTCCCAATAGCTTCACTGAGCCCCTCTGATGGATCGTTGTTTGTGAACTCACCAAGCTGTGAGAAGTCCAGTGGACTCCTAAGAGTTACAGAGACTATCACGTGAGACCCGACTCCATTACTCAAGAGTATGAAAAACTGTGTGGCTCTACTATTCAAGAGGATAAACTGTGTGTGATGATCTAACTAAAATAAACTTAGCACCGCCAACTAAGACAAAAATCATATAGGAAAATCCCTTACTAACAAGCCATAAGAGTTACTTAAAAAAGGCATAACACATCAATCAGAACCATTATCAAGAACATTATAAAATATTTGTATAACTTGGAATTCCAAGAGTATTTGTAATAACTAAAGCAAATATGTCAAAGTTTTACATCTCATAGTTCTCTTGTTATGCCTAATGCTGCTAAGTATTGTTGTAAATTTTCTTGAAGACCCGCATCCTAGCTCGTACCATTCCGTAGGCTTCCGCGTCCTCCCAGTCGAATTTCGGCAACCCATGACCTGTAATCGGCATTTGTGTACAACCTTAAGTTACAGCCCGTAGATCTAAGTCGGCTCGATTCAAAACTTATATCTTAGCGACCGCAGTGTTGCCGCGATTCCAACGTCGTGTCTCACGTGCTGATGTGATACCTAGACTAGAATATGTGGTCCGTGTTCATTTCAATGAAAACACCACACTTGCGAATTTCAAGAGAATCTCTACAACCTATCCCATCAATCAATCAGTCAATCAAGTCAAGTACACACCATATCACAAGTACAAGCAACCCATCCCTTTCCCATTCTCAAAGTCAACTCTCTCTCTCTCTCTCTCTCTCTCTCTCTCTCTCTCCACCCATCCCTTTCTTATAACTCCACTTCACCCATCACTCCATCTCTTTTCATCCCATCACTTCCCTCTCTCTCTCTCTCATTCTCTCTCTTCACTCCCAAGCAACAAGAAAATCCAACGTCTAAGCCTCCCAAGAGAGAGCCAAGTGTGGCCCACTTCTGTACCACCCAAAAGCTCTCATCCCCACCATCAAAACTTCATCATCCACCATCAAAAGTTGAGCATAGAAGCTAAGGAAGCTAAGGGACCAAGAAGGAGTGCAATAGGTGGGTGATCCACCATTGATTTTCGTTTTAAGGGCCCACTTGTTGTGGGACCCACTTGATGTATGCATTGTATAAGGGAGGGCCCAATAGTGGCGAGGTCCCTCCTCTCCACCACATTTCTCTCTCTCTTTTTCTCCCTTATTTGATGCCCACCTATGATGTGTGTATTTTATCCATGCCGTCTAACAAGTGGGCCACCTTGATCCTAATTTGGGGCCTGCATGACCAGTCAGTCACATAGGCCTGAATGAAGGGGAAAACAAATATCAGCTTTATTCAAATCTGGTGGCCCACCCACGTGGTGCCACAATGATGCATGTGATTTTATCCACACCGTCCAGCCTCCCGAATGGTATGACCCACCTCGATGTATGTGCCTTTCATCCAGGCCATCCATCTAGGACGATGAATGCTGGCCTGGATTAGATATATATATAATACATATGTAAATTTGGTGGGTCCCACACATGTGGACCCACCTTTGTATTTCTTTCGATTGTGGAACATCCATTTGTTGAATGGCCAGTAGCACTGGCTACTATATTGACGATTGGTAGGTTTCCTTTTTTTCAAAAAAATATATACATAATATAATATTATATATTATATACTTTATGTTATGGTGGACCCCATGTGGGAACCCACCTGCGTTGAGCTGAATGGCTGGTGCATCTCACACCAGCTATATAGCTGCTGGTGAGATGTCACCAGATTTCTGTGGGACCCATCGTATGAGTTTGATCCACACCGTCCATGTTGGAATGTTGGGATTCCACCATGATGTACCTGTTGTATCTAAACCATACATGTGGGTCTGATCACAGGTATATGTTATATTCAAAACACCCACCCACCATCTAGATTCCACTATGTGGGACCCACCTTTAAATGCATGTATTCTATATTTGCACCGTCCATCTGGACGGTGCCATATGGGGCTAGGCCTACTGTAATGTATGTGGTGCATCCACACCATCCATTGCTTGGGACGGTGGGAACCACACCGTTGATTTATGGGTCTTATCCACACCATCCAGTCCTTAAACAGTGGGACCCACCTGAGATTTGTGTTGTATATCTCCACCGTCCATTCCTTGGATGGTGGGGATTGGATTGGCTAGTCTGTCACACACCAACTATATAGTTGCTGCTGTGACGTCACCAAATTCTGTGGGGCCTACATGATTTATGTGGTAATCTGCACCGTCCAGATAGGTGGGACGGTGGGACCCACCTTTATGTTTGTGTTTATCAAATTGTCCATCTATGTGGACCCCACCAGGAATATAGTTGCTACATTTACGACAACAAGACCTGGGGGTCCTGATCTTAAGGTTTGTGTTATGACTAAACTGTCTAGCTGGGACGTGAACCCCACCTGTTATGGTGTGATAAGGTCTGATGCGACATATTTATAGCCCATGGGATATGGCCCTTGTGATGTATATTAGGCCCATATGGGAGGCCGATCATGATATATTTGAGGCCCAGATATGAGACCCATTGTGATATATTTAAGGCCCATGGGATGTGGCTCATTGAGATTGTATATGGCCCACCGTAATGTGGCCCATTGAGATTGTATGTGGCCCACTATGTTATGTATGAAGCCCTTGTGTGATGTCATGGGCACACTATATGTTTGGCCCTATGTGAGCCAGTCCTTGGGAGCAATATTGGTTAAATGTCCACATTGATGGACAATGATGGTTGAATGTCCACATTGTGACCTTCCATTAGGCCTTATTAGGCCCATTCCCACCAACTCTGATTGTCGAGGGCGATCATTGAGGCCGATTCCGATTATATAGGTTGATTGTCGAGGCCGATCTCGAGGCTAATTCCAATTGTATAGGCTAATTGTCAAGGCCGGTCATCGAGGATGATTCCAATTATATAGGTCGATTATCGAGGTCGATATTGATTATCGGTGCCAGTTATTGATATCGATTATGAGTATGTGACAACATATCATCATGATACATGCTCATACGCATCATCTGCATGTTTGATATGAGATGTGATTGACCATTGCATATGTCATAGTGTAGGTGGTGTATGGGACTCCCTGATAGGCAAAGTTATCCCACATGAGTGCACGGTATACGCAGAATTGATGCATGATTTGACTACATGACTCAGGCATCTTAGATTGCGTGATTGTGACTATTATACGCCCTAGCGACATCAGGGTTGTGAACTCCACAGGCATGTCGTGGATGGCCAGATGGGACATAGAAAATCTTTTTCTGCATGGGGTGCCATAAAAGTCCCTAGGTGAAATTCCCTAAACCTCCGAGGCCAGGAGACACCCCAATATCGAGACTGAGTGGATACATGAGTGCCCGAGTGCCGAATACTAAGAGGTCACGTCTTCCACTGTGTAGTGGTCGGTTGGGAAGGGGTTGTGACCTTACCCACCCGAGGGTAGTAGGCATATCTAGGCTAAGTTTGACTAACACGTAATTGGATCGGCTATCGATGTGCCGGGTAGATATTGGATGACTACTGGTTAGGCGAATAGTTAGGTGTCTTCCACTTACATGGTTGTGCGTCTAGTGGGTGACGATTGCATGTACAGTGTACGAGACCCCAGTAATGATCCCAGAGATGTACGGTGTTGATATGTAGACTTATTGAGCAGGAGTTGTATACTCAGCATCTTACTCATTCATTCATTCACTCACTAACCACTCGAGCTTGTGGTGCGCAACTAATTTGATATGTGTACCTTCACAATGGCCAGGATTTCGGTTAAGCGCACGGCTAACCTGAGATCAGGAGTCTGCCATATTGAGTCTAGCTATCTAAATTTAGGTACAAGACTGGTTTGGATAGAAGTCCCTTGTGATGGACCCCATAATCTGCATACTACGTACTATCATCCCGACCTCACACTCTAGCTTAGTCATTTCATTCGCGTCACATATTGCATTACATCCGCAGGCATATGGCATTTTGGGTTGTTATGTTTCTGCACTTATATGGCATAAAAGGACTTAAAAGGATTTGTATATTGAATTATATCCTCGGCATCTGACATTTGGCTCTCTATAACTCCTCATTTGCATAGCTGATCTATATTGCGTAATCGGATATTGTATGATTCATGGACTTGTCAGTATTTCTGCTTACTCTGATATCGTATGATTCATGATCTTGCCAGTATTTCTGATATTGTATGATTATGGCATCATATTGAATACTTGACACTTACCTTGTGCACACACTTACACCACCCTCTAAGCTTTCTATAAGCTTATTTATGATAGATGTATGCAGGTGATGTTAGGTTGCAGCAACATTGACTTTGGAGCATACAACGGTCATCTGGAGCTTTGATTATCGATATATATATGTATTTCCCTTTTAACATTGTATTCAACTGTTTATATTAGTGGATATGTGATGATGATGTTGCCTTCGTGATTTGGGTAAAGTTGTGGTTATGCATATTACGAGTTATATGTATGTTAGAAAATCCACCTTGTAGAATCCCAGGATCGGAATCTGGCATATGGACAGTAGGAGACGAGAATGGGGTACTATGGAGGCTGTCGGCACCGGATTCGGCGATCGAGAATTTTGTGAGCCTGGTTTTCGAGTTTGGGGCGCGACAGAAGATGGTATCAAAGCATAACTTGGGAATACCTGAAGATAACATCACATATCTGCGGATGGCTACCCTTCACTCTATGATTATTGAGAACTTAGAATGATTAGATCCCTGAGTTTGAATAACTTAGAAGTTTCTAATATAGCTTCATACCGTTGAGATTGTGAGGCTACATAGTATCCTAGTTATGATCGTTTCTGATCCGAGGTTCAGTAAGATCACCATAGTGTTGATGATGCATCTTGGGAGGGTAAGTTGAGATTAGAGAGTGCTATCTTTATCCTTTTGTAGATTGACTGTGCCTTGACATATATACTTGAGAGTTGTGAGACCCATATCCTAGCCCGTACCATTCCGTAGGCTTCCTCAGTTCTCCCGGCTGAATTCTGGCAACCTGCGACCTATAATCAGCATTTGCGCGCAACCTTAAGTTGCATCCCGTAGATCTAAGTTAGCTCAACTCGAAACTTGTATCCTAGTGACCGCACTGCCACCGCGGTTCCAACGCCAAGTCTCGCGCAGCGATGCGATACCCAGACCAGAAGATGTGGGCCCACATTGATTTCAAGGAAAATGCCACGTGTGTGAATTCTGAGAGAATCCCTACAACCTATCCCATCAATTAATCAATCAATCAATCAAGTACACACCATATCACAAGTACAAGCAACCCATCCCTTTTCCATTCTCAAAGTCAGCTCTCTCTCTCCCACCCATCCCTTTCTTACAACTCCATCACTTCACCCATAGCTCCATCTCTTTTCATCCCATCATTCCCTCTCTCTCTCTCATTCTCTCTTCACTCCCAAGCAACAAGAAAATCCAACGTCCAAGCCTCCTAAGAGAGAGCCAAGTGTGGCCCACTTCTCTATCACCCAAAAGCTCTCATCCCCACCATCAAAACTTCATCATCCACCATCAAAAGTTGAGCATATGTGCTAAGGAAGCTAAGGGACCAAGAAAGAGTGTAATAGGTGGCTGATCCACCATTGATTTTCGTTTTAAGGGCCCACTTTTTATGGGACCCACTTGATGTATAAATTGTATAAGGGAGGGCCCAATAGTGGCGAGGTCCCTCCTCTCCACCACGTTTCTCTCTCTCTCTCTCTCTCTCTCTCTCTCTCTCTCTCTCTCTCTCTCTCTCTCTCTCTCTCTCTCTTTCTCTCCCTTGTATGATGGCCCACCTATGTTATGTGTATTTTATCCATGCCGTCTAACAAGTGGCCACCGTGATCCCGATTTGGGGCCTGCATGACCGGCCGGTCACACAGGCCCAGATGAAGGGGAAAACAAATATCAGCTTGATTCAAATCTAGTGGCCCACCCACGTGGCGCCACCATGATGCATGTGATTTTATCCACATAGCCCAGCCTCCTAGATGGTGTGACCCACCTCAATGTATTTACCTTTCATCCAGGCCGTCCATCCAAGACGCTGGATGTTGCGCTGGATTATATTTATATATATATATATATATAATATTATATAATATATATATATATAATATATAAATATGTATATTTGGTGGGTCCCACACGTGTGGACCCACCTTTGTATTTCTTTTGATTGTGGGTCGTCCATTTACTGGACGGTCAGCAGCACTGGCCGCAGTATTGATGATTAGTAGGTTTACTTTTTTAAAAAATAATATATACATAATATAATAATATATATTATATACTTTATGTTATGGTATGCCCCAAGTGGGGACCCACCTGCGTTAAGCTGAATGGCTAGTGCATCTCACCCACCATATGAATTTGATCCACACCATCCATGTTGGGATGGTGGGATTCCACCGTGATGTACCTGTTGTATCCAAACCATACATATGTGGGTCTGATCACGGGCATGTGTTATATGCAAAACATCCACCCACCGTCCAAATTCCACTACGTGGGACCCACCTTTAAATGCATGTATTTTATATTTGCACCGTCCATCTGGACGGTGCCATGTGGAGTCGAGACTGCTTAATGTATGTTGTGCATCTACACCGTGCACTGCTTGGGACGGTGGGAACCACACCGCTGATGTATTGGTCTTATCTGCACCATCCAAACCTTGGACAATGGGACCCACCATGAGATTTGTGTTGTATATCTCCACCGTCCATTCCTTGGATGGTGGGGATTGGATTGACTGGTCTGCCACACACCAACTATATGGTTGCTGTTGTGACGTCATCAGATTCTGTGGGGCTGCATGATTTATGTGGTAATCCGCACCGTCCAGATAGGTGGGACGATGGGACCCACCTTTATGTATGTGTTCATCAAACTGTCCATCTATGTGGACCCCACTAGGAATATAGTTGTTGCATTGACGTCTACAAGACTTAGGGGTCCTGATCTTAAGGTTTGTGTTATGACTAAACCGTCCAGTTGGGATGTGGACCCCACCTGTTATGGTGTGCTGATCACACATGTAATGTACTGGGTTTAATCTCTACCGTCCGTGCAGTGGACCCCACATTGATGTATTTGTGGCCCATTTAATGAGGCCCAATATGATGTATTGTAGCCCATTTGGCGAGGCCCAGTATGATGTATATGTGGCCCATTTGATGAGGCCCAGTATGATGTATTGTGGCCCATATGATGAGGCCCAGTGTGATGTATGTAAGGCCTATGTGATAAGTCCCGATGTGACATATTTATAGCCCATGAGATGTGACCCTTGTGATGTATATTAGGCCTGTATGAGAGGTCAATTGTGATATATTTAAGGCCCATGGGATGTGGCCCATTAAGATTGTATATGGCCCACCATGATGTGGCCTATTGAGATTGTATGTGGCCCACTATGTTGTGTTTGCGGCCCTTGTGTGACGTCATGGGCCCACTATATGTTTAGCCCTATGTGAGCCACTCCTTAGGAGCAATGTTGGTTAATTGTCCACGTTGATGGGCAATGATGGTTGAATGTCCACATTGTGACCTTCCCTTAGGCCTTATTAAGCCCATTCCCACCGACTCCGATCATCGAGGCCAATTTCAATTGTATAGGCTGATTGTCGAGGCCGATTTCGATTGTATAGGTGATTGTTGAGGCCGATCATCGAGGTAGGCTGATTGTCGAGGCCGATTCTGATTGTATAGATCGACAATTGTCGATGTTGATTGTCAAGGCTAATATTAATTATCGATGCCGGTTATTGATACCGATTATGAGTAAGTGATAGCATAGCATCATGATACATGCCCATACACATCATCTGCATGTTTAATATGAGATGTGATTGACCATTGCATATGTCATAGTGTAGGTGGTTTATGGGACTTCCTAATACGCAGAGTTTTCTCATGCGAAGGATTGATGCATGATTTGACTTCATGACTCAGGCATCTTGCATTGCGTGATTGTGACTATTGTACGCCCTAATGACATCAGGGTCGTGACCTCCACAGGCATGTCATGGATGGCCAAATGGGACACTGAAAATCTTTTTCCACATAGGGTGCCATAAATGTTCCTAGGTGAAATTCCCTAAACATCCGAGGCAAAGAGACGCCCCAACGTCGAGACCGAGTGGATACATGAGTATCAGAGTGTCGAATACCAGGAGACCACATCTCCCACTATGTTGTGGTCGGTTGGGAAAGGGTTGTGGCCTTACCCGCCTAGGGTAGTGGGCATATCTAGGCTGAGTTTGACCAGCTCGTAATTGGGTCCGCTATCAATGTGATGGGTAGATATTGACTGACTACTGGTCGGGCGGATAGTGAGGTCTCTTCCACTTGCATGGTTGCGCGTCCAATGGACGGTGATTACATGTAGAGTGTATTAGACCCTTGTGATGATCCTAGAGATGTACAGTGTTGATATGTGTACTTATTGAGCAGGAGTTATATACTCAGCATCTCACTTATTCATTCATTTATTCATGCACTATCCACTCAAGTTGTTGGTGTGCAACTAATTTGATCTGTGTACCTTCGCAATAGCCAGGATTTCGGTTAGGTGCTCGACTAACCTGAGATCAGGAGTCTACCACATTGAGTCTGGCTATCCAAATTTAAGTATGGGATTGGTTTGGATAGAAGTCCCTTGTAATGGACCCCAGAGTCTGTGATACTACGTACTATCATCCCGACCTCACACTCCAGCTTAGTCATTTCATTCGCATCGCATATTGCATTACATCAGGAGGCATATGGCATTTTGAGTTGTTATGGTTCTGCACTTATATGGCCTAGACAGACTTAGCAGGATTTGCATATTACATTGTATCTTTGGCATATGATATTTGGCTCTCTATGACTCCTCATTTGCATAGCTGATCTATATTGCGTACTCTGATATTGTATGATTCATGGACTTGTCAGTATTTCTGCTTACTCTGATATCGTATGATTCATGATCTTGCCAGTATTTCTGATATTGTATGATTATGACATCGTATTGAATACTTGACACTTACTTTGTGCACACACTTACACTACCCTCTAAGCTTTCTATAAGCTTATTTATGATAGATGCATGCAGGTGATGTTAGGTTGTAGCAACATTGAGTTTGGAGCATACAACGGTCATCTGGAGCTTTGATTTTCGATATATATGTATTTCCCTCTCAGCATTGTATTCAACTGCTTATAATAGTGGATATGTGATGATAATGTTGCCTTTGTGAATTGGGTAAACTTTTGGTTATGCTTATTACGAGTTAAATGTACGTTGGAAAATCCTCCTTGTAGGATCCCAGGATCAGAATCTAGCATATGGGCACTAGGAGCTGAGAATGGGGTACTACTGAGGCTGTCGGCAGTGGATTCATCGATTGAGAATTTTGTGAGCCCGATTTTCAAGTTTGGGGGGTGTGACAATACCAGTTAGCTTTTCTTCCAAAGAGGCAATTAATTCTTCATTCCTAACCAATTCAAATCTTTCAGCGTCCACGGAATGAAGGCTACATTACATCTTTTCCTGTACTCTTTCAATGTTCAGATCTTCCTCTAGATCCTGCTTCTCTAGCTGAGTGATTTCTTACTTTAAAAGGACAATACGATTCTGAATAGTCATCTTGTTATCAACAAAAGTCTTTAGTTACTTCTGCAATTAAAGCTGTTCTTGGTCGCGACGAGAAATGATGGGAGCAATCTGAGAAACCTTCTCCCTAGAGTATGCAAGTTGCTTCCTATACTCCAAAATCTTGGGCGGGACAATCGCAGTTTCAGCTGATGTCAAAGTAATTATTAAATTATGGAATCTAAGGAGAGCATCGCGTATAGAAGAAACACTGACTTTCGCCATCTGTGCAGCACTATCTAGAACATCTAAAGCAACAGCCAGATTTGACCATTGATTAGGATCTTTAAACATCTCAACAATAGCTAATATGGAATTCCTAATTAACACCAATTTATACGTGGAGATCTTCTCAAGAGATAGCACATTTGATGAAGTCCCAATAGAACCAGAACTTACCATGCCACTTTGAGGTAAGTTCCCTATTAAGAAATAAAGATATAAAGTTATAGAAAAACTATAAGTGCGGATAATATGGAAAGTGTAAATGAAGAAAAGAGTCTACCTTCTACTGGTACTGGAATAGTGAGAGGTTATATCTCTCTAGTAAGAATAGGACCAGGTCCCACTATCTCAGCAAAAGATGGAGTCCTAGCTTCAGTACTCGAATCGATGATGGTGGGAGTTGGTAGATCAGTTGATTCTACCAAAAAAGTAATTTCACGTGCCATTGCCCGTGGGGGCATTGAGAATCTCGGTGAAGCCGCTGGTATGACAGGAGGTATATCTACGGGCAAAATATTATCTGCCCCAATATTGACAACATAATCACCTGAGATAAAAATACGTAAGATAGGGAAGGAGAGAAGAATAGAAGTAAATAAAAAATAAGCAAGATTTTCTTACATGGTGAATAACCATATTCCCCATAGTCTAGGGGTTCATCTTCTTATTCCCCCACTATGGTTGAAGTCTTTTCATGAACAACCTCAGAGGTCGAAGGGACATGTCACTACTAGAAAAAGGGGCAAAGGTTACAGATAAAAACCGTAGCTAAAGGCCTATTGCTACGGTTATAGTCCATAGCACGATCATAGCAATTGGTGTTGTAGCTAAAGCTCAAAAAACTACGGCTACGGATTAAATCTATAGCAATAGATATCAATAGCTACAGATATAATCTGTAGCTATACTTTATGTAGTGAAATGTACATATAACTACGGATAATATCTGTAGCTAAAAGTAGAATGAAATCTGTAGCAATATGCTGAAGTTAGCAATAGCTATGGTTTTTAGAACAAGAGCTACGGTTAATATCCGTAGCTACTTTAAAAAAAATTATAACAATGGTGTCTATTACCATTGCAAGAACCTGCTGTGATTGATTAACTCATCTAAGCTAATACAATTAATGCTACTAGGAATAGTACATAAAATGCAATCAGGAAAGAAAACGATGCATTCATATTACAAATAGCAATCAAATCATATAATGCATCCTACATTCACATTACAAATAACAATCAAATCATTACATCGTCTATAGTGAGCAAATTGCAACTCCTCAACCTCGTTGTTTTCTCCTTGTTTACATACAAGGCATTTATGAATAGGGCAAGTAAACGGTTCTCCAGCAGCTATCTATTTTTTATGCTCTTCTGCTTCAACATCATTTCTTGGATGAAGTAATTTTGCAACACATTCTGGATGATAGAAATGGCCACAGGTTGCAGAAATACGGGGGAAAACATGAAAGCCAAAAGGCCACAATGAATGAGCATCTTAGTCAGGAAGTTTTAAGCATTAAGGACATAGAAGTTTGAGCTACTGACCTAAAAATGTCTAAACTACACCCACTATAAAGCCAAAATAAAAGAAAATTGAATGTACACAACTACACATACCATCACTAAAGAGAATGTACCTAACGCCAGCCTTACCAAAAGAAGCAGCTGCTAAGGCATGCACTAGAGCAGGATTCCAGATCATATTCACAATATGTTATTGTGACACATGTGATAGATAGGGGCAGGCTCCATTATGCATGCACCACCGACCAAAAATCATGCCAGCCTGTTCATTGGGTGGGCCAAATGCACACAGTGTGAATTATCCATCAGTGCTTAATTGTCCATTTTTTTCAAATACATGTGACCCATTTGCTAAGCTAACTGACCTCCTTTAGGCTGTGGCATGTACAAGGTAGGTGCACCTCACACAAACATTGTTCCATTGGCATATCTTGAGTACCAAAAATATTTTGAGACAGAATTACATGCTAGAGTTTTAATTGTAATACGACTATCTTCTTATGACTGGTTTCTTGACTCTTATCAATTCTAGGTGATTGATCTTCATGAATAAACTTGAGAACTAGCTAGAGTGGTTAATGTATCTCTTTTTTCATATTCCTTGTTATACAAACAACTTGCAAGAAAGGCTTGAAAAGAATGGGATTTGTAGAATTGATCTTTATATCATCAGCAGTCACTTGACCATGATTAAATTTTTACATCATAGGCTGATTTCAGTTTAGTTACTGGCATCTAATATAAATGATGAGACAAAATGTTGTTATCTCTATGTTTTACCAGTGAAATTAATAATCTAATCCTTCGCAAAAAAATTGTAATCATTCAGACAAGAAAAGATCAAATTAATATTTTTTAAATGACTTGAAAATTCTGCTAGAATATAACAAACCTCAGCATTGCTGGATTTATCCGAAGAGCCCAACTTGCCACAAAAAAAAAAAAAAAACACTGATGCCGTTTATATTGGCAATTTGCACACAAGAAGTTTTGAATCGCCTATGTCAAACCAAGAATGTGAAGGTGAATGCCCCAAACTTTCGGAAGCAAGATGAACAAAAACATGACATGTAGTAAAAATGAAAGATGGTTTCATAAGCGTGCATACTTTCACTTGAGCCTTAGACATGCCAAGAGATTTATAGGCTGAGTTAGCACTAGCATCTTTAGTTGCATGGAAGGACCTCAAACACCTCCTATCACAACCGTATAAAAAATAGACTGAAATGCATGCATCATTCAGTCATGGAAAGACAAAAAAAAAGTAAAGAAAGAAAGAAGCATCAAGCGATGTTTAATGCTGACTTGACTAACTATCAAGCCTTGAGCACGAATGTAAGGCTTATATCCTAGTCTGTACTGTTCCGTCAACTCCCGCAATCCTTCCCGTCGAATTTCGGCAACGTTTGCGCATGACCCTAAGTTATATCCCATAGATTTAAGTCAGCTTAATCCGAGACTTGTACCATTGCGACCGCACCGTAGCTGCCGTTCCAATGCCGCGTCTTGCATACCGATCTGATACCCTAGCCAGGAGATGTGGGCCCGCGTTCGATTAGAGGAAAATGCCACGTGTAGAAACTCAAGATAATCTCTACAACATGTCACCTCAATCAATCCATCAATCACATCAAATATCAAGTACTCCATCCCATCTCATGTTAAGTACACATCACCTTTCACCCCATCTCCAAGCAACCCCAAAGTCAAAGCAACCCATCCCTCACATGTCAAAGTACACATCACCCATCACTCCATCACCCATCCCTCACTCCTTACAATCTCTCTCACTTTCATTTCTCTCTCATTTTCCTCCCAAGCACCCAATGTCCATGGCTTCTAAGAGGAGAAGCTAGTGTGGCCCACCTTCCTATCATCCAATCCCACCCTCCAAAGACCATCTCAACCGTTGAAATTGTTCCTTTAGAGCTCTAGCATGCATTGGTGGAAGAAGGAAGAAGAGATCTAAGGGGGGTGCTTCTATAGGCTAGTTTTCATGTTTGTATGATGGGCCAAGTGAGGCCTACCGATTGATGGTATGGATCTCATTTTGGACCCTAGATTTGGCGATGACCCACCTTAATTCTCATGATCATTCCATGATGGGGCCATTCTCCATGGACCCCATCATAATGTTTATTTTCCTTGCATGGATAAGGTCATCGAGATCTTCCATTTCGGTGGAGAAAGGATCTCCACCGTTGATTTTGATTAGTGGGCCCATACGAAATGGGACCCACTTGATGTATGTCGTGAAGCATGCAAGGGAGGGCCCATAGTGTCGGGGTCCCTCCATCATCACATGTCTCTCTCTCTCTCTCTCTCTCTCTCTCTCTCTCTCTCTCTCTCTCTCTCTCTCTCTCTCTCCTTTCTTTATTTATTTTGTGGCCCACATGATGAGTGTATGTGGTGTCCAAACCGTCCATCTAGTGGATCCCATCGCCGTCCAAGCCATGTGGGACCCACTTGGATGAATCATTTTCACACCATCCAACGTCCTGGATGCTAGACGTGTGAACAGATAGTGGGTGTACTAACAATAAAAATAAAAATAAAATTTTAAGCTATTTGGGTGGGCCACTCATATAGGCCCCACCTTGACGTATGGATTTAATCCAATTCGTCCATCCTTTTCCCCAACTCATTTTAGTCGTTGATCCAAAAAATGAAGCTGATCCGACCTTTTGGTGGGCCACAGCATAGAAAATTGGGATTTTTACCATTGAAAAACCACCTGATGTTTCTATACTCTAAAATACCTCGAATATTGGCCATGATGGGTCTGTCTTGAGCCTTAAAGTGCATTGGTTGGGCTGGATTCACTTTATACGGGCCCTACATTCGAAAAACCTCAAAATTTTAGTTTTTTCAAAAAAAATAACAAAGGAAGCAGCAGGCGCTGCCGACGCTGCAGCACGCTGCTGCACTGATGTGGGAAAAAGGCAGGGACCACGGTCCTAGCGGTGGGCCCCACTATGATGTGTCTAGGACATCCACGCCGTGCCTTTGGTGGCCCCCCCTCCGAGCTGTGGGCCACCCAAAAATCAGCCATTTTCAAAGCTCAGGTGGCCCACGTCACATGAAACAGTGGGGATTGGGCGTCTGCCGTTGAAACCCTTTTTAGGTTGTAGAAGTTTTGGATCATTGTGAAATTTGTTTTTCCTTTCATTCAAGTCTTGTGACCTTATTAACAGATTGGATGCAAACGTTATGGTGGGCCCCACGTGGGACCCACTAATGTAGTGTTTCACCCACACTTGCCCCACGTGTGGGGATACCTCTGATGTATGTGACTGGCCTGAACGTCAGATATATTATAAACATAATATATTGTATATTATATATTATATATTATATAACATATATATGGTGGTGGGCCCTACGTGGGACCCACCTCTGCCTTTTAGTGCAGCCAGCTGCATGTACAGCAGCTATCTAGCTGCTCCTTTGTTGGCAGCAAGCCCACAAGCCCCACATTGATCTATGTATTTTTATCATCCATTGTTTCGACGGTGGGACCCACCATGATTTATAAGTTGTATCCAAACCGTCCAACCATATTGAGATATCATTTTATAGTATGATGTAAGGGATGGGTCAAATTTAAAGTTCAAGTGGACCCCACCATTTAAATAGTGGACCATGACACCCACCGTTCAACTTCCATGGGCCACAGTAGTTCCAAATTACGCTGATATTTCTCTTCACTTCATTTATCACTATGTTAACTTATGAATAGATTGGATCTTAAATATATAACGGCGGGCCACACCGTAATGTGTCCAGCCCTTTGATCGGGTGGACCACACCGTAAAGATATAGTGGGTTTGAACGTCCACCATTAAACTCTTGGGAATTTTAATGATGGAAATCCTTATCACCACTTATATTTGGGTGTGGCCCATTTGATATACATATGGCCCATGTGATGTAGCCTACTTGCCATATTTATGGCCCATTGTTGAGGCCCACCTTAATGTATATGAGGCCCGTAGTTGAGGCCCACCTTGATGTGTATGAGGCCGTTGTTAAGACCTACCTTAATATATATGAGGCCCATGTTATGAGGCCCATTGTGATGTATGCAAGGCCCATATGTTATGGCCCATTGCAATGTTTGTAAGGCCTAATTGGTGCTGCCTATTCGATATATATATGAGGCCCATGTGATTAGGCCCATCTTGATGTATTTGTGGTCGTCCATTGAGGCCCACCTGTTATATATATTTGTGGTCCATGTGTAGGGCCCACCTATTGTGTATTTAAAGCTCATGGGTTGTGGCCCATAGTGATGTATATTAGGCCCATGTGATGTAGCCCATAGTGATGTGTATTAGGCCCAGGTATGTGGCCCACCTATGAAGTATATTTGAGGCTCACTTGCGATGTATTCGAGGCCCAGGGGCAAGGCCTAATGTGATGTATATGTGGCTCATTGAGATTGTATGAGGCCCATGGGTGTGGTCATTGTGATATGTTTGAGGCCCTTGTAGCAAACCCAACGCGATACATGAGAGGCCCATGAATGAGGCCCAATGTAATGTATGTGTGGCTGTTATGTTGTGTATGAATCCCTTATGTAGGCCACTCTTTAGGAGCAATGTTGGTTAGATGTCCACATTTATGTGTAATGATGGTTAGATGTCCTTATTGTGACCTTCCCGTAGGCTTTGTTAGGCTCATTCACACCATTCTCTAAGTGGGTTAACCCAAATAAGTGGGCCTCATTCACCATAGACGGATGGCTCCGTGCCATTAGATTTGATATAACCACGGTTGTGGGCCGATCTTTATAATATGGTTGATCACTATGGACCCAGCCTTGTTTATATACTGATTGTCGGTGCCAATTATCGATGCTGATTATCGATGCCGATTGTCGAGGCTGATTGTTGAGGTCGATTCCGATTATTGAGGCCCATTATGATATATTCGAGGCCCATGGGACGTGGCCCATTGTGATATATTTCCAGCCCATATGATGAGGCCCAACTTGATGTATATTAGGCCCATGTGAGCAGCCCATTGCGATGTATATTAAGCCCGTAAGATGCGACCCACTTGATGTATGTGTGGCCTATGAGTGAGGCCCATCGTGAAGTGTATTAAGCTCTTGAGTGAGGCCCATGGTGTTGTATATTTGGCCCTTGTGTGAGGCCATGAGTCCACTATATATTAGGCTCTATATGGGTCATTCCTTGGGGGCAATGTTGGTTAAATGTCAACCTTATCGAGGTTGATTGTCGATGTCTGTTATTGATGCTAATTATGAGTATGTGAGACCGTATAGTACCATGATACATGCCCATACGCATCATCTGCATGTTTTTTATGAGATGTGGTTGACCATTGCATATGTCATTGGGCAGATTGTTGTGAGACTCCATGATAGGTAGAGGTTATCTCACATGAGCACACGGTATGCGCAGGATTGATGCATGACTAGATTGTATGACTCATGCATCTTGCATTGTGTGTTGTGATTACTGTTCACCCTTGCTACATCAGGGTCGTAGCCTCCACAGGCATATCGTGGATGGCCATATGGGACACTAGAAATGTTTGGTTCGAGCATCGGGCTGCCATAGATGGCCCTGGATGAAAATCTCTAAAACTATCTTGGTACTAAAGGATGCCCCAACGTTGAGATCGAGTGGATATACATGAGCATCCGAGTGCCGAATACCAGGAGGCCACGTCTCCCACTGTGTCATGGTTAGTTGGGAGGGGGTGTGGCCTTACCCGCCCAAGGGAGTAGGCATAGCTAGACTGAGTTTGACCAGCTCGAGGAATGGGTCCATTATCGATGGGTCGGGTAGGTATTGGCAGACTACTGGCCAGGCGGATAATATATATTATTATTACCCAGTTGTGCACTTGATGGGGCGGCAGTTGGCGTGGAGTGTACTAGACCCCGGTGATGATCCCAGAGAGGAATCATACTGATATGTAGACTTACTGAGCAAGAATTACATATTCATTCATTCATTCATTCACTATCCACTCAGGCTGGTGGTGCGCAACTATTTATTACGTGTATTTTCATATGGCCAGGATTTTAGTTGGGCGGGTGACTAACCTGAGACCAGGAGTTTACCACATTGAGTCTGACTATCCAAATTTAGGTATGAGACTGGTTTGGAGAGAAGTCCCTTGTGATGGACCCCGTAGCTTACAATACTACGTACTATCATCCTAACCTCACACTCCAGCTTGGTCATTTCATTCGCATCGCATATTGCATCCGCATTCATAGGGCATTTTGGGTATTATGTTTTTTGTACTTATATGGCCTAGATGGACTTAGCAGGATTTACATGTTGCATTGTACACTCGGCATTTGATATTTGGCTCTCTATGACTCCTCATTTGTATAGTTGATCTGTATTGCATATTTTGATATTATATGACTCAAGGACTTACCAATATATTTTCGCTTACTCTGATATCATATGATTCATGATCTTATCAGTATTTTCGCTTACTCTGATTACTCTGATATTGCATACTTGACACTTATCTTATGCACACACTTTCACCATCCTCTAAGCTTTCTATAAGCTTATGCATGATAGATGTGTGCAGGTGGTGTTAGGTTACATCGGTGTTGAGCTTGGAGCGTGCAGCTATCTTCTAGAGCTTGATTTCGATATATGTATTTCCCTTTCAACATTGTATTTAAATGATTATATTAGTGGATATGTGATGATGATGTTGCCTTTATGATTTGGGTATACTTGTGGTTATGCTTCTTTTGAGACAAATGTATGTTGGAAAATCCTCCTTGTAGGATCCCAGGATCAGAACCTGGTGTATGGACGCTAGGAACCAAGAATGGGGTACTACGGAAGCTGTCGGCACCGAGTTCGGCAATCGGGATTCCTGTGAATCCAATTTTTGGGTTTAGGGTGTGACAACGAATATGGCCTAATACCAATAGACAAAAAAAATAGATATCATGTCGCATCAACAAATTAGTTATAGATAAATAATGAGGGTAAACTATCAAGATTCTTCAAAAAAAAATTCTTGATTCATCAAGGCATAATGGTTGTGCACTAATTCTGATTTAAAAGAACATTTTAGTATTTTTTTCCATTAACATTTGATTCACCAATCACCATAGACAGTAAAATACCTGCTAAATAAATAATGTACATAATGAAGTTCTGGTGTCAGAAAGATGATATGGACATCAAATAGATAATTTATAATTACAGATTAATTGCCAAAATATCTTTGGGAAGATATCCATGATAACCAATAGAAACTACTGTGAACAGAAAAATGGTATTAAAAAACATCTTTACAAATACAACAATATCCTTTTTATTGCAAGGGGGAATTTTCGTTGGCTACATGCATGTACAACTCTTGAGATAAGGATGTCCATATCTACCTGGACATTAACATCCATGTGTTGCGTCTGGGTGTGTGAATAGGGATGTCTAGGGATGTTGTTGTTTTGCATTTGGCTGACACCTCATGGATATCCTTTTTGCCGGAGAATGTGCTATTGTGCCAGAGGAACATATATTCAAGAGGCAATCCTATGGCACTTGTGCCAACATGGCAGACACACATGAGATTCACACCCTGTCGTGAGCAGGTCCTAAAATGTCAACATATGCTCTGTCCTAGAATCAAGGCCGTGTAACATTGGGTTGAATCTGATGGAGTACAGTTTGCAGTAGTGAAGTGGAGAGCACTCCCTTAAGACGGTTGTCCTAGATACCAAAAAATCAGATGAACAATACTGAAACTGTTCCAAAAAAAAATCAGATGAACAACATACTTACCGAAACTGCTCGAATCAGATGAACCATTGATAGTTGATTGCTTGGAGCCCCGCCATTCAATTCACAATCAGCCGCATCAGCAGGGCCCTTTCGTGCCACAACAACCTATGCAACAACCTCAGTGATTTGATATGCAACCCTAATTTTAGTTCTAAATGAGTGAAGCCTCGAATCCCAAGTCACTTCTAAATGTAACCCTGGTTTTGGTTTTGGTTCTCTTTTTCTTAGAAATACTTCCGTTGATACGATATGGTCATATAAAGACATCAAGCTAGGATGTGGTTTGAATAAATCTTGTTGTACTAGGTTCACTGATAGCCTTGAAGTTGGACTTGAAATAAAGGTAACAATAATTTGAGGGTTCCTACCTCATTATGAATGCTAGTAAATGCTCACATGCAGAAATTATTCTAGTTAAGCATGGAACTATGAAGATGCAAAGCATTAAACAAAATAAATGGCATGAGTATCAGGCAATACACCATGCAAACACATACTATACTCTCTTTTTTTTAAGACTACCAAACAAACATGCATAAAACTTGAAAGTGATTGTGCAAAAAAAGAAAAAGAGAACAGGAAAAAAAAACACCTTGTAGAGATGTCGGTTCCCCTGTAGGAGAACTCAGGGCTTCAACACTTTCAACAGGACGCACCAACAAGCATGCATGTATTTTATCCATATGTTCATCTACATGGACACTGTACACATGACAATCTAACATGGATAGGTTAGGAAGATCACTTATAGAATTTTTATTTTTTTTATTTTTTTGTTCTGCAAGTTGTTGTTAGTTTAGTGCGTAGCCATACATGCCACTATAACCTACCACATTTTAACTCGTCTCTAGCATGTGGGGGATATGTACAAGTGTTATCCATCAGAGAACAACTTCATAATGCAATTGAGTCTTCAATTTGAAATTCAAATTCGAATGAAGGGAAATGAAATAGTGTCAGGTTGGTGACATGGCATGTGCTTGGCACATGACATGGTGTGTGTGTTGAAAGTTGAAGTGTATAAAAGAAGAAATGCAGGTTTGTAATAAGAATTCCAGTCACATCATATTTTGAAGAGCTAGAAGGAAGAACTAAAAAAATAATTCATCCCTCTCCAAGAGCCAAGCCAAATCATATGAAGGTTTAAGAAGAAGAAAATAAACCTGATGTACTTTCCTTCTTCTCCTGCTTCTTTTCTATTCTCTTCAACGTGTAAGATTTTTAACGTCTTGTGAAGCTTTCATCTTCATGGATGTTGATGATTGTTAGTTTTATTGTTTGAGATTGTGAAAGCTTTTATTGATTTGATAAAATATAGAAGAGACTGATAACTAAAATGAAATAAATGACATTAAACCTGTAAGAGATGCTTCCATGATAAGATCTCCTTCTTCGTCATCTACAATAATCACAAACTAGAGAATAAAAGAAAGGTTAACTATAGTTTGAGAGCTACTGGTCTTGAAATTTAATGAACCAGAAGAAATAACTTAGGCTAGCTTTGGATGTAGTACCCATCTAAATTTCTTACATTAGTGGTCAAACAGAGCAAGCAAGCTGTTCTAGTACCCATCTACAATCAACAGCCCAACCTATTCAAAATTCAAAAATTCTAAAAATAAAATAAAAAATCAATACCCATCTTTCTGAATTCTTTAGAAGACAAACAAATATAAGAACATATTTTGTTTCTGAACTGTAATTCTATCAATTTCTCATTGGTTAACCATCTATTTTGTTTTCTTAGATGGTTGTTGTTTTCTTTCTTCTACAATAGAAGGGAATTAAAAAGCATGATTTCGATGTAGCGAGCACAATAAAGTTGCAACAAATACTAAACCTGATTAGTGCCTCTCAAGCTAAAAGAACCAGATCTAGGTTGTTAAGATAAATGAGCTTGGAAAGTGCTCTCATTAGTGTTGTTCATTGTCCTGAAATGTAACATTTAATTATGCAATTGAGTACACAAATGCACACCAGTGAAGAAATACAAGACTCCTGGAAGGTACTCCAACTACCAAAAGAGCAAAAGAGAAGGAAAACAAATTAACCCCAAAGATATCCTACATAACAGTTACCTACATCCACCTAGCTATATCTATAAAAACAACATCCAATTTATTGCGAGTAGCCTTCTGGATAGCTTCATTTGCTACAATTGCCAATTCTTTTTCGTACTCTTTCGCAAATATAGGAAACTGAAAGGTAATTATACCAACAGTTGATCAGCTCAGAGAAATATTATCTTACAAAAATGAGACCAACTCTCTCTCCTATTTTACAGAAATGAGAAAAAGGGTTTAAAAAAAAAAAACTATCGCAGCATGCCTATGAACAACACACCAACAACTGTAAGCAGACTGTAAAATCCATTTTGAATTCTATATAACTGAATAAAAAGGACTTTAGGTCCCACTTAATCCTGTAAAGCATATTGCAGTTCTTCAGAAGCTGCTTATGTTCCTTTCAGCTGAACATGCTTAATGTTCTTGTCTTGATACCACACAACACATACAAGCCCACCATTTCCTCAATAGTTGTCATCCTTTATGTTATTGCACCCTGCATAATGAGAGGATACAAATCATTTTCATACCTCGGAATTTTGTATTTTTGTAGTTGAAGCAGTGCTATTAATATCCACTAACAAACATTTTTTAAGATAAGCGGTGTGATCCAATAGCCATTGCAACTGAGAGAACAGTTGACAACAAATGTCATATTGGTTTTAAAGTCTAAGGCTGCATTTAGAGCACAAGTGGTTTTGAGTTGCAAACATTTAGTGGAAATGGCCACCCATGCAAAAGGTGGGCCACTCCATGAACATCACCTTTCTCGAAAATCAGGTTGATCCACTCATCAGGTGGGCCACCCCTGTATATTGATCCAGGCCTTAGGCTATCCATTTATATTGATTTTGTGGCCCATCTAATGAGTGAATCTAACTGATTGTGGAGCCCACCATTTGCATGGCTCAAAGGTCACACCAAATACTGATTATGAAAAATCAAATAAAAAAACCACATATCAACAGTTTCAAACCTAAGAAACTCATGACATAATCTAAGGCATATCATGCTTACAGACAATATCTGTTCTCTATCATGCTCTCCCACTTCCTCTAGAAGCCTCACTTTCAATTGTTGAGGCATGTCCTGCAGCATCAAGTTTCAATGTAGGTCATCCAACCATACAACCATGTGGGCCGACTCATGGGTAGAGAAAAAAAATATGGGACTCAAATGCGATCCACATAAAACATTCCTTGTTGACACATTTCATCAAACAGTTAGCATTCTTCACATACAGGAGATTATATACAATGGATTTTTCACTTTTTGCAAGTGAGGCCATTGTTCAATGACCTAAATTCTGATATTATATATGATCTATGCACCAAAAAACTAAAAAAAAAAGGGCCCAACTTATATAAAATGAAAAGAGAAAAAAATTAATAATAACTGGTAATTTACTAACAAACTGGAGATTGGTATGGAACATAATCAAAAGACTCAATCAAAACCCTCAATTCAAAAGACCTAAATTAGATGCATCAAGTCAAAAGCACCTAATCAATTGTCCATATAAAAAAAATCCCGAATCAAATGTACCTTGATGATTTCGGCTATGATTGGAAGCACGGTGTACCGTGATGTAGCCGAAATTTTTAGGGTTGAGTTCTTCCATGATTAAAAAGGAGTATTCTTCTGCTTGTTCTTTCAACTTCAATAGCTTATTCGTAGAAGCACTCGCCATGGCTACATATGGAAGAAGAGAAGAAAAATCCTCACCTCTTGCACTTCCTCTCTTGTTATTTTCCCATCTACATTGCTATACACCCTACGAAAACACCACCAAACCTCAATAAACAAAGAGAGAGAGAGAGAGGGTCAGTCAGTTTTTGTAGGGAGGAGAGAAGGGTTTTGGGAGATGAGGATTTGAGAGCGTCGAGTGTTGGGAGAAGGGTTTAGGAGAGTAGGGATTCAGTGGAAGAGGTGAGAGAGAGTGAGAGAAATGGGGGGAGATTTGGGTGCTGACCTGTTTTGAGCGCGCACCCAATTTTGGGCATAAGGACCATGGACAGTCCTCTCAGGGGCTCCGTGGGGCCCACCATGATGTATTTGCTTTATCCATTCTGTTCATTAATTTTAATAAATTATTTTAGTTCATAATCCCTGTAACACCTTGAAATTCGGGGGTCGAGCATAACTCAGCTCCCGAGTTTCAAAACATCACTTATGCAACATATTTGATGATGAATGTATGTTGTCTGTATGAGTACATAAAACATGGGATAGATTAAGCCAAACTGCAAACATAATTTAGGGATAAGTGAAAGACGCAAGCGGAAGACTTAAAGAAACATAAGTGTACATGTGTAAGTCCCTGAAATACGTATATATACCAGGTCATATTACAAGTGTTACTATCAAAAATACAAGTATTAAAAGACATTATCTATTCCCAGAAGAAAATCCAGAATTCCTGCGCATCAGGATATGGCTCACAAGAACCTGCCTAAGAATTACATAAAAGAAAATGCGGCCTCATCATCCTCAAACTCCTGCTCTGCCTCATGGGTCACATCAACATATGCAGCTAAGACAGAGTCTGGTTGGTGTTTAAGCACCGCCCCAGAACGTGGGAGTGAGTGATCAACTCAGTGGAACAATACAGCAATGGTTAACATGTTATCAATTCAATCAAGCAGTAATGATAAAATAGAACAATAAAATATGTCCTAATCACTCTTGTTAGTGCAAGGATGTATGTAGAATGATGCATGCCCTCGCTTATACACCCTCAGCATCTTCATCTTACGTTACGCATGACATCACCTCAAGTGCTCCACCTCTTCCAGGCACATGCAATGCGGTGTATGAACATGATTACTAAGTTGTTATTAGTCCTTTTCATATAGCCGGATTGGGAAGCTAAGGTACCTTCCTCATATCACTTTCCACACAGTGATCCATTCTAGGGTCGTCAGTCCTAGATCATCTTATACGATCATATGGTTTTAGGTCGCTACAAAGGGCTCGTCACCAATCAATGCATGCCTATCATACCTTCGTTACTACAATAAGGCTCGTCACCTCAATGCGGTATCCAGGTATGCTCGAGGTCACTTCAAAGGGCTCGTCACCAATCAATGTAGGCTGACAACATGAATATAGTGTCCCATACCACTATAATCGGCTCACGAGTTTGGTTGCTCACTGGTCACTACGGGGAGGCTCGTCACCCCAACGTAGGCCGACAGCTCGACCACGGTGTCCCATACTACCATGTCTGGCTCATGAGTCTTAGCGGATCAAGGTACAACAGTTAACAGGATTTCATTGGTAAGTTTGGTACCTTAGATTCAAACAATAGCGTCCATACATGGTGAACATACATCGGACAATCGGGTTACTTGACGAACTCGACTAGCACGAGCGCACGTTAGGTTGAATGACATAGAGTGCGCAAACACTCCGTGTGGCCAAACCACTGCCGACAACTTTAATACGACTCGGGTTCGTCAAATCACGTCCTTCGTGATGAAAGCAACCTCAGCCACGAACTTAAGGCCGATTACCGATTTCCTGGACTATTTTCTAGTCCCAAACACATTCCACTACAACAGATATTCATATCAACAATTTAGAATAGTAATGGAACAACAATTCACATCATGTAGCATGTGAACATTTGAAGAATATCAACTTAGCATGGATTTATACATAAGTAATACTTGAAACTAAACAACAAGGAATGTGACTTGCATGTGGGTAATCATACACACCAATAGGAGAGTTGAGGATCACTTCTCAACGCCCGCAAATAGGATAGTATGCTACCCTTTAGACCATACAGACATTTCTACAAACACTTAAAATACATAGTTCAACATACATGACGCATGGTGAAAATACTTGCATTTGGACAATTCCTTTTGCCAAGGAGTTGACACACATACAGTTAGCACAAGTACATGACAAATAATCATGGCAAACACATGTTCATATTTTATGCATACACAGTACTTCCTACATATACATAGAATACACAAATCTCAATATAACACATGCATATCAGGAACGCAAAATAAACATAGTATTTGGCATGTGAAATTACACCCATAACAAGAATAAACTATTAACTGGCATCGAAAGCCTTGAAAACCATAACCTATACGAATATAGTCCGCACCTTAAACCAGAAATAGCACACCGAACGGATTCAGACGATATGTCTTCGTCAACGGCGACAAGATAACCTAAAGCAAGAATAGAAATGAGCTACAACCAGACTTAGACTATTCTAAGCTCTAAAACAGATTAGGGTTAGGTTAACTTACCCAAGAAGGAACTTAGAATCGCCGGAATAACGATTCAAAAGTGATGGTTTAAGGATGTAGAGTAATAGGAAAGAATCTGAAGATGATTCACCAACTTCTCTCACTCTCTCTCTTTCTCTCTCTCTTTCTTAGCTAGGGTTAGGAAATTCGTATGGAAAAGAGAGTGAGGGTTTTAAGGTCTTTATATAGGCCTAACATTGATGAAAATAGCCCTAGGGCCAAGGTATACTTAGGTTATAGCCAAAACAGGCCTCTCTCGATCCAACGAAGCACTTCTGGTAGTCCCTTTTCCACGTGCGGTCGGACTAGCTCACTGACCATGGATCTAGGTCAGGCTGAGTTTTTGTACTGATCGGATTTACAAATCAGCCGTGGCAAACTACACTCAATTCAACGGTCACCGCAACTTGATCAGGTCCACAAGCATTATGACATGTTTGGGCCACCTTCCCTGATCCGAGGGTAAAATTGGGTCAAAATCCAACGGTCAGATCGCTTAAAATCGTCACGCAAGTGATACGACTCAGATTTCATAAAAGCATATTTAATTTCTCACCGTTCTCACACTCTTCACTCCGGATTCAATCAAATCGACCCAGGACATCATCTGGACTTGATTTTTGAGGTGATGGCCAAGTCCAACATGATGACCATAAATGTCTAAGATCATCGCTATCGGACTTTCGACGCGCGGTCCAGGTCTGATCCAAAGCTTCCAAAAATTCCCAAGAGCAACTGGATTTAGCGTTGAATCCCAGATTTTAGAGTAACATAGCGCTAACTATTCTACAAGTTTTGAGTCATGCAGATCAAATTTAAAGTGATTGATGCTAATTTCACAAGCAATCAAGTTTAGCGCTAATTACCCCACAAATAGCTTCTCAAAAAAATAGAGGTAGTACTCGGGTCTTGGCACAAAATTTTCTGGGTCATTACAATCCCAAACATAAAGTAGATTAAAGGCCCAAGTAGACCACACCATAGGAAGTACATGTGATTTAATCTCCATGTTTCCTACCCTGTGGTCCACTTTAACCTTCGATCTAAATGATTTTTGTTTTCATGTTCTATAATAATATTTCAAAGTATATAGACGGTTTAGATAGAACACATATTTTTAGGCCCTATAGGGCCCCTTATATAGCTGTTAATTATTAATTGTATGGCACCTTTTTAGCTACAAATTAAAATCGTAGTAACTATAGCTACGGTTTATATCTGTAGCAAAAAACTAACATAATCTGTATACTTTACCCCTTTTTTTGGTAGTGTGTTCTTCATCAACATGAACATTTTCTGTAATGACATCTTCTTCATCGCTAATATCAACTTCCCCCTCCTCATAGTCATCGTCTTGATCCTCTATTTCCACCTCATATTCGTCAGAAACAGTATTTTTTAGACGAGGAAGTTGAACCTTCGCTCTCCGAATCTCCTTCGCTGACTTCTTTAATGACAACCTGTTTCCCATTAGAAAGAAGAGATTGGCTGCTTCTCGGTTGAGGATCTGCGTTAACTAAAGCCGAAGAAGCAGAAGCAATAGTCCCTTCTTGAGGTGAAGGGGAATAAGCTTAAGCATGCGTTCGAGATCTTGTCATGGGTGAAGAAGGACTGGGCTGGACAGTCCTAGGGGCAGGAGAAGAGGTCGACTGATGTTGAAGATGAGTAGAAGAGGTTTGCTAGTCTTGAAGATTGGCAACATTCTCTAGCATAGGGGAAGTGGCCTCTATGATTTCCTCTTTTTTTCGATCGGTGTTGAGGATCTTTTTCAAATTCATGAATGACACCGTAAGCTATCCACCCTTCTAGGGTATTGTTAAGCTTCTTCTCACAAATAGGTTCATCTATGAATATTTGACGCAAAGATGACCACCAAAAGGAGCGTGATTGGTCTCCGCTATGAAGCCTACTCCCTCTTTAATTGTGTGATCCCTAAGCCTTGGTGGTGGAAGCCAGATGGGCTTAGCTACTGGCAGACCTTTTCTTACAAGATAAGACTACTGAAACCACCATCTCATGTGATTATATGAAGCCCGAGGAATACGGTCGCAGCCCAGGATAATGAAAGAAGAATTAGCTCAGCCTAGCAATTGCTTCCATACCATTAGCCAATTAAATGGACCAGTGCCATAACTCCGCATCCTTCAGGTCACTAGTCCGTAATCTTTAGAAACTACCTATTCAAAGCCGAATTGATGAGCAAAATGATTGGGATAGTATGGTTCTCTCCAAAATTTTGTTCCCTCCCTCAACGGGAGACTGCACGATCTGATCGACAAAAAGAATGCCTTTTCTCCCTAAGTAAGCGACTCTGTGTCTGACTTGTCTGTGTCTGTTGTGTAATGGAGCAAGCATAAATGAAAATAATTAATCTTGGCATTAGAAGATATAGCATCTTTTGCCCAGTCGTAGGACCTCTTCGTCATGGCTCTCTTTTGAAAGAACCAGAGGGAATTCTGATAAGGATGAACATAATCTTTCTTCGGAAATTCAAAGGTCCAAGGGAAATAAATGCTGAGCCAGCCGATGAAATAGTGCCATCGTATGTAAGTAAAAGCAGAGTCGACGGAGGGACTTTTTATGTGAGAAGCGTTCTCTCCAAAGCCTCTATAAATTGAACATAGAGCAGGGGGAACAAGGGAGAATTTGACCCCTTTGGCCATGGCACCAGCTACTACAAACAGTGAAGGGCAGATGGCATCTACAGACTTGGAGCTGGGAAAAACCACTATGCTTAACCAATAAGCAATAAATGTTGCAAGCTCCTCATAAAGAGAATATTCAGTGTGCTCTTTTATGTTCTTACGAAGGCCTTCCAACTCTTATGAGTGGTTACCATTAAACCTAGAAGAAAAAGGAGAAGTAGGAGAGGTCAACATTAATATGTATCAAGATGCAATAAAAACGCTAATTTGAAAAGAAGAAAGGTTACCTAAGAGCCATGCTAAAATGGGCTAGCCATTGCATAGGGCGAATCTTGTGGATATTTGGAAACTTGGACATTTCTCTGAAGAGTTCGTGGTTGTTTTTGAAATAGATGCGATACGGTCAGGCGAAGAGATGAAGGCTAACTTATCGTTGGTGGGGACAAATTCATCGAAGAATTTTCCAGTTATTGGCTAACCGGTAATCCAATGAATATGCAGAGCGTAATGTTCATTTCACCTTCAGGAAGATGGAAAGAATTAGTGGAAGGACACCAGTAATTGAGAAAGGCCTTTAGGATGGAAGACTCCTTATAGAAAAGATATGATGTTGCTTCAATTGCAGTATAGATACCTATCTTGGATAAAATCCCCGTATGCTTCGCAAGAACTGTCATGGCCCCATTCAGAATAATAATTGCGGGGAGTCAAGAGGCCCCTTGTTCTGAATTCATCAGGACTCCAAATGAGGCAATGTTTGCTGAAACGCTGCTGAAGTGTCTCATGAAAACAAGTGGGATAAAGGCTATGGGGATCGTAAGATAGGGTGAGGAAGATCATGGAATGAATATCACCTATTTATTGTCTCAGTTTTGTTGGCTGCAGAATGTCTTCCAGTAATCTTGATTTTATCAATGACTAAGACTCAGTATAAGCTAATCTTTCTCCATTGAAATGATCACTAGGCTCGTAGTTTAAAATGGAATGGTGATAATGGATGCTGACTGGAATCACCACGATGCCTTGCTTGTAAGGGTTGTCAAATTTTATGACACCCTCAATCGTGCGAATCGACTCCCAGGAGTTATGCAATTTCTTCTTATTGTGTTCCTTAATTTTCTCCTAAAAATCTTGGGCCCTATTCCGGCGAATCTTCCTTGGTCAGGAAGGGGATGGAGTGTCTTCCCTGGTGAGAGATTTCTAGTTGATGGTCTGATGATGCGCTGTTGATTTCAGCCATTGCTCCCAGTCGTATTCACGACCTTGTTTGGGAGGTCTTTTAAGATTGCCTATAGTGATGGCTCTGTGGATGGGGGATGGAAATGTATTGATGCGTTCAGTGAAGTCGAAAACAAGGAGCACCGGTTCCTTAACGTAGGTAGGGCGCTTAGCGGTTGTCTTGAAACGCTTGCACGAAGGTTGGGCTAGAGATGAGGGAGACTATCTAGCTTCAGAAGGTGATGGGTTAGGTAATTCTCAATGAGAAGGATGTTCAATAGGGGGATCAACAACAATGAAAGTTCTTTTTTGTGCGGGCCATGATGAGAAGGATCAAAGTCTTGGAAAAACCAGGTTGAGGAAAAAAAAGATTTGAGTGGGAAATATAAAAGGTTCAGAAAATTGGCTAAGTTTGGAAAAACAGCTGAGGGACAGTTGTGCGAGCGGCGCAATGCAAATTTCACTTGTACAAATGGAATTCCATTGCATGGGTCTGCAACTATAGCTCGTTGCGCGGGGAGAAAAAAATGAAATAGGGCTTCGCTGCAGAGAATGAAAGTGAAGAAATGAAGTGGGGGCCGGCTATTTATAGAAAATTAGGCGGAGTACGGTGCTCGGGTGGCCGTTGCGGGGGTCTCACAACGTGTTCAAGGATTAGAAATTAAAAAATAATTCATCCTAATTCTTTGATTCCAATAAACAAGCAGGCATCTGTTGGAGCATAAAAATAATGAAGAAAGATTGAAAGGGTAGAAGATCAAAAGGGAGTTAGAGGAATGAAGAAGAAAGAAGAAAATCATCATATTTAGTGGTTGCGCGGGTCGTGCACGCGGACCGCACAATCGACTTCCCCATTGCCCAGGTCGTGCAACCAAGATCAGAGGTAGATTATTATGGACAGTCAGATTTGATGCAAGGTAGGCCCCATGGCACAAAGGTTGAGGGTCCGCACATGTGGAGGCCTATAAATACCCCACTCCCCCTCTCATTTGAGAAGAAGAGAATTTCGGAAGAAGAGTAGAGCTCTGGAGGAAGACTGAAGGTGAGAAAGAGAGAAGTTATCGATTGCGTGGGTCACGCAACCAGTAACCGGTTGCAGGGACTGCGCAACCAGGCTGTCATATAGCCAGTAATGAAAGAGGCCAAGGTGCTGTCAAAATCGCCCTGGTCGATCTTCATCGCTCCAAGCTCTCCTTTTGCATAAGGGACAAGCTTGAAAAGAGGAAGATCGAATGATCAAACTAGCACAACATTCCTCCTAAGGAGATGACCGAAGCACAAGTCAAAATGCTGATGAATTTAAGATTCGATTCGACATTCGAACTTCGTCAACTTATGTATTTCAAATAATCTATCGTAGAATCAAGGGATATTAAAGGATGTAAATGAACTCAGTATTGTTAATACAATGGTTGTTCTACATATGCTCTCTTTGTTATGTTCTAATAAGATAATTCCTCAAATTAAATGCATTTATTTCTTGCTCTAAACACTATTATATTTTAGGAAAAATGCAATCGAAGTGCGGGATTGCGATGTATTAATATCTCACTGAGACCAAGGTCGTACCCATGGAGATTTCTGGAATACATTAGAATTAGAAATATAATCTAAACTTGTAAGACCCCGGATTTTTTGACAGTTGAGAATTGGACATCTATGGGCAGTACATTTAATTTATGGACTTAAGTACATGTCTGTGTGAGTATTCACACATGTTTGGGGCTAAAACGAGTGACCTTGGATCCACCAAAACTGCCCGACTAAGTGAAATTTGAGAATTTTAAAGAATATGGACAGCAAGGTTCGGTTGCACCGAGTGGAACTCGATTGCACCGAGCAAACTGGGACAGCACTGCTCGGTTGCACCAAGTAAACATCGAGCAACCAAACAAATTTGGATAGCAGGGTTTGGATGTACCGAGTGGGAATCGGTGCAACCGAATAACTCTGTTTAGTAATATTCTTCACATTGGGATTTTGACAGTTTGAGTGCATGGATTTCAAAAATTCATATCTATTTTTCTATAACTCCGATTGAGGTGATTCAAAAATCATATTGAATCTTAATGATTATATATATATATATGTATATATATATATATATCTATATATATATATATATATATATATATATATATATATATATATGTATATATAAACAAAAGGATGTTAATTTTATATATTTTTAAAAACTGAACCAAAATCATTAGTTTCAGGCAACTGGCATTCTCAGAATTTTTAAAAAAAAAATTTAGAACTCAAAATGTAATGAAATTTGGTGGGGCTAAAGTATACCAGATGATAAACAACTAGAAAAATAATAAAAATAATATATTAACTAAAAGTACCAAAAATATTATATGAAATATACGTATTTAAACTAAAAAATTTTGCAACTACACATTGTCAACGTGCCGCGCAGATCTTTTTCATCTTAGAGTTTTTAGATTTGGTATCTTCTTAGGACTTTATTATAATCATACTAGGAATCATCCCATATGATTAAATTAATCTTTTATATTTTTAATACATTTTACAAATTCGAGTAGTTTCTAGTATAGTTCAATTAGGGTTCTTGATTATGGTGGTTAGAGTCAAATCACCATTTCTGCTAATTGCGAATAGGCAATACTATGAATTTAGCTAATCCATACCTCAATCATCATGGATGAGAAATCTCGTTGCCTAATTCATTCCAAAAATGCCTAGATTCACCGAATTAGATATAGATCGCACGTTAGTGGTCTAGTAGATTCGAAATTATAGAATAACGATTGTCTTACTAGGCTTGACGTCCATCACAGATTTTGAGCCAGGATAGTGTCTATAATCGCTCAACTTGGACTAAAGGTCGAGTGTATAGGATGTGCAAATGCCCAAGGTAGAAACCTGAAATTTAAGTGAATTGGACTCTCTGCTCTTTTGCCAAGTTGTGACTTTTTGACCGTTGGGTTTCAACCAAACTCGATGTGTGAGTTAAGGATATTTCCCAACACATATCCATATAGTTGTAGCCCCAATCGATCATCGATGATTATCCATCATAAATGGGGTCCCCATGGCTAATCAGATCATCCGTTTACTACTCGGTTGTGATGAAACGTAGATCTTATAGCGGGGCACCTACCACATGATTTAGTTAAGCCAGTGGGCCTCCGGTGATGCCTTGTAAATTGAAAACAACCTGCTCAAGGGCAACCTTAATGGAAAAAGAGTCACCGGGGCTATTTGTGCACATTCTGGAACTATAAATAGCCCCCCATTTTTACCCCCATCTCCCCATACAAATTTTGCCTAAGAAAGAAAGGGAGAAATAGAGAGAGGGAGAGAGAGAGAGAGAGAGATCTTGGAGCATTCCTGATGGATTTCCTTCGATCAAGCCATAGCCTCGACCATTCTCATCCGCTAAATCCACCCCTCTTAATTGAGAGGTAAGAAAAGAATCGTACTTGTTAACTTAAGTTTTCTAGGATCAATCGCATGATTCTCACCTAATTAATTTGAATTTGGTGTAGGATTCTTTTTTCCCTAAATCTCTAACCCTACGAGCCCGAATTTGGAGATTCCGTCTTAAAGGTGCAGACCATTACCCCTAGGTTTTTGTTTATTAAACCCCATCTCACAATTAATAATTTATGCTATGAATGGATGAATGCATGCTAAATAGTGTCGATTAATGATTTATGTAATGTGTAGATGAACGCATGCTAACCAGTATCGATTATTAATTTGAGGAACGTATGGACGAATGTGTGTTAATTAGTGTCGATTGATGATTAATATAATAAGTAGATGAATGCATGTTAAACAGTGCGCACTTGTATGACTGCTTACTTTTCATGAATTTCTATCTTAGTGTAATGCCACCTGCATGTTCGATGAAATGCATTATAATGTAGAATTTTTTGATTTACTGTTTATATCCCTCCCTATAGTCACAGTAGTCAATATATTAGTACAATTGACTGACCGGGACTACCTGGGTAATCGGGTTGGCCGGCAAACCACGAATCCATGAGGGTGGCCCCAATTGGGTTGGTCTCTCCAGATTAGTCCAATTGAACTTGGCCGAACGCGGATAACCAGCATTAGTTGAACTACACAGGATGCTTGCACACAATGCTGGCTACACCAAAGTTTGTTTAAGTCAACTGAATTAGCCTAACAATTGACCAATCATTTGTGTTCACCATGTATGATTATGTCTGCCTGAATTTGAAGAACCCCGTACCTTTGAGAGGCCTACTATTAACTATTAATGGTACAATCCCCAAGTCTTGAGAGTTGGGCATGATGATATGTGACATTGTGTCTATGATGTCAGCCTACACTGGGGTGACGAGCCTCCCCATAGTGACCAACAAGCACATGAGGTGATAGATCCTTGTTCGAATGGCCCCCGTCAAATTACCTGACCTATGTTTCCGTGCCAGAGCATCGTTCGAATGACTCGGGCATGAATGGAATTGGTTGACGAGCCCTTTTCCTTGTGGTGATTTGGTTTACTGTGACAAGCACCTCAGAATTGAGTGATCATACTCGGTGTTTGGGTGATGACCCATACCGAGTTAATCCTTACACCTTTGGGTATCATGCCTTACCTCAGGAATTAATAATTTGTAAGATAAATGAGTGATACTTAAATTTGGATCATGGATCACAAGCTTAGAGCCGCTGCAATCGCCCTGGGCCAAGTGATCTGGATAAGGACATTGATTAAATGGAGGTGTAACATAAACATTCATAGCATTGCATTAGAATAGGTTATGGCAACTTAGGTGTTGTAGTCGTGTGTTGAGGGAGTGTTGGCATTTGTGAATGAGGTGTCAAAATCGCTTATGAGGGAGTGTTGGATCATAAGGGCATGCATAATCTCATGACAGCATGCATGTGCATTAACAAGAGCATTTAGGAATTTAGTGTTTAAGTTTCTTTATCATTACTTGTGCTAGTGGAATTGATAACATGCGTAACCTAGAGTTAATGGAACTACTATGTTGATCACTCACTTCCACCCTAGGATGGTGTTTTAAAACACTCACTAGCTGATATTATCAATGCAGGTACTGTTGAGATCTCAAACGGGTGAGCTTATAGTGGCTTGCACCACCGACGTTGTGTTTCAGAGGATTAGACCAAACTGAAAAATTCACACTTTAATCGTCTTGGATATGTATATTATGGCTTGTATAATCCCTATTTGAGCAGACACCATATTTTAATGATATTTTATGGTTAGCCCTATAATTCTGGATTTTTGTTATCTCTACCTCACTTTGGGATCTGTTAAACTGAATTGCGTTACTCTGATTGCTTGTGTGTGAAATGAGTGTGAATATGAACGAGGTCACACGTGCATTTTTATTTGGTTAACACTCAGAAACTCGGGATAGGAGTTTATGTACTCGAGTGCTGATTTTCGGGGTGTTACAAAACTAACTAATAAAATCTGGTTTAAAGAGTAATTGTAGAATAAACTATCAGAGATAAAACACTAGAGTGCTACGGGTCCACTCATAGCTTCGTTAATGTTAATTTACTTTATTCAATTCAATCACACAACTGGAATCGAGATCTTATCCCATCCATCTAGATAATAGAGAAGTTAAATCATCATTCATAAGTTCAAAAAACATTTGAACTTTCATTAAATTGGTTCTCTCATAAAGTATCAACAACTTGATTGTATTATATTCAAAGCATCTATCGTGCCCGAAATCAACGATAGATCAATGGATTCTCAAAATCAATCCCTTACAAAATAGGTAAGAAAATATTCTTAGTCTTCCTAAGTATCCAATATGCCTAGGGTTGACAATGAATCAAAATAAACTAGAAATACTTCTTCATTCAAACCAAATATCAATGAATTGTTCAACATGAAAATCAAATTACATGAATTAAAGTAAAATAAACATTAAGAAGAACTACAAGCTTCACCTCTTGGCTCTAAGAGATTATCCAACCATAGACATGAGTGAACTAAATCTCAAATAGAAAATTATTAAAACTAACTAGAACTGAATGATTGAAGAGGAGGGAGGACTACTTGAAGTTCTATAATTCCTTATTCTACTCCTACCCTAATTTGTGTTTAGAATATTTTAAAGCATCCCTTTATATAGGCTTGATTTGCACTGACTTCAAAATCGACTTGAATTTACACAACTTTCACATATTTGATGGCATCAAACTCCCATCAAAGAAACTGATTAAAAATAGGAAATTATCTAGCAACAAACTATCGAATTCTGATATCTTATTGATGGCATTAAACTCCCATCGAAGAAACCGGATAAAAACAGAAAACTGTCCAGTAACGAACTCTTGAATTTTGGTATTTTATCGATGGCATCGAACCTTCTTCAATGGCATCAAACACTCCTTCAATGGAATCTAACACTCATAGAAGGTTGCATGAATATGTCCAACAATAAAATCTGAATTTTGTGAATTTTTTTTCGATGGCATTGAACTTACTTCATGGCATCTAAGTGTTGATTTTTACACTTTCCAATTTCTTCACTTTAAATTCTGATTTTTCTTCATTCATTACTTGGTTTCCTTAGATCTTGGACTCTTGAATTCTTAAATGCTAACCTCTATAAATCCAATCCTCTACTTGGTTATTATTTGAGCATTAAATCATCGCTTTAAGCGTAATTCTCCTTAACTCTTAAAATCACCTCCCAAGAGAAAAAATGCGTAATTAGATCAATTAAGTGTATCCATGTTCATATAACCAACGCATAATAAGGGAGATATATAACATTTCACACTCAACACTTTATAATTTCTTTTTCTTCTTCCCCTCTTATCATGTCTCATTATCTCTCATGTCACCCTTCTCTTAGTTATTTTTCATCTTCTTCTCACCTATCACTCATTTTCTTTCATATCATTCATTTACCTTTTTAAATTCTCACTTAATTTTCTCATTTCTCCTCATTTTCTCTCAATTTTTTCTCCCTTCAATTCTTTCCCATCAACTTCCCCTCCTCCCAGAGCTCCTTACATTTCGTTCCTTCCCCATGAATTTCCTATTCCCAAGGGGAATCTCCTTCTCAAGTCTCATCTCAAAAAGTAGTTGTGTGGATTATGATGCGCCGCCCAACACCCTATTGTCCACCGGATTTTTGCTGGCTATCCATGATGTATTGCTTATTCCACTATAACTACCCCTCCCCACTTCGTTCCAACAACTCATTTTCCACTTCCTCATTTCCCTTTTTTACTTATTTTCCTTCTCATATGTTCTTCTTCTCTCTTCTCCTTTCAAGGCAAACCCCCTCTTCTAGTGCTCTTTTGAAGGCCCCTAGCTGGTGAAATGGTGATCCTCTCGTAGGTACAACTCATAGTCCTCATGTCATCCCTATCATTTTCTTCCCTTTTTTACTTTTTCTTTTTTTTCCCTTCTTAAAATGTTATTCTTTCAAGGGACAAGAGCTTCCCATGGATCCTTATATGAAAAGGAAATGGGAGCTACCATGGGAAGTTCTTCATCTCAAGAGAGTGCTTGATGTATTTTTCTTTTATTTTCTTGGTCTCAAAGCAAAGCAAGACCTAAGTGTAACTTATGGGTCACATTTTGTTTTGGACAATTTTTTCTCTCCTTATCTTTTTGCCTACCTTTTTTTTCATAATAGAGAGGGCCCCAAGCTATTCTACAAGTTCACACAATGGGTGACCTTCCTTCAGTTTCTTATGAACCCTAAGGGAGGTCACACATATCTTTAGAATGCTTTTTTGGCTAAGGAGGAGCAAGAGTAAACTTTTGGGCACATTAGGTATGATTAAGCCATTTCGAGTTTCTAAGGTCCATGTAAGTTTCATTTTTTTATGGATGAACCTCTTTCATAATTTCCTTCAATATAGGTTGGGATGATATTGTCTCCTCTTCTAAGAAAGTTGTGAGACCAGACCCGAGTTCGCATGTGTGCATGTGTATTTGTGAGTATGCATCTCGTTCATTTTGGTCCTGCGGTCCTACCAATCAAATTTCGGTGACCCGCGATCTTTGGGTAGTGTTCACAATCATCCTTGAGTTTGGTCACGTAGACCCGACTTTCCATCTTGATCTTCTACTTGATTTGAACTTTAGTAGAGCTTGAACTTTCCATCTTGATCCACATTCGAAGGCCACTTCGTAAGTTGTTTTGTCTAAATGAAATTTAATAAATAAGGTGTGTTTTACACATTATAGCTTTTACAATCTCTCTCTTTGTCAATTTCATGACAAAACACTTATTATTACAACAATTAGAATGAAGTCTTGTATTCTTGATCCCAAGTTGTAGAAGGTTTGTTGCAGCATAGATGAACTAGCAAAAAATTTACTACTCCCCTTAAATTTGAGCTTTCCCTGTATTATGACATACATTCTTTTAAGCATTTTTATATAAACGTATATCATTGTTCACAACCCCAAGTGTAGGGTCGTGATGTAGTAATAATCTTGGTGAGACCAAAGTCGAATCCATAGGGACAGACTTGTGTGTCTTCTGAAAATAACTAGAACTAGAACTAGAAGAAGGTGTGAATCTAAACCCGAATTAATTGAGAGAGTAAATGTGATTAAAGTGATTAAAACTAACAAATTCAATGGTGGTAACTAGGGTTTTCATGGATCCACTTGTAGAGATCAGGGAGATCTATGCTTGATTCAAGGACACAACTGGAATCAGAGTCCCATCTTATCCAATTGGAAGATATCTCAGTAAAACTAAATCTAAACTTCCTTTGACCTAATTCTCAATGGATGAGAGGTATGAGAACTGGAAGTGATTCCATCACAAAACCATGCCCAGGAGATAAGGCAGACAACAGGATTTACCAATCCCACAACCAATCATAGGAGAATTGAGAAGATTAGGTAGGATTTCATCACCTAACCATGCCAATGGGACGATGGTGAACAACAAGATTTCCTAATTTCACAAACTCAATACATGAAAAGAACATACTCAAAGTTATCACAGATCTATTGTAAGTTAAGTCACAACAAACCATTAAAAAATGAAAGTATTTCTTAAATATCAAACTAGAATCAAAGTTAGTTCAACTTAAGCATGAATCAAAGTAATAAAAAAATATCTCAACACGCTACAAGCTTCACCTCTTAGCACTAGCTAAGTGGTTTAGCCAACCATATACATGATTGAACTAGAAACTCTTAAGAAAAGTATAAAAACAACTAAAGAAAGGGAAGAAAAACTCTTGGTGACAGCTTCTTCATGCTTTTGCACCACTCCTCAAACCCTAGATAATGCCTAGGGGTGCTCTAGGGACCCCTATTTATAGTTTTAGGTCTTGCACTTTCGCACCGAGTGGAAATTTTCGGAAACCATCTCAAATTTACACAGTCCGTGCAAAAATTGTGTAACCTTTGCCTAGTTGTGGGCCACCTTCGACTGGTCGTGGGCCATCCTTGACCGGTCGAGGGTCTCCTTCAACGGGTCGAGCAGGACGAAGTTTTACTCGCTAGAGTTCGAGTCGAGACACCTTCGACCGGTCGACCTTTGATTGGCCGAGCAGGACCCAGGACTAGTCGTGTGTAGCCAGGACTAGTCGAGCGTACATAAGACTGGTCGAGCCAGAGCCAGGACTAGTGGATCTCCAAATTTTACTTCAAAACTCCGATGTTCTTCATTCTGGATTTGGTTTTCTTGGATCTTCAGTATATACATTCTTTATTCTTGGTTTCATCAGATCCATTCTTGGCTTTAGTGATTCTTGAGTGTTAAATACATGCTTTTAATATCCTTTTCAATCCAAGCTCTTGAATTCACCTTGCAACACAAACATGATTAAAAGAGAACATTAAGCGTTATCATGTTCATAAAACTAAGTAATAGATGGGGTCCAATATGCAATATTTGACCCTCAACAATCATTCATATCAATCATATAATCACGTATCATGCATTCTTCATTCTACAAAACTAAAATCACCCCCTGTTGTCACAATTGGACAAGGGAAAGAATGGTTTACCATCAGAAAAATAAGACATTCAAATAACCATATTAATGAAAGTCGAAGAAGACAAAGATATGAATTGATTAGGAAGTATGCATATGCAAATGTCAAGTTAAGGATAATAAGCATTCAAGGAGTTTAGTAGAATAGAAAAGTCATCAAGCAAACACACAGAATATTAAGGTTTACAGACCAATAACACAAATAAACTTAGTCAAATCCAAAGGAAGAGGGAAAAGGCATAGAAGGATCAATTTGGTGCAAACTTCTGGCAATGAGATGAAAATACTTGCGCATATATTTCATTGAAGATTTTTTATTTTATGCCAAATTGTCTTGAGAGACCTTCAATTCAGAAACCTTTTCCTCTAAGGATTTGAGCCGATCATCAACCTGAAAAAGTTGAAAGTCTGGATCAGCTGGATCGTCTGACTCATTAAGCTCGGCAAATATATCGTCAATCGACATGTCCTCTGGTGTAAGCGCTTCTTCCTTATCATCATATTGCTAGCCCAAAAGAAATTCCAGATTCATTTTGTTCAAATTTGCATTATTAAAAGGTAATTGTGACTCTGGTGCCTCGGTCAAAGGATTGACAACATTGCAATGAAGAGCAAGGCAAGTCATAAGATAGGCAAACGGAATTGAACCATGAACAGGATGAATTCATAATTGAATGATCAAATACACATTAAGGAAAGAAGACATATTATAACACCAATAACCATAGAATGAATAACAGACATCATAAAGGAAGTAAGTTCAGATTTATTCCCGAATCTTGGATACACAATGGACGTGAAAATTCGATGAAGGACGCGATGGTTGGGAATCATCTGGTTAGCACGAAGAGCATTACCAGATTTTCATTCAGCGTCAAAGCGACATAGTCTACAAGTAATCTCCCGTTGCTTAGTATGAGTCAATCTATCGGTGAGATTGGCAATGAGAATGTCATTATCATTGACGGCTATTTCAGTCAAAGATGAAATTAAATGGTGATTAATAGTGACTATCCCTTCTCTAAAATTAATTGTAAAAGTAAGATTTTTAAGGGACATGTCGCTTATGGACACATACGTGGCTTGCGCAATGAAATGGTAAGCCATTCCATCTAAACCAAAAATATTTTCCCAACCAATATTTTGAAAGATAGGCACAAGCTGAAACGGTGCAATGTGATTAACATTAACAGTCCTTTCTATTATAATCTCTCTTGCGTGAAAATCTCTAACATGCTTTAAATCTTCTTCGGGGCTTCTTAGGGTTCTCACGCTAATGGGAGTCGACCTAGAGAAGGAGCCGCCATGGCCCTTGTGAGTTGCCTTCCTCTTAATACGATACTCCATTTAGAGATTGCACGAGAGAAGATTAACATAGGTAGATGGGTTGAGTCTAGATCAGATTTTTGCTGAAAACCCACTACAAAAAGGTTGAAAAATCACAAATACACCACAAATACAAGATAAACTAGCAAAGATCAACCTAAATCTAGAAGGAAAATGAAAAGGGACTACTTATAATGAAAATTGGGAAATGGGTTCGTCGAGAGAAGCCACGACTAGTTGAAGAAGAAGAAGGGAAATGAAATACAAAAGTGCTTTTTCCCCTTTTATTGTCCAAACCCACGATCCTCGACTGGTTGAGCCTGTCCTCGACTCGTCGAAGGTCGACTAGTCGAGGATGTACTCGACTGGTCAAGCAGGCCAAAAAATTTTAAAAATTTTATTTAAAATTTTAAATTTATTTACATGTTATGCATATAAATAGTAGTAACAAAATGCATAAACAACATGATTAATTATTTAAAAATACACAAACCAATATCATGATTTAATTTGGAAAATCTATCTTGTCCAGCAATTTTGTCATTATGTCTACAAGCTGCTTCTCAGTCGGAATATATTTTAATGTAATACTTTTGTCCTTAACCAATTCTTAAATATAATGGTATCGAATATCGATATGTTTAGTACGAGAATGTTGAATAGGATTTTTTGAAATATTAATTGCGCTTGAGTTATCACAGTATAATGTCATTGTGTCTTGCGTAATACTATAATCGGCTAACATTCTTTTTATCCATATCAACTAGGTGCAAGCATTACAAGCTGCGATATATTCAGCTTCAGCTATTGAGAGAGATACAAAGTTTGGTTCCTTGCAGAGCCAGGAAACTAAACAGTTCCCTACGTGGAAACATCCACCACTGGTAGATTTTCTATCATCAATATTTCCTACCCAGTCTGCATCAGAATATCCAGTAATTTATACAGTTGTACCATGCGGATACCATAGACCTAAGTTGGCAGTACTTGTGACATATCTGATTATCCATTTAACAGCGATTAGATGTGATTCCTTAGGATTAGATTGATATCTAACACATATTTCAACACTAAAAGCAATATCAGGTCTACTAGCAGTTATGTATAGAAGACTACCAATCATCCTTCGATATTGATGGGAGTCTATACTTTTACCTAATTTATCCTTAGAGAGTTTGAGAGTTGTACTCATAAAAGTATCAAACTTTTTTCCATTTTCACACCCAAATCTCTTTACAAGATTCAAGGCATACTTGGTTTGTGAAATGAATATACCATCTTCATGTTGTTTTACTTATAATCCAAGAAAATAATTTAGTTCTCCAACCATACTCATTTCAAACTTGGATTTCATTAGATCTGCAAAATCAATAGACAAGTTAGATCATGTAGATTCATAAATAATATTGTCAACATAGATCTGAACAATTAATATATGATCATTATATTTCTTGATGAATAAGGTTTCATCAACACTTCCCATGATAAAGTTGTGACTAAGAAAGAATTTAATCAATTTTCATACCATGCCCTAGGAGTTTGTTTCAAACTATAAAGTGTCCTTTTAAGACGGTATACATGATTTGAAAGTTTGGGGTCCTCAAAACCTTAAGGTTGTTTAACATATACTTCCTCATATAGATCACCATTTAAAAATGCACTTTTGACATCGATTTGATATATTTTAAATTTCATATGATATACAATTGAAATAAATAATCTTACGGATTCAAGGCGCCCAAGTGGTATAAAAGTTTTATCATAATCAATACCTTCTATCTGAGTATATTCTTGTAAAACCAGTCATGCCTTATTTCTAATGATATTCCCCATTTCATCATATTTGTTCTTAAAGATCCACCTGGTTCTAATTACATGTTTATCAAAAGGTCTAAAAACCAAGTACCAAACATCATTTCTAACAAATTGATTTAACTCTTCTTGAATAGCAGATATCCAACTTTCATCGGCAAGTGCTTCATTTACATTTGCCACTTCCATTTGAGAAGTAAAGCAGAAGTAATTACGGATGTTTTCTAATTGTCTTCTAATCTGAACACCAGTACAAGGGTTCCCCAATATCTGATCAGTCGGATGGCCTTTAACTAATCTTAATTCAGTATTAACTAATTTGGATGAAGAGTCAGGTTTATCTATAATGTTGACTTCATCATCTTGTTTTGGAGTGGGTGTGATCAGGTGATCATCAATCACTACATTAATAGATTCCTAAATCACCCCTGTTCTTTTGTTAAGAACACGGTATGCTCAACTATTTAGAGCATAACCCAAAAATATTCCCTCATCACTCATGGCTTCGAACTTTCCCAAATTTTCTCGGTCGAGTAAAATGAAACATTTTCTTCCAAAAGTCCAAAAATATTTAACAGTTGGTTTCTTATCAAACCATAACTCATAGGTTTATCTTTAGCTTTCCTAATATACACACAATTTATAATATAGCAAACATTATTAATAGTTTCAACCCATAAGTTTTTTAGTGAGTTCATGCTATTTAGCATTACACTTGCCATTTCATGTAAAACTCTATTATTTCTTTCAACAACTTCATTCTGTTAAGGTGTTTTAAGTGAAAAAAACTCATATGATATACCATAGTCATTACAGTATTTCACAAAATTGTTATTTTTAAACTCAGTACCATGATCACTTTTAATTTTGATCACAAGTATGCTTTTATCAATTTGAATTATTTTTAGAATTTTTCTAACTCAATCAAGAGTATCTGATTTCTCTCTTAGGAAGGTTGCCCAAGTAAATCTGGTGAAATCATCAACAATAACCAGAAAATACTTCTTTCTACCTCTACTCTCCATTCTTGTTGGACCCACCAAGTCCATATGGAGTAGTTCTAGAGGTTTTGTTGTGGCTAAGGAGTTCACTTTCTTGTGGTTACTCCTTATTTGCTTGCCAATCTGACATGAGCCACAAATTTTTCTACCTTTTTCAATTTGGGTAAGCCACGAATGTGATCTTTCTTACTCTATCTATAAAGATCTCTAAAGTTAACATGTCCAAGATGTATATGTCATAATTCAGTCTCGTCTGTTTGGACTATGTAACAGAAATAGTTAGATGAGCATGAGTCATCAATAATGTAGCAATTTTCAGAGGTCCTACGACCATTTAATATCACACAACCCTTCTCATTTGTAATCTCACATCTGTGATTTGAAAATTTTACACAGTGTTTGTTATCGCCGATTTGAGATATGCTTAAGAGGTTATGTTTTAAACCTTCAACATAAAGTACATTTTCAAAGAGAGGGAGGTTAGGAAGTTGAACCGTACCTTGGCCTATGATTTTGCGGTTGCTTCCATCACCAGAAGTAACTAAACCATTTTTTACTTTTTTGAAGTTGGTGAATATCGTTTTGTCAGCTGTCATATGTCTTGAACATCCACTATCCATGTATCATTTTGAGTGACTCATGGCTTTAAAAATTGTGTGAGCAACAATACATGTAACCTTTGGAACCCATTTCATTATGGTTCTGGGTTTAAGAGTATCATTTGATTTTCTCTGTTTTTGAGAGTTAGAATTTGTCCACTTTCTATTAACTCCAAATCCATCTGAGTTGGATGTTAGAAGCTCTTTGAGTAAGTCCATGATTTTTTCAGCTAAAGGTGATTTAAAATATCTTTAATTTCTATAGTTGATGGCATTAGTATTAATTTTAGGAACTTGAAGAGGTTTTATGTTTTTGAAATTATTTTAATTAAACTCTCTTACATTCTTACCTTTAGAGTTTGAGGATTCTCCTTTTATAAATGTAGGAGGTGTATTCTTGATTTTTAGAGAATCATTTTTTATATAACCAAGACCTGACTTGTCACAACATTTTTTTGGATGATGTTAACAATTTTTCCAGTTTTGGGTCTTCATGGGCATATTTCCAAGTATCCTTAGAACTTAAAAGTGAAGAGACTTCGAGTTTTAGTTTCTCATTTTCAGTTCTGAGTTTTTGTAACTCTGATGATTTGAAATTTAAATCCAATTTTGTTTTTTTAAGACAGTCTGAAAGATGAGATTTTTCTAAAACATCGTTTTCAAGTTCTTCTTTTAATTGAGAATATTTCTCTTTTTGAATTTTCAGTTTGACAGCAATTTTGCAACTTTCCCTATATAGGGCATTGTAGGCGTCTTGAAGATCATCTTCATTTTCAGAGTCACTCCTGAGATTTTCATAGTCAGATATATTACGGCTATCTAAGGAGGTGACTCTGGCTAAAGTCATAAGGGCTTTTATATCATTTGTGGTTGCATTTTCTTATTCTAATTCATCATACTCAGATGAACTTTCAAAGCCTGATGATTCATCCCAAGTAGTTATCATGCACCTTCTTTTTTACTTATCCCTTTTAGGACATTTATTCACCAAGTGCCCGTAGTTATGACAGTTGAAACATTGACTATCCTTTGTTTTAGATTTTTAAGACTTAGATTTTTCTTTTCTTTTATCAGATGATTTTTGAAAATCTGATCTTTTCTTATTTTTAAAAATCTATAAAATTTCTTAGCTAGCATTACCATATCGTCTTCAGTTTCTTCAAAATCAGAATTACTACAATTTTCTTTTGAAACAGATTTAGAAGATTCAACAGCAATAGACTTACCTTTTGGAGCCTTAAAATTCAACTCATATGTTTGGAGAGAACCAACTAACTCCACCACCTTCATTTGATTAGTATCTCTTAATTCATGAATGACGGTAACCTTAGAGTTGAATCTGTCTGGAAGAGATCAAAGTATTTTTGCACAAACCTTGCTTTCTAGGATTCCATTTCCTAGACCCCACATGGAATTTTACTATATCATTTAGTTTCGTGTAGAAGTCCATGAAAGTTTCATTTTCTTCCATATGAATTTCCTCAAATTTAGTAGTGAGGATTTGAACTTTTGATTTATTGACTATAGTAGTTCCTTCATGTGTCATTTCCAGAATATCTCAAGTTTTTTTAGTTGTATCGCATGAAATAATTCTTTTGAATTCATCAAGCGATAGAGCACATGTTATGACATTTAAGGCCTTAGCATTAGTATTGCTTTCGCTTTTCTGAGTTCCAGTCCATAAGTAGAATGCAATTTTTCTCATGGACTTAGTTCCATCTTTGGCAATTACCTTAGTCATGGGAGGTTTCCATTTGGTTACAATGGCTTGCCACACACTTTCATCAAGGGATTTTAGAAAAATCCTCATTATGGCTTTCCAGTATGCATAGTTAGAGCCATCAAAATGTGGTGGCCTGGTAATAGACAAACTATCGAAATTTGACATGATAAAGATCTAGATCTTTAAATTTAAGGAACGTAATAAAAAAAAATGAGCAACCCGTCTCTGATACCACTTGAAAAGGAGAGTTTAACTAGTCTTGAAGGGGGAGGGAGTGAACAGGACTATGTTAAATTAAAAAAATAATAATAATAAGGTACAGAAATAGTAAATAAATCAGAAGTCTCAATTGCACTAGTATTGAAACGTTGATTCAAACTGGTTCATAGGAAAACCTTAACCCAAACAAGTTTAGGCAGGACAACCTTATTTCACGAAACTTGTAAGAATTAAAATTTCAAACTAATCAAGAGTCAATAAAAGCTAAACTATTATAGGCATTCACCATTTTAACTTAAAAAGATTACAACCATTCACCACATAAACCTAAACATAAACGACATTCACCACAATACTAAGAATTATAGTGGTTCGGTGTGTCAACAAATGTTCTCAAACAGCCACACCTACTCTACTCCCAAAAATCACTATCCACGTGATATTGGCTTTCACTATAAATAAGGTTTTTACAGGAACACTTTAAAACCTAATATAGTTGTGATTTTATTGGGCTATCACAAACAAGAATCCCCTTACTGAGATTTTCTAGCTATCTCAGGAAAACCAAATGAGATTTTTTGGCTATCTCAATAAAACCAAAATACAAAAGAAATATACCTATCTTCCCCTTTAAAGACGTATCTTTCGATGTAGTCGTAGAACCACTTCACTTGAATGCAAATCATTCAATGTTCAGTCATATATATAAGGGTTTAAGGTTCTAGATTAATTTTAAATAGATTCAAATTAAAGGCTACTTGTTTAAATTCCTTTAAGTTCTCGAAAAGAAGAGTATTTACCCTCTTTATAAAATAAGATTGACAGCATAAGAGATCAAGGAATTAAATAAAAAGCTATCAAAAATATTTAATAAATACCGTGCAATAGCTTGAGCATAACAGGGACTTTTCTCTCTCTCTCTCTCTCTCTCTCTCTCTCTCTCTATCTTGTAGAAGGATTTGATAGACTTGAATTGTATTTTTGGATTGAGAGAAGACCTCAATTTATAGGTAAAGATGTTGTTGCTTCAACTCGTCTAAGACACTCTTTAACTTGTCTAAGGACCGGATTCCATTCTAACAAATTTTCAAATTTGAGCGCAATAAGATAAAACGGATCTTCGACTACTCGAGGGCCCTATTCGACTAGTCGAGCAAGGTCTTCGACTGGTCGAGGGAGTAAGAAATCCGAATCGATTCAATTGTTAGACTTCGAGTTGAGCAACCCTCGACTGGTCAAAGGCCCACCATCAATTGGTCAAAGGTGTAACAAAAAAAATCCATTTTTTCTTTGATTTAAACTAGGACTAGTTGAACTTTCTTAGACTACTCGAGCCACAACTTAGACTAGTCAAACCTTAGCCAACTATAAGCATAAAAACTCATTTAAAGTAGATTTTGAAAGTACCTAAACCTAAGGTCTCTCTAGGGTTCATAATACCTGAAATGATTGAACTTTAAAGTAGATTAGATGCTTGAACTTTATGAAGCTTGATCTTCTACTAGATTCTTCAGTAGAACTTGAATTTCTTGATGGAGCTTGATCTCCTACTAGAACTTTAGTAGAATTTGAATTTTAACTTAAACTTTCTATTTTGATCTAAATAGAACTTGAACTTTCCATCTTGATCTTCTACTTAACTTGAATTTTAGTAGAGCATGAACTTTCAATCTTGATCCACATTTGAAGGCCACTTCATAAGCTGTTTTGTTTAGATAAATTTTGACAAACAAGGTGTGCTTTACACATTATAGCACTTATAAATTGTCATCAACTTGCTTATTGAAATTTAAACGAACCAGTGCATAATAGATGACATTAAAAGATAAATACAATTATACTAGTGTCCATACCATCATTCATATATAACCAGCATTTCAATTAATAGAGATCTAAAAATTATTATTCCGCATCCTGATACATTTGTATATGGCTTCAATGATAGTCTCAAAACATAAGCGAGTCAGTGTAATCCCAATCATCAATCACATCAACCTTGGTAACACCTGAATACATGAGATCTGGTTGGTCTTTTAAAACACCATCTCAGGTGGGAGTGAGTAATCAAGTCAGTATTACCATTCCCTAAGTTAAACATAATATCAACACAGTCAAGTTCAGGTAATGAAGCACAACTTAGCAACCAAGTTCCTAAACTAGTTTATTAATGCATGTATGCAATGACAAGTACGTATGTTTTAGAAACTTTTAACGTGGGGCTCTCTTGCCCACCACGACTATGCTAGGGGTCCAATTATCCAATGAGGTTCTCAAAGACTATCCAGACACTCGGTACACCTGTGAGTACATATGAACATATGGATACATGATTACCAAGCCTTTATTAATCTATATTCAAACAATAGTATTGGTGAATCCAGATTACCACAATTGTGATATGAGTCAAGTACATAGGAACCACATGACCAAGGTCCTTAATCCATTCAGGGTTCATCACCCAGTGATTAATATCATTAAAAATGAAAATGAAATTGTAAGTGCTTATATGTTTAGCACACAAGGTTGTCAAATTTCGTAAAACAAAGATACACTGTGATACCAGTCAGATTGCAACTACACTACATCTCCTAAGATCAGCTCAAGATCAGTTTATCATCTTAAGATCAGCTCCAGATCGGCTTATCATTTTCAGACGTCGCTTGGTTTCAAGTTTATCAAGATTAGAAGATCAATGCATTAGCCAACCAATAGGTAATATAATTCTAGAAAGATTTTAGCTTTAGTTCTTTTGAAAATGTTTCAAATTAAGTTAACTTTGGTGTAATTTTACTGAAGTTCGGCTAGCCTAACTTCGGGTTCAGGCAAAATTTTAGATTTGAATATTTGAAAATTCTATTGTAAATTCGGCCAGCCTAACGTTAGGTTTGACTAGCCTGACTTGGATTTTAGCCAGCCTGAGAAAAGTTCGGGTCAAATTCCAACAAAAGGATTTTTAAATTTTTGAGAGAATTTGGCTAGCCGAATTTTCCCTTTGGCTAACCGAATTTTTGATAAATATTATCCTACGCAATCTAATAGCCGTTGAGCTAAATCATTTGGAATCTGCCCAGCCGAATCTAATCTTAAGCTAGCCAAATTTTCAAATCCTTTAGCTATAAATAGGGACATTCTCTCATTATATTTCATAACAAAATTCACTCAAAATCTTCTATAAGTAAGAGAGAAGTTCAGGTCCTCCTCAAGCTATTTGTGCAATATTTATAAATTTATTTAAGCTTATTCAATTTCTTATCTCAAGCAGATCTCAAATACATTTTTAGAGAGTATTGTATACTCCACTTGAGAATTAAAAGAATTGAATCTATAGCATTAGGATTTTCATTTCCTGAAATACTGTAAATGCCTAAACTATTTCTAGTTGAGCGAATATTGTCTCCTCTACACTCAAGAAAAAGGATCATTGTTCCAAGCTTCGACTGCATCTTCGAATCATCATTTGAATATAAGTACATTGTCAATTACTTTATTTCATTTAGTTTTTTCAGAGATAGCCTGAAAATATTTTTGGGTTGTTTTGTGATAGCCCATGAAAATTAGAAGAACTGTATAAGGTTGTTAATGTGAACCTGTGAAAACCTTGAAATAGTGAAAGCTAAAATTACAATGGTAGTAATTTTAGCAGTGGAGTAGGTGTGGATTTAAGCACCGAACCACTCTAACCCCTTGTGTCACTGTGGTGATTGTGTCTCTGTGGTGAATGCTATATTTATTTTATCTTCTCTTACTAGTCTAAAAGATTGATTTCAAAGACATCGTGAAATAAAGTTGTCCTGCCTAAAACTTTTAGGTGAAGATTGTCCTAAGAATTATTTGGAATCAAGGTTTTAATATTTGGGTGATTGAGATTTTTTATTCCGCTTTATTTCGAGAATTGCTATATTGTCCTATTCACCCCCACCCCCCACCCCCGGCGCAGGACATCGATAGCTCCTCTTTTCAAGTGGTATCAGAGTGAGATTGCTCTTTTTGGGATTCACCTCCTAGTGCTAGATCCAAAGCTATATGATGTCAAATTTCGAAAGTTTATCCTTTAATGGCTCGAATATTCATATTAGAAAGCCAAATCCATTAATGAGAGTATGTTGCAAGCCACTGTGACTTAATAGATCCCTTCTATGATGGAAATAGTAGTTGAAAATGGAACTAAGTCTATGAAATAAACCACTTATACTTTTTGGACAACTGTTCAGAAAAGTGAAAGTAGTGTTAATGCAAAAGCCTTAAATGCAATAACTTGTGCTCTATCACCAGATGAATTTAAAAGAATCATTTCGTGTGATATAGTTAAACAAGAATGGGATATTCTTGAAATGACATATGAATGAACTAACATAGTAAAAAAATCTAAGATTTAAATCATCACAACCAAATTTAAGGAAATTCGTATGGAAGAAAATGAATCTTTTATGGACTTCTATACAAAACTAAATGACATAGTTAATTCCATGTGGGGTTTTACAGATAGAATCTCTGAAAGCAAAGTTTACGAAAAAATATTAAGATCACTTCCTAATAGGTTTAATTCGAAAGTTACTGCTATACAAGAATTGAGAGATACTGATACTATGAAGGTTGAGGATTTAGTTGGATCTCTTCAAACTTACGAGCTGAATTTTAAAGCTCCTACGAATCAAGTCCATTGCCCATAAATCTTCTAAATCTAAATCAAATTATTCTAATGAAAGTTTGGATCTTGAAGAAAATGAAGATGATATTTCTATGTTGGCAAAGAAATTCTATAAAAAATTCAAAAATAAGAAAAGAACAGACTTTCAAAAACCATTTGCAAAAGAAAAAGAAAATCAAACTATTGAAAATCTAAAACAAAAAACACTTAATGTTTTAATTGTTCTGAATATGAGCATCTTGCTTCTAAATGTCCCAAAAAGGATATATCAAGAAGAAAAGGCATGATAGCTACTTGGGATGAATTGTCACGCCCCAAACTCAGAAACCGGGCCCATAAAATTTTCGATCTCCAAATCTGGCGCTGACAGCCTCCGTAGTGTCCGATTCTCAGCTCTCGACACCTATATGCCAGATTCCGATCCTGAGGTCCTACAAGGATGATTTTCAGTGTGAATATTTTTTGAACGATTAATCTTTTTAGGCGGTTATACATTTTGTATATGGTATCAACGCATATCGAAGAGACGAACCTATTCAACATATCACATATAATATGGTGCACCAGCTCAATAGTAATGAAGGAAATAATAGCAAACTCTAATGGCTCTTGTATGCATCCTGAAAAAAGTGCAAGTCATACGTATGAGCAAACCATAGCTCGTGAGTCTACTGCATGCCGGAGTAAAACACGCCTTATCAGGATGCTCCCATAAAGACATCCAAAACAACCATAGGCATGTTATCAATCAGTCATGATATCATAGGTGAGTAGGTTATCAATTAATCATGTCGTACAACTACATAAGTTATCATGAACATGACATCAATAATAGGCATGTCACTCAACAAGCGATCATGAATCATTAAAATAGCCAATCATCATGAAAAAAGATAATCAAATTTCATTTTCTACTATATGGCATACGATGGAAGAACAATGACAGACTTGCGTGTGCAGTCGGGATGAATGAATGCATGAGTCAAATGTTGAACTTCCTTCCTTTTTATGAGTACGTCTCCATAACACATGATACATCTCCACCAAGAATCACGAACATACCACATATGGGTAATCCACCTCCTCACATAAGAGTAGGACAAAATCCCTCATCATCTGCTATCAGAGTAAGCGAAAATACTAGTAAGTCCATGAATGGAAAAATGCTTGCAAGTCCATGAATGCTATCAACCGTACCAAGGCTATGCGATGCAAGGCATGAATATTATCGACCATACCAAGGCTATACGATGCAAGGCATGAATGCTGTCGGCTATACCAAGGCTATGTGATGTAAGGCTTACATAGCCAAATGTCATATACTGAGGATGCATATGCAGAGGATGCAATGTAGTATGCAATGCAAAATAAATGATATGTCATATGCAGAGGAGGCAATGCAGTATGCAATGCAAAAGAAATGATAAAGCTGTAGTGTACGTGGTATCGCAAGCTGTGGGGTTCATCACAAGGGACTTCTATCTAAACCAGTCTCAAACCTAAATTTAGATAGCTAAATTCAATGTGGTAAACTCCTAATCTCAGGTTGGTTGCGCGCTCAACCGAAATCCTAGCCATTGCGAAGGTACACATAATGATTTAATTGAGCACCACTAGCTCAAGTGGATAGTGAATGAATGAGTCAATGAGTCAAATGCTGAGTACGCAACTCCTGCTCAGTAAATCCACATATCAGTACCGTACATCTATGAGATCATCACCGGGGTCTAGTACACTCAACACATGCTTGCTGCCTCATCTAACTGCACAATTGGGTAAGTAGAAGAGACCTCACTATCCGCCTGTAAATATCGAGTGCAGCTTGTCGATAGCGGACTCATTCCTCAAGCTGGGTCAGACTCGGCCTAGTCATTGCCCTCTCACTCGGGAGGGTAAGGCCACACAATCTTCTAACCGACCATGACACAGTGGGAGACACGACCAACTAGTATTCCGCCCTCATGTGCTCATGCATCCACTCGGTTTAGACATTGGAGCATTCCCTGGCCATGGGGGTTTAGGGACTTTCATCCCCGAACATCTAAAGTTCCCATATGCTGAATCTCAAACATTTCTGGTGTCCCATTTGACCATTCACGATAAGCCTGTGGATGCCACAACCCTGATGTCGTTAAGGCGCCAAACGATCATGTTATAAAATGTGAGATGCATGAGTCGTACTATCCAGTCATGCATCAAACCTGCGCGTACCGCGCGCTCATGTGGGCAACTCCGTCTTTCATGGAGTCCCATCAACAACCAGCCCAATGGCCCATGTCATGATCAATCACTCCTTATAACAAACATGCAAATGATGCGTATGGGCATGTATCATGATGATATACTAAGCATATTCTCAGTGTGTACTACTAGACTAGGTACACTAGCATGACTATCAGATATAAACAATAATCGGCCTAAACACAAGAATAGCCAATGTGATGTGAGGGTCCATATATATAAGTGTCTCCAATAGCACACTGAAGCCCTATTCCTCTTGTGAATACTTAACAAATGGCCACCAGGGGTCGTATAACACGCACATACATAAGGTGCATAGGTTATGGTGGTACACATGTTCTAACATGTATCATCATTATCATAGGCATCATTCAACATCAAATTTATCCTCATAACATGTATCGTGCAATCATGTGCATAGAGTACATAGCATATAGGGATTCACATGCATCATCAATATCATGGCCATTGTTCAATACTATCATTATACATGCGCTCATTAGTTGTCTATCATGTATAAGGATTATCCTTACGTCCACCAACATCATTTATTTATCATTATTCACGCATCAAGTAAAATATAGTTTTCTAATCCACATTGTCATCATGACCATCAATACATGCATTATTATCACTTGGATATCAAGCATGGTAGTCAACTAGCATGTTTTGTCATCATACATATATATACATATATATATATGTATATATATGTATGTATATGTGTATATATATATATATTATGTATATATGTATGTATGTATCATCATTACCATGAATATCATTTTCACTTCATGATTAACATAAACAATATCATAAGTGTTATAAATAATTACTTATCCATCATCAATGCATATGCTCTAATTCATCATCTATTAAATCATATCTATCATTTCAACCAACAACTCACAATCATCATTATCATGTTATCATACATGTATCATCATCTCACCCATCACTAGGTGCGTCCTACCTAGTGTGACTTCCACACTGGAATTGAACTATATGCAAGGCATGAGGTCGTATAGGTCAAGTTGAGTCCCACTTGGTGAACCAATAGGCCAACCTAAGGGCATAAATGTCCAACCACAACACTTTCAATGGTGTGAATCTAGTTCCACAACTAAGTGTATGCCACACATTCCACCAACTAGAAACAACGCACAATCTCAAACATAAAGGATAACATGCTAACATCTTTCATGTCATATATCATATTGGGCCCACTAGCCACATACACAATAAACTAAGAAAAGCCCAATTATTCAGTTATGCATTGTAAAATAGGACTCTCTAAGCGTGGTCCACTAGACTAGAGGTAGTATGAAAGGCACGCTGCCCTAGTGGGTAATGGGCCTGCCCAACAAGCTCAAGGAAGGTTGTCATTGTGGGTTTCTTACTCCCCAACAATTTCTCTTAGCGTTAGGCCCACTTGGGCCTTAGGATTACATCATTTAGATGGGCCCAAGGCCACCTATGTCTTAAGAGAACATTTGTATGGGAAGATCTATCTACTAAACATTTTACAAGTTATACAACACCCATTTACAAAACATACTAGGTGGAAGGTAAGGCCCATACTAGATGGCACACATAAAGTTTTTAAGCCCAACAATATCTAAGAGTTATTTTTCAGAGTTTAGATGCTACATTAAATGCTTTGGGAAGGTGGTGGACCCCACTGACGTAGCCCCACATAAATTTTCAAACAAATTTTTGTGCAAATGTTGGTTTCTGGCCATCTTCAATTCAAATTTATGATCATGTGGAACTCACATCTAGTGAAAGAAAATAACCACCTGGTAGTTCTATGTATGAGATTTATAAATTATAAGGCAGGCCTCATTGGTTGGGTGAGTACAATTTACGGTGATGGCCTAAACATTGGAACTTGGAGAAACTGTGCAGGAAATATAGTGCAGAATTAGTTTTGGCCCGATCTTGAGTATGTCCCATGATCAAAGGGGACCACCTTTTAGTGTCCCATCAGGTGCCCTTGGTTGTACTATACATGTACTTCAAAAATTATAATATGGGACCAACTAGTTGTGTGCACATAATATTTGGTATAGGGCCAAACATATGTATTTCAATTTTCTACATAGAATATTCTACACAACCATGCTTGACCACATTTTAGGATCCACTCCTTGATCATGTTAAGTCTAATTTAGCCCGATTAAAATATTATTTATCTATACATTGGTATAGGTTAAAGGATCCAACTGGTGGTCTACTCATATCTCCAGCGTGTGGTCCACTACAGAGGCCCAAAGTTGGTACAAAACACAAATAATCAGACAATTTTCAAAAATGGGATCTGTCACAACTTAGGGCCCAATTTCCAAACACTTAGGGATCATTCCTGACAAAAAGGTGGGACATCCCAGCTCACGTATATAAGGAATAAACATCCCCCAAAGTGAGATTCTTAACTAAAGAGTGTGGGGCCCACTACAAGGTGTCAAAGCGGCCTACATGCAATACAGTCAAGTACTTAGAAAATTTCAACAAAGAAAAAGTACAAAGGAAATGAAATAGATCCAATGACAAGTGAGGCCCACATGCTAGCAAATCAAAGATAAGAGATATACAAAAATATACATGGGTTTTCATATTAAATGAACTAATAAAATGCATAAATCATAAGTGATCCCACACCCAAGTTGGTCAATAAGAGGATGAATCTTATGTACAACATATATCCAACATACACATCCAGTAGCACATGAAATATATTGATTAAATCTTTATGATCAGATTCTCTTTTGGAAAATCCAATCCAATGGATGGTTTAGTAATACATCATTTACGCTGTATGTACGTTTCCAACCATACCGAGACTTGGATCCATCTGGACCATAAAAAACAATTTAAGATTTATCTTTACAAAAGTATCTGTTGGTTCAAATTTTTTTAAATTTTATCATGAAAGAATTTGATCATAGGGACCATACATATGATTATTTACTATCTCAAATAAGTTAAGAACAAATATCAAATGCATCTGACCATTGGAATCACGGATATCGACCACACAAGAATAGTCATAACAAGCCCCCAAATACATCTTTCGTATAAGGCCAAGATCTCAGCTGTCCGAACTCCGATTGAAGCTTATTATATACTGTTGGAAAGTTAGTTCGATTTTTTACGAATCTAATGGAACATATATTTTTAATACATTCATTAAAGGAATTAAAAATGGGTCCATTTTAGGCAAATCAGAATCCTACATGTGCTGCTGGACAGTAGCCAATTAAACTTAATGTTACGGATGATTGGACCGTTGGATGGCTATGAAATCTGGTCAAAAGTTATTTCATATTGTGATTAATATTATTTCCAAGTTTCAACTCTGATCTTAGCATGGTTGATTTTATACGAATTTTACAAGTTGCTGTCCAGATACAAAAATGGGATTACATATGAAGGGTCATCATGGTGGACCATACTATTATGAGCCACTTTGCTGACCACCATAACTATAAATATATACACACAAGAACTCCACACCGGTGGGGCCCACACATATCAAGAAAATAAAAAGAGGAAGAAAGAGGAGGATAAGGAGGATGGGAGGAAGGGTGTAGACTCACCTCAATGGATGGATGGTTGAATGATGATGTGTGGCCCACTCCCTCTAGGTTAGATGATGTGCCACACCTTAGCCCCACTCTTTATCACTCTCTCTAAAAATATCAGAATTTTTTGAAGTATAGGAAAAGAATAAATGTAAGAGAGCTCCTACTCTTATATAGGAAATTGGGAGTTGAGGTGGCAAGATGACACTACACCAAAATTGTCAAACTAGTACGGTTCAGATTTTGGTTCAAAAACAGCTTTAAGCCGTTCCTGATTTAAGCAACCATACTAAATTCATTGTTTTATACATTGTTCTTTCCACTGTTTTGTTGTTGTGTCCCGATTTAGTGTTGGATCTTCTTATTTCTTCTTATTTTATTTTATTGTTTTATTTTGAAACAAATGGACAGAATGGATTCGATTAAAAACCTCTGAGTGGACCCCACGAGGCCCAAGAGGCACATTACTCTATATCTGCCGCAGACTACCGATGGGTTTTAACCCTTTTCATACGCCAAAATCCCGAAATTCCTCATTTCGCATCTCCGTCTCCGTCTCCCTCTCTCAATCTCCCTCTCCCTCTCTTTCGATCTTCCGATCTCAACCCTCTCTCTCTCGATCTCCCTCTCACTCTCCCTCCTTCTCCCTCAATCTCCCTCTCTCCCGATCTCAACCCTCTTTCGATCTCCCTCTCCCGATCTCAACCCTCTTTCTCTCCCTCCCTCTCTCCCTCCCTCTCTCTCCCTCCCTCTCGTTCTGTGTAACAGGTCTGGCGGTATGACTTTCCCAACTTCGAGAAATATTCTACAAGATTAGTGAGTGTTGGTGCAGACGATGCAGTCTTCGTCGTCATGTCACTAGAGAGCTTCAAAAGTGCGTCGCGAAATGGCTGTGGCATAGATCCCAAAGCTTCATCCACGTCAGCACTGATGGGAGGAGGCAGTTGAATCCCAACACTTGGAGACCATGTGGGAGTTGAACTCTCTGCAAGTGATCCGGTGCCAGGTGTCCCAATTTTATTAGTGCTCAACAACACATTTATCCTCAAGGGATTCAAGTGCTGAGTTACAACAGCATCACACAGTTCATCATCATCCACAAGTGTTACAGCATCACCATCTTCATCAACATATGTAAGGGTGAAATCAGCATCTGGGTTGAGTTTGAAAAGGTCAAGGTTCTTTGCTCTCAGTTCATCCACATTGAGTTTTAAATGGCAAAATTAGAGGGAAAAAAAGGTTTCCCCAAGAAAATTGCAACTGAAACAATGAACAGTGCAAAGGTAAAGCACTTTCCTTTCATAGTTTTCGTAGGAAAACAAACAGGTGCAAGGGATTTCCTTCCGCTAGGGCTGATGTCAGTTTATTATACACTTATATCACAATTTCACTTTCCCTTGCATTCCCCTAGTTCACACCGAATCCAAACAGGCAGCAAAGGAAAAGATAGGATGAGAGAAGAAATATCTTTAGTGAAACCAAAACAAAATATCCAAACTTGTGTAAATACTCCAAAGTAATCAAACCAATGATAAACGATACAAGATAACCAGCAGGGAAAAAATGATGTTGAAATTCTATGAAAAGACTCTTAAAAACTACAGGTTAACTGAACTCGCGTTTTCATGATCCATGTGGCGGAGAAGCTTAATTTCTCTTAATGTCCGTTTAGCATCAATTCTATTGTCAAATGCTTTACCAATCTTTTTAATTGCAACCTCTTCATGTGTCTCTGCATTCACCGCAGCACTGTAGAAATAGAAATAAAATCACAATTAGGTTGAAGAATAGAGATGAAACAATCAACAATCAGAGTGAAATAGGCAGTGGCATTCAGTCATTACACTCCAACAAAGTGAGATATTCAGTCATTCAGTCATCTGGGTGTCAAAATATTTGAAGCATAGTTACAATGATACAGCTGTTAAAAAAGGTTTCAATGAAACTTGTTTGACCTGCTGAGGATACTCAACGAGAGGAAGATTGTCAATCCTACTCTCGCCATGTGCCAATGTAACACGTGCATGTGAAATCCAAGCCATTCATGTAGATCGGTCCTACCTTGTATGCATCATGGTTAGAAAAAACAGGAGGGTCTAGTTATTAGAATCATCAATGCTATGCATTTAATGTGGACCGCTGGTTGTTTTCTTCTAACCATCCACTTTATTGTACACCTTTGGCCCACCCAACAACCACACCGACATGATTTTCAGACCACGGCACATACAAGTATGCATGCACTTGGACCTGCCAAACAGGTCATATACCCACCGCTTTTCTAAACTACATAAAAGAGTGAGTTTCAACTTTAGCAGAAATTCCCTCCATGTCACTCAAATACACTCTTGCATGAAGCACTTCACTGCATTTGCCAAACACTTGTGGTGGTCCACATGCTTGTTGATCTGGGGGTAAATCGGGTGAGCCATACATGCTTATGCACATTTTAACTGCCTAGTGACAAAATAAAAATAAAAATCCAAGATATGACACAAAATCCAAGTCAACTTGGAGTTTTGAGAATAGGTCAAATCACATAACTCACTGCAAGAAACTAATCCTAACTTCTTTACAACTGGTCCGTGTTAAAGAGCAAAACATTGAGTATTGCAGCATGAAGTATATTTTTTCTTCTATGAGATAGTTCGTAGTTCCATGTGTTTAGTTACAATTGAAGGTGACTTTTCCAGCTTTATATCCAATGTACTTTTTATTCTTAATGTTATTGTTTATTGTAATTGGTTATTGTTTCTTGTCATTTAAGTCAATGGTCACAAGTACTTGATGAGAACCTGTCAGATATTCATTATACACATACTGTAGTGATACAAAAAAAAAAAAAAAAAAAAAAAAAAGAACAAACCAAAGTTCGATTCACACAAGGTAGGAGTGCCAAAGATGAAGAACAAGATACACAATGATGTGTGGATGGTGACCAGTTACACGCGTGCATAAGTCTGAGATTCGCCATTTTCTTAAAATCATGTAAATGACTTCTAGAACATCGATTATAAAATGCCTTTCAACAACCATCTTCAAACAAACAGTCATTTCAAATCACTTGAAAGGAATCAAATGTCGCAGGAAGGCCACTACTCCATCTAATTGAATAATTCCACTGAAGGGTGATTGGTAAATCTTCAACGGCTCTGCATTTACCACAGCTACAAATAATGTGACTGTATCATGACACGTCTGAAACACCCAAACACCAATGGAAATCTACACAAAACATACCATTACATGCCCCCCCCCCCCCTTCAAAAAATAAAAAAAATAAAAAAAGAATCTTTGAAACAAGCAAAACAAACATTTCTTGGAATTATGACTCTTAACATGATATATGGAAATCCCCAATTGAAATCTAAACAGTAAACACAAACAACAAAAAAATACAAATTATTCATATGAAAAGGGTAGATCTCTACTCACGAATGAGCAAGGTGTATGTGTTTTAATCCACTTAGAGGGTAGATTTGCCTCCTAGTACAAGAAGCACCATTTTAATGAAAGTTCTCTGTGATTTTTCATATTATTTTGTGCTACTTAATAGCCTAGACTCACCATGTTTGGGAACAAATTAAAAAAAAAAAAAAAAAAAGAAGAAGAAGAAGAAGAAGAACAAAAAGATAACAACTCTACTCTAATCACACCTCATCCTCTCACATGCCATCTCACGCACGTGCAAGATACCCATCCAAATATGGCTTATTAGGAAATAAAAACCATAACGTTAGGGTTTTGAAAATGAGATGGTAGGATATATCAGGGGTTGTGATTCTTTTGCTGAATTTTCATTAGTCATTACTGTTTGCAAATTATTGTTTGCTCTTTGCAATAATTTGGTTATTGAAGTAAAAGATTGTTCATGTTTCCATTGTGTCAGTTAGTTTCATTTTTGTAGTTTTTTTTTAAATTTTTTTTTTTTTTTTTAATAATCTTTTTATCTAAATTATGGTTTTGGAAATGTAGAGATCGTTAGGATTTGTGTCACATTTCCTTGGTTATTTTGAATTTTTATGTGTCGCTGAATTGCAATTCTTTTAACTGAATTGCTTGCATGTTAATGGATTCTTAATCAACATTCTATTGTTTCAAAATTGTTATTGGTGGAATGCAGTTTTCCATTACATTAGTGCATGTAAAATATCAATGTTTCGACGAGAATGATTGATGGAAGAAGATGCTTATTGCAGCCCTATCTTCTGGTGTCAGATTGGTTGAATGAAAGGTGAGCTAATTTTATTGACAAAACCGAGGTGTCTTCACAGGAGATTTCCATTGACTGTAGAAAACTTATTAGGATTGGATGTGCTGATCAAGGATGGATATGCAAAAGCTATGGCAAATCTGAAGTTTTTGAACTCGGTATTTCTCATTGTGTGACTTGAGTTATGCTCATTACTCTTTTCTTCATGTTAAAGCAATGCTGTTTGTTTCTTGTGTTGTTGATCCTTGCAAAAATGACCTAAAGAGCAGTTAAATGCCTGTAATTCTAGAAAGTTCTACAGCTGTTTCTGATCATTCCTTAGAAGGCTAAAGAAGATATTTAGATTCATCACAATTCTTCATCATTTTAAAACCGTGCTGTTAGTTTCTTGTTCTGTTGGTCCTTGCAAATATGAGCTAAAGAGCAAAGCTGTGAAATGCCCATAATTCATAAAAGTCCTAAAACTGTTGCTGATCATTCCTAGGCAGGCTAAATAAAATATTTAGATTCATGTAATGTACATATCTATAATCTGCTTTAGAAAAGATGGGTCCATTGTGAAATTGTTAATAAATAAATTAATTAATCTTCAAAACATATGATGTACCTCGTATTTCTGTGTTAGCCCTTTATGAAGTTGTTACCACCATGATGGTCAATTCCCCATCTCTCTAGGTGCTTCAGTCGATCTCCAATCAATCCCCACACCTGGAAGAATGAAAGGGGAACATAAAATGAAGGATAAATATGTGGAATTCCTCCATGCAAACCAAATGGAGTCGCACCAAAGGGGTTCTAGTGGTGTTGTGCTGCTATGTTTTTAAATCCCATCGCTGGAAACAAGAATGAACTAAACCAAAAATCTCAGTCAATCAATAATCAATGTGTCATGATGTTTCATAAGTCCAGCTCTGTGCCATATAGGCTACAAAATCATCTAAAATACTCTAGAAAGTAACTTGTAGATGTTTCTTTCTTACTTGCACCTCAGTGGTCCCCACATGCTTATCTAGTCCTGCTCCAACTGCTTTTAAAAAAGTATTCGAACTAGGAAGCTGAATAAAGACTTCCAATTAAAAAATTACTTCTCCAAATATACCAGAGCCATATGGGCAATTATATAAAACCATCGCTGTGTATGTGGTTCGATTTCTGTAGAAGCCTCGAAACTTGCATTTCAAGCAACCGTACGGCTGGATATTCTGTACGGTTGCCAAAAAAAAAAAAAGAAAAAAAAGAAACCAAGTTTATATCGTATTCCAAGTTTTTTAAAATATGATTTGATCCATAAAATGTATGAGATTTCTTAAAACTATCGATCACTTGCAGCATTTTATGCTATTTCAGGAAATGCAAGCCTTTGTTCATTAAAGCAAATGCAGCATTGCAGCTCATCTAAATGATTTTGTAGGAATTTTCTACCTGCCCCTCTTAGATCTCATGATTCTTTGCAGCGTCAAGTCATAAGATTGCTTCTTTTCTCCTACTCTTTTGCTACTTCAAGTGACTAAGTTGTCTGAGATCTATCATTAATCTGATGGGCATAACTGTGCCCTGTTTTAGGGATGTAGACTGCTCCACAAGCACCTCTAATCCCAATTATTTGGGTTACTTTAGCACGGGAAAGTAAACGACAATTGATAGTTGTACTTTTATTGGAGTTTGATGAGGCCGTTACGGGGCTGTTACGGGCCATAACGGCCGTTACGGACCCGTAACGGCTGTGACGGGCCCTTAAAAAACAAAAAAACAAAAAAAAACGTACCTTTTTTTCCTTTCTTTTCTTCTTCTTCTCTTTCTTCTTCTTCTTCTTCTTCTTCTTCTTCTTCTCGAGTAGCTGCGGCTGCGGCTGCTTCTTCCTGTTCTTCTTCTTCTTCTTCCTCTCTCTCTCACTCTCTCTCTCTCTCTCTCTCTCTCTCTCTCTCTCTCAATCTCCTTTCCCCTTTTCCCTCTTTTTTCCTTTTCTCTTCTTTCCCTCTTTTTTTTCTTTTCGTTTCCCTCTCTCCCCAATTTTTTTTTTTTATAATTTGCAGCGGCTAGCTGCTTAGGTACGTGTCACGCAAAGACGAGCGCTGACACTCCTCGAGCTCCGAGTTGTACGAACGGTTCAAAGGAGATCAAAGTTATATGGGCTCCACAGTGATGTATTTATTACATCTACACCGTTCATCTATTTTCAGAGATCATTTTAGAGCACCACTCAAAAAATGAATTATATCCGGAGATCATCTGGACCACACCAAAAATAGCAACAGAGATAATGATTTTCACGGTTATTCGTAGGGCACACGGTAACGTTTATTCTTCATCCAATCTGATCAGACCCGCGTGGGCCCCACTATGATGTATATTTTTTATCCATACCGTCCATCCATTTTGCCACGTCATTTTAGGTCAGGATTCAAAAAATTAGTAATATCCAAATCTTAGGTGGACCACACCATAGGAAAAAGTGGTTATAGAATGCTCACCATTAAAATTTTCTTAAAGTCCACTGTAATGTTTATTTTCAATCTAACCTATTAATTGGGTCACATTGACGTGGATGAAGGGAAAACACACATGTCAGCTTGATCTAAAACTTTTTTAGCCCCCAATAAATTTTTAACGATGAACATTTAATTATTGTTGTTTTTTATGGTGCGATCCACCTCAGCTTTGGATGTGCCTCATTTTTGGGCTCATGTCCTAAATTTATTTGGCAAAATGAATGGAAGTTGTGGATATAACACATTCATCACAGGTGGGGCCCAAAAAACTTTGACACGTGTGTTGCACTTTACATCTGAGTCCCTCCTAATTCAAGCCTTAAAAAATTGTACATGAGACATATATTAACTTAAAATTTGACAATTAAATTATGGACTGCAATTGCTAACTCACAATGCCAAAATCAAATTATTTGAATAGTTTTAATTGTTAATTTGTGAGCTTTTATTTTTTAAAATAGGGCTTTTTGATTTTTATTTTTATTTTTATGATTCACTATCCAATAAATGTCCACCAATTTATAAGTGGGATAATGACAATAAATGACATGAATTTGAGGCTGATTTGGAGAATAGATTGGTCCTCCAAGTCAGCCCCAAATTGGTAATGCCATCTACCTGAATTTAATTTCATTTTTTTTTAAAGAACTATTGGAAGAAATGATATCAAGTTGTTAAGTATATAAATTACATATTTAAAAAATTAAATATATGAATTTTGTAGTCAAATTCAAGTTACCTGGTTAAAAAATTAATCAGACAGTCCGATACAACTTCTCACCAAAGAGTGGACCATTACACTACCATAAACATGTTCCAATTTATAAATGAATGCATATTTGGAATGCTTAGAATATTCTGGATTTAATCAATATTTTTTCATATTTTTTTGGCAAAAAAAAAAATTTTGCGCCGTTACGCTTCCGTATAGCCGTTATGCCCCCGTATCCGTATCGGTTTCGGAGGGCACCGTTACGCCAACCGATACCGATACGGGACACCTTGCCTCTAATCCCAATTATTTGGGTTGCTTTAGCACGGGAAAGTAAACGACAATTGATAGTTGTACTTTTATTAGAGTTTGATGAGCATATCTGTTGTGCATGTGAAACATGCTTGCAATGATTAGGACCTCTGATTCAATTATCAAGCGGATGGATGATCAGCTATAGGCTAAAAGCTATGGTGGTAGAATTATCTTAGTTATTATATTGGTGTGTCGCAAATGGATGATTGAGTAATGATTGATTTGGTGGACAAAAATATCCCCATTAGATGCTTAGGATCACTTGATCTTCTTTTGTATAGGGGCACATTGGCAAGGGTGTTCGTGGAATATATGATTGTCTTATACTAGAAATGGATTAGGTGCATCACATGGTGGTAAAAAAAGGATTTTTTTTAATTTTTTTTTTCAGTTGTAGGGGCCTTTTGGCAAAAATCCTTTTTTTCTTTTGTTTTCTGGTGTTTTTGGAGAGTGTTTTCTTTTGTATGGTGAAAATGGGCTTATTGCACATTTCCTGTTACTAGTAGGGTTGTTTGGCAAAAATCCGATTTTTTTTTTCCTTGCTAGTCATCTACATTTGTAGGACACTGCATTTTCATGGCCGATCTCTACATTTTTTTTTCCAAACGCTTTTGATTTTCTTCGCTTGACTTCTTCAAAAGGAGATATTTTTCTTCATATAGTCTTGTTTATCATTTGGGTGCTGTTAGGTGAGATTTCTGGTGAATATGTCTTGAACTTGCGTACTAAAGTCAATCTGTTCATTTGAAAGACTTGTGCAGGTGTTGTCATGCTAACAGACATCATTTTCTGGGGTCTTATAGTTCCATTTCTCTCAATCGAACATTTCAGCTTGAATATGGTGAGCTTTCTGTTCTATTCATTCCTTTGGTTTTTCTAAAAGGTTAAATACTTCATCATAAATTGGTTTGATGTGTACTACATTGAGTTGACATGGTTGATTGTGTCCTCATTTCTGCAAGCACTGTGCTGTTATACTTCAACTTACCATTGCACAAATACATAGCTAAATGATTAATTAATTAATTTATTTATTTTTGTTTCTTTCATCAGAGCTCTGTTTCTTTTTAGAAGTTCATATAAAATCAAAACCATCATGGAATTCAGTTTCTTTTATAAGCTCTTCTTGTTATACTTAAACTTTCTTTTTATCTTTTTTTAGAGGTTCAGATTGAATCAAAACCAAATGAGTCTCAATTTTTCTTTGTAATTTATAGTTATACCTAATATGACAAGTTGGATTTACAATTTGTATAATTCACTATGAATTCTAAATAACCCAACAGATATAGACTGATTTTTTTTTTTTTTTTCTTTTATTCTAAATTGGGTACAACTTTATACGTATCAAGTATGAGATCCTTCTTGCATTTAATAGGTTCTGCACCCGTTTAATTATCTGTTCCTTCTCTTTTCTCTTCTCTTTTGTTTTTTTGACTCGGTGTTGTTCTCCAGATTTTTAGGGGCCTAGCTTATATTCACAGTGTACCCAGGGTTTGTCATAGGGATGTGAAGCCTCAAAATCTTTTGGTATGTGTTTTCTTTAGTAGGGATGTTTACTGAATTTGTTCTGTTTGGGAACTACAACTGTTTATCTTACAAGCACCATCTCTTAGAATTGTTCTTTGTTGCATGTTTGTGGTCGCAGGAAGAATGTGAGGATCTACGTTACAGAATGAAAGAAGGCCATCTTAAAAGGCCCACTGTGGTTGCTGCCTGAATGAGGTATATATTTTGGTGAGGCCCAGTCATTTCGTGGTGCCCTCAATTTCTCTGTATAGCAGCCTTCCTATCAATGGATCCCAGGTGGTGTGCCCCCACCTTTTTTTTTAAAAAAAAAAAGGCCCACTGTGGTAAGCTCACTTCCATTAGCAATTCATTTATTTATTTTGGGGTGGATGAGGCAGTGTGGGATGAGACTGTTAGAGTTCAGCCATTTCTTGTTATCTGACCCGATGGCTGGACCTTTCATTTAGTGCGGCATCTATTTTGTTCTAGAGGTAACATGAGTTCAGAAAATTATTTTTCTTACAGTAACTCTTATATGACTCATTCAAGTAATTCAAAAAAAAAAAAAAAAAAAAAAAAAGAAAGAAAAGAAAAGAAAAGAAAAAAAAGAAGAAGAAGAAAGAATTGATGATGCCATTCCTATGGAAGTTATTCCATGTAAGATTCTTCATGGATCATTTGTGTCTGTATCAGTTGTAATTTAAGCTTTTGTTTCATTTATTCATTTTGATGGAGAGACGGATAAGGATGTGTCTAAACTTGTGTCTGATTTTGAGGCATACTTGTCCTAGTCTGGTTTATTAAAGCTTATTGCTGTAGAGCATAACAATGATACTGAAATATCATCTTCTATGCACTCATGGTAATGAGTGGGTCTTCTTTGTGAGAGTGAGATTGCCCAGAGTTGTGCTGCATGTTCAGCGAGCAATGTGAGCTATTGGAAGCACAATGGTTTGTTACTGTCAACAATGGAAAAATGTCCAAGTCACTTGGGAATTTTCTCACAATTTGTGAGGTAAGTAACAAAATGTGTGTTTGGGAAATGTTCTCATTTCGTAATTTGAGTTTATTTTGAGTCGAACATCTTTGGAATCTTTTCTGCATTCTTTCTTGCTAGAATTGTTTCGGCCATAACCAATTAATTGTGTTGTAGTTCTTCAAGTTGTACCATCCATTGGCCTTGAGAGATTTCTTGATTAGCATGCACTACCAGTAGATTAAGGTCTATTTGGTTGATGTTCATCTGGCCAAGCTGACAAACAACATTCTTATCAATGATGGACGCTCCTTGTAGGAACTATTGGTTACCACGCGGCATGACTAATTGTGGAATTTGATTTAGTTCATATTTCATTAGCCTTGATGCCAAAAACTGAAAAGGAAAAAAATCTGTTGTCTGTCAGGATGGACAATGAGGCGTTCTCATATTATGAGAAGGCACTTGCCCTTTCAACCAAAGTTTGAGCACCTATGCAGGTCTGGCGTACACTCATCATTTGCAGGTAATAATACTCTTTAAGCCATGGAATCTTTTTGGTCTTTCCAATTATTTCCTTTGTATAAAGCAAAAGTTTTTGCTTCTTTTAATAGCATTGTAGAAACAATATTTGAAGCATCTACTTGGTGAAAAACTACAAAACTGGTTCTGAGGAATGCACTTGGGGTTAATGCAGTCCGTATGCATTTGGTACCTTTTGCAGTCTCCAAATTATAATAGTATTGTTGGCATATATCTCTTTAGTGTTTAAGCATCAAATAGGTCAATGAGTGTGTGGTTTGGTAATCCCGACGTTATGCTAACCGTATTGAGCAGAAGAGACTTTCATAACTTTCTAATAAGAGCTTATGTGAGTGGCATCCAACTGATCAAGCCTCACTCCTGGAGGGAGGTGTTTCAGTTTTTTTATTCCCTGGTTTTGCAATATTGAGTGCCAGATATCAGCAACACCAATCTATATATTCGTTTTAGTGCATTTGGGTATTTACACCTTTTGTGGTAGATGCAATGTGTTATGCCCTTTTCTCTCTGGATGAATCCAAATTCTGAAAGGCTTCTTACTCTTACCTTTGTACCTAGAAAGCAATTATCTATCAAATGTAGATGAATTCCATTTCAGTCCAATAATTCCATTGTCTTGATGATTGTTGTTTCCCTTTTCAGGATAATTTCAATTCTGCAATTACATATTACCATAAGGTCAGATATTGTTGCTATTGCATTGCTTGAAATTTGCACATTTGTTTAAATTGTATAATCCATGGAATCAAACAGAATATGATCAAATTTCCTTCCTATGTTATAGGGGAACTCCAATTTACGCATTCTATCATTTCAGCTAATATTATTTGTTCCTTTTATCATCATCATCATCATCTTGAACTGTAAGGTTTTTTTTTTTTTTTTGCCGAAAATTAATTAAGTCAATGCAACTTTGAATTTTTTGCTCAATTTTGTTTTGCGCTTCACAATTGAGCAATATTTAAAAGCATTGTTGGTTTTGCAATTAGGCTTTGTGGTTGAAACTCGATGATCAGTTTTGCTTCATCTAGATTTATATGATCTTATTCATAGGTTGGATGATAAATAAACATTAAGAAAAAATCCACTAGGCTTTAGGAAGTCTTTAATGGTGGGCCGTTCAAATTGAAGTTGCATGTCAAGAGACCTTTGTTTATGCCTTGCCTTAAAATCTTTTTTAATAACCTGATATTGGTGCAGGTAAACTTACAAGTTGGGGCATAGGTTATTCAATGGTTCGTACATTTGGAGTCAGACATATCACAAGCGTCTCCTTATCCTTGACAGGATTCTTTACAGCGTGTTGTAATTTTTCATGACATGGGAAAGGTAGGAACTCTCTTGGAAACCTTTCTCATACACAGATTGGTGGTTTTGCATGTCTTATTCCTCTCCTCTCATTTCCATGAAACAGTGCGTAGTATTTTTAGTTATTTATTTATTTGTATTCTTAGGTGGGAAATGCCTTGTTCCTGTGGGTCTAGGAGACGATGATCAATGCATTGAGGAGGGAGCTTCACACTCTTCTGATCGTTCTTGCATTCATCTGGAATTTGACATATCTGGAACAAGACTTGTGCAAGTTTCCTTTGGATTTTATTTGATGCAACTTCAGAGACAATGATTATTATAGCCTTTTCTTTCGAATTATAAGATTTCTTATTGCTCTTGATGAGTCGTGACAATAGTTTTGCTTACTAATAAACTTTTAAATGGAATGGGTCATAGGTTTTTCAGCTATTATTTGAAGTGCTAGCCACTTTTAACTTATTTTGTAAATTTGATTTTGCAATGAAACATCTTCAAGCACATTATTTTCTTATGTTTCTCTTTGGATAAATCTCTATTTTGATGGAATGCAATAAACTTCTGTTAATTTATTTCGCTTGACCCTAATTTTTATCAGGATTTAAAATTGTTCCTAAAATTCTATTTCAAAATCTGACCGTTGGCAACATTAAGAACGGTTTAAAACCGTACTCGAAACGGTTCTGAACCGTTCCTGTTTTTTCGCGGTGCTTCCTTTTCGAACGGTTTAAAACTGTTCCTGAAGCATTTAGGAACGGTTTAAAACCGTTCCTAAATGACGATTTTGGTGTAGTGTGATGTGGTAACTTTATGGGATCTTATTGGTGCTAAAACTGAGGTGGAAGATAATGTATGGTATGGATAGTGGATGGTGCTAAGCATGCATTGGCCCAGGTAGAAGAAACTTGGACGTGCATTGGCTAATGGATGGATAAGAGTTATGGGTTATAGGTGATGCATGGTGGATGATGAAGTGTTGTAATTGGTTATTTGAAGTGATATGACACAAATCAAGACATGCATTGGATGCATATATAGGATGAGGTGGACATGAAGCATGATTAATTTTTAAGGCATGGGGAGAGCTAATGATGAGTTTTGGAATAGAATCCAATTTTGTCTTATAGTGCTTGTCGTATATGTGCTAGCTTCTTATTTTTTCATGTAGCAATTGTCCTATTTGTTAGTAATTTCCATGTTCTAAAAGTGGGCTTTATGCCCACATGGGCTTTAGTCTAATGGGCCTAGTATAATAAAGGTTGCTTGTGTTATTGGATGCATAATTTGAGCCTTACATTCGATGGGTCATATCACACTAACGGAGCATCAGATTGATGCGCGGTTTTCACCATTGCGATTGCAACAACGACGCGGTCCACATGATAAAGGTCTCAAAGATCATCCGGAACAAATCACTTAAGTGAGTTTTCTAGGTGCACTAAGGTGCAGTGTATGGTTTATCAATGGTGCGAGTTGGGACACGTGTGCATACGAGTGATGTTGCAAAAGACTAGGATCCCACCTGAATCATCTTAATCTGAAACTAATTCAGAAACTGATGGATCAGACCGGAAAAATGCAAATGATTTGAAAGCCTTTGTGACTATAGTCAGAATCACTTCCTCAGATGATTGTGATACATTTGATTATGTAACTCCAGGAAGTGACGCTGAAAATGAATATGATATTCAAGTTACATATGATGCCCTATACAGAGAAAGTTGTAAGATTGCGGTCAAACTGAAAATTCAAAAATAAAATTCTTTGAAATTACAATTAGAACTTGAAAAGACTGTTTTAGAAAAATCTCATTTTTCTGACTGTTATGGAAAAACTAAGTTAGATTTTAGTCTAAAATTTTCTAAATTGCAAAAATTTTAATCTAAAAATGAGATGTTAAAATTTGAAGTTTTCTCCCTTGAGAGTTCAAAGGACACTTGGAAATATTACCCAAGGTGACTAGAAAATGGAAAAACTATTAACCTCAACTCGGTGATGTGGTGACAAATCTGGATTGAGTTGTATTTAAAATAACTCTTTGAAATCTAAGAATTCTGCTCCTACTTTTGTGAAAAGAGAGTACTTAAACTCTAAAGCAGAAACTTTAAAAGAGTCAAACTATAAAAAGAATTAACTTCAAAAATATAAAATCCTCTCAAGCCTCTAATGTAAAAAATAGTACTAACTACCACAAATATCAAAGGAATAATAATAGAAATGGACTTGCTCAAAAAGCTGTTAAAATCTGTATGTGCTATGTTGTTTTAAGCACCCTTTGTGGTCGAATTTCAGTGAGACAACAATTTAAAGCATGACTTGTCATATGATGGAAAGTTCACCTTCAAGTGAAGTATGGTGGATAGTTCATTTTTAAGATTGTCATCTTGTGAAGATTTGAAGTACAAGACATGAAGATCAAACTACTAATGCAAGTCTACTTCAAGATCAAGCTTTTTATGCTAATCTACCTCAATTAGAAATATGAAGCTACTGAAGATTTGGGTTCAATGACCAATGATTCAGGTATAAGTGACCCTAGAAAGACTCTAGGTTTAGGTCATTTCTTATGCATATTATCTAAGGGTTATTATACTTTGAATAGGCTAAAATTCGACTAGTGATAACTTATGTTCAACTAATCCAGGCTCTAGTTCGACCAGTCCAGGGTTTGCTTCGACTAATCCAAGTTTCAAACTCAAATTTCGAGTTTTTTTAGTAGATCCTCGACCAGTCAAGCATCCTGCTCGACCAGTCGTCTGGAGCTCGACTTGAACTCCACAACATATTTTTACATCCCATGACCAGTCGAGCAGGCCACTCGACTAGTCAAAGGTTAGTTTTATTTGATCGGCCAGAAAATTTGAAATTTGGTTGATTCTAAAGCCAGTCAAAAGAACCGTTTTTCATCTTATAAATAGAGGTCTTTTCTCATTCCAAATAATTCAATTAAGCACAGAAAGCTTCCACTTTGAGAGAAAAGTCTCCATCGTTATCAAACTATAGCCCGGTAATTTTAGATCTTTTAAATAGCTTATTTGTTTATGTAATTCCTTAATTTTTAGTATTGTGAATTTGATTAAAGGGAGTCTTTACTCTACCCTTTGAGATCCAAGGAATTCAAACAAGTAGCCCAAAGTTTGAGATAATTTAAAATCTATTTAGAACCTAGAACCCTTGATTATATTTGTTAGACATTGAACATTTATATCAAGTGAAGCGGTTTTTCATTCTACAACAAGCAACGTCTTCAAGAAGAAGATAAGTACATTTGTTATTTGCTTTTTGGTTTTGTTTGAGATTAGCCAGAAAAATCCCTATAATAGTTTTGACTGAGATCAGCTAGAAAATCTCAGCACGGGGTTTGATTGTGATAGCTCAATTGAAAACACAAATGTAGATGTTTTAAGATGAACCTGAGAAGATCTTGTTTCATAGTGAATGCCAATATCACGTGAGTTGTGATTATTGGGAGTGGAGTAAGTTTGGCTGTTTGAGAACAGTTGGTGTACACACCGAACCACTATAACTCTTGGTGTTTGAGGTGAATGATGATATATGTGATGGATGTGTGCTAAATGTTTGTAATTTCTTCTTTTATGTACATGTGGTGAATGCGTGTAATAGATAACTTCCATTATTTGCCTCTTATTTTAGTTTGTGATCTTGATCCTTACCGCATTCAATAAATCAGGTTGTCCTACCATAAACATTTCTTTTTAGTATAAAGTTGTCCTTTGAACAAGGTTTGAATCAATTTCTCAATACTATTATGATTGAGATTTTTGATTGATTCAGTTATATTTATGATTTCTGTTCAGTATTTTTTTAATTTTAGCATAGTCCTATTCACTCCCTCCCCCCCCCCCCCCCCCCCTCTAGGACTGAGAGCTCACCCTTTTCAAGTGGTATCAAAGCTAAGTTGCTCATTTTCTTAGGTTAATTTCCTGAGCTTATCGATCTAAAGCTTTCATTGTCAAATTTCGATAGCTTGTCTATTACTAGGCCACTACCCTTTGATGGCTTAAACTATGCTTATTGGAAAGTCAGAATGAGAATTTTCTTGAAATCCATTGATGAAAGCGTGTGGCAAGCCAGCATGACCAAATGGAAACCACCAGTGTTTGAGGTTCTAGGCAGTGATGAACTAAGTCCATTAAAGAAACACCTTTTTATTTATAGACTGCACCTCAGAAAAATGAAAGCAGTGCTAATGCAAAGGCTTTAAATGTAATTAAATGTGCTCTATCATCTAATGAATTCAAAAGAATCATTTCATGTGATACAGCTAAACAAGCCTGAGACATTCTTGAAATGACACACGAAAGAACGACTATTGTCAAGAAATCTAAAGTCCATATCATCACTACTAAGTTTGAGAAAATTCGTATGGAAAAAAAATGAGTCTTTCATGAACTTGTATACGAAACTAAATGACATAGTCAATTCTATGTGGGGTCTAGGAGATGGGATCCTAGAAAGCAAAGTCTGTGCTAAATACTGCGATCGCTTTCTGAGAGGTTTAATTCTAAAGTTACTGCCATTTAGGAACTAAGAGACACAAATCAAATAAAGGTTGAGGAGTTAGTTGGTTCACTTCAAACCTATGAGTTAAATTTTAAAGCTCCCAAAGGTAAGTCCATAGCTCTTAAATCATCCAAATCTATTTTAAAAGATAGTGATATTAATTATGATTATGAAAACTCAGAGGATGATATGGCTTGCTAAAAAGTTTTATATGATTTTTAAAAGTAAAAAAAGAGTAGAATTTCAAAAACCCTCTGAGAAGAGAGAGAAAATCTAAAAATTGAAAATATCTAAAAGACAATCAGTGTTTCAATTGCCATGCATATGGGCATTTGGCAAATAAGTGTCCAAAAAGGGACAAATCAAAAAGAAAAGGCATGCTAGCCACTTGGGATGAATCATCCGGTTCTAAAGTTTCTTCTGAGCTCTAAAGTTTCTTCTGAGTCGGATGAATCAGAACAAGAAACTTCAAATGAAGTAAAGGCTCTTATGACTATAGCCAGAGTCACCTCCTCAAATAGTTGTAATTCATCTAATTATGAGAATCTCAAGAGTGACCCTAAAAATGAAAATGAAGAAAATCTTCATGATGCCTATAATGGCCCATATAGGGTTAAAGCTTCAAAAAGAAAATTTTCTTAAATTAAAAGAAGAATTTGAAAATTCTATGTTGGAAAAATCTCATCTTTTTTATTGTTATGAAAAAGGTAAATGTGATTTAAGTTTCAAAACTTCTGAACTTGAAAAACTCAGAACAGAAAATGAGAAACTAAAGCTTGAAGTTTCTTCTCTATTAAGTTATAAGGTTACTTAGAGGTATACCCATGGAGACCCTAAACTTGAAAAATTATTAATTGCGACAAGAAAATATGGCGATAAATCGGGTCTGGGTTATATCAAAGATACACCTTTAAAACATAAAATATATCTCCGATATTTGTTAAAGGAGAATCCTCAAACTCAAAAGGAAAGAGCTTGAAAAATAATAATTAAAACAACTTTAAAAATTCAAAACCTTTTCAAGCTTCTAAAGTCAATCCAAATAATTTTAGCTTTCAAAAACAAAGTTATAACCCCTTAGCTGAAAAGATAGTGGACTTACTCAAAGAGCTTCTCAAATCTAACTCTAATATTAGAGTTGAAAAACAGAGAAATTTCAATTTTACTAAAGCATGGAAAACCAATGGTACTCTAAAACCCAGAACAACAATGAAATGGGTTCCTAAAGTTACTTGTCTTCTTGCCCACACTGCCTTCAAGGCTTCTAGCCATTCAAAGTGGTACCTAGACAGTGTTTGTTCAAGACACATGACAGGTAATAAGGATATGTTCACCAACTACAAAGATATGACTAACAGCTCTATCACTTTTGGTGATGGAAGCAACTACAAGATTATTGGCTAAGGTACTGTACAAATTTCTAACCTGCCTTCTTTTGAAAATGTCTTATATGTTGAATGTCTTAAGCACAATCTTTTGAGTATATCTCAAATCTGCGATAACAAACATAGTGTTAAATTTACTAATCAAGGATGTGAGATTTCAAATGAGAAAGGTTGTGTGATATTAAATGGTTGTAGAACGTCTGAAAATTGCTATATCATTTATGAGTCTCGCTCGTCTACATTCTCATATTACATGGTCCAAACTGATGAAATTGAATTATGGCACAAATGCCTTGGATATGTTAACTACCGAAATCTCTATAGACTAAGCAAAATTGATCTTATTAGAGGTCTATCCAAACTAAAAAAAGCGGATAAAATATGTGGCGTATGCCAACTTGGGAAACAAACAAGGAGTAGTCACAAGAAAGTGAACTCCTCTGCCACATCCAAACCCCTTAAACTTCTTCATATGGATCTTGTTGGACCAACCAGATTAGAGCGTAGAGGTGGTAAGAAGTATTTTCTGGTGATTGTTGATGACTTTACTAGATTTACTTGGGTAACATTCATGAGAGAAAAAACTGAGACTCTCGATGAAATTAAAAAGATTCTAAAACGAATTTAAATAGAAAAAGAAATGAATGTTATCAAGATCAGAAGTGATCATGGAACGGAATTCGAAAATAACAATTTTGAGAAGTTTTATAGCGATCATGGCATATTGCATGAGTTTTCAGCTTCTAAAACACCTCAACAAAATAGGGTTGTTGAAAGAAAAAATAAAGTGCTACAAGAGATGGCCAATGTTATGCTAAATAGCATGAAGCTACCTAAGAATTTGTGGGCTGAAGCTATAAACACTGCATGCTATATTATAAACTGCGTGTACATTAGAAAATCTAAAGATAAAACATCATATGAATTGTGGTTTAATAAGAAACCTATTGTCAAATACTTTCAAATTTTTGGAAGTAAGTGCTTCGAACGTGATGGTAAAAACTTATGGAAGTTTGAAGCCAAAAGTGATGAAGGGATAGTATAGCATGTCGAGTTCTTAACAAGGGAACATGTGTAATTCAAGAATCTATAAATGTGGTAATTGATGATCACCTGAACACACCCTCATCTAGTTTAGAAGATGATGAAGTCAATATAATTGAAAAACCTGACTCCTCATCTAGTCCACTCAATACTGAACTAAGATCAATAAAAGACTATCCTACTGATCTAATATTAGGCAATCCTCTCACTGGCATGCGTATTAGAAAACAATTAGAAATATTTGCAACTATGTTTGCTTTACTTCTCAAGTTGAACTAGCCAACGTAAAAGAAGTTGATGAAAATTGGATTGTTGCTATGCAAGATGAATTAAATAAGTTTGTTAGGAATGAAGTTTGGTATTTGGTTCTAAGACTATATGATAAATACATAATTGGAACCAAATGGGTTCTCAAGAATAAATCTAATGAATTGGGAAATATAATTAGAAATAAAGCTAGACTGGTTGTACAAGGGTACACTCAAATAGAAGGAGTTAATTATGATGAAACTTTTACTTCAGTATCTCGTCTTGAATCCATTAGATTATTTATATCCATTGCATGTTTTAAAAAGTTCAAGATATATCAAATGGATATTAAAAGTTCTTTCTTAAATGGTGATCTACTTGAAGAGGTCTATGTTGAACAACTTAAGGGCTTTGAGGACCTAAACACTCTAATCATGTTTATCGCCTTAAAAATGCACTTTACGGTCTGAAACAAGCTCCCAGAGCATGGTATGAGAAGCTGACTAAGTTCTTACTCAGTCCCAATTTTGTTATGAGAAGCGTTGATAAAACCCTATTTATTAAAAAACTATAATAAACACATACTAATTGTACAGATATATGTTGATGATATCATATATGGTTCTACATGTACTAACCTGTCCATTAAGTTTGCAGAACTGATGAAATCCAAATTTAAAATGAGTATGGTTGGAGAACTGAATTACTTTCTAGGCTTATAAGTTAAATAAGAAGAAGAGGGTATCTTCATTTCTCAAACCAAATATTCCTTAAATTTGGCTAAGAAATTTGGATTCAAAAATGGTAAGAAATTCGATACTCCTACAAGTATGACTCTGGAACTCTCAAAGGATGAAACATATAAGAGTATAGACTCTCGCTTATATCGTAGCATGATTGGTAGTCTATTATATTTAACTGCTAGCAGACTAGATATTTCCTTTAGTGTTGAAATCTGTGCAAGATATCAATTTGATCCAAAAGAATCGCATCTAATTATTGTTAAGTGAATAATTAAATATGTCACAAGTACTACTAATTACGGTCTTTGATATCCACATGATATAACAATTAGCTGGATATACAGATGCTGACTGGGTAGGAAACATTGATGATAAAAAGACTACCGGTGGTGGATGTTTCTATGTTGGGAATTGTTTAGTTTGCCGGCATAGTAAGAAACAGAGTTCAGTATTATTGTCCACAGCTAAGGCTGAATACATTGCAGTTGGTAATGCTTGTACTCAGCTTGTTTGGATGAAAAGAATGGTTAATGATTATGAAATTACATAGGATACTATGATCTTGTATTGCGATAACTCTAGCGCAATTAATGTCTTAAAAAATCTCATCCAACATTCTCGAACAAAACATATTGACATTTATTATCACTACATTCAGGAATTGGTTGAAGATAAAAGCATTTCTTTAGAATATATTCAGACAGAGAATCAGCTTGCTGACATTTTAACTAAACCGCTTGATAGGAATAGGTTTTCCAAATTGAAACTTGATATTGGTATGTGTAATTCAAATTAAGTAGATTATGTTATGTTTGCATGCTTTAATTTTATTTTTTATGCAAATATTTTTGAAAATTTTAAAATAAAATTTAATTTTTCAGTGTATCACGACCAGTCAAGCATGTACTTGACCAGTCGAGCCATGACGGGTCGAGCATGTACTTGACCAGTCGTGGAGCACAGGTAGGTGTCTTAAAAGAGGGGAAATCACTTTTTTTCTCATTTCTTCATCTTCCTCTTTTGGCCCTCTTCTCGACTCGTCGGACCTATCAACCAAGGATCATTGTAAGTGCTCCATTTTTGTTTTCCTTCTTGATTTGGGTCATTGTATGCTTATTGTGCTACATCTTGAAGTCGATTTGAGTTTTCCCATCCATTTTTGTGGGTTTTGATCAAAAAATTTGATCTCTTGGAAACCCATCATTCTGTTGTTATTTTTCTCTATTACTTGCATTCAATGGATGATCGGTCTAAGAAGAAATCAACTCGTGCTTCTTCTTCTAGGGCAACTCCTCTTAGAGTGCGTACCATATGGTCACCCGAGGAAGACTCAGAATATGTGCGGGATCTTTGCAATAAGGAAATCATTGTCGAGTGTACCGTTAATGCTGATCATTTAGCTCCTTTTCATCTTCTTCCCATCCTTAACGATGTAGGTTGGGAAAGCATCCTCAATTGGGGCGAACCGGCATACTGCTCTATTGCACAAGGGATGTATGCTTTAATTAATGACGCATCCCTTGATGATTTTACTTTCTCTATTAATTTTAGAGAAGGGACGTTTCAAGTTGATAAGCATCTTATTTTAAGTTTGTTAGACATAACAGTTAATGATGACGATATTCCTACACCAACTCTGGTTGATAGAACGTCTAAATCCAAGCGGTGCAAACTTACTCACAAATTATGTCATTTTGATGTGGAGTGGAGTCTAGGTAATACCCTCCATGCCAATCAGATGTTGCCCAAATATAGGGTTCTTCATCGCATCTTTATTGCTAATGTATATCCTAGATTTGGGAACAAGGCCGAGCTGACCTCGTTTATGTGTCGCATTCTCCATTCTGTAGTGTCTTGCATACCCATTTGTCTTCCTTCCTTGATCTATTATATTATCATTCAATTCCGTCTTCATCCTAACCATAGTTATATGCCTTTTACCTATCTAATGAATAAATTACTACATCATTGTAATGTGGTCATGCTTCCTGCTGAGGCACCAATAGTGGTTCTACCATTCAATAACTCCAACATCAACAAGATGAACTTGGAGTATTTACCTAGCCAATGTGATGAGGAGGACGTAAAAGTTGAAGAAGAAGCACTCTGCCTACTAACACTACTATGGATGATATTTTTAGTGAATTGGAAGTTGATGATGTGGCTGACCTTGATTTTCAGCTGTCTCGGTTTGATGAGTGTCTTCGCTCACTAGAGGAGAAGGTGGGTGAGTTAAAAATGTCTCAGGACAATCTGAATGAATGTCATAAATCTTCGATGAAGTATATACGTAAATACTTCCATCGCATTACCAGGGGGCTTCATTAGATTGACCTGTCCATTCCACCTCCTTCTTCAGTTCTGATTAGAAATTTCTATGTTGGATCTGTATAACATAGCTTTACTTTCACTATTTCACTTGGTCTATATGAGATTATTTTGGATAAGACTCTATTTTTAATTGTTTTCTCTATGACACTCAATATTACTTTAATCTTATTTGTGCTTCAATTAGATTTCTATCTTCTTTTGTCAAGTTGTGACAAAAAGGGGGAGAGACTTGTTATTATGGTTACGATATTTGGCTTATTTGCTTGTCATGGTAACTTATACACAAATGAATTAGATTGTGTGGATTGTGTGGAATATATATTTTAGATATATGTATATTTCTTAATACAGGTAATCCACAAAGTCTAGTCAAAGCTCAGACTGGGGGGGAGTAGATTAAGAGGGAGTATGTGTAAGGCTTGTATCCTAGACTGTACCATTCCGTAGACTGCCATAGTCCTCTCTGTCCAATTTCGGCAACCCACTACCTGTAATTAGCATTTGTACGCGACCCTAAATTGTATCCTGTAGATCTGAGTCGGCTTGACTCGAAACTTGTACCCTTGCGACCGCGCCATCGCCACGGTTACAACGTCGTGTCTCCCACGCCGATGCGATACCTAGGCCAGGAGTTGTGAGCCCGCGTATATTTTGAAGAAACACCACGCGTTGCGAATCTCAAGAGAATCTCTATAACCCATCACATCAATCAATCAAAGTACAACCCATCACTCTATCCCATCCTTAAGTACACAAGCCATTCTCCAAGTCAACTCTCTCTTACACAACCCATACCACCCATCACCCATCACCCATCACCCATCCCTCTCTCCTTACATCTCCTTTCTCTCTCATTCTTTCTACCATTTGTCCAAGTAACCCCAAGGAGAGAAACGTCCAAGCTAAGGAGAGAAAAGAGAGGAGTCTAATGTGGCCCACTTCCTACCACCCAATCTCCCATCCTACCCATCTAACCTTCATTAACCTCCATTAAAGAGAGAGCCAAGGAGTTTGCCATTTCATCGGACCAAGAAGATCTAACGGTGGGTGTTTTATAGGCTTATATTTTATGTTTTGATGATGGGTCAAGTGGGGCCTACCGATTGATGGTATAGATCTCACTTTGGACCCTAAGTGTGGCCGATTGCTTACCATGATTCATATATCCATCCCATGATGGGGCCATTCTCCATGGACCCCATCATGATGTTTAATTTCCTTGTATGAAAAGGGTCATCTAGACCTTGCATTTTGGTGGAGAAGGGATCTCCACCGTTAATTTTGGTTGGTGGGCGCACATGTAATGGGACCCACTTGATGTATGTTGTAATGCATGAAAGGGAGGGCCCATAGTGTCGGGTTCCTTCCATCACACGCGTCTCTCTCTCTCTCTCTCTCTCTCTCTCTCTCTCTCTCTCCCCCCTGTTTGTGGTGCACCATGATGCATGAATTTTATCTACGCTGTCCACCAAGCAGGTCCACCCTGCTGGCCATTTAGAAGCAGCACCTTGTTGCCGTCCTTGAGTGGACCTTGGATGGGGGGAAAACACAAATATCAACTTCATCTTAATGCAAGTGGGCCACACATGTGGGACCCACCTGATATATATGTTATATCCATGCCACCATCCAAGGACGTGGACCCTACAAGGATGCATGTATTGTATATGGATGCATGTATTGTATATCCCTACCGTCCATTTGTTCAGCTGACGGACATTAGCAAGATCCGTTGGGCCCCACATGATCTATGTGGTGTATTCCACGCTGTCCATCTTATATGAGGCCCACCTTTGATGTAAATGCTTTGCATCCAAGCTATCCGTCCAGGACACTGGATGCTGGCATGTTTTTTTAAAAAAATAATATATATATATATATATATGATATACAATACAGATGTATATATGGGGGCCCCACGTGGGACCCACCGTGATGTATTTACCTTACATCCACACCATCCAGCTATCTGGATGGTGGATGCCACACGGTATGGGTATGGGTCTAATCCACACCGTCCAAATGGCTGGACGGTGGGACCCACTCCATGATGTATGTTTTATGCCTCACAGCGTCCATCTGTTTTGTATCCAGACCATTTGTTTGATGGGCGGTGGGCTAGTAACCCCGCCAGTTATATAGATGCTGTATTAGTCAGTAAGTTCTATGGGACCCACTTGATGTGTAGATCCCATCCTAGTTGTCCATCCATCTGGATGGAGCTCACCTTGATAAATGTGTTCTATATCCACACCGTCCAGTGTCTTTAGACGGTGGGACCCCTTGATGCATGTGGCTTATATCGACTCCGTCCAACTGATTGGGACGTGGGGCCCACCCCACATGTGTGGCATGTGTGGGGGTGGGACCCACCTTGATGTATATGCCTATATCCACACTGTTCATCTGGACGGGTGGTGTGAGGCTGCCATGATGTATTGTTTCTCCAAGTCATTCGTCTATTTTGAGGGTGGGCCCACCTCACACATGTGACCCGTGTGGGCAGGTGGGACCCACCTTGATTTATGTACGTTGCATCCACACCATTCATCTGGACGGTGTGCTGAATGAGACGCTGTAATGTATGTGTTTCATCCCTGTGGTTTGGGACGCACCGAGATGTACGTGTCTATATTCACATCGTCCATTTGGAGCCAATCGTGATGTATGTGGCTTACATCCACGCTTTCCGTCTGTTTTGGGTTATGTGGACCCCTACCTTGATGATGTGTCATATATCACGCTGTCTATCTGCACGTGGGGCTGCTGCGACATGTGTTTTATCCATCTCATCCATCCATGGACCCCACATAATATATCTGTTCTATCTAAGACATCCGTCCATGGGCTGGATGTCCAGCTGGTCACCATGATGTGAGCGTCTTTGATCCGAGCCATCCGTCCATTTGTCCAGCCTGCCATGATGTATGTGTTGTATATCTATGTCATTCATGTATGAGGCCCATGTAATGAGGCCCATTGTGATGTATATGCGGCCGGTGTATGAGGCCCAAGTGATGTATTTATGGCCCATTTGGTGAGGCCCATTGTGATGTATATGTGGCCCATGAGTGCGGCCCATCGTGATGTGTATTAGGCCCTTGAGTGAGGCCCATCGTGATGTATATTAGACCCTTGTGTGAGGCCATGGGCCCACTATACGTTTGGCTCTATGTGGGCCACTGCTTGGGAGTAATGTTGGTTGAATGTCCACATTGATGAGCAATTATGGTTGAATGTCCACATTGTGACCTTTCCTTATGCCTTGTTAGGCCCATTCTCATCGATGCTAATTATCAGTACCGATTATTAATGCTGATTATCAGTGCCAATTATCGAGGTCGATGCTGACCATCGAGGTCGATTATCGGTACCGATTATTGATGCCGATTATCGGTGTCAATTATCGAGGCTGATGTTGGTCATCGATGCCGATTATCGAGGTCGATTGTTGATGTTGATTATCGGTGCCAGTTATAGATACTGATTATGAGTATGTGACAACATAACATTATAATACATGCCCATAAGCATCATCTGTATGTTTGTTATGAGATGTGATTGACCATTTGAAAAGGCCAAGCTATATGTCCTAGAGGGGGGGTGAATAGGACAATGCCAAATAAAAACTTATAACAGCGGAATAATAAAGAAAATGATAGCCAAATTAAATAATAATGCAGGAAAGAAAAACAACCTCAAAATTCAGATCTTGAGAGGTTGATACAAACGTTATTCTAAGGACAACCTTACACCAAAAACAGAGTTTATGGTAGGACAACCTTATTTCTAGAAAGGTCTTTGTATCAAGTCTCAAATCGAAGAGGAATACAAAAACAAATATGAACTGAATTGAAATAACTTGTAATTAAAGATGTATTGTTCTAGGGACAGCCATACACCATAAAAATGGCAGGGCAACCTTGCTGGAACAACTTTCAAAATGAAATTGAAAAACAAGCTTATAAAGGAATAGCAGAAAGTAAATTCTAAGCTATTACAACATTCTCACAAAGCTTGAAATAATTACAACATTCACCACCATACATACATCCCACAAAAAGAATAAAAATAATTAAAAGAATAAATCAATCAACCACAACTCAAAGGATTTATAGTGGTTCTCCTGTGTGTTCACCAAACTGTTATCCAACAACCACACAAAAAGCTACTCCACTCCTAATATCCTCACACAGGGGATATTAGCGTTCACTAAAGATAGGTTTTCCCAGTTCACCCAAAACCCTTACAATTGTGTCTTTGTATGTGGGCTTACACAATTAAAAAAACCCCACTTATGAGTTTTCCTGGCTCTCCTCAGATAACCAAAATAACAAGATTTTTTCGGCAAATCTTGAAAGAAACCAAAATAATAGAAAGGAATTTACAATATGGAAAATACCGGAATATCTTCTTCGCGGTAGCAGCCCGGTAGAACCAAATCAAAGTAGATGATTGAATGTCCAAGTTCAATGTCCAGTACTCGATTACAATGGTTCTAGTTCTAATAGATTTTAAATTAAACCAAATAGGGCTTGCCTTAATTGATTTTGATTCCAAAGAAAGGGAATAACAATTCCTCTTTTCAAATCAGATTGGAATATACGAAACAAAATCAATTAAAATAAAGCTAAGGAAAGAAGATATTAAATAAGCACACTTAGCTTAGATGGAGCACAAAATTATCTCTCGGAAGTTCGACGAAGATTGGCTTGAATACTATAATTAAATCGATGATTTCTTCTGAGATTTGTGCACTATTTATAGGTGAGAAGATCAGGTCTTCGACTGGTCTAGAGTGCTCTTCGACTAGTCGAAGCCATAAAGATATTTGAAAGATTAGGCGGGATAAGCGCAGCCGTTCTACGATCGTCGTAGCCCTCCTACGAGTCGTAGGTCACCTACGATCGGTCGTAGGTTTCCTTCGGCCAGTCGTAGGTCCCGAATATCTTCGCTGGATTTCGAGTCGTAGATTCTACGATGTCGAAGATGCGAAACACTGTTCCTACGGTGTCGAGCAGTTCGGTGACTAGTCGAAGGCTATGATTTTATCCGGAATTTGTAACAAACTTACGACTGGTCGAGGATTTTCTTAGACTGGTCGAAGCAAGTCTAGGACTAGTCGAAGCAGACCTAAGACTGGTCGAAGAACAGACCAATCACATGTAAAATAACATTTGACTAATGTATCCGAAATGACCTACTTCTAAGGTCATCCTATGGTCAAACAAACCTCAATCATGAAGTATGGACATTGAAACAAGAGACCATGAAGAATGAGCCTTGAAGTCTTGATGTAGACTAAACCTTGAAGTAGCTCAATCATGAAAGTGGCTTGAGTTTCAGCTTGAGTCTTGAGTTCAGCTTGAGTCTTGCCTTGTACTTTCTTTTTCTTTTCAGCTTGAGTCTTGTGAGCAGTTCTTGCATTCAAGAGTCTTGTCTTGTGATCAGTTCTTTCATTCAAGATCTTGAGTCTTGTACTTGAGAGCTTTGCTTGATGTGAGCTTAGCTTGTTCATGTATGTTGATCCTTGAGAGAGCTTCACTTAAGCAGGTTATATATAACATAACAGTGATTTTGACACCACAAATTTGACAACAAACAGGGATATAAACTATAGCACTTACAATCTCCCCCTTTGTCAAATTAGTGACAAAACACATAACCAAACAAAAGTAAAACAACTGGTTAATACATGCAAATCAATAATCAACATTTAACATTCAACCAGTTTCAACATTCAACAAGAAACAAGATCAAACATATATTCTTCTTGACACCCCACTCCCCCTGAGTAACATAACCAATGCTACTCCTCTCACAATCACAATAACAACAAACCATTCTCCCCCTTTTTGTCACAATATGACAAAGGAGAACTAAAGAAAGGAATGAGAGTAAACATGAGGAGGAAATAGAGTATAGCAAAAGAGTCATAGAGATACTCAAGATAGCATCACAGATATCCAGCATAAATTTTACATGAAAAACAAATATCCAACATAGAATCCAACTCAAACTCAATCAAACAAGAGCAAAGTAATAAAGTTATTACATACCAAAAGTCTCATAGAAACTAGTCAGAATTAGAACTTGAAGATGGAGCAGGAATAGAAGGATCAAGTTGGTGCATGCCTTTGTTCAAGCGCCTTAGGTATTTGCGCATATACTTGAATTGCAAATCATGAGCAACAGACATGTTCTCCAACTTAACATTAATATTCTCAACTCTACCTTCTAATGCACTCAGACGTGCATCAACATTGGATGGTACAAAATCTGGATCATTAGCAGAGTCAGAATCCAGTTCCTCAAAAATATCATCCATATTAATATCAACACCAGCTTCTTCAAGACCACCATCAACACCACCACCTTGTTCAGGAAGCAGATCCAACTTCATCTTATTAATATTTGTATTGTTGAAGATCAGATGATGGATAGGTGCTTCATCAACAGGCATATCGACTAACATATGAGTAGCCAATACAGTCATAAAGTATGCAAATGGAATGACACTATGACCAGGATGGAGTCGATACTGAAGAATGAAATGACAGATTAAGGAAGGTAAACAAATCTGAGTACCATTTGAGATAGCATGGATACCATTTGAAGTGAAACCCTTGCTCCACGACTGGTCGTGGGTATCTACGACCGGTCGTAGTACGACTGGTCGTGTATACTCACGACTGGTCGTACAAACCCAAAAATTCAATATCTTGCAATATACACAAAAATTGAAATTTAGTCTAGCAAATATATACAATAATATACAAGAAGGCATAAATTATCAGTTTAAAATGCACATGCCAAGATCAAATTTCATCTTTTTGAACCTGCTTTTATCAAGAGGTTTTGTGAAAATATCAGCACGTTGATCTTCAGTAGGAATATATTCTAGAGATATAACTTTTTCTTCTACTAATTCCCTTATATAATGAAATCTAATGTCAATGTGCTTAGTACGAGAATGCTGAATAGGATTTTTTGAAATATTTATCGCACTGGAATTATCACAATGTAATAACATAGAATCCTGTTTAATTCCATAATCACTTAGCATTCGTTGCATCCAAACAAGCTGTGTACATGCATTACCAGCTGCAATATACTCAGCTTCAGCTGTTGAAAGTGAAATAGAATTTTGTTTCTTACTAAACCAGGAAACTAGACAATTTCCAATAAAAAAACAACCACCACTGGTTGATTTTCTATCATCTAGATTACCACCCCAGTCAGCCGAGTACCCAACTAATTGAACATTGGTTTCATGAGGATACCAGAGACCGAGATTTACGGTACTTGCGACATATAATTCACTTGACAACAATCAAGTGAGATTCTTTTGGATCGATTGATATCTTGCGCAAATACCAACACTTAGAGAAATATCGGTCTACTAGCGTTAGATATAACAAACTACCAATCATACTCCGATAAAGTTTTGAGTCAACATTTTTACCATTAGAGTCTTTTGATAGTTTCGGGTAGTACTCATAGGAGTATCGAAATTCTTGCCATTCTCAAATCCAAATCTCTTGATTAGATTCAAGGCATACTTAGATTGAGAAATGAATATTCCTTGATTGTTGCTTTACTTGCAATCCAAGGAAATAAGTCAATTCCCCAACCATGCTCATTTCAAAGTGATTTCATCAAATCTGCAAACTCGGTAGTCAAGTCGGTACAAGTTGATCCATAAATGATATCATCAACATAAATCATGTACTATTAAGATATGATCATTATGTTTTTAACAAAGAGTTTTATCAACAGATCCCATTTGAAATTTATGACATAAAAGAAATTTTGTTAGTTTCTCATACCATGCCCTAGGTGCTTGTTTTAATCCATAAAGTGCCTTTTTAAGCCGATATACATGATCAATATTTTTGGAATCTTCAAATCCCATTGGCTGTTCAACATAGACTTCTTCATGTAAATCGCCATTTAGAAAAGCACTTTTCACATCCATCTGATAGATCTTTATCTTTTTAAAACATGCAATGGATATAAATAGTCTGATAGATTCAAGACGTGCTACTGGCGCAAAGGTTTCATCGAAATCAATTCCTTCAATTTGAGTATAACCTTGTACCACCAGTCTAGCCTTGTTTCTCATTATATTTCCACATTCATCAGACTTATTTTTGAAAATCCATTTTGTTTCGATGATGTGTTTATTTTTAGGTCTTGGTACGAGATACCAAACATCATTTCTTATGAATTGGTTGAGTTCATCTTGCATCGCAACAATCCAGTTCTCATCAGTAAGCGCTTCTTTTACGTTAGATGGTTCAATTTGGGATGTAAAACATACATAATTACATATATCCTCAAGTTGTCTACGGGTGCGAACACCAGTGAGAGGGTTTTCAAGAATTTGTGTGGTTGGATGATCTTTAACAGTCCTCAGAATCAGTCTGATTTGATGAAGTATAGGGTTTATCAATGATTAGTACTTCATCATTATCTGAATTAGAAGTTGGTGTGTTTAAATGATCATCAATGACAACATTAATGGATTCTTGAATCACACCAGTCCTTTTGTTTAGGACTCTATAAGCTCGACTGTTTAAAGAGTATCCTAGAAAAATACCTTCATCACTCTTCGTATCGAACTTTCCCAAATTTTCACGATCACGTAAAATATAGCACTTGCTGCCAAAAACTCGAAAGTATTTAACAGTAGGCTTTTTATTGAACCACAATTCGTAAGCCGTCTTATTATTATCTTTTTTTGTGTAGACTCGGTTAATAATATAGCAAGCTGTGTTGACTGCTTCAGCCCAAAGATTTTTAGAGAGCTTCATGCTATTCAACATGACATTAGCCATTTCTTGAAGCACCCTATTCTTCCTTTCTACAATTCCATTTTGTTGTGGAGTTTTGGGAGCAGAGAATTCATGTAATATTCCTTGGTCAATACAGAACTTCTCAAAATTGCTATTCTCAAATTCAGATCCATGATCACTACGAATTTTATTGATTTGAGAAGATTTTTCAGTTTGAATCCTTTTGAGAACTTTCCTTACTTCTTCAAGGGTTTCAGATTTATCCCTTAAGAAGACTACCCAAGTGAATCTGGTAAAGTCATCAACTATTACCAAGATATACTTTTTACCACCACGACTTTACGTTCTGTTATGTCCTATCAAGTCCATGTGGATAAGTTCGAGTGGTCTTGATGTGGTATTTGAATTCACCTTTTGTGTGAGTTCTTTGTTTGTTTGCCTATCTGGCACTCACCACATATTTTATCTAATTTCAAGTTTGGGTAAACCTCTTACAAGTTCTCGTTTGCTCAATCGATATAGATTTCGATAATGTACATGTCCAAGACGTTTGTGCCATAAATCGCCTCGTCTGTATGGACCATGTAACATGTTTGATTAGATGAGCTGGATTCACTAATAATATAGCAATTTTCAGACATTCTACGTCCAGTTAATATTACAGAACCCTTATTATTTAGTATTTCACAGCTTTGATTAGAAAACTGAACATTATGGTTATTATCACATATTTGTGATATACTAAGCAAGTTGTGCTTTAGACCTTCAACGTATAAAACATTTTTAAACACAGGAAGATTAAAAAGTTGAACCGTACCTTGGCCTATTATCTTGCAGTTGCTACCATCACCAAATGTGACTGACCCATCAGTCATATCTTTCAGATCGGTGAATAAAGCTTTGTCACCTGTCATATGCTGGAGCATCCACTGTCTAGGTACCACTTTGAATGACTTGTTGCTTTGAAAGCAGTGTGAGCAACCAAGCAGGTGACTTTAGGAACCCATTTCATAATTGTTTTGGGTTTAGGAACATAGTTGGTCTTCTTTTGTGTATACTTGTAGGAATGACCTATAGAGTTAGATTTTAATAGCTCCTTGAGTAAATCAACTATCTTTTCAGCTAGTGGATTTCGATTCTGATTAAAGTTGACATGGCTATTTCTAGGTTTTTGAAAAGTTTTTGAATTTTTAGAAAAATCTTGATAAGTACTTTTCCCTTTTGAGTTTGAGGACTCTCCTTTAACAAACATAGGAGGAGTATACTTTTGTTTAGGAGGTTGATTTTTATCATAGCCCAACCCTGATCGATCACCACATTTTCTTGATCCGGATAACAATTTTTCTAACTTTGGATCACCTTGGGCATATTTCCATGTGTCCTTTAAACTTAGAAGAGAAGAAACTTCAGTTTTAAGTTTCTCAATTTCAGATTTTAAATCAACAATTTGAGAGTTTTTAAATTCCATTTTAATTTTTCAAAATTATTTGAAATTTGTGATTTTTCTAAGACAAGCGATTCAAAACAATTTTTGAGTTTAGAAAACTTTTCTTTTTGAAGTTTAAGTTTGACAGCAATTTTACAACTTTCCTTATATAGGGCATTGTAAGCGTCTTGAAGATCATCTTCATTTTCATATTCACTATTCAGATTTTCTTCACTTGTAGAGTCATTATCTGAAAATGTGAATTTGGCTAGAGTCATAAGAGCTTTGACCTCATTGCCCGACTCGGTTTCAGAATCTTCTGATTCAGAAGAACCTTCAGAATCAGATGATTCATCCCATGTAGCCAACATACCCTTCTTCTTGGGTTTGTCCCTTTTAGGACATCTATTTGCTAAGTGCCCATATTCTAGACAGTTGTAACATTGACTATCTTTCAAAGATTTTCGAGATTTGGGTCTAAACTTCTTTTTGTCATTTGATTTTTGAAAATCAACTCTTTTCTTGCTTTTGAAAATTTTGTAAAATTTTTAGCTAAAAGAGTCATGTCATCTTCTGAATCAGAATTTTCTTCTGAACTACATTTAGAAGATTTTAGTGCGATAGATTTACCTTTAGGAGCTTTAAAGTTTAACTCGTAGGTTTGTAGAGAACCAACTAGTTCTTCAACCCTCATATTATCCGTATCACGAAGTTCTTGGATTGCGGTTACTTTAGAATTGAACCGTTCAAGTGAGCGTAATATTTTTGCACATACTTTACTTTCCGGGATTTTATCGCCAAGACCCCACATTGAGTTTACAATGTCATTCAATCTAGTGTAAAAGTCCATAAACATCTCATTTTCCTCCATATGAATTTCTTCAAATCTGGTTGTGAGGAGTTGGACTTTAGATTTTTGACAATTGTAGTACCCTCGTGTGTCATTTCTAATATATCCCAAGCTTGCTTTGCGGTATCACAAGAGATGATTCTTTTGAACTCATCCGGTGATAGTGCGCAAGTAATTGCATTTAGTGCTTTAGCATTTGCACTACTCTCACTTTTCGAAGGGTGGTCCATTGGTAATATGGTGTGGTTTTCATAGACTTTGAACCATCAACCCCAAGAACTTCCATGATAGGAGGATTCCATTCACCGTGGCTTGCCACACATTTTCATCCATTGATTTGAGGAAGATCCTCATTCGGCTTTCCAATAAGCATAGTTGGAGCCATCAAAGGGTGGAGGCCTAGTGACGAAAGGCTATCAAAATTTGACATATGAATAGCTTAAATCATTAGCTCAGAATTAAATCCAAGAAAAAAACAAGCTATTAGGCTCGATACCACTTGAAAAGGCCAAGCTATATGTCCTAGAGGGGGTGAATAGGACAATGCCAAATAAAAACTTATAACAGCGGAATAATAAAGAAAATGATAGCCAAATTAAATAATAATGCAGGAAAGAAAAACAACCTCAAAATTCAGATCTTGAGAGGTTGATACAAACGTTATTCTAAGGACAACCTTACACCAAAAACAGAGTTTATGGTAGGACAACCTTATTTCTAGAAAGGTCTTTGTATAAAGTCTCAAATCGAAGAGGAATATAAAAACAAATATGAACTGAATTGAAATAACTTGTAATTAAAGATGTATTGTTCTAGGGACAGCCATACACCATAAATATGGCAGGTCAACCTTTCTTGAACAACTTTAAAATGAAATTGAAAAACAATCTTATAAAGGAATAGCAGAAAGTAAATTCTAAGCTATTACAACATTCTCACAAAGCTTGAAATAATTACAACATTCACCACCATACATACATCCCACAAAAAGAATAAAAATAATTAAAAGAATAAATCAATCAACCACAACTCAAAGGATTTATAGTGGTTCGCCTGTGTGTTCACCAACTGTTATCCAATAACCACACAAAAAGCTACTCCACTCCTAATATCCTCACACAGGGGATATTAGCGTTCACTAAAGATAGGTTTTCCCAGTTCACCCAAAACCCTTACAATTGTGTCTTTGTATGTGGGCTTACACAATTAAAAACCCCACTTACGAGTTTTCCTGGCTCTCCTCGGATAACCAATATAACAAGATTTTTCGCAAATCTTGAAAGAAACCAAAATAATAGAAAGGAATTTACAATATGTAAAATACGAATATCTTCTTCGTTGTAGCAGCCGGTAGAACCAAGTCAAAGTAGATGATTGAATGTCCAAGTTCAATGTCCAGTTCTAGATTAACATGGTTCTAGTTCTAATTTATTTTAAATTAAACCAAACAGGGCTTGACTTAATTTATTTTGATTCCAAATAAATTGAATAACGATTACTATTTTCAAATCAGATTTGAATAACAGAAACAAAATTAATTAAAATAAAGCTAAGGAAAGAAGATATTAAATAAGCACACTTAGCTTAGATGGAGCACAAAATTATCTCTCGAAGTTCGACGAAGATTGGCTTGAATACTATAATTAAATCGATGATTTCTTCGAGATTCGTGCACTATTTATAGGTGAGAAGATCGGTTCTTCGACCGGTCTAGAGTGCTCTTCGACTAGTCGAAGCCATAACAGATATTTGAAAGATTAGGCGGGATAAGCGCAGCCGTTCTACGATCGTCGTAGCCCTCCTACGATCGGTCGTAGGTCACCTACGATCGTCGTAGGTTTCCTTCGAGGTCGTAGGTCCGAATATCTTCTGGACTTCGAGTCGTAGATTCTACGATCGGTCGAAGATGCGAAACACTGTCCTACGACCGGTCGAAGCATTCCGTGACTAGTCGAAGGCTATGATTTTATCCGGAATTTGTAACAAACTTACGACTGGTCGAGGATTTTCTTAGACTGGTCGAAGCAAGTCTAGGACTAGTCGAAGCAGACCTAAGACTGGTCGAAGAACAGACCAATCACATGTAAAATAACATTCGACTAATGTATCCGAAATGACCTACTTCTAAGGTCATCCTATGGTCAAACAAACCTCAATCATGAAGTATGGACATTGAAACAAGAGACCATGAAGAATGAGCCTTGAAGTCTTGATGTAGACTAAACCTTGAAGTAGCTCAATCATGAAAGTGGCTTGAGTTTCAGCTTGAGTCTTGAGTTCAGCTGAAGTCTTGCCTTGTACTTTCTTTTTCTTTTCAGCTTGAGTCTTGTGAGCAGTTCTTGCATTCAAGAGTCTTGTCTTGTGATCAGTTCTTTCATTCAAGATCTTGAGTCTTGTACTTGAGAGCTTTGCTTGATGTGAGCTTAGCTTGTTCATGTATGTTGATCCTTGAGAGGGCTTCACTTAAGCAGGTTATATATAACATAACAGTGATTTTGACACCACAAATTTGACAACAAACAGGGATATAAACTATAGCACTTACACCATTGCATATGTTATTGGGCTAATTGTTGATGGGACTCCCCGATAGGCGGAGTCGTCCCACGTGAGTGCATGGTATGCGTAGGATTGATGCATGATTGGATTGTGTGACTCATACATCTTGCATTTTGTGATATGACTATTATACACCCTACCGATATCAGGGTTGTGGCCTCCACAGGTTCATCATGGATTACCAGATGGGATACCGAAAATATTTAGTTTTAGCACTGTGGGCACATAGGATGTCCTTGGGTGAGAGTCCCAGAATCCTCTAGTACCGGAGGAGACTCCAACGTCTAGACCAAGTGGATACATGAGCGCCCAGTGCCGAATACCAGTAGGCCGCGTCTCCCATTATGTCGTGGTTGGTTGGAAGGGGGTGTGGCCTTATCCGCTTGAGTGAGGGGGCTGTAAGCTAGGCTAAGTTTGACTAGCTCCTAAATGGGTCCGCTATTGATGAGCTGGGTAGGCATTGGTATACTGCTGGCAGGCGGATAGTGTGGTCTCTTCCACTCGCTGGGCTGTGGGACTAGGGAGGCGGTAGTTAGTGTGGAGTGTACTAGACCTCGATGATGATCCCAGAGATGTACAGTACCGATATGTGGACTTACTGAGTAGGAGTTGCGTACTCAGCATTTGACTCTTTCATTCATTCATTCACTATTCACTCGGGCTAGTTGTGCGCAACTAATTCTTGTGTACCTTCACAATGGCCAGAATTTCGGTTGGGGCGCGTGACTAACCTGAGATCAGGAGTCAACCACATTGAGTCTGACTATTCAAATTTAGGTATGGGACTGGTTTGGATAGAAGTCCCTTATAATGGACCTCATAGCCTGTGATACTATGTACTATCATCCTGACTTCATACTCCATCTTGGTCATTTCATTCGCATCTGCATACTGCATTGCATCATCAGTATTTGATATTTGACTTACTATTCTCCGCATTTGCATAGTTAATCTACATTGCTTCCTCAGTATGTGCTATTGGTTTATTATGTTTTTGCATTGCACAACCTAGATAAGGCTGATGGTATTTATGGACTTATCAGTATATTTTCGCGTTGCTCTGATATTGCATACTTGGCACTTATCTTACGCATACACTTACACCACCCTCTAAGCTTTCTATAAGCTCATGCATGATAGATACATGCAGGTGGCGTTAGGTCATAGCAGCGTTGAACTTGGAGCGTGTAGCGGTCTTCTGGAGCTTTGATTTTTGATATATGTATATTTCCTTTTCATCACTATATTCAGCTATTTATATTAGTGGATATGTGATGATGATGTTGCCTTTATGATTTGGGTAAACTTGTGGTTATGCTTCTTATGTGATAAATGTACGTTAGAAAACCCTCCTTGTAGGATCCTAAGATTGAAATCTAGTGTATGGGCGCTGGGAACTGAGAATGGGGTACTACGGAGGCTGTCGGCACCATATTCGGCGATCGGGAATTTTGTGAGCTCAATTTCCAAGTTTGGGGCGTGACAGTATGTATTGTGAATGATAAAGTGTTGTGACTGATTGTGAAGTTGTGAAGTTTGTATATTCTAAGTTTGTTTTGTCACAAATTTGACAAGGGGGGAGATTGTAAGTGCTAAGATGTCTTAAGCACCATTTTTTGTCAAATTACAGTGAAACAAAACTATTTAAAGCATAATTTGTCATATGATGGAAAGTTCACCTTCAAGTGAAGTATGGTGGATAGTTCGTTTTCAAGATCGTCATCTTGTGAAGATTTGAAGTACAAGACATGAAGCTCAAGCTACTAATGCAAGTCTACTTCAAGATCAAGCTTCTAATAAGAATTCAAGATCAAGCTTCTTATGCTAATCTACCTTAATTAGAAGATATGAAGCTACTGGAGATTTGAGTTCTATGTCTAATGATTCAGGTATAAGTGAAAAGGCTAAAATAGGTTTAGGTCCTTTCTTATGCATATTATCTAAGGGTTATTATACTTTGAATAGGCTAAAATTTGACTAGTCCTAACCTATGTTCGACTAGTCCAGGCTCTGGTTCGACTAGTACAAGTTTCAAACTCAAATTTCGAGTTTTTCTCGTAGATCCTTGACCAGTCGTGGAGATCTGCTTGACTAGTGATGGGGAGCTTGACTCAAACTCCAGCAACATATTTTTGCATCCCATGACCAGTCGAGGGCTGTGATCAACCAATCGAACAAGCCACTCAACAATTCGAAGGTTAGTTTTATCCGATCGCACCAGAAAATTTGAAATTTGGTTGATTCTAAGACCAGTCGAGGGAGACCTTAGACCAGTCGAAGGAACCATTTTTCAGCCTATAAATAGAGGTCTTTTCTTATTCCAAATCATTCAATTAAGCCATAGAAAGCTTCCACTTTGAGAGAAAAGTCCTTGTCATTATCAAGCTATAGTCCAGTAATTTTAGATCTTTTAAATAAATTAATTATTTTTGTAATTCCTTGATTTCAATATTGTGAATTTTATTAAAGGGAGTCTTTACTCTACTCTTTGAGATCCAAGGAATTCAAACAAGTAGCCCAAGGTTTAAGATAATTTGAAATCTATTTAGAACCTAGAATCTTTAATTATATTTGTTGGACATTGAACATCTACATCAAGCGAAGCGGTTCTTTGGGCTACAACAAGCAACGTCTTCAAGAAGAAGATAAGTACTTTTGTTATTTGCTTTTTAGTTTTGTTTGAGATTAGCCAGAAAAATCTTTGTATTAGTTTTGAGTGAGATCAACCAAAAAATCTCAGCGCGGGGTTTGATTGTGATAGCCCAATTGAAAACACAACTGTAGAGGTTTTAAGGTGAACCTAAGAAAACTTTGTTTCATAGTGAACGCCAATATCACATGGGCTATGATTATTGGGAGTGGAGTAGGTGTGGCTGTTTGAGAATAGTTGGTGTATTCACCGAACCACTATAACTCTTGGTGTTTGAGGTGAATGATGGTGTATGTGATGGATGTGTGCTGAATGTTTGTAATTTCTTCTTTTATGTACATGTGGTGAATGTATGTAATAAATAGCTTCCATTATTTGCCTCTTATTTTAGTTTACGATCTTGATCCTTACCGTGTTCAAGAAATTAAGTTGTCCTACCATAAACATTTGTTTTTGGTATAAGGTTGTCCTTTAAACAAGGTTTGAATCAATTTCTCAATACTATTACGATTGAGATTTATGATTGATTCAGTTATATTTATTATTTTTGTTCAGTATTCTTTTAATTTTGGCATAGTCCTATTCACCACACCCCCCCCCCCCCCCCCCACAAGGACTGAGAGCTCACCCTTTTCAAAATCCAACTCAGGTAAGATTGGAGTAAATAAAAACAGGAGAAATCCTAACTCCCAAACACAACGAAAGGTAAGAGACCCTCTTAAACTTATAACCATAATGAATTGGGTTCAAAAGGTTATGTGTCTTGTTGTCCACACAACTTTCAAAGCAAATAGCCGTTCAGGATGGTATGTGGATAATGGATGTTCTAGACATATGACTTGTGATAAAGCTATACTATCAAATATCAACCAAATCGATGGCGGCTCCGTTACATTTGGAGATGAAAGCAACTATAAGATTATTAGCAAAGGTAATGTACAATTTCCTATTGAGGGTTAAATATTACATATTATCCCCCATTTATATTTTGGTTTTATGAACATGATAATGCTTAATGCTCTATTTTACTTATGTTTGTGTTACAAGGTGAATTTAAGAACTTAGATTCAAAAGGGTGGTAAAAGCATGGATTTGATGCTTAAGAATCACCAAGGTAAGGGATGTATCTTAGGAGACCAAGATTGAAGAATTCACATGTCAAAGATCCAAGAAAACCAAGTGAGGAATGAAGAGAATAAAATATTTGAAGTGAAGAAAAAGAATCTTGAAATCATCCTAAAAAAGCATATTTTGAAACTCTGGGTCATTTTGTGAAATTGCGTAGAGTGAAGTTTATCTTGAGAAACTTCGAAACATGAAGTCTATTTTTGTAAATTGCATAAATTTGAGATGGTTTCTTGATTTTTCTAATTAGGTGCAAAAGTTGTAGTTCTACAACTATAAATAGGACTCCATCGGAAGCTTATAGGCATCTTCTAGGGTTTAAGGAGTGGAGCAAAAGGGTGGAGAAGCTGTCGCTAAGAGTTTTTCTTCTTCTTCCTTAGTTCTTTTCATGTTTTTCTTAAGAGATTTTGGTCCAATCATGCCTATGGTTGGCTAAACCTTTTAGCTAGGGCTAAGAGGTGAAGCTTGTAGCATGATGGGATGTTTCTATTTCTTTGATTCATGTTTACGTTCATCTCCATGGATTCTAATTTGATATTTAAGGAATACTTTCAGGTTTTAACAGTTTACTGTGACTCAAATTACAGTAGCTTTGCAATAGCCTTGATTATCTTCTTTTCCTAATTTGAGATTGTGAAATTAGTTAGTCTTGTTGTTCACCATCGTCCCTTGGGCATGGTAGGGTGATTGAATCCTTCCTAATCTTCATAATTCTCTTGCTTTGAGATTATAGGATTGGTATATCCTGTTGTTTTCCATTGTCTCTTGGGCATGGTTTGGTGATGGAATCCCTGCCAATTATCATAGTTCTCCTTCACTGAGAATTAGGTTAATGGAAGTTCAGATTTGGTTTTATTGATATATTTTTCAATTGGATAGGATAAGACTCCAATTCTAATTGTGTTAGTTGAATCAAGCAAGAGGGCTCTCTGATCAGTACAAGTGGATCCCTGAAATCCTAGTTTCCACCTTTAAATTCTTAGTTTTAATTACTCTATTCACAATTACTCTCTTAAATACTTCAGAATTAGTTTCACATCTTCTTCTAGTTGTACTTCTAGTTAATTTCAGAAACATACAAGATTTAGTCCCTGTGGATTTGACCTCGGTCTTACTGAGATTATTACTACATCGCGACCCTACCATTGGGGTTGTGAACAAGTTTTTGGCGCCGTTGACGGGGGTTGACGGTTGTGTTTTCTGGATTTGATTAGTTTTAGAATTAAGTTAAGATTAGGATTTATTTACTTTCTATTTTTAGGTTAGGATTCTTTCTAATTTTTTCTAGAAACTAACTTTTCTTTCTATTTCCAGATTTAATAACTTTCTTAATTTTTTTAGAAACTAACGTTTCTTTCTATTTCCAGATTTAGAAATTTTCCTGATTTGTTTTTAGAAACTAACTTTTCTTTCTATTTCTAGATTTAGAAACGTTCCTAATTTAGTTTTAGAACCTAAATTTTCTTTTTATTTCCAGATTTAGAAACTTTCTTAATTTTTTTTTTAGAAACTAATTTTTCTTTCAATTTCCAGATTTAGAAACTTTCCTAATTTATTTTTAGAAACTAACTTTTCTTTCTATTTCCAGATTTAGAAACTTTCTTAATTTTTTTAGAAACTAACTTTTCTTTCTATTTCCAGATTTAAAAGCTTTCCTAATTTGTTTTTAGAAATTTTTTTTTCCTTTTTTTTAAAGAAACTAATTTATTTTTAGGACTAACATTTTGTTTTATTTTTAGGTTAGGGTTTTTTCTGATTTATTTGTAGAAACTAACATTGTTTTCTGTTTTGTAGGATCCTAACATAGAACTCTCCAAACCGGTAAACTCCTTCTAACTTCTCCTCTACTTACATTCCATATTGTTGTAGGAATTTTCTTTTATTCTATTTTAGGATTAGATTCAGATTTAGGGTTTCACCATGTATATACAAGAGTGGGAACGTCAATATGCCGAGTTAATTTTAGAGAATGCGAGAAATTATGAAGGGTTATCAGATGATTATGTTAGAAAATAACCTACATCTCAAAATTTTTCTAGAAACATCATCAAGAACCAAATAGAATACAATGCTCCACTAGTTAAGAAGTCCTTACACGATCATATGCAAGAAGACAATTACACCCCACAAATTAAGAAAACAGTACGTGATTGTTGGGGTTATCATGGGAGTGAGAACTATTATCACCCATTAGACAAGAAGAAAATATTGAGAGATTATATTATGGGTGATAATATATACCAACAACCACTAGATTCTCCCACCTATGACCCATATGATAATAATCAGTGTAAACATCAATGTTGGGAAGATGAACCAGCAATACATCATATTGACAATTCTCTTGGGTCATTTACCTTTGAAACCTAACCAAAAACGATCCAAGAAGAGTCACTGCAGGGTTACACAGATGATTTTGCTAGCACTAGAAGAACGATGGAAGTGCTTGCATCATGCCTTGATAAGCTAAAGGAGTCATGTTCACCCCAGCCTCAACCTAATCCAATTCTTCATTCCCAACTCCATACTTATAATTAGTAAAAACATCAAGATTGGGTGGTTGAATCAACAATGCATCATAATGACAATTCTCTTGAGTCCTATACCTCTAAGATCCAACAAGAAACGATCCAAGAGAATTCACTTCAGAATTCCACACAAACCCTAGATGTGAGACCCGTATCCTATCCTGTACCGTTCTGTAGGGTTCCACAGTCCTCCCGGTCAAAATTTAGTAACTCGCGACTTGTAATCAGCAGTTGCATGCAACCCTGAGTTGTATCCCGTATTCCAGAGTTGGTTCGACTCGAGACTTGTACCAGTGTGATAGCACCGTCGCCACGGTTCTGATGCCATGTCTCGCGCGCTGAAGCGATACCCGGGCCAGAAATGTGGGCCCGCGTTCAGTTCAAAGAAAATGCCGCGCGTTGCAAATCCCAAGAGAATATGTCCCATTAAATGTCAAGTACACACCCCATCACTCACACCCATCCCCAAAAGTCAACTTTTCATCACTTCACCCATCCCTCTCCCCATCACTCCATCACTTACATCACCTCTCTCTCTCATTTTTTCTCCCAAGCTCCATGAGAGCAATCCAATGCCCAACCTCCATGAGAGAGCTTGGTGTGGCCCACCTTCCTACCTCCCATCCCCACCATCCAAAGTCCATCTCGACCGTTGAATCGCACCCCTTGGAGCTCTAGATCGCATTGGCAGAAGCAGGAAGAGGAGATTAAAGGTGGGTTATCTACCGTTGATTTTCATTTGAGGGTCTACTTGTAGTGAGACCCATTTTGATGTATGTGTTGTAATCTAGAGAGGCCCATAGTGGTCCATCTTGTCTCTCTCTCTCTCTCTCTTTCATTTTTCTTGTGGTGATGATGAGGTGTGTGGCCCACTTGATGTGTGTGCGTTTGGCCCACCATGAATGTATTTTATCCATCTCGTTCACCTAGTTGGGCCCACCTTGCTACTTGTCCATCTGGATAGGACGGGATGGAGGTAAACATAAGTATTAGCTTTGATTCCAAAGCTGGTGGGCCTCCTACGTGGACCACACCTGATGTACGAGTTACATCCAGACCGTCCATTTGTGGACGGTGAGGCCTGGACGAAGGGAACAAACAAATATCAGCTTGATGAAACGCGGGGCCCATGTGATGTTTATATCATCCAGGCCATCCAGGCGCTAGGTCTGGACGAAAGGAAAACACAAATATCATCTTGATCCAGATCATGGTGGCCCACCCACGTGCCACCACTATGATGCATGTGATTTATCTACATCATCCATTTGTTAAGGACGTGGGCCCCTGATGCCATGTTCCTACATCCAGCCGTCCGTTCAGGACGTAGGATGACTGGTATGTTTTTTTTAAATATTTAAACTATATATATACATATATAATAATAATAATAATATAGAATAATATAATATAATATTATATATATATATATATATTTGTATATGTGGTGGCCCCACGTGGGACCCACCTTTAATCCATGTATTCTACATTACGACCGTCCATCTGGACGGTGCCATGTAGGGTCTGTTGCTGATGTATGTGGGCTGTAACGGTGGGACCCACTAGTAATATAGCTGCTGTTTGACGTCAGCAAGATCTGTGGAGCCCACGTGAGGTCTGTGTTATATCCAGTCTGTCCACATCATGGGACGTGGGCCACCTTGACGTGTGTGTTGTATCTACACCTTCCATCTATGTGGCCCGCCTGCTTGATGTGTAGGGGCCATCTACTGGACGTGTAGGGCCTACCTATGATGTATGTGTTTTACCCTCTCACCGTCCAGCCACGTGGGCGTGGGACCACTTCAAAGAATGTGTTCTCTGCACCGTCCATCTGTTTTGGTAGTAGGTGGAGCCCACGTTGATGTATGTATTTTGTATCTGCACCGTCCATATCTCGATGGTGTTGTGTGGAGCTCACGTTGATGCATGTGCTCTATGTATAGCCATCCATCTGTCGCTGTATGTGGGCCGTACCTCGATGTATATCTACAACGTCCATGGGACATGGGGTCCACCATGATGTGTACTGTATTTATGGCCCATCTTGATGTACATGGGGCAATTTGGTGTGGCCCATTAATGCAACCCACTTGATGTATATTGAGGCCCATGGGTCATGGCCCACTTGATGTATATTGAAGCCCATGGGTCGTAGCACATTATGATTTATGATGTATATTGAGGCCCATGGGTCATACCCATTGTGATGTATTTGAGGCCCATGGGTCATGGCCCTTGTATGTAGCCCACCGTGATGTATGTATTGTATATTTATGCCGTCCATTCGTGTGGGCCACTGTGTTATATGTATTGTATATCCATGCCGTCCATTTCTGTGGCCCGTAGTGATGTATTTACAGCCCATATGATGGGGCCCAATGTGGTATATTTGTGGCCCATTGATGAGGCCCGAAGTGATGTATTCATGGCCCATGTGGTAAGGCCCAACATGACGTTTATACGGCCATGTGTGAGGCCCAATGTGATGTATGTGTGGCCCATGGGGTGTGGCCCATTGTGATGTATATTAAGCCCATGTGTGAGGCCCATTGCGAAGTATATTAGGCCCTTGTGTGAGGCCATGGGCCCACTATACGCTTGGCTTTATGTGGGCCACTTCTTGAGAGCAATGTTGGTTAAATGTCCACATTGATGGGAGATGATAGTTAAATGTCTACATTGTGATCTTCCTTAGGCCCTTTGTTAGGGTGATTATCGATTCCAATTATCGAGGCCGATTGTCAAGGCCGATTTCGATTGTCGAGGCTGATTCCGATTATCGAGGCCGATTCCGATTGTCGAGGCTGATTTCGATTGTCGAGACGGATTGTCGAGGCCGATTTCGATTGTTGAGGTTGATTTTGATTATCGAGGGAGATTCCGATTATCGAGGGCGATTCCAATTGTCCAGGTCGATTCCGATTATCGAGGCCGATTCTGATTGTTGAGGCTGATTATGATTGTCGAGACCGATTATGATTGTCGAGACCAATTTCGATTGTTGAGGCCAATTCTGATGGTCGAGGCCAATTCCAATTGTTGAGGACGATTCCGATTGTCGAGGCCAATTTTGACTGTTGAGGCCGATTTCGATTATCAAGGCCGATTCCAATTGTTGTGGCCGATTGTATAGGTTGATTATCGAGGCCGATTATTGATGCCGATTATCGATGCTGGTTGTCGATACCGATTATGAGTATATGACAACATAAGATCATGATACATGCCCATACGCATCATCTGCATGTTTCTTATGAGATGTGATTAACCATTGTATATGTCTTTGGGCAGGTTGCTATGAGACTCCCTGATAGGCAGAGATTGTCTCACATGAGTGCATGGTTTGCTCAGGATTGATGCATGACTAGATTGTGTGACTCATGCATCTTGCATTGTGTGTTGTGATTGTTATACACCTTAGCGACATCGGGGGCGTAGCCTCCACAGGCATGTAGTGGATGACTAGATGGGACACCAGAAATCTATTATTAGCATTGGGCTGTCATAGATGGGCCTTGGTGAAAATTCATAAACCCTCTTGGTACCAGAAGATGCCCCAATGTCGAAACCGAGTAGATATATATGAACGCATGAGGGCCATATACTAGTAGGCCGCATCTCCCACTATGTCGTGATCGTTTGGGAGGGGGTGTGGCCTTACCTGCTCGAGGGTAAGGGGTATAGCTAGGCTGAGTTTGACCAGCTCGTAAATGGGTCCGCTATCGACGTGCCGGGTAGATATTAGCTGACTATTGGCCAGACAGATAGTGAGGTCTCTTCTACTGCATGGTTGCGCGTCCAGTGGGCAGTGATTGCATGTAAAGTGTACTAAACCTTTGTGATGATCCTAGAGATGTACAGTACTGATATGTGGACTATTGAGCATGAGTTGCATATTTATACATTCATTCATTCACTACCCACTCGAGCTGGTGGTGCACAACTATTTGTTATGTGTACCTTTACAATGGTCAGGAATTCGGTTGGGGCGCACGATTAACCTGAGATCAGGAGTTTACCACATTGAGTTTGACTATCCAAATTTAGGTATGAGACTGGTTTGGATAGAAGTCCCTTGTGATGGACCCCATAGCCTGCGATACTACGTACTATCATCCCGACTTCACACTCCAGCTTGGTCATTTCATTCGCACTGCATATTGCATTATATCCGCGGCATATGGTATTCTGGACTAATATATTTCTGCATTTATATGGCCAAGATGATCCGACGGTATTTGTAGACTCATCAGGATTTGTATACTACATTACTTCCTCAATATATGATATTAGCTTATTATGTTTTTGCATCGCATAGCCTGGATGAGGCTGGTGATATTTATGGACTTACCAGCATGTTTTTGCATTACTCTGATATTGTACGATTTATGGATTGTCAGTATTTCTACTTATTCTAATATTTATATGCTTGACACTTATCTTGTGCACGCACTTACACCACCCTCTAAGCTTTCTATAAGCTTATGCATGATAGATGCATGCAGGTGGTGTTAGGTTGCAGCATCAGTGAGCTTGGAGCGTGTAGCGGACTTCTAGAGCTTTGATTTTTGATATATGTATTTCCCTTTCAGCATTGTATTCAAATGTTTATATTAGTGGATATGTGATGATAATGTTGCCTTTGTGATTTGGGTAAACTTGTGCTTATGCTTATTATGAGTTAAATGCACATTTGAAAATTCTTCTTGTATGATCCCAAGATCGGAATCTAGCGTATAGACGCTGGGAATCGAGAATGGAGTATTACGGAGGCTGTCGGCACCGAATTCGGTGATCGAAAATTTTGTGAGCTCGGTTTCCGAGTTTGGGGTGTGACACTAGAGCTCATCCAGCAAAACATACTCCTAAGATTTCAAAAACTTCTAAAAGATATATAACAGTTAGGTTCACGTGATGCAATTTTGGAGAATACTGAAATTGAGAATGAAGAGTTGAAATGTGTTAATGAACATACGGTTCAATTTCCCGAAGAGTCGATCTCGATGATTGTCTAAAGGAATGATCAAGAGACATGGATGTCTTTCAAATATAATGATACTGACATGCTCCAGTCGTATGCCACACTTGACTTCAATGAGGAGGAAGATGCTAGTTTATTCGAGCCTCAACTCAACCTAGAAAAATAGTGTGAGGAAAGTGATCTCATCCCACTTGTGAACTATACTGAATTGGAAGATGATAAGTATTGGGATGAGAATCATGAGTTTACAGCCCAAGATTCACCGGAATTGATTTCAATTATGGTTTAGGAAAGTGATCATGAGGTACATGAAGTTGTCGACAATAATGATCTACTCCACCCATCTGACACACCTGATTTAAATGTGGAGGATGATCCTCTTTCAATCGATCCTTCCAGCTCTTTTGAGGTGTGTGTAGACCACTCCCTTAATTTAAATTATAATATGATTAGGGAGATGGACGAGTCTCGATATAACTCTGGAATTTGAAACCACCCAGTTAAGACCATCATCTGAGCTATCAACCCTTGATGATATAGTGCCTCTACTGAGTAGTAGTAATGAATAGAGTCTTCACATCAATGCGCCTACTGATCCATAATCTGTTTATGCAGGTCAGGGTGAGATGTATCCGGTGACAATTGACTCTCACCAAGGTGAAGAGCAAGAGATCATGTTTCCCTTTATTTTAAGAGAAGATGAAGGAATCATTGGTTATATCATTAGAGACCTCAATGTGAAAAATGAGCCTCTCTCAACTGACTATCTCAACTCTTTGAAAGATCGCTTAACATATTTTGTAAATTCAAGCGATCCCATGATAAAAGAAATAATGGATGCCTTGCAAAAAAATACCTCGGTGGTTGTTACTAACCGAGACAACCCTTATTCTAAAGCCCCTCCTTCCAGAGATCTTGAATGTTTACCACTAAGGGAGGAGGAGCTGAAAGTTGAACTGAAGCCTGAAACTTCGAAATATTTTGAGACTACATCACCTACTGAGAATTTCTCTAAATTTTATATACTTGTAGTCTCTGATTCACCATGTTGCGCTAGCTCTGAAACTTTCTTTGTCTTAGGTGAATCATATATACTTTGGACACCTTAGGAGATTAAAAGGAAACTTTATGCTGAGGTCCACAAATTTCTCTAGAAAATCATGCTCCAGGGCATCCAAGCCTATTGCAAAAAAGGCTTTTGGATGATCTTGTTTCGAAACCTACTGAGAAATTTATCAAGATACTGGCCGGAGGAGAAACCTTCCTAGTTAGGTTTATTGCTTTCAAAGAATTTAGGATTAGGATAGTTTGCTTTTCGCTATTTAGGATAGTTTGTTTTTTGCTGTTTAGAAAATTTTCTTTCTGATGGTTTAATTCTTGTGCCAACCCATCTTCACAATGAGATATTTTGGAAAAAAAAGCCTCAGAATTCCTTCTTCAGGTACTACCATTCCACCACTTCTCTTTTCTTTTTATTACCTCATTGCATTAAATGCTTACTATTTTACATTAAAGACAATATAGATTTTCAGTGGGGGGTGTGGATTAGGCAGGCTAATTAGTTATTTTCTTAGTATTTGGGCGAAGTTGTGAAAATTTGAGAATTTTTTTTTTAAATTTCTGCAAATTTAAGTGATCTCAAGTTAATCCATGAATTAGAATTTCAAGATACTTAATGTTGATGCCTTATGTCCCTTAGATTTTAGTCACTTGGGAGATCTCAAAATTAAGTCATTGATCCTCATTTAGAAGTTTTAAATATTGATTGAGTCATGATTTCACATGTCACATCCAGCTTACACATTAAAGTGTCAGTTTGATATTGAATTGTTAACTTGATGATTATTAAGCATGGAAGGAACCAAACTGGGGAATTCGTCCATCATGTTCAATGGGAAGAATTGAAAAGAAAGAAAAAGAAAATACCCAGCTAAAAAAAGTAGTTGTCGTAAAAAAGGGCTACCTATTAAAGATCTTTAAAAAGGTTGACATAGCGTAAAAGTCATCGATTGAAAAATCAAAAGCCGGAGGAATAAAAGAGGGAACTAAAAGATGAACTGTAAGGCAAGTTTCGGTTTAGGTTTTGGTTGTCTAGAATGCTCTTTTAATTATCAATGTTATCATGAAAGTGACGAATTGGACCTTTGATTTTGATAAGTCTATACTTCATTATACACCATGGAACTCAATGTTTGGAATTGTTCTAATTGGAGGATTAATGCTTTGAACTTGATTATGAAACTTATCGAGTGCTATAGTTTAGGAGAAGGTAATGCACAACATTGATGTATTTTAGAATTCTATTATCTGATTGTATTTTTAAAAGCCACTTAAGCTTATAGAAATTATCATGTGGTTCTCAAAATATTTTTTGCATACTTTACTAGGGACTAGCAAAATGCTTGTTAGGGATTGTGTTGAGGGTCAAATATTGCATATCATGCCCCATTTATATTTGATTTTATGAACATGATAATGCTTAATGTTCTTTTTTACTCATGTTTGTGTTGGAAGGTGAATTTAAGAGCTTGGATTGAAAAGGGTGCTAAAAGCATGGATTTGATGCTCAAGAATCACCAAGGCACGGGATGGATCTTAGGAGACTAAGAGTGAAGAATTTACATGTCAAAGATCCAAGAAAACCAAGTAAGGAATGAAGAGAATCAAAGATTTGAAGTGAAGAAAAGGAATCCTGAAATTGTCCTGAAAAAGCATATTCTGAAACTCTGGGCCATTTTGTCAAATTACGCAGAGTAAAGTCTATTTTAGTAATCTGCGTAAATTTGAGGCGGTTTTTAGAGTTTTCTAACTACGTGAGAAAGTTGGAGTTCTACAACTGTAAATAGGACTCCCTATGATGATCCAAGGCATCTTTTGGGGTTTAAGGAGTGGAGAAAAAGGGTGGAGAAGCCGTCGCTAAGAGTTTTTCTTCTTCTTCTTTAGTTGTTTTCATGTTTTTCTTAAGAGACTTTGGTCCATTCATGTCTATGGTTGTCTAAACCTCTTAGCTAGGGCTCAGAGGTGAAGCTTGTAACAAGATGGGATGTTTCTATTACTTTCATACATGTTTATATTGAACTCCATAGATTCTAATTTGATATTTAAGGAATACTTTCAGTTTTTAATGGTTTATTGTTACTTAAATTATAGTAGATCAGCAATAACTTTTAGTATCTTCTTTTCCTGATTTAAGACTGTGAAATTAGTAAGTCATGTTGTTCACTATCATCCTTTGGGCATGGTAGGGTGATGGAATCCTTCCTAATCTTCACAATTCTCCTGCTTTGAGATTATCGGATTGGTAAATCCTATTATTTACCATTGTCTCCTAGGCATGGTTTGGTGATGGAATCCCTGTCAATTATCATAGTTCTCCTTCATTGAGAATTAGGTCAATGAAAGTTTAGATTTGATTTTATTGATATATGTTCTAATTGGATAGGATAAGACTCTAATTCTAATTATGTTACTTGATCAAGCAAGAGGGCTCCCTGATCAGTACAAGTGGATCCTTGACACCCTAGTTCCCACATTTAAATTCTTAGTGTTAATTACTTTATTCACAATTACTCTCTCAAATACTTTAGAATTAGTTTCACATCTTCTTCTAGTTCTACTTCTAGTTAATTTCAGAAACGTACAAGATTCAGTCCCTGTGGATTCGACCTCGGTCTTACCGAGATTATTACTACATTGCGACCCTACACTTGGGGTTGTGAACACTTCCCAACTTATCTCTCTACGAAAATGTTTTATATGTTAAAGGCTTAAAACATACTCTACTGAGCATATCTCAAATTTGTGATAATAAACATATCGTAAAATTTTCAAATCACAGTTGTGAGATAATTAATAATAAAGGACATGGAATATTAAATGGTCGCAAAACGTCTAAAAATTGCAGCTGGGCTATGAGACACTCTTCAGCGATCTTAACCTGGTGAAGGAGAACCTCAGAAAGATCGAGTCGAGACTGAAGGGGAACTGCAAAAAAAAAAGTGATCATGTAAATTAAAAACTACAAAAAGAGGAATTGAAGACAAACTACAAATATAGAAGCCACAACTTTGGACCTGACTTGGGATGGCAAATTTGGTAGGAAATCGAGCCTTCAACCTAGCAAGCTTCGATATAGGGGCCTACCACTCTCCTATAGTGAAGAACCACATATCCTTCCAGCTCTTATTGGAAGAGGGGTTATTGGTAATGATGTTCTGGCCCTTGCACAGCTTTGAGGAAAAATAATACCATCCACAAGAGCTCGGGCTACTCTTCGTCAGGTATAAGTATAAGAGCTTATCTACAGAGAACTCAGAGTGGACAATCTAACACCAAAAGATATAGTACCCGAAGACAGCTCGCTACACGTTATGGTTAAGCCATCCTAGGGCAAGCCTCAAGCAATGCAACACCTCTCTCACCATTGGATGGAAAGGCGGCCATAAATCGTAAGAAAAGAAAATTAGATAGAAGGCCACCTCCCTAGCAGGTGGCGGACTTGAAAGTTTCCCAACTCGGGGTTGCCGTAGCCCCACTGAATTAGGGATCCTAAACTCTAATTGGAGAGTGCACAAATCCTCCCACTGTAGCCGGGAAACAAAGAAGTTGGCCAATAAGGTCTCTCCATGAGAGGATAAGGAAGCTATATTCACCTGAGGCGGAAAATCCTCCTCATCGTGAGGTGCCATTGCCAGTGATGACTCCGTTAAGGACACCCCTAACTTGGAATTCATACAATCAGGCACGGATTCCCCATGAAAAGCTCCTGAGACAGAAGCGCCCCTAAAAAAATCTTCGGAAGACATGACAGCAAAAGAAAGACAGGATATGGAAAAGAAGAGGAATGAGGAATGTAGAAGAAACATATTATAAAAGGTCAAGTATCCAGACAACCCGTATAGTGAATGGAGAAGGACTGTGACAGAGAAAGAAAGGAATAAGTCGATACAGCTCAAACTTCACTAAGACTGATGGGTGAACAATGATGGGAAAATCCCTATTTATAAGCATCCCAGGGGTTGTGCCTTTAATATTAGCCCTACTCACTAGATTATGAAGAGACACCTCGGTGCATCATCTCTGCCACGTGGTGAAAGGGGTTTCACCCAAGAGAAGCATTTATAAGGCAAAGACAGGTGTCCGCTGATGAGTCTTCTGTAAGATGAAAATGTGCTTAATACTCTATGCACCACTACAAGAAAATGCGTTATTACTGGCGCTTTTTTACCGGTGGCCATCTATAACTACCGGTGATAATGAGAATCACAAGCAGCCGTCCAAAAACGCCCCTGATTCTAATAGGTGGGCGTTGGTGAAATGGTGTTAAAAAAAAAAAAAACTGTGTGTGGAGAGGGTATTTCATTTCCCTCACTTATCACACTCCTTCCTCGATCTCTCGCGCTTCTCCCTCTCCCTTCCTCAATCTCTTTCTCCCATCTCACTTCTCCTTCTGCTTTCCTTGATCTTTCTCCCTCAATCTCTCTCCCTTCCTCTCTATCGACGTCCCTCTCCTAGCTTGTTCTCTTCGAAGTAGTCCTTTCATCGATCTCTCCCCAACAATCGAAGGGAATAGAAGAAATAAGAGCACGAAGTTGAAAGTACTCTCTCTTTCTCTCTCATTTCCTCTTTTGATGGCCAGAAATTGGGCAGCAGCCATGGCATCGACAGCCATATCCTCCGTTGTCCATGGCCACCTACATGTTTGAAGAAATGCTTCAACCAAGAATCTTATGCAAAACTGTCAATCGTTGCTGATTACTCTAGCAATCTATTTATGTCATTTCATTGCACTATATTTATGATGCATGTGAGTGGCAATGGTAAATGTTAGTGATGATATGGAGAAAGAAAAAGAGAAGGGCGGATGCGAGAACAACAAGCTGAGCAAGATCCCTATGACAACTCTGATGCAGAACAAAACAACGACGGAGAATTCGAGAAGCTCGGCAGGAAACTCAGCTATACTTCTGTCTTTTCTACAGAGACTGATTTTATAGCCGATGAAGATGACAAGAATATCAACCTCGGTCCTCAGTTCTCTCTCAAAGAACAGTTCGAGAAGGACATGGTCCACCTCACAAATCCACCACATTTCTTTTTCATCCTTTTTCTTTCTGATTTAAGAAATAGATTGGTACATTTATTATTTCTTTTACGAGGAAAAGGGTGTTTTCTGCAAAATAGAGGCTCCCTGTCTTCTTAATTGATTTTCTAAAAAATGGGTTTTTGTGGGAATGGGTTTTCTATAGCTACTTTTCACCTAGTAATGTCTCTATTTTAATATGTGGCACTGATGTAGTATCACATTGCTTAGGACTTGAAATGTTTTGGAGGCTTCAAATCTAGCACAAATGCCATTGTTGTTGTTATTGTCTTTTTTGGAAAACATAAAATTCCATCCAATCATTCACTTCTGCTTAATTTTTTGGTGTTTCTCAGTTTTTCCTCATTTTGATATAACCTTTCATACTGTTAGAGGTGCAATTGTTAAGGTCCCTTGTCAAATGTTTGGTATTGGGCAAATTTTGAGTAATTTTCAGTTTAACCTTCTGTTGTTTCAATCTGAGCATTAGGATTTCTATGTCAGTTCTAATGACCTTTGCATCTTCTGTGGAAATCACAAACTAGGAGTATTATCTGACTTTTTGATTTTTTATTTTATTTTATTTTATTTATTTATTTATTTGCAAAACATAGCTTCAGGAAAAAGGACCTCCACTCTATGTGAAGTTGTTGCTGTAGTAATGAGCATTTGAGCTCTGGAAAAATCAAATTATTATGTCCGCTTCATTTGTTTTATTCCATGTCTCTAAGTTTTAGTAGAAATGTTATGATATGCATGCATGCCTGAAGTTCATTTTATAGTCAAGCCCTGTAAAATCCTTGTCATCAGTTCTCATAGAATTGTGTCATCAGTTCTCATAGAATTGTTTGATTTAGATGTACATGGTATTGGGAGTGAATTTTTGTGTCTAGGCAATGCGTTGGATATATCTAGGCCATATTAAGTTGTGCCGACCCATTTAATTAGCATGGAATGTGTTGCCCTTGTGTGTTCCCATGAATCTGTGTTCTTGTTCTTGTTTCATTTTTTTTATCATTAACAAAATTTTATTGAAGAAAGGGAGAAAGAAGGTCGAAGGGCTAGTGAATATAGAGCGCAACAATACAATCACTTCTTGTTTTGTTTCTCCTTACCCTTTATTCCTAATCTTGATCATTATGTAAGTTTAATTTGTTTGAATTGTCTCACATCTATGAAATAGGGATAATCTTGCAATATTTTGGTGTGAAGTTTGTAATTTCAAGTTCTAGGAGGTTAATCTACAAAAATTAGACTGCTCCTCATACAACAACGACCAAGCTATGGTGCAAAAAAAAACATGCCAATCAGGTGATCCTAAGCTTCCGATCAATAGCATGAAACTGGAAAGTCAAGGTCGACCGAAGAAACAAAATAGATCCATCATTTTGAAGCATGTACTAATAGATATCTCTTTGTATTTCTTATGATTCTAAAGTAACACTTTGATTTGATGATTCTAACCATGTGATTTAGACTCATAAGCAATAGACATATGTTACAAATTGACCCCATTCAAAGGGTTAGGTTCATCAAATCAGCATGATTCTTGCAACATGACTTGCTTCTAGTTGAATGAATGAATGAATGGTTTAGATCGACAATAGGTCACCTCGTGTTCCATTTAAAAGGTTTGGTGATTGTATCGCAGGTTGTTGAAACCCATCGTTCAAACGCTATCATGTCTTGATTCTCTCTTATTTGAAAAAACAATGTATCAGCGATCTAAGCTAATGTTTACCAACTTTGAGAGTGCAAGTCAGGCACCCAAATCCAACACATTATCAATGGTTCTATAGGTTGTACTGGCATGGGCTTCCGTGTGCATTGTATGATTATTCCACATTTTCCGTGTGTAAATTATAAATTTCGTAATGATTACTTTGTGTAACTGGTGGCATGATGACGTTTGTGTACTTACTACTTGCATATATCTAGTAAAATTTTCCAGTTCTAATCCAAGTCTAATGGATTATCATTGAAATCACTTATGCTTATAGCATGTAAAATTGGTTGGAACGGTAAGTTATTTGACAGTGTGATTTTGTTTGTTCAGAACTGTGTATAGTGGTATATGGTATGTTTACTTGGGAGCTTTGGATCTAGTTGAATCTTACTAATATCACAGTTTCTTCAATGTGTTTATCATCATTTCTTCCGTACTCTAAATGATTTTGGACATATTTTATTAGCTTTTGACTGGAGTACCCTATCCAAAGCAGTCAGGTCATTAACACAATATTGAAACGAATTCAAAAAAGATTGGTAGCATGGCCTCCTCGGCTGCTGCTGCTACTAATTCAACACCTAAGGGAAAAGGCATGGTTCCCCTGTATGGACATAACTCTGGAGGCTCTGACTTTGGCAACAACAGCCCCAAGCTTGATCACCTGATTCAAGAACTGGCTCATCATAGCATAGATGCTACAGAAGATGGTGCATGGGAGGTCTGTGGTAAGAAATCTAAGAACTGAACTAGGAATGGTGCTGAGAGACAGAGGGGAGCCTCAACTGCTGCCCCAAAAGACTGGGGGCATCCAGAAATGTCACAAAAAGTCGTCCATGTCTGATAATGGTCAAACAGGATGGGCTTCTGAAATTAATTGGTAGACACAAACAGTTGATTCTAAGAGACAAACTAGCAGAGTAAATGCAAAGCCAGTGTAATCTACTAGTTCTAGTTCCTCAAATGTTTCTGAGTCTAAGAGTTCAAAAGACGTCTGAATCAAGAATAATGCTAGTTCAAAGCTTCATTCTCAAGGATCTCCTGCAGGAGAAGACTCTGGGTCAGAAAAAGGCGGCCAGCATCCTGACAATGCTTCTGATGATGATGAACTTGTGGTGGACAGTGATGAGGATCTGGAAAGTGATGATTTGTTTCTTCTTTTGTTCTTTTGCCTCTTTTTAAGTAGCCTTTTAAGCAGCCACAAATTTCCTACAAGTGGCAAATGCACATTAAATCTAACCCAATGATTGAGCTGACCGTATCACAAATTAGACAACTCATAAGCCTTTGATTGGGGGATTTTCTGGAGAAAAAAAGAACAAAAGAAAAGAAGAATGGTCTATGAAACTTCCATTATCCTTTTCTTCTAAAAATCCTCCAACAGTGAGAACGAGCATACCTACCCTTTTTTTTTTTTATTTTTTATAATCATATGAAAACTTTGTATTGGTGCCATTTCTATATTCAATATTCCACCTTACAAGCCTGTGTTTCATTGGAGGAAGGATATGTTCCACCTGTGACATTTGTGGTAGTTCAAAAGAGACACCACACACGGCTTTTCCCTGCAGACCATAGGGACCATAATTCAACTGACAGGAGTGGTAACATCTTACTAGGTATGACAAGCTGTCAGTCTTTAAAATGTCAGTCTTAAAAAAAAAATAAAAAAAAATAAATAAAATAAAATTAAATTAAATTGAGTTTGATTTTTATCTCTGCGGCCATGCCGGTATTCAGGTAACAGCTGGTTTGAATGGTAGCACGATGGTTCTTGTTGGCCATGATGAATGGTTGTCTTATGTTGTTATTTTATCGTCTTGTACGTATTTTTCAGGGAACAAGCCGTCCCACCCACTATCATGTTCTGTGGGATGAGAACAAGTTCACAGCAGATGCATTGCAAAAGCTAACGAACAATCCCCGCTACACGTAGTTATGCACCTTTGATGCTTTCTCAAATTAAAACACTTGCACTGCTTGGGCATTTTTAAAAAATGTTTTCATTTGCTGTAGGATGAATTATAGGGTCATATTCAATTTCTTAGAGGAATCCATATATTTGGTGTTCTTAGATTTTGCCCGGGTAGGTTTGGTACATGTGGGGCCTCCCTAATTGATCAAGGGTCACAACCTTCTGATGTTAAGACCTGTTGTAGGCCATCAAGTCAAAGGGTTGTCTTCCCATTTGGTGATTTTTCAGAATGTTTCCTGTCTAAAAATTTGGTGGGGTTTTTTAAACCACGATTGATTCCATGCCATCTTGATTTTTAGTGATATTTTATGAAAATAAAAAACAAAAAATTTGAAAAATCTCCCAAGAAATTTCTAGCCAAGAAATTCCCAAGAATGAGATTGTTTACTATACCGACTACTCATTCCAATAGTTTTAGGTTCCATTTGGATGCACAGTAAAAAATAAAAATAAAAATAAATTAATGGGCGAACAATCGTATCAATCCCAAATAAGGCTCGTTTGGAAAAACACCCTAAAATGTTGGTTTAGAGCTAACCAATAGGTGCCAAAGAGCCCACTCGACAGCTTGGTTTTTGGTCAGTTGATGAACCATGTCCATCAAATGGCTATTGGGCTAAAAAAAAAAAAAAAACTCATGCGTCATCCTAGCGGTGGGCCTCTAGCTTGGGGTGGCAATGGAATGGGTTGGCCCCTGTGTCAACCATGTTGACCCACTTGAAAAGCAGGGATTGAACCCTACTCACCCAACCTGCCCATATGGGTTATCATGGGCTGGGCCAGATAACACAGTCCAGCTCAAATCTCAAAACAAACTACTAGAAGACAAACAGTGAATGAGTCCACCATTTGGACTTGTTTGGGAGTATCTATTGCCCCTTCTTACCTTCTTAACATGAGTTGGTTTGTGCTCGTTTGGTTCGGGTTGCATATGCAAACATGAGAACTTTCAAGGTAGCAATCCTTCTATATAAAATTCTACTCTCCTTTATGAACTGGATGCTTCTGTTTTCTTAGATTTTTTTTTTTCCCAAATAGGAAAAATAGAGTCGTATCTTTATAAATAAATCTCGATTCTGACTCTCATAAAAGATCTCTCGCTCTCTCTCTCAGTTTTTTTTTTTTTCCTTTTATTATAATGGTTTTGTTTTGATGGTGGTATATGAAGGACAGAGTGCATGAGCGGTGTAAAAATAGGCAGTGGCTTAGATGAGTTGATTTATCAAGGCAGCAATGGTAAGAGACATTATTATTATAATTTCTTTTCTTTTTTTTTTTTTTTAAAGGTTGTTGCAGCTTTTTTTTTTTTTTTAGGTTGTTGTAGCTTCATCTTCCCATGAATCAATCCCTACCGTAGATTGGATTGACTAGTTAGAGGTCGGATCTCTACCCTCTCTTCTTCATTTTCCTCACCTCTATTCCTTGCAAATGAAAGTGTAGGGAGAGTAATTGTGAATTGTTTAACTAAAACTTGTAAATTTAAATGTTGGAACTAAGATTTCTAAGGATTCACTTATAGCGATCAGGGAGATCTATGCTTGATTCAAGGACACAACTATAATCGGAGTCTTATCTTATCCAGTTAGAAGATATCTCAATAAAACCAAATTTGAACTTCCTTTGACCTAATTCTTAATGGATGAGAGTTGTGAGAACTGGAAGTGATTCCATCACCTAGCCATGCCTAAGAGATAATGGCAAGCAATAGGATATACCAATACCATAATCATGTAATGACCCGAAAAATTTTGTGCCAAGATCCGAGTACTACCTCTATTCTTTCCTTAGTAGCTTATTGGGGTAATTAGCGCTTAACTCGATTGTTTGTGAAATTTGCATCAATCACTTTAAATTTGATTTGCATGACTCAAAACCTGTAGAATAGTTAGCGCTATGTTACTCTAAAATCTGGGATTCATCGCTAAGTCCAGTTGCTCTTGGAAATTTTTGAAAGTTTTGGATTGAACCTGAACCGCGCATCGTAAGTCCGATAACAATGATCTTAGGCTATTTTGGTCACCATGTTGGACTTGACCTTCACCTCAAAAATCAAGTCCAGTTGATGTTTAGGGTCGATTTGATTGAGTCTGGAGTGAAGAGTGTGAGAACGGTTGGAAATTAAATAAGCTTTTATGAAATCTGAGTTGTGTCGCTTGCGCGATGATTTTAAGCAATCTGACTGTTGGATTCTGACCCAATTTCACCCTCTGATCAGGAAAGGTAGCCCAGGCATGTTCTTGTGCTTGTGGACCTGATCGAGATTTGGTGACTGTTGAATTGAGTGTAGTCCGCCACGGCTGATCTGAAGATCCAGTCGGTACGAAAACTTGGCTTGACCTAGATCCATGGTCAGTGAGCTTAAGTCTGACCTTTCGTGGTAATAGGCCCATCGGAAGTGCTCCGTTGGATCGAGAGAGGCCTGTTTTGGTTATAACCTAAGTATACCTTGGCCCTAGGGTTATTTTCATCAATGTTAGGCCTATTTATAGACCTTAAAACCCTAGCTCTCTTTTCCATACAAATTTCCTAACCCTATCTAAGAAAGAGAGGAAAAGAGAGAGAAAGTGAGAGAGAAGTTGGTGAATCATCTTAGATTCTTTCCTGTTCTTCTTGATCCTTAAACCTTCACTTTTGAATCATTATTTTGGCGATTCTGAGTTCATCTTTGGGTAAGTTAACCTAACCCTAATCTGTTTTAGAGCTTAGAATAGTTTTGTGTTGTTGTAGCTAATTTCTATTCTTGCCTTAGGTTATCCTGTCGCCGTTGACGAAGACATATCGTCTGAATCAGTTCGGTGCTCTATTTCTGGTTTAAGGTGTGGACTTTAATCGTATAGGTTATGGTTTTCAAGGCTTTCAATGCCAGTGAATGGTTTATTCTTGTTATGGATGAGATTTCACATGCCAAATGCTATGTTTATTTTGCATTCCTGATACGCATGTGATATATTGAGATTTGTGTATTTTATGTATATGTATAAAGTACCGTGTACTTATAAAATATGAACATATGTTTGCCATGATTATTTGTCGTGTACTTATGCTAATTATATGTGCGACAACTCCTTGGTAAAAGGAATTGTCCAAATGTGTGTATTTCGACATACGTCATGTATGTTGAACTATGTATTCTAAGTGTTTTTAGAAATGCCCGAATGAACTAAAGTGTAATATATTATACTATTTGCGGGCATTGAGAAGTGATTCTCAACACTCCTATTGATGTGTATGATTTCCTACATGCTAGTCATATTCCTTGTTGTTTAATTTCAAGTCTTACTTATGTGAAAGTCCATGTTAAGTTGATACTATTCAAATGCTTACATACTACATGATTTGAGCTGTTGTTCCATTACTATCCTAAATTGTTGTTATCGATATCTGTTGTAGTAGAATGTGTTTGGGACTATGATTAGTCCAGGAAATCGGTAATCGGCCTTAAGATCATGGCTGAGGTTGCTTTCGCCGCGAAGGACATGATTAGACGAACCCGAGTCGTATTAGAGTTGTCGGCAGTGGTTTGGCCACGCAGAGTGTTTGCGCACTCTATGTCGTTCAACCCAATGTGCGCTCGTGCTAGTCGAGTTCGTCAAGTAACCCGATTGTTCGATATATGTTCACCATGTATGGATGCTATTATTTGAATCTAGGGTACCAAACTTACCGATGACATCCTATTAACCATTGTACCTTGATCCGCTAAGACTCATGAGCCGGACATGGTGGTATGGGACACCGTGGTCGAGCTGTCGGCCTATACTGGGGTGACGAGCCTCCCCGTAGTGACCAGTAAGCAACCAAACTCATGAGCCGATTATGGTGGTATGGGACACTATATTCGCGCTATCAGCCTACATTGATTTATGACGAGCTCTTTGTAGTGACCTCGAGCATGCCTGGATACTGCATTGAGGTGACGAGCCTTATTGTGGTAATGAAGATATGATAGGCGTGCATTGATTGGTGACGAGCCCTTTGCAACGACCTGAAACCATATGATCGTATGAGATGTCTAGGATTGACAACCCTAGTAAGGATCACTGTTTGGATGGTGATATGAGGAAGGTACCTTAGCTTCCCAATCTTGTTGTATGAAAAGGACTAATAACAACTTGGTAATCATGTTCATGCACCACATTTGCATGTGCTTTGAAGATGTGGCACACTTTGAGGCGATGTCATGCGTAACGTAAGATGAAGACACAGAGGGTGTACGTGCGAGGGCACGCATCATTCTTCATACATCCTTGCATTAACAAGAGTACTTAGGACGTGTTTGATTGTTCTGCTTTATCATTACTATTTGATTGAACTGATAACATGTTAACCTTTGCTTTATTGTTCCACTACGTTGATCACTCACTCCCATGTTCTGGGCGGTGTTAAACACCCACCAGACTCTGTCTTAGTTGCTGATGTTGCAGATGTTGATGCAACCTTTGAGGCAGAGCCAGAGATCGAGGATGATGAGGCTGCATTTTCCTTCATGCAGTTTTCAGACGGGTTCTAGTGAGCCTTGTGCTGATGTGTGGGATGCTGGGATTTCTTTTGGGAATTAAATGATGTAATTTGATACTTGTAATTTTGATAGTAACACTTGTATTATGACCTGGTATGTGTATGTATTTCAGGGATTCGCACATGTACACATATATTCTTTTGAGTCTTTCGCTTGTTTTCTTCACTTATCCCTGAATTATATCTGCAATTTGGCTTAATCTATTCCATGTTTTATGCACTAATACAGACAACATACATCCATCATTAAATATGTTACATAAGTGATGTTTTAGAACTCGGGAGCTGAGTTATGCTCAACTCCCGAATTTCAGGGCGTTACAAATCAGCATAGGAGAATTGTGAAGGTTAGAAGGGATTCCATCACTTAACCATGCCCAAGAGATGATGGTGAACAACAGGATTTAATAACTTCACGATCTCAATGCATGAAAAGAAGATACTCAAAGTTATTGCAGATCTACTGTAATTTGAGTAACAATAAACCATTAAAAACTGAAATTATTCCTTAAATATCAAACTAGAATCAAAGAAAATTCAACATAAACATGAATCAAAGCAATAAAAAATATCCCATCATGCTACAAGCTTCACCTCTTAGCCCTAGCTAAGAGGTTTAACCAACCCTAGACATGATTCGATCTAAAGCCTTAGAAGAAAGCATGAAAAACTAAGGAAGAAAGAAGAAAAACACTTGGTGACGGCTCTCCTCCCTTGTGCTTCGCTCCTCCAAACCTTATATTGATACCCAAGGATGCCCTGGGGACTCCTATTTATAGTTGTGTAACATCTCCTTCCGCACCACCTTGGAAAATTTTAAAAATTGCATCAAATTTACACACTCCGCATAACTCTATGTAACTTAGCATGATTCGTTCGATGACATCGAACTGGCTTCGATGTCATCGAAAGTATCGTTTATACATGCTTTTTCTATGCTTTTGTAACTTCATCCAGACTTTGTAACCTTCTATGTCATCGAACTTACCTTCGATGTCATCGAAGAGGCCTTCGATGTCATCGAGCGTTATTAGAGGAATCGATAATGCGTCCAAAATAGTCCAGAGAGTTTATTCAATTTCTTCAATAAATTCAATATCAATGAAGAGGCCTTCAATGTCATTGAGCAGGTCTTCGATATCATCGAGGAGTACTTCGAGTAATCGAACATTGTGCCCAATATGTCCAGTGAGTTTTGTCGAAAATCCATAGAAAATTTGATGTCTTCGAACTGGCTTCGATGTCATCAAGCAGGGTTTCAAGTCATCGAACAAGTCCTTAAGTCATCGAAAAGTGTCTTCAATTTGTCTAGCGACCAACTCAATTTTCTTTCATAAATTCGATGACATCGACCTACGTTCGATGTCATTGAATGGTAGCATCGATGTCATCGAATGGTGATCGATGACATAATTAATGTGAATTATGTACTTGTTCTTTCGACTTCGTTCCTTCTCCACTTGGTTTTCTTGAATCTTGGGACCTTGAAATCTTCATTGTCTCCTAAGATCTATTCTTTACCTTGATGATATTTGAGCATCAAATCCATGCTTTTAGCACTTTCTCCAATCCAAGCTCTTAAATTTACCTTGCAACATAGACATGAATAAAATAGGACATTAAGTAGTACCATGTTCATAAAACAAGATTTAAATGGGGTTCAATATGCAATATTTGACCCTCAACATAAGTGGGCTATTGAAAGTCATGGGATATGCCCCATGTAAGTTTTGGATTAGAATTTGACCTTGCTGCTTATAGTGAATGGGCCCCTCCTTTCATTGACTTGTATGGGAAGGAACGCGTTCTTACTGGGCTATTAAATTTCATATGATATGCTAACCAAATCACATGAAATGGATGAAATGTAATTAATTTATTTTTATTATTTTGTCTTGCAGGTTGAAGGCAGGATGGAGGGATTTCTTTTATATGTATTCAGAACATTTTTAACATATTATTGTAAATATTATATGTTTTCATTGTAAAGTAATACAATTTATATATAGCATTCATTTTCAACTGTGTTTTGCAATATTTTTTAGGTTCTAAATAAAATAATACAGGTTCCAATTAAATATAAACAACTAAATAGATTAAGAGAAAAAAATAGCTCACGGTCAGCACATTTACAGGCGGTCAACAGTTTTTACTGGTGCATATTTAAATGTTTTCCATAACATATATCCAATAACTGCTCCAATAACTGTTGTGCTTTTCGACATGGTAGAATTACTCTAATAAATGTTGTGCTTTTCGACAGTATTGCAAGAGCTCTTGCTTTCTTATCTCAAATTCAGTCGTCAATTGATTTATGATCAATTTAGAATCTCCAAAGATTTGCAGCGTTTTTATCTTCATTTCTTGAGCAATTTCCATTCCGATGATGAGAGCTTTATACTCGGCTTCATTGTTTGTACACGCAGCACCTAACGTGTAAGAGTAAGGTAACAAGTCACCTTAAGGAGTAATGAATATCACCTTGGGCCTTGCCCCTGATGCTCAAGAAGCGTTGTCGAAATACATCTGCCATGGGCTTTGCGACTTGCCCAACATAACCTATTCATTAGGAAAATCGTCACTAATGGTCTCGCTCTCTATTACGGGATGCACTGCTAGGAAATCTGCGACTACCTGCCCCTTTAGTGCTTTTGCCGGCTCATACGTCATCGTATATTCTGAAAGTATCAACATCCATTTGGCCAGTATTCCTGATAGCATCGGTCTTGTCATTAAAAATTTTATCAAATTTTCTCTTGAGATTAAAGTTATGTCATGGGAGAGATAATGTAACGTCTTGGAAAAATCAGTTCAAGGACCCGAGTACCGCCTCAGGCAAAACCTCTTAAGGACTGTATTCTGTCGTAATTTAGGCAGAATTTAGTTAAGTAATAAACTAACTAATTGGTGAATTAAGCTTGGGCCACCATTTTCACAAATGGGAAGGCCTAAAACCATTATTACCACTGACTCAACGTCACTTAAAGACCTAGGAGAAATCCCAAGAGCCTATCGCTCTCGGGAGTACATTGAAACCACATATCGGACCTAGACTGCACCGCGAAACTATAGGATTATGTCCATCCTACTGAGCTTGACAACCATCATGGGAATCAAGCCTAGATAGTGTTCAGAAATGCACAACTTGAGCCCTGAGTGAAGTGTGTGAGAAATGTTAATATCTTTAGAAAATGAAATGAAACTTAAGTGAATTGGGCCATTCATTCACATGCGAAATTGAGGATTTTAGACCATCACTTTCTGACCAAACTTCACTGAAGGGGAAAGGAAATTTTCCTGCACATATCCGTATAGCTGTGGCCCCGATTGAGTAAGTATGACCGTTGATCTGACATAAGTCCTCCACGGTCGATCGGCTTATCCGATCGCACCAAAATCACATCCTGTCATAGATCCGTTGTTAGGGAACGTACCCTATGACGTAGGTGAGTAGTGGGCCTCCCTGTGAGCTCGGTTTGTTAAAAATAGCTACCCAAAGGGCATAACCTATGTATATAGTAGCCCTAGGGCCATTTGCATCACTTCTGGGCTTATAAATACCCCTTATTTCACCCCACCTCTCTCATATACGAATTTTACCAAACCTTAAGGGAGAGAGGAGAGAAAAGAAGAGAACAGAGGAAAGAAAGAAGAAGGATCTTGGGAGATTATTGCAGGAATCCTCTCCCATGATTCCACACACCAAATCGCCTTCCCGTCATGCTACCGTATCTCTTTCGGTTATGATTTTGGGTAAGAAAACCTACACCTAATGTCTTTGTAGAGATTCGGGTTGATTGTTCATCAAACTAGCTAACTTACTACGCCATTTAGGAGCCCGATGTTCCGTTTTCAGAAACGTAGATTTTGGACCAAGTCCGAGTCGAGCATCCCGACAAAAGGTGCGTACTATAAATGCTTAGGTTGCGGTTATTAATGCTTTCAATGTCAACTAATGATTTATATCTGACTTGATTGTTGCCGTATTATCTTAAATACGCTGATTTTGGTATAATATACATGTACGAACTGTGTTGAGCAAAAGATGCATCCCATGTGTTTGTTGAAATGTTTGAATGAACATTTAAACATGATTTGTGCTTGCCATGACTACTGATCTAGGATTCATCATTGTCATATGCATGTTGACCTCTCTGTATAAGGAATTGCTAAAATATATGTTGTAACTAACCTAGTCTATATATTTGGTGAATTATAGTCTAAGTGTTTGATGAATTGTCTGAATGAGAAATTGTTGATGATTTGTATTTATTAAGAGTATTAAGATTGGATTCTTAATTACCTTATTCATATGTATAGTTTCTTTCATGTAATTATATTTGCCTCTACGTAATTTATGGATAAAATGCAAGTGTTTGGTAACATGATCAATGTATTTGATGAAATGCTCAAATGAGGATTTACTTGGATTGTTTGTTAAATGCTGAAATGATTATCAAATGTGTTTATTTACTTAATCTAAGTAAGATTGGGGCTTCAACGTAGCTCAGGCAATCAGTAACAGTCCCTGTTTGGGTGGCCGAATTAGTCTCACCACATTGGGTATACTCAAGAATCCGGGTCGAATGACGATTGTCAACAGTGGTTAGGCCACGAGGGGTGCTTATGCACTCTATGTCAATTAAGTCAACGTGTGCTCATACCAATCGAACCTGGCTAACAAACATATTGGCTTATTGTGTATTTACCATGTAATGACACTATTGATTGAATCTAAGATACCCCTCACCAATGTAAAGGCCCACTTTAACCGTGGTACCACAATCCGCTAAGACTCATGAGCCAGGCATGGTGGTATGGGGCACCGTGTTCGAGCTGTCGGCCTATGCTAGGGTGACGAGCCTCCTCATAGTGACCAGTGAGCAACTAAGACTTGTGAGCTGAGCATGGTGATATGGGACACCATGTTCTTGTTGTCGGCCTACGCTGAGGTGACGAGCCTCCCCGTAGTGACTGTGAGTATAAACTTTTGAATTTACCTATCGACTGCTTTTTATTAAGAGTGATGACCCTATAACTTGCCTATCGTATGTGCTTAACTAGGAGTGACGAATCTAGATGTATCTTTTGGTTTGGGTCAATGATATAAAGGGAGGTACCCTAGCTTTCCAAATCTGCTGTATGAATAAGCTTAATTAATTACTTGGCTAACATGACCATGCATCGCACTGCATTAGTTAGGATGTGCTTTAAAGGTGATGAAGTTGCACCCGAGGAAGTGATGTCATATGTGAAATAGGTTGTCGGAGTCGCTTGTGAGAGAGCTTCGATGCGCGGGCATACATCATTACTTGCACTCCATTCTTGCATTAACAAGAGTAGTTAGAAAGTGATTGTTATATTGCTTTATCATTACTACTTGATTGACTTGATAACATGTTAAATTTTACCTTATAGTACCACTAAGTTGGCCACTCACTCCCCACTCTGGGACGATGTTTTAAAACACCAACCAGACTTTGGTTTAGATGCAGGTACTGATGAAGTCTATGCAATGGAGTAGGACTTTATGGATGAGGGGGAGGAATTCTCCTACTTTCAATTATCAGGTACGTCGATCTAGAGCTCGTGCTGATACGTAGGGAACATTGGGATATTTGGCTTAGTTGGACACCTTACATTTTCACATTTTGTATATTTTGAAACATTACATGTATATATTGAGCCCGGTTACATACTCATACTCTGGAGGTTGTGAAATACTTACATGCTTAAATATATATGTTTTAGACTTCCTCTTGCTTAATTTAATTATATCTGGAGTATGATATGGTATTTTAGTATAATCTCACTCATGCTTAACTCACTAATAGGGACGAAATCTGAACATCATCATCCATACTATATAAGTGATGTTCTGAATCTCGAGAGAAGAGCTTTGCTCAACCCTCGAAATTCAGGCTGTTATAAGTTGGTATCAAAGCATGATTAGAATCCCAATGTTTCACCGATGGGCGAGACCAAGCGTTGTAGTTTAGTCCACAACGTATCATAGACCACGTGAATTGACCCAAGTCGCCTTAAGGCCGTCAGTCGACGGGTTTGAGTCCTTAGTTGCCAAATTTCAGACTTGAAATGGATCCAAATGGCATGAATAAGCGCGCGTTAGACCACGAAAATGGACCATACGGGCCTAAGACTCCAAATCATGAAGTTTGGTGGGGCCCAGGGGGTCCCACGGACCAAAACATGTCACCAAGGGGGGGTCACCGCCCTAAGGTGGAGCCACTGCTGGACCGCCGGCCGACCATGGTGGGTCCCTCACATGTGTGGGGGCCCCCTTTAAACCCTTTTAACACTCCTTTCCCTTTATTTTTCCTATTTTCTACCCCACAAACCCCTCCAAACTCTCCAAAAACTCTCTTTCTCTCTCAAATCCTCATTTCCATACATACAAATCCACCATTTCCTCTACATTCTACACCCCTCCACCAATATTTCTCTAAAATCATCCTTTACATCTTCCCATCTCCCTTATTCTCACTAGTTTGAGCACAAAACCTCCTTTTTGGGTCTCATAACCTTCCTACTTTCAAATTCACTTCATCTTCAAAGTTTTTCAAAGAAGAGAGTGGCCCCGGATGAAGTCGGACCTAGTCGTCCAAGCCGTTCTAAAAAGAAGACGAGTGCCAAGAAAAGTGTGGGCGCCGAACAGAGGTCGAAATGGCACCTTGACCCTCAAATCGCATTAGAGAGGTCTCTACCATTGGGTGTTGAACTCAGTAAGTTCTGAAACTACACGGTTGTTTTCGAAGCTCATGTGGATGAGAAGTTATTTGACTTATATCCAGTGATCAACCTTCTTCTGAAGAACGTGTGGGTTCCCATATTTGAAGGAAAAACACATGCTAATGAAGGCACCGGGCGAGCCTTCTATGCACACATAAGGGACCCAACTCTTGAGCCTCTCCGGTTTACCATCCCGTTGGGAAGAACTGAAACTAGGGTCAATGTAGATGTCATGGCCCGTATCATGGGACTAGAGCATGGTGTGGTATATGCCAGTGATACTAATCTTGCTAGTGGACGGGAGAGAGATCGCTGCACATGTTTCCTTTGCGGCCAACCTGTTAATTGGAGGCGAGGGAATAGCCTCGCATCGACATGTATGACAGAGGATTTTCACCTGCTCCACCATATATACATGTACAACGTGTATCCTAGATGGAGCAACTGCATAGAATGTACTAAATTTATGGTGGACTTCCTGTACCGAGTTGGACAGGGAGAAAAAGTGTGCCTGCCTACTCTCGCCCTAACTCAGATAATTAATACTGCTCGGTCTACTCGGAGGGACACCTCCCTCCCATTTGGTCGACTCATATGCAAGATCACCCGCAACTTTGGATTCAGACTTCACATGGACGACCTTGTGCCTGTCCACTTCATCAATGAGACTACACTTAATAAAATGAAGATGGGCCCTAGGCAGCACCTAGCCAGAATTGAAGATTTCAGGGATGAGATAGAAGAAGAGACCGAAGAAGAGGAAGGCAGTGAAGAGAGGAGCAAGAAGAAGAGAGGAGGCCTAAGACTCAGACGAGGGACCTCCTACTGTTCGTAAGGACTGCCATGATGGGGCCGCCATAGAAGACCGCATGGCCAAGATCGAGGAATATCAGGCCTACTTGAAGTAGAAGTTTGAGGAAAACCAGGCCTACCTGAAGTAAAAGTTTAAGAGAATGTCCTATACCCTGAAGGCCCTCCTGTGCTGCATGCAGGATAAGGGAGCACCTCCGCCTTTGCCAGAATCAGAGGACTAGTAGTATATTTGTAGTTGTTTTCCTTGCTTTTTGTAATAACCTTGGATAGGCTTACTTTGGGTGTTAGGTTAGTAAGTGTTGAAGCCTTTTTGTTAATTAGCTTTCATGCATCCTTTGTCATAGTACATTAATACCACATCATATGTAACTGTGACAAATTTTGTTAAATGAAATGCATGAAGCTTCTTTTGTTTAGAAATGTGTATAATGTTTGTAAAAAGTGGATGATGTTATCCTAATCCTATAAATGTTGTACCCTATGTTGTATATAGGGAATGCCTCTTAAAACTACATGGAACGTGGCACGTCTCCCACTTGGCGGAATGATTGACGGGGCCCCTCACCCGAGTAGTAGCCAAACAAACCCTAGTTTGGGTCCAAGTAGCAAGATGTTACCGGATTCACAACCGACCACTGGCCCCACAAATGGGCAACACCGAGTGCACCACCAGTTCTGGGTTAGAACCGTGCGTCTTCGTCGACGCCACACATGCCTCAAGCGGCCTCTCCCCCTGATAGGTTGGAGCAACAGTAGCAATAAGTTCTGGCAACTATAGTGAGGGACATCACATAAAACATGAATGTGGCCCCGGCGATGCCACTAGTATGGCCTATTGGGACTATGACTACAAGTGGTCCGTTTGAGCGCTTTCAGTGCCTCCATCCTCCCACTTTTGTGGGTACTCATAAACCCGAGGAGGCCAAGTACTGGTTGGATCGTATGTCTAACATGTTGAGGCCATTACACTATACCGAGGCGGAACAGGTTAAGCTAGTCAGATATATGTTTCAGAAGGAAGCTAGCCTATGGTGGGACAGTGTCCTTCGAACCATTCCCCCACGATTTACATGGACATGGGACAAATTCGAGGTATGCTTCCACGAGATGTATTTCCCCCTCACTTACCATAATGAAAAGGAGGGTGAATTCCTTCACCTCGGACAGGGGGGAATGATAGTGGAAGAATATGAGAACTGTTTCACTGAGCTGGCTAGATATGATCCTTTGATTTTGGCAGACGAGCTAATGAGAATGTGTCAATTTTCAGAAGGGTTGCGGGCTGATATCCACACCAAGATGTGTTGCGCTAGCATTCCCAACTATGCTGAGTTAGTGAACATGTCCCTGCAAGTTGAGCAGGAAGGTGAAAGAGTGTCTCAAACATGCATGCCAATGGGCCTGAGGACGGGGTCTGAATTACAGAACCGACTGTTTCTCGGCAAGAGGCCGCATATGAATTCGCCTCCTAGACTAATGGCTCCGCCAGCTTAGTAGAAGCAAACTAATCTTTGGTGTACTTATTGTAACAAAGCGGGCCATACTGACCCTTTTTATTTTTTCAAGATGAAGGACAATGGCTTTACGCTGCCTCAAAGGGTCAACCGCCAGCCACCACATGTTATTTTAGATCCACCTCTATGATCTGTACCATCGGCACAACCATTCAACCGACCTCCCGTAGCTTGAAATAGGTCGCCTCAACGACCTATGGCAATGCAACCTAATCAATCACAATAAGCTCGAATACATGCACTCGCCGCCAAAGCATTTGAATTAGCAGTTGTAGTACTGCTAGCCTTTAAAGTCACTGCCTACATTCAAGGAACACCAATATTTTTGTTAGTGGACACTGGGTCCACTATTTTAATGATAACATGCTCTACATTCAAGCGATTAGGGCTGAGCACTACCCCTATGGTTGGGGTGAGAGTCATCGCCGCAGCAGGAACCTTCACAAACACCACTAAGCTTTGTAAGGGTTGCCCGATAGACTTAAGGAGCAGAGTAGTGTGCATTAACCTGATTGTAACCAAGATATATCATTACGACGTCATCCTTGGCATGGATTGGCTCACCAAAATGAAGGCAGAGATTGACTGTGAAACCAGATTGGTGACAACCCATAGGCCTAAGGACACGACCCTCACTTTTACAGTTCAGGTCAGTTGTCCGTACCACATCTGTTGTTACGCTTCCTTATTGGAAAATTGTGATAGTCTGTCAATTGGGGACATGCCAATAGTTAAAAATTTCATGGACGTATTCAGAACGATCCTTGGACTACCTCCTTAGCGCGAGATTGACTTTACCATTGACCTTATGCCAGGCGCGACACTTATCTCTTTACCAACGTACCGCATGCCTTCTTGTCAAATGGATGAATTGAGGAAGTAGATTGATGACTTATTGGATTCAGGTTTTATACAACTAAGTGTATCTCCTTGGGGAGCACTTGTGTTGTTTGTGAAAAAGAAGGATGGATCGCTGAAGTTGTGTATAGATTATCGCAGGTTAAATCATATCACGGTAAAGAACAAGTATCCTTTTCCATAATAGATGACTTGTTCGACCAATTGAAGGGGGTTCATTATTTTTCTAAAATAGACTTACAGTTTGGGTGTCATCAGTTGAGCGTCAGGAATGAAGACGTGCAGAAAACAACATTCAGGACTAGTTTCGGGCACTACGAACTCCTCGTGATGCCGTTTGGACTTACAAATGCACCGACCGTATTCATGGATCTCATGAATCAGGTATTTCGACAGTATCTTTACCAATTCATCATCGTATTCATAGACGATGTTTTGATATGCTAAAGTGTCTAAAAGACTATGAGGAACACTTGCGAGCAGTCCTTGATACTATCAAGCAGAATCAGTTGTTTGCACAGTACCGAAAATGCGTCTTCTGGAAGGAAGAAGTTAAGTTCTTAGGACATGCGGTTTTTAAGGATAGAATCACCATGGACCTTATCAAAGTGACCGCGGTACAAGATTGGGGGTAGCCCAGCTCGGTTACAGAAGTGAGGAGTTTCCTCGGACTTGCTAGCTATTACCGCTGATTTGTTACAGATTTCTCCAAGATAGCATGACCGTTGTCTCAACTTAGTCGCAAAGATCTTAAGTTTGCTTGGAACGAGAAAGCAGAAGCGGCTTTTCAGGAATTAAATGAGAAGCTGACATCTGCACCCATGCTAGTACTACCAGAGCAAGGGGTCAAATATACTATTTACAAGGACACCTCTCGAGTCAATTTGGGGTGTGTACTTATGCAAAAGGATAGGGTGATCGCCTATGCCTCACGATAGTTGAGGAAACATGAGGAAAATTACCCCACTCACTACCTAGAGTTGGCGACAGTCATTTTCGCATTAAAGCTTTGGAGACATTACCTCTATGGTGAGGAGTTCGAGCTCTTTTGTGACTATAAGAGCCTCAAGTACATCTTTACACAGAGGCACCTAAATATGAGGCAGCGACGTTGGATGCAGACTTTGAAAGACTTTAAGTTTGAAGTCTCCTACCATCCTGGCAAGGCCAACCTTGTGGTCAATGCATTGAGCCGCAAGAAAACTATAGAATTTACGGCTCCACTGATGATAGAAGAGTGGAATTTGCTGGAATTCGTGCGAGATTTTGAACAGAAGCGGACAGTGTTGAAGCCATTCGAGAGCGTCGCACACTTCCACGTGTAGCCACTTATTGATGAGCAAATCATTGTAGCCCAGAAAGAAGATGATCTATTGGTGAAGATGAGAGAGCATGCAAGTGACAATGAAGAATCAGAATGGAAGATTGGCTTAGATGGAGGTTTGAGATATCATGGCCGCCTATGCATGCTGAACCTCCACGACTTGAGGAGAGAAGTTTTAGAGGCCGGTCACAATTCAAAGTTAGTGATGCATCCGGGTAGTATGAAGATGTATCGAGACGTGAAGCGTTCGTACTGGTGGGACAACATGAAGACCCAAATAGTAGATTTTGTGTCATGATGCCTCACATGCCAGCAAGTCAAGTTCGAACACCGCCGACCCCCTAGTTTACTTCAACCCATGCCCATAGCTGAGTGGAAGTGAGATTTCATATCTATGGATTTCATTTTCAGGTTACCAAAGATGAGAAAGGGGCATGATTCCATTAGGGTGATTATGGACCGATTAACGAAATCGGCCCATTTCCTCCCAATTAGAGTTTCTAATTTGGGAGATGATCTAGCTTAGCTGTACATCAAGGAGATAGTACGACTGCATGGGGTTCCTATAGAGATTGTGTCAGACCGAGACACACAATTCACATCTATTTTCTGGACTTGAATGCAAGAAGCAATGGGAGTAAAACTGAAGTTTAGTACCGCATTACCCATAGACCGATGGGCAAACGGAGCAGGTAAATCAAATACTTGAGGACATGTTGCGAGCATGCGTACTTGACTTGAAGGATAGCTGGGATGACTGTCTCCCCTATGCCGAGTTTTCTTATAACAACAGCTTCTAAGCAAGCATTGGCATAGCTCCTTACGAAGCCTTGCATGAACGCCCATGTCGAGCTCCGCATTGTTGGGCAGAAGTTGGCGAGAAGAGCTTGGTTGGCCTAGATCTGGTTTAGGCAACTTCAGAAAAGATGGATATCATTAGGCGTCGACTCCTTACAGCCCAGAGTAGATAGAAGAGTTACGCTGATACAAGACAGATAGTTTGAATTCGAAGTTGGGGACAATGTATTCCTTAAAGTTTCCCTAATGAAAGGAGTACTTCGTTTTGGTAGGAAGGGGAAACTCATGCCGAGATTCATTGGCCCGTTCTAGATTTTAGATCGAGTGAGTGTGGTGGCGTACCGCCTCACCTTGTCCACACCACTCGCAGGCATGCACAACGTGTTTCTTGTGTCGATGCTGAAGAAATATGTTCCTAACCCTACCTATATTATCAAGTGGAAGCAAGTGTAGCTAAGTGAAGACACTACTTATGTATTGTGGCCTACGTGTGTTCTAAATAAGAAGGAACAAGTGTTACACAGTAAGGTTATCTCACTCGTGAAGGTGTTATGGACACACCACACCAAGGAGGAGGCTACTTGGGAAACGGAAGGCGAAGTTCATAAGAAGTACCCTCAAATCCTCTTGGAGTATAAAAAGGTATTAATTTAAGGGGCAAATTTTTTTTAAGGGGGGTAGATTGTAACGTCTCAAAAAAATCTGTATAAGGACTCGAGTACCGCCTCAGGCAAAACCACCTAAGGACTATATCCTGTCATAATTTAGACAAAATTTAGTTAAGTACTAAACTAAATAATCAGTGGATTAAGCTTAGGCCACCATTTTCACCAATGGAAAGGCCTAAAACCATTATTACCACTGACTCAACATCACTTAAAGACTTAAGAGAAATCCCAAGAGCCTGTCACTCTCGGGAGTGTATTGAAACCCCATATCGGACCTAGACTGTACGTCGAGGGTCCAATGATCGCGAAACTATAGGATTATATCCGCTCTACTGGGCTTGACAACCATTGCGGGAATCAAGCCCAGATAGTGTCAAGAAACACACAACTTTAGCCCTGAGTGGTGTGTGAGAAACACAAATATCTTTAGAAAATGAAATGAAACTTAAGTGAATTGGGCCATTCGCTCACACGCAAAATTGAGGACTTCAGAACATCAGTTTCTGACTAAACTTCACCCATGGGGAAAGGAAATTTCCCTGCACATATCCATATAGCTGTGGCCCCGGTTGAGTAAGCATGACTGTTGATCTGCTTATTTCACCCCACCTCTCTCATATACGAATTTTACCAAACCCTAAGGGAGAGAGGAGAGAAAAGAAGAGAAAGGAGGAAAGTGCGAAGAAGGATCTTAGGAGATCATTATAGGAATCCTCTCTCACGATTCCACACACCAAATTGCCTCCCCATCACGCTACTAAAGCTCTTTCAGTTACGATTTTGGGTAAGAAAATCTAACCCTAATGTCGTTGTAGAGATCTAGGTTGATTGTTCATCAAACTAGCTAACCTACTACGTCATTTAGGTGCCCGATGTTCCGTTTTCGGAAACGTAGAGTTTGGACCGAGTTTGAGTCGAGCATCTTGATAAAAAGTGCGGACTATAAATGATTAAGTTGTGGTTATCAATACTTTCAATGTTAGCTAATGATTTATGTTTGACTTGATTGATGTCGTATTGTCTTAGATACGCCGATTTCGGTATAATGTACATGTACGAACTATGTTGAGCAAAAGATGCATCTCATGTGTTTGTTGAAATGTTTGAATGAACATTTAAACATGATTTGTGCATGGCATGACTACTGATATAGGATTTATCATTGTCATATGCATGTTGACCTCTCTGTATAAGGAATTGCTAAAATATATGTTGTAACTAACCTTGTCAATATATTTGGTGAATTATAGTCTAAGTGTTTGATGAATTGTCTGAGCGAGAAATTTTTGATGATCTGTATTTATTAAGGGTATTAAGATAGGATTCTTAAATACCTCATTCATATGTATATTTTCTTTCATGTAATCATATTTGCATCTACGCAATTTATGGATAAAATGCAAGTGTTTGGTAATATGATCAATGTATTTGATGAAATGCTCAAATGAGGAATTTACTTAGATTGTTTGTTAAATGCTGAAATGATTATCACATGTGTTTATCTACTGCATTTGAGTAAGATTGGGGCTTCAACGTAGCCCAGGCAATCGGTAACAGTCCCTGTTCAGGTGGCCGAATTTGTATCTCCACATTGGGTATACTTGATGAATCCGAGTCGCACGATGATTGCCGACAATGATTATGCCACCAGGGGTACTTATGCGCTCCATGTCGATTAAGTCAGTGTGTGCTCATACCAATCGAACTTTCCTAACAAACCGATTTACCTATTGTGTGTTTACCATGTATGGATACTACTACTTGAATCTAAGGTACCCCTCACCAATGTAAAGGCCCACGTTAATTCTGATACCATGATCCGCTAAGACTCATGAGCCGGGCATGGTGGTATGGGACACCGTGTTTGAGATGTCAGCCTACGTTGGGTTGACGAGCCTTCTCGTAGTGACCAGTGAGTAGTTAAGACTCGAGAGTAAGGCATGGTGGTATGGGACATCGTGTTCATGTTGTCAGCCTATGCTGAGGTGACGAGCCTCCTCGTAGTAACTGCGAGTATAAACTTTTGAATTTTCCTATCGACTGCTTTTCATTAGGAGTGATGACCCTACAACTTGCCTATCGTATGTGCTTAAGTAGAGTGACAAACCTAGATGTATCCTTTGGTTCGGGTCAATGATATAAAGGGAGGTACCATAGCTTCCCAAATATACTGTATAAATAAGCTTAATTAATTACTTGGCTAACATAACCATGCATCGCACTGCATTAGTTAGGATGTGCTTTAAAGGTGATAAAGTTACACTGGAGGAAGTGATGTCATATGTGAAATAGGTTGTCGGAGTCGCTTGTGAGGGGGCTTTGATGCGAGGGCATTCATCATTACTTGCACTCCATTCCTGCATTAACAAGAGTAGTTAGGAAGTGATTGTTATGTTGCTTTATCATTACTGCTTGATTAACTTGATAACATGTTAACTTTTGCCTTACAGTACCACTGAGCTGGCCACTCACTCCCACTCTGGGACGGTATTTTAAAACACCAACCATACTCTAGTTTAGATGCAGGTGCTGATGAAGTCTATGCAATGGAGCAGGACTTTATAAATGAGGAGGAGGAATTCTCCTACTTTCAATTATTGGGAGGGTCGATGTAGACCTCATGCTAATACGCAGTGAACACTGGGGTATTTGGCTTAGTTAGACACCTTACATTTTCACATTTTGTATATTTTAAAACAATACATGTATATATTGAGCCCGGTTACATACTCATACTTTGGAGGTTCTGAAACACTTACATGCTTAAATATATATGTTTCAGACTTCCGCTTGGTTAATTTATTTATATCCGAAGTATGATATGTTGTATTTGTATACTCTCACTCATGCTTAACTCATTAATATAGATGAAATCTGAACATCATCATCCATACTGCAGAAGTGATGTTCTGAATCTCGGGAGTAAAGCTTTGCTCCACCCTCAAAATTCAGGACGTTAAAAGTTGGTATCAGAGCATGATTTGGATTAAACTGGACTTGGGTTATCAGTAACACGACGCATTTTGATGCACTCTGACTTAGGAAGGCAGCGATAGAATTTAAAAACCACATTAGAATCCCAAAGTTTCGCCGACGGGCGAGACCAAGTGCTATAGTTTAGTCCACAACGTGTTATAGACCACATGAATTGACCCAAGTTGCCTTATGGCCATCAGTCAATGGGTTTGAGTCATTAGTTGACGAATTTCAAACTTGAAACGGATCCAAATGGCATGAATATGCGTGCATTGGACCATGAAAATGGATCATACGGTCCTAAGACCCCAAATCATGAAGTTCGGTGGGGCCCAAGGGATCCCACGGACCAAAACATGATCGGTTGCACGCTACTACCGGCCGACCATGGTGGGTCCCTCCCACATGTGGAGGGCCCCTTTAAACCCTCCTAACACCCCTTTCCATTTATTTTTTCTATTTCCTACCCCTTTCCCTGTTCTTTCTTGAGATTTTTCCCAAATCATTAATACATTCACCGCTGCCTTCGTATCCCTCTCCTTTTCTCTTCCTATCACTATTTCACCCCTATCTATCATCCTTTGTATTTTGCATTTCAATATATAACAATTTTTCGTCGGATGTCCCACCAGACGATGGTAGCGGCAGAAATCTCTCTCTCTCTCTCTCTCTCTTATTCTCATCACGTCTTCAGGGTGCTTAGGTGCTGGTAATTCTATCGCGCCAACTTTTAGTAGTTGGTTCATCATAGGGACAACATCTTCCCTATCGAACGCTAGCCCTTCGTGAGAATTGAGCGCTATAGGCCTTTTTCACTGAATCTACTTCTAGGCTGGTTTAACTCTTTCTTTTATTCCGACCTTTTCCACCCTGAGTCTCTTGTTTCTTGACTTCTCTTTTCATGATCCACAGTATTCACGATCATCTTGCTGGGTCCCCTCCTAGCTGTCTCATAGTGAAATGCTGGCATCTTCCGAGTCATCAACTCTTAAGGCATGGGCCTTAGTGGCCAGGTCATGAAAAGTCTTAATATCGGCACTAGTGAGCCTAAACGCGATTCCCATTTCCATGGAATTTAGGCACATCTTGACCTATTCTTTTTCTTTCGGCAGTTGCCTACAAGAGGTTCCCAATGTCTTCCATCTGTCTATAAACTTCTCCACTAGTTCCCCTTCTCTCTGCCGTGCTGAAGCCAATTTCATGATGCTGACATCGCGCTCTGAAGAGAAGAAGTTTGACATAAAGGCATCCTGCATCTGCTCTCAAGTGCGTATCAATCCTAGAACCAGACTAGAATACTATCGGAACGCTTTACTTCTCAGAGATGATCCAAACAATCATAGGCAATACTATGGTATCATAGAGAAATTCCCCATGCTAGTAATAAAGTGCATCAAATGTTCCTCCGGCGACCCCTCTCCATCAAACTTTTAAAAATCTGGGTGCTTGAAGTTAACTAGGAACGGGACATCCTCTACTTCCCGTGGATATGGCATCTAATATCTGAACCGGCCAACATTCTTGTGCTCCCTTTCTATTATGACAGCTTCCTCAATAACTTGCCTCACTTCTTCTTGTGTTACAATTCTTACTGGTAGGACAGAGCTAAGTGATCCTGCCCCCGGTGGTTGAAAGCCTTTGGATTGCTTCTCTTGCCTATTCATTGTGCCCATCATCGGGGGAGCCGCCATTTGGGTTACATTGTATGCGAGGGTCGCTAATGCTTCTCTGAGATTTCTACACTCCTCCATCAGCGTTCTTTGTGCTTGCACCATTTCGTTCATGCGGTCCTTTGTAGTCAGCATGTTTTCCTAGTTTGCTTCGGCCATATGTACTGTGGCTTCTCCGCTTCCTGGTAAGCTGTAGTCGAAGTGGGACGAGAATATGTTGACGTAATGGACTTACAAAGAGGGGAGAAGATGGAGTGTCATCTGACTTCCCTATACTTCCGCTGCCACTGATCGATTGGGGTGATACAGAAATCGGTGAACCTACAAGTAGTGCTTTATCTTTTTGCCCTTTTTTCCATCTGACTCTTAGGGCAACCAAAGCTGGGAAATCATGCAACATTAATTGCAGAGTTGTTTGCCCAGGATATATCGTAGGAGGGGCGAGTTCAAGGTTCTTCTTAGTAGCGTTATGTGTTATTGGTCCCCTAACTCTTGGCGAGGGCGAGCTCATTCTAAGGCTTCTTGCATTTTGAGCTCTCATCTTATGAGACATTACAACAGTCCAATCCTGGTCATCTTTCGGTGCCTGAGCCAATACAGACAGAACTCCAGCCATTGTCCGGGTTAAGTCATTTTTTTTTGCGGGAGGCTAAGTCTTGTGCCTCGGAGACTGGTTTGGCACGTATTCCACTACAAATTTGGTTGTAGTGAAATAGAAATTCACTTTTCTGATAGAGATTGCTATTGATTGTAGTTTACCGTTTGATCTTTTCACCTTCAATATAAAACATAGGATTAAATCATAATCAGTATTTGAAAGGGAACGTAATCTATCTGAGAGATGAAGGGGAGGATGGGGAGGATGTTCCCACTGAGAGTCGCCATTTTGGCATCGAAAAGATGCCAAACTACAATGAAAGTTCTATAACACTCTCAATGTTACTATCAAATAAGATAAAATTCCCCAGCAGAGTCGCCATTTTGTTTCGAACAAGAAACAAAAGCATTTGATTTGGGGGAATTATCTTATTTGAACATAACAGAGAAAGTATATGAAGAACAATCATCATTTTATTAATAATGAGTTCATTTGCATCCTCTAATATCTCTTGATTCTAAGATAGATCATTTAAAATATAGAAATTGACAAAGTTCGAATGTCGAATCTGAATATCAAATTTGACAGCATTTCGACTTGTGCTTTGATCATCTCTCTAGGAGGAATGTTATGCGGGTTTGATCATCTAATCTTCTCCTTTTGAGCTTGTCCCTTATGCAAAAGGAGAACTTGAAGTGTTGAAGATCAAACTTGACAATTTCGACAGCTGTAACGTCTCGAAAAAATCTATATAAAGACCCTAGTACCACCTCAGGTAGAAATCCCTAAAGACTGTATACTGTGGAAATTAGACGAAAACTAATTAAGTACTAAACTAAATTAATCGATGGATTAGCTTGAACCACTATTTATACAAATGACAAGACCCAAAACCATTAAAATCACTAACTCAACATTACTTGAAAACTTCAGGAAAATCCCATAACCTAGTTGCTCTTGGGAGCACATTGAAACTCCTTATCGAACCTGGATCGCGCGTCGAAAGTCTGATGACCACAAAATTATAGGGTTACAACCGTCTTATTGGGCTTGACAACTATCATGGGAATTGAGCCCAAAAAGTATCTAGAAACGCACAACTTGAGCCTTGAGTGAAGTATGTGAGAAACACGAATATCTTTAGAAAATGAACCCAAACTCAAGTGAATTGGACTGTTTGCTTGCAGTCGAAATTGAAGACTTCAGACCATCAGTTTGGTCAAACTATGCCCATGGATTAGGGAAATTTCCCTGCACCTACCGGTATACTTATGGCCCTGATCGAGGGACGACGACGTTGATCTGATACGAGTCTTTCACGGCCGATCAGTTTGTCAGATCCCACCATAAACACAGTCCTAGCATAGATCTATTGTCAGGGAACTTCATGACGTTGGTAAGAAATGGACCTTTTCAAGGGCCTTGTTTGTCAAAAACAGGCACCCTTTGGCTATAACCTAAGTATACCATGGCCCTGGGGCCATTGACATCACTTCTGGGCCTATATAAGGATGTTAAACTGTCCCTCTCTTATTCCATACGAATTTCTCTAACCCTAGGAGAGAGAAGAGAGAAAAGGAGATAAAAGAGTAAGGAGAGAAGGGAGATTCATGAAGATCGTTGCTGGGATCTTTACCCACGGCTCCACGCGCCGTTTCGCCTCCCTACCATCACTACACGAACCTTTATAACTATGATTTGGGTAAGGAATCCTAACCCTAACCTTGCTTTAGAAATCCAAATAAAGTAATTAGTGAAATAGCTAACCTATTTCTTGATTTAGGTACTCATTGTTCTGTTTACAGTAACGTAGGATTCGAACCGCGTCCGAATCAAGTATTCTGACGAAAGGTGCGGACTATAAACATTTAAGTTATGGTTTTCAAAGCCTTCAATGTTAGCAAGGATTTGTGTTTGACTTGATTGCTGGCATATGATGTTAGTTGCGATGTTTTGTAATAAACTATACATGTGTGAACTGTGTTGAATATAAAATGCATTCCATGTGTTTGTTGAAATGTTTGAATGAAATTGAAATTATGATTTGTGCTTGCCATGAATACTAATCTAGAATACATGTTTGTTGTATGTATGGCAACTCCTTTATGAAAGGATTTGCCATAATATACTCTATTACTAATTTAATTCATGTATGTAGTAAGGTGTAACCTAAGTGTTTGATAAAATGTCTAAATGAGAAATTGTTTAATGAATTGCTTTTAATGAGGGTGTTGAGATAGGATTCTTAGCTACCTTATCCATATCTATAGTTTCCATCATGTAATATAAATTGCTACTATGTGATTTATGGATGAAACACATATGTATAACAACATGTTCAATGTGTTTGATAAAAATGCTCAAATAAGAATTATGTTTGAATTGTTTGTTAAATATTGTTATGATTAGCATATGTGTCTACATTGCATTGGAGTATGATTGGGACTACTACGTAGTCCACGCAATCGGTAATGGTTCCCAATTGAGTGGCCGAACTAGTTTTGCCACATTGAATACGTTTGATGAATCCGAGCCGTACGGTGATTATTGACAGCGGTTAGGCCATGTGGAGTGCTTATGTGCTCCGTGTCAATTAATTCAATATGCGCTCATACCAATCGAACTTGTCGAATAACCCGATTGGCCTATTGTGTGTTTACCATGTATGAACACTACTGCTTAAATCTAAGGTACCACTTACCAATGAAAAAAAAATCATTTTAACCATGGTACCAAGATCTGCTAAGACTCATGAGCCGGGCATGGTGGTGTATGGGACACTGTGGTCGAGCTGTCGGCCTACGCTGGGGTGACGAGCCTCCCCATAGTGTCCAGTGAGCAACCCAAACTCGTGAGCCGAATATGGTGGTGTATGGGACACCGTATTTGAGCTATCAGCCTATGTTTAGGTGATGAGCCTCCCATAGTAACCTCGAGTATAAACACTTGAATTTACCTATCCACTATTTTCATTAGGGGCGATGCCCTACAACTTGCCTATCATATGTGATGAATTAAGATTGACGACCCTAGATGGATCCCTGATTGGGTTAGTGATATAAAGGGAGGTACCTTAGCTTCCCGAATCTGCTATACGAATAAGCCTAATCAATTACTTAGCTAACACGACCATGCACCGCATTGCATGTGCTTTAGCGAGGAAGTCCGTATTTAGGGAGTTTGTCATGCGTGATCGTTAGATAAAGTCACTGAGGGAGTGCAGGCGAGGGCATGCATCATTACTGCATACCATTCCTGCATTAACAAGAGTAATTAGGAAGTGATTGTTGTATTGCTTTATCATTACTGCTTAATTGAATTGATAACATGTTAACCTTTGCCTTATAGTACCACTGAGTTGATCACTCACTCCCACTCTGGGACGGTATTTGAAAACACCAACTAGACTCTGTTTTAGTTGCAGATGACGATGAGGCTTACACGACGGTGCTGGATTTCTTAGACAAGGAGGAAGAGTTCTCCTACGTGCAGCTCTCAGGCAGGTCTGTGTAAACCTAAAGCTGTGTCTCTAGGATTATAGGGTTATGGAATAGTTGGACACTTTATGTTTTGCTATTTTGCAAATTTTGGAAACAATACATGTAAACATTCAGCCTAGTTACATACTTATACTCTAGAGGTTGTAAATCGCTTACTTGTTCAAATATGTATGTTATAGTCTTCCGCTGGCTTAATTAAAGTACCTCTAGAGTATGATATGATGTTTTAGTATAATCCCACTCATGTTTAATGCACTAATATGGACAACATTTAAACATCATTATCTATGTTGCATAAGTGATGCGTTAGATCTCGGGAGTTGAGCTTTGCTCGTCCCCCAAAATTCGGGGCATTACAGCAGCATTTCGGCCCTGTTCATCATTAGTTGTATAACAGCCTGGTTGCGCAGCCCACGCAACCAACTTCTCTCCCTTCTCTTACCTTCAACTTCCTCTAGAGCTCTGACATTCTTTCAAAATTCTTCCGACCCCCAAATGAGAGGGGGAGTGGGGTATTTATAGGCCTCCACATGTGTGAACCCTCGATCTTTCTGCCATGGGGCCCACCTTGTATCAAATCCAATCATCCATAACAAAATGTTTCTAATCTTGTTTATGCGACCCACATAACATGCTAAGTTGCTTGCACGACCCACGCAGCCAACTCTTTATTGCTCAACACATCAAGTCATTTGCGCGACCTGCGCCACCAACTATTGTGCGCAACCACTTACTACGTCATTCAATTTTCTTCTTTCTTTCTCATTTCGTCATTTCTCCTCAAATCTTTTATCCCTTCATACATTACCTAAAATATGATATCTTGTTAGAAGACCCAGCGTAGAGATAGAAAATCAAGCAAAGATCGAGCAAATTCATCATATGTAGCGAAATGTTGTATAGAAAATCCTACAATGAAATGCTGTTACATTGCTTGGATGAATAAGAAGCAGGCCAGATGTTATGAGAGGTGCACCCTAGAGAATGTGGGGTGCATTAAGCTGGTTGAAATTTATTTCATCCGATACATCGAATGGGGTATTATTGGCCTATCATGTTAAAAAATGAGATAAATTTTGCAAAGCGATGTCACGAATGTGAGAAGACCTATCATTTTCTCCATTCGAGCAGAAGTGAGAAGCCAATGGCCCTAAAAAGCCCGTGAAGGCCATCATATGCATACCCATGCGAGCCGTGGACGAAGCCAGCAACTGAAAGTCCTAAAAGGGCCAAAAGTCCACAACAACTAGTCACGTGTAACACCCATGCCGTCTTATAGCTTTCTGACAGCGTCATGGGAAAAGGATGAAACTACCCTCTCGTGAATGGGTCCTACCTTGTAGGCGAAAAAAACGTGGGCTGCAGTGTGAGCTCTTTGGCCATGTCCATAAATAGGCCAACCGTGCATAAGACCCCCTAGATCTCTGGCTTGATTTCAGTAGTAACTCATGAGGAAGGGCCTAAACCTACCCATCGATGGACTGAAGGCCCTAGATCTGGTACCCCAAAGGTCGACTTGTACGCCTCGTGAACTCTAGAGAGTTACTAAGGCCAACCCTATGCATAAATCCAACCGAGTTCACGGCCACAGTAGCTTCACTGGGCCCCTCTAATGGATCACGGTTTGTGAACTCACTAGGCCGTGAGAAGTCCAGTGAACTCCTAAGAGTTACATAGGTTATCACGTGAGACCCGACTTCACTACTCAAGAGTCTAAAAAATTGTGGGCTCCACTACTCAAGAGTATAAACTATGTGTGATTATCTGACTGAATTGAAACTTAGTACCACCAACTAAGTTGAGAATCATATAGGAAATCACTTACTAACAGTTATAAAAGATGCTTAAATAAAAAGTAGAATGCATCAATCAAAATATCACATAAACACAGGCATAAGTATAAAAAGAAAATTCAAAAGAGACAATTATTTCCAAGAACATCACAAAATACTTGTATAGGTTGCAATTCAAAGAGTACTAGTAATAACAAAAGAAAATACAGCAAAGTTTCATCTCTCATAATTCTCCTACGATGCTTAATGTTGCTAAGTGTTGTTGCAAATTTTCCTAAAGATGAATTGAGCAGCTACACTTTCTAATTTGGCATTTGAAATAATTCTAGTAGGATCTGGAATGCCAACTAACGTTTTCTCCAATGAAGCAATTAGCTCTTCGTTCTTGGCTAGTTCAGATTGCTCGGCGTGTAAAGAATGAAGGTTGGATTGTATCTTTTCCAGTACTCTCTTGGTGTTCAAATCTTCCTCCAAATCTTGCTTCTCCAACTAGATGATCTCTTACTTCAAAAGAGCAATTGCTTTCGCAAGGATAACTGTTCTTGGTCATGACGAGAGATGATGAGAATAATCTGGGAAACCTTCTCTCTGGAAGATGCTAACTACTTCCCATACTCCAAGATTTTTGGCGGAACAACTATAGTTTTGGCTGACTTTATAGAAACTATTGAATAATGAAATCTTATGAGAGCATCGCGCACAGAAGAAACATTGACTTTGGCCATCCTTGCAGCACTATCTAGAACATTTATGGCAACTGCTAAATCCGACCATTGATTGGGGTCTTTAAACATTTCAACGACTGCCGACATGGAGTTCCTAATCAATGTTAACTTGTATCTGGGAATCTTCTCAAAAGATAACATATTCGACAAGGTGGCAACAAAACTGGAACTAGCTATTCAGCTCTGAGGTAAGTTCCCTGTTAAAAAAATGAAAAGGTAAAGTTATAGCAGAACCGTAAATATAAATAATAAGGGAAATGTAAACAAGGAAGGAAATATACCTTCTGGAGATTGCATTTCTCTGGTAAGAGGAAGACCAAATCCTACCATCTCAGCAAAAGAAGGAGCTCTAGCCTCGGTGCTTGAATTTATGGTAGTGGGAGTCAGCAGATTAGTTGGCTCCACTGGAAAAACAATTCTGCTAGCCACTGTCCTTGGGGGCACTAAAGAAGCTAAAGAGACCCTCGGGGAAGCTACTGGTACAGTGGGAGGAAAATCCACATAGGAAGTACCCTCCATCCTAGTACTTGCAATATGAGCACCTAAAATAAAATATATAATACCATATAAGAAAAGAAAATGATGATGAAAGAAAGAAAAGCAAATAAAGAATAAAAGATTCTCTTACTTGGCGAATATCCATATTTGCCATAGTCCAGGGGTTCATCTTCTCCTTCCTCCACCATTGGTGAAGTCCTTGCAGGGACAGTGGTATCAAGAACAACTTCAAAAGTTGAAGAGACTTGTTCTTCATTGCAAAAACACCCTCCATAGCAATGTCTTCTTTGCCATTAATGTCGACTTCTCCTTCCTCATAGTCATCATCTTCATTCTCCCCTTTAGTCTCATATTCACCAAAAGTGGTATCACTGCCAAAAAATAGGGCAACGCAGACGGCTAAAAACCGTCGGCAATGACCTTCTCTGATGACTTTTAGCCGTCGTAAGGTCCGTCGGTAAAGGGACACTGACGGCTAAAAACCGTCGGCGTTTCCGATGGCTAAAAATCGTCGGCGTTCTCAGCCGCTAAAATCCATCGGTGATTCTCATTAATTAGAAAAATAATAAGAATTTGGATGATATATTTGATTTTGATTTCTTCCTTTTCGTGTAGACTTACCTTCTCAAATAAGTCGATTCATTAGGGCTTTGGAGAAATTGGTATATCTAGTTATGGATGTGTATTAATCAACGCACACATCCAAAACTAGATATACCCATTTCTCCAAAGCTCAGAAAAGGAAGAAATCAAAATCAAATATATCATGATTGGATATATGCTTTAAAAAAAAAGGAAACAAGAGAGTAGCAACAGTAATAGCTTTTTTAAAGGGGTTTGGATAGAGAAAACCAAGAGGTGGACATGGAAAACTAACATAATCCTAAGGGAATAGAAAATTGCAGATCCCAGTAGTAATTCTATTGTTTTGTTTGGAGAATAGTTCTCCCTCGAAATGTTAAAAGTCCAAACGTCAAATGGCTCTCTCAAGAGTCAAGACCTTGGAAATCTATATTTAATAGGCTCTCTAAAGAAATTGATTATCCATGTTTTTTGAGGAAAAAAATGTGGAAGTGGAAAACAATTTTCCATAGCTACACAAGACTGCATCTAAGATCAACATCATACACATAGCACAGCTCTAGGGCAATTGATTGACCAGGTGGGCCCTTAGACTAAGGGGATGCAACTACAAAATTGCAGATATACCCACTTGAAAATGGATGATCAAGGAAAAGAAGGTAAAAAATGCTCCTATCATTGCCTGTGGCAGTACATGAACAGTCTGATTGCCCTTTATGTGTGCCATGTGCATGGTGCAAGTGTTGGAGACATGATTGTTGTGCAAGAAAAACAAAAATAATATATGATTCCCCATCATATGAGTGTGCATGACAATAAATCCACCAATAAAAATTGATGAAGAACAAACAAAACATTGAATTTACTTGAAAGACAACAAATGCAGAGAAATTCCTGAAACTAAATGGTAAAATGCTTCATCTAATCCACTTTACCTAGAAAGAAGAATTGCTTGAGGAACAAAAGGAGCATATGCCGTCTCCCTCTCAGCAGCAAGCCGCTAAGCTTTCTAAAACTCTTTTAGAACTGCTTTGAAATCTTTTGCAAGCTTTGCATCAACTATCTTTTTGCTGGCTTGCATTTAGATAGAAGCTCAATGTATAAACATAACATTAATAACAAAATAGAATTTTTATGCTTAAAACTGAATGATAAGCGAAGGCTGACAAAGATGCCCATCAAGTGTGGGAAAATTCACTTCAAAGCGAGGCTAAATTCAGTTTTTGACCTCATTTCTCTATCAACCAAAGCTAACAATATCATAATCCACAAATGATTGAGCTTATGCATATTTCACCCATTTAACATTCATCAAGACAACAATTAGCACAATATCAACAAAACAATTAATGGTCTATTTAAAGTTTTCAAAACAAACTATGTCTTCCTATCCTAGCCTTCCACATGAACTGTTTCAGTAAGGTCCCCTTCTGGACTGATCATATGTCTTCCTTTCCTAGCCACATCTTCTGGCAGATGTCTACAACACCAACCTCGTAGGCCCTTTTCTTGCAATGAGCCCAAATTCCTCCCTAGGAAGTTTCCCTGCAATGGGCTGAGAAGCATAGCTGATTCGGTAAGTGGCACAGCATTGAGATTGTACTGCTTGGTGCCGTAGAGTGCTGCAGAACTAGGCCCTCTATTTGTTGAAGGCTTGAACCTTTATAAATGTAATGACCCTGGAAATTTTGTGCTAATCTTTCCTTAGTAGTTGTTTTGGGGTAATTAGCGCTATACTCGATTGCTTATGAAATTTGCATCAATCACTTTAAATTGTATCTGCATGACTCAAAACATGTAAATTAGTTAGCGCTATGTTACTCTGAAATCTGGGATCCATCGCTAAGTCCAGTTGTTCTGGAGAATTTTTGGAAGTTCTGGATCGGACCTCGACCGCGCGTCAAAAGTCCGATAGCGATGATCTTAGGCTGCTGCGGTCACCATGTTGGGCTTGACCATCACCTCAAAAATCAAGTCCATGTGATGTTCTGGGTCGATTTGATTGAGTCTAGAGTGAAGAGTGTGAGAACGGTTAGAAATTTATTAAGCTTTTATGAAATCTGAGTCGTGTCGCTTGCGCGACGATTTTAAGCTATCTGACCGTTGGATTCTGACCCAATTTCACCCTCTAATTAGGGAAGGTGGCCCAGGCATGTCCTTATGCTTGTGGACCTGATCGAGATTCTGTGACCGTTGAATTGAGTGTGGTCCGCCACGGCTGATCTGAAGATCCGGTCGGTAACCTAGATCCATGGTCAGTGAGCTTAAGTCCGACCTTTCGTGGTAATAGTCCCACCAGAAGTGCTTCGTTGGATCGCGAGAGGCCAGTTTTGGTTATACCCTAAGTATACCTTGGCCCTGGGGTTATTTTCATCAATGTTAGGCCTATTTATAGACCTTCAAACCCTAGCTCTCCTTTCCATACGAATTTTCTCTAACCCTAGCTTGGAAAGAGAGGGAAAGTGAGAGAGGTGTTGGTGAATCATCCTAGATTCTTTCTTGTTCTTCTTCATCCTTAAACCTTTACTTTGAATCGTTATTCTGACGATTCTGAGTTCATCTTTGGGTAAGTTAACCTAACCCTAATCTGTGTTAGAGCTTAGAATAGTCTTGGTGTTGTTGTAGCTCATTTCTATTCTTGCCTTAGGTTATTCTGTCGCCGTTGACAAAGACAACTCGTCCGAAATCAGTTCGGTGTTCTTTTCTGGCTTAAGGTGCGGACTTTAAGTGTATAGGTTATGGTTTTCAAGGCTTTCAATGCCAGTGAATGATTTATTCTTGCTATGGATGAGATTTCACATGCCAAATGTTATGTTTACTTTGCGTTCCTGATATGCATGTGTTATTTTGAGATTTGTGTATTCTATGTGTATGTATAAAGTACCGTATGCATATAAAATATGAACCTGTGTTTGCCATGATTATTTGCCATGTACTTATGCTAGATGTATGTGCGACAACTCCTTGATAAAAGGAATTGTCCAAATGTGTGTATTTCAACATACGTCATATATGTTGTTTTATGTATTCTAAGTGTTTGTAGAAATGTCTGAATGATCTAAAGTGTGATATTTGAACCTAGTATGGGCGTTGAGGAGCGATTCTCAACTCCCCCACTAGTGTGTATGATTTCCTTCTTGCTGGTTACATTCCTTGTTGTTTAAGTTCAAGCATTACTTATGCTTACATTTATGTTAAGTTGATGTTCTTCAAATGCTGGAGTACCACATGATTGAAGTTGTTCTTCCATTACTGTTCTACATTTAATACGAATATCTGTTGTAGCATAATGTGTTTGGGACTATGAATAGTCCAGGAAATCGGTAATCTGCCTTAAGGTTGTGGCTGAGATTGCTTTCACCACAACGGCCGTAATTAGACGAACCGAGCCGTATTAGAGTTGGCGGTAGTGGTTTGGCCATGTGGAGTGTTTGCGCACTCTATGTCGTTCGACCCAACGTGTGCTCGTGCTAGTCGAGTTCGTCAAGTAACCCAATTGTCTGATGTATGTTCACCATGTATGGACGCTACTATTTGAATCTAGGGTACCGAACTTACCGATGAAATCCTGATAACCATGGTACCTTGATCCGCTAAGACTCATGAGCCGGACATAGTGGTATGGGACACCGTGGTCGAGCTGTCGGCCTACGCTGGGGTGACGAGCCTCCCCATAGTGACCAATGAGCAACCGAACTCGTGAGCCGATTATGGTTGTATGGGACACTATATTCGTGCTGTCGGCCTACATTGATTGGTGACGAGCCCTTTGTAGTGACCTCGAGCATACCTAGCTACCGCATTGAGGTGACGAGCCGAATTATGGTAATAAAGGTGTGATAGGCGTGCATTGATTGGTGACGAGCCCTTTGCAACGACCTGAACCCATATGATTGTATGAGATGTCTAGGACTAACGACCCTAGAATGGATCACTGTTTGGATGGTGATATGAGGAAGATACCTTAGCTTCCCAACCCTTATATATGAAAAGGACTAATAACAACTTGGAAATCATGTTCATGCACCGTATTTGCATGTGCTTTGTAGACGTGGCACACTTTGAGGTGGTGTCATGCGTAACATAAGATGAAGACGCTGAGGGTGTACGCGCGAGGGCACGCATCATTCTGCATACATCCCTGCATTAACAAGAGTATTTAGGACATGTTTAGTTATTTTGCTTTATCATTACTGCTTGATTGAACTGATAACATGTTAACCTTTGCCTTATTGTTCCACTGAGTTGATCACTCACTCCCACGTTCTGGGGCAGTGTTAAACACCCACCAGACTCTGTCTTAGGTTCTGATGTTGCTGATGTTGATGTGACTTCTGAGGCAGAGTGGGAGATGGATGATGATGAGGCTGCTTTCTCTTTTATGCAGTTTTCAGATGGGTTCTAGTGAGCCTTGTTCTGATGCACAGGATGCTGGGATTTCTTTTGGGAAATTAAATGATGTAATCTAATACTTGTAATTTTGATAAGTAACACTTTCATTACGACCTGGTATGTATATGTACTTCAGGGATTTGCACTTGCACACATATATTTCTATAAGTCTTCCACTTGCTTTCTTCACTTATCCTTGAATTATATCTATGCTTTGGCTTAATCTATTCCATGTTTTATGCACTAATACAGTCAACATACATCCATCATTAAATATGTTGCATAAGTGATGTTTCGAAACTTGGGAGCTGAGTTATGCTCGGCCCCTGAATTTCAGGGCGTTACAAGTTGGTATCAGAGCATGATTTAGATTAAACTGGACCTGGGTTATGGTCACACACCACACGCTATCGCCACTTTAGTGTATTTGGGTGCGTGTCTATCGTAGATTGTGTGTTTGCCCTCCGTAGCTTCTATCGGTGAAAGTTTCCTGAAAACGTTCGCCGAGATCGAGTCTGTGCTCTCTCCTGATCACACACAGAGACCCGAAACCTTTCCTAGACCATCTATTAATGAGTCTAGATGGTCTATCATCCCATCTTAACCCTTAAATTTTTAAGAAATCTTTATTTAAATTAGATTTCTACTCGAATGGCCCGATAGGCGTCGAACCAAGCAAAGGGGCCGATCGAGGCATTTCCAATGGGGCCCAGGGGGGACCCACATCATTTGAGAGCTGGGGGACCAGGAAGACCTCGCCCAAACGGTGAGGCATCGCCGGATAATCCAGAGACCGGCGATGCCATCGTCGGCTCGGCGAGGCCTCGCCGATCAGCGGGCCAGGCCGGGAGGGCCGGCACGGGCCGACACATGTTTGGCCTTGTGTGGCCCACCCCTCCATGGTTCGATGGTTTAAACCCCTCCTAAGACCTATTTCCTTCATAACTCTCCCTCCCAAGCTCTCTTTTCTTTCAAGTTTCTCTCCAAGCTTCTCCAAATCCTCCCCAAATCTTTCTCTTCTTTCATTTTCGTGCAAACCCCATCACCCCATCTCAAAACTTCACCTCCCTTTGCTGTTTCCCTTTTCTTTTCTTCTCATTTGAGCTCTCACATTCTCTTTTGGGCTCTCAAGTGTGTGGAAGCTTCACCATCTTCCTATTTCTCTCTTTCTTTCATTTCTCATGGCCCTCTTTGAGTTTATCACGACCATCTTTTCCATTTCCTCCCTTCTTTCTTTGATGGGGAAGAAGAGAGCGCCCGTGGATGAAGCCGGGCCTAGCCGCCCAACCCGTGCACGAAGGCCGAGAGTTGCCGCCGCAAGCATGTTCGTCACTCGTGAATTCTAGACCAAGCGGGACCTTAATCCTCGAGCTCCCATTGGTAGAACTTTGTTGGCGGAGCTATCACATGGAGTCTATGAAGGTCGTAGAGTCCTTTTTGAGGCTCATACTGACCCGCGGCTATTTGGTGAGTTTTTGTTGTTGGAGCGCCTGGAAGGGGCTGGTTGGAGTTCCTTGTTTGAGGGTGAGTATCGCACGAATGCTAGTACTGTTCGAGCTTTTTATGCCAATATTCATGATCCTTCGCTGGAGCCTCTGCAGTTCAAGATTCCTTGTGGTAGTGGTCGGGAAGCTACGGTCGACGTCGCTTTGATATCCCGACTCCTAAATGTGCCACTTGGTGAGGTGCATGCCAGCGAGAAGAATTTGAACAGTATGCACGAGAGGGATCGTCGCACCCGATCCTTGTGTGGTCGTCTGGTTGACTGGCAGCCGAATAGGAGTCTTCTGGCTACCAACATGACGGATGACTTCCGTTTGCTTCACCACATATGTACGTTCAATGTATATCCAAGGTGGAGCAACCGCAATGAGTGTACGCGCCTGATGATAGATTTCCTATATCAGGTGGGGCAAGAAGCGAAGTTGTGTGTGCTGACATACATCCTATGCCAGATTATTCTCATCGCTCGTTCGACTAGGAGGACCGAATCGCTTCCTTTTGGCCGCCTCATTTGTAAGCTTGCACATGAGTTTGGCTATAGGCTTGGAGCAGAGAAGCCGGTTCCTGTTCGTCAGATTGGCCTGACGACCCTTAAGCAGATGGAGATTGGTTCTGGTCGACATGCCTCAGAGAGTGAGGATGAGTCAGAGAGCGGTGGTGAAGAGAGTTATGCTATGGAGGTGCTGAGATTGAGGAAGAAGCAGAGCAGGACGAGGAAGAGGATGAGGCACAGGATACGAGTGATAGCTCTCCTCCTGTGGCACCAGAGCAGAGCGCAGATCAGACTGCCAGAGATGCCCGTATTGCTCGGCTTGAAGAAGGGCAGGCTGTTCTACGTCAGGATATTATGGATCTTCGAGGCCTTATGAAGCATAAGTTTAAGAAGGTGACTCGAACTCTGAAGTCTATCCTGTGTTGCTTACAGGATAAGGGTGTCCCGCCTCCATCTCCTGATTCCGACGAGTAGTTATCATTGTGGCAATCCTTTGCTTTGTTTGTTGTTTTCTTTCTATGTGTAGCCCTTGTTGGCTTTTGTAGTTGGAGTTGTTTGTAGTTGTTTGTTGTTGCTTGAAGTGTTAGATGTTGTAGTTCACATGCTTTCCTAGTCGTGATTCATGTAATGCTGCACTACTTGTATTGCGACAATTTTGATTAATGGAATGCATGTTGTTTATCTTTGGAGTTGTGCTGTGAATGCTGTGTAGATGGATTATGTAGACGTAGAATCTGACAGGTTGCATCCTCTGTTGAATGTAGGGATGCCTCCTAAGGGTTCGAAGACTTCGGCCCATCTCTCTTTGGTTGAGTCGCTTGCTGGGATTCCTCCCTTGAGCGATAGCCAGACGGATCCACAGGCGGGCCCGTCTCATGCCGATGTTGGGCCGACACCTATGGCTCCTCCAGTCACGCCCTCGGTTCCTAAGCCGAGTCATGCACCTTCGTCTGCTCCACCGTTTGATAGGTTTGAGCAGATGATGCTGTTGATGCAGCAGCAGCAGATTCAACAGCAGCAGCAGCAGCAGGAGTTCCTCTCTTCCATGGCTGGCATCTTTGCTCAGTCAGTGGGGACGACTCCACCTGCTTCACCTATGCCTCTATCTGGGAGCGCCAGTGCGAGCGGCACTTTTGAGCAATTCCAGTGCTTACGACCTCCTACATTTGCGGGTTCTCATAGACCTGAGGAGGCCGAGTATTGGATCGACCGCATCTCTAAGATGCTGAGACCACTTCATTGTTCAGAGGTTGAGCAGGTTGAGCTTGCCTCCTTCATGTTTGAGAAGGAGGTCAGTCTTTGGTGGGACAGTGTCCTTCGTACTGTCGAGGAAGGTTTTGTTTGGTCGTGGCAGGCGTTTGAAGCACGCTTCCACGAGAAGTATTTCCCGGTTATGAACCGACATGAGAAGGAGAGTGAGTTCCTTCGCCTCCGCCAAGGAGGGCTGTCGGTGACGGAGTATGAGAACTGGTTCACTGAGTTGGGTCGGTATGTGCCTTTGATTCTGGGTGATCAGCCGATGAGGATTCGGTGTTTTTCTGAGGGATTGAGACCTGAGATCCGATCGAAGATTTGCTGTGCCAGCATTTCTTATGTGGAGCTGGTGAGCATGTCCTTGCGAGCAGAGCAGGACAGGGATAGGTCATCCTGCATACGAGCACCGATGGCTCCTAGGCCGCGACCGGACTTTCAGGGTGCCCTTTCCTCGGTAAAAGGCAGCGACCAAATTCTCCTCCTAGGCGTTCAACGCCGCCCGCTCAGCAGTTGAGAGCTGATCTTCGCTGTTCATATTGTGGGAAGACGGGGCATTTAGACCGTTTTTACTTCTCTCGTATGCAGGTCAGTGGTTTTACTCCACTGCAGAGGATTAGCCGTCCGATGCCTCAGGTTATTTCTCCTCCACCTCTTCCTTCAGCGCCAGCTCATCCATCCTTCAGACCTGCAGTTCCTAGCTTCAGGCCACCTCAGTGGCCCATGGTTCCTCCGCCGAATCGTCAGCAGCAGGCTCGAGTTCATGCGCTTTCAGCTGAAGCGCCTATGTCTGACTTGGTGCCAAGATCCTTCGAGGTGACAACGCACATTGAAGGTATTCCTGTTTCTATGTTGGTGGATACAGGGTCCACTACTTCTCTTATATCTTATGCGGCAGTTAGGCGTTTGGGTTTGAGATCTGTTCCTATGCAAGGAGTGACGCTTACTACCGCTACGGGGATTTTCTCTGCTTTGGGCAAGCGTTGTATGGATTGTTTGGTCGATCTAGGGAGTGGATCGATCCGTGTTGATTTCTTTGTCGCACCCCTTTATCATTACGATGTTATTATGGGTATGGATTGGCTCACGAGGATACGAGCTGAGATTGATTGTGAAGCTAGATCAGTGACGATCCATGGACCTGAGGGCGAGACTGTTACTTTCCCAGTTCAGGTCAGTTACCCTTTTCGTATTGATTATTATTCTTCTCCATTAGAGAGTATGGCTGAATCGGCGTTAGTTAGCACGCCGATAGTTTGGGAGTTTGAAGATGTGTTTGAGTCGATTCCTGGATTACCTCCTTAGCGTGAGATTGATTTTGCTATCGACCTCATGCCTGGTGCGGCGCCCATTTCATTACCCACCAATGGTATGCCTCCGAGTGAAATGGAGGAGTTAAGGAAGCAGATATATGGTTTGCTGGATTTGGGTTTTATTTGGCCTAGTGTGTCTCCTTGGGGAGCACCTGTTTTGTTTGTGAAGAAGAAAGATGGTTCCTTGTAATTGTGTATTGATTATCGCAGGCTGAATTTGGTAACTGTGAAGAATAAGTACCCTTTGCCCAGGATTGATGATCTGTTTGATCAATTGAAGGGGGCACGGTACTTTTTGAAGGTTGATCTGCAGTCAGGGTATCATCAGTTGCGCGTCAAGGATGGAGACGTGTTGAAGACCGCTTTCAGGACTAGCTTCGGTCATTATGAGTTCCTTGTGATGTCGTTCGGTCTTACGAATGCACCAGCCATGTTCATAGATCTGATGAACAGGGTGTTTCAGCCATTCTTGTTCCGATTCGTCATTGTCTTTATCGATGACATCTTGATTTATTCGGCGAGCCGGGAAGAACATGAGGAGCACTTAAGAGCAGTTTTGGATACTCTTAGGAAGAATCAGCTTTTCACGCAGTTCAAGAAGTGTTATTTTTGGAAAGAGGAAGTCAAGTTCCTAGGACATGTGGTGTCCAAGTAAGGGATAGCCGTCGATCTTGCCAAGGTAGCTGCAGTGCAGGACTAGAAGCAACCTGGTTCAGTTACTGAAGTAAGGAGTTTTCTGGGTCTTGCAGGCTATTATCAACGCTTCATTCAAGACTTCTCGAAGATTGATAGACCGTTGTCGCAGCTGACACGGAAGGATTTGAAGTTTGCTTGGAATGAGAAGGCGGAGTTAGCTTTTCAGGAGCTGAAGGACAAGTTGACGTCCGCCCTTGTGCTAGTATTGCCAGAGTAAGGGGTTAAGTATATTATATATACTGACACCTCTCGCGTTGGCCTGGGTTGTGTCCTTATGCAGAAGGACAGGGTGATCGCTTATGCTTCGCGTCAGTTGAGGAAACACGAAGAGAATTACCTTACGCACAACTTAGAGTTAGCTGTTATATTCGCATTAAAGCTCTGAAGACATTACCTCTATGGTGAGGAGTTCGAGCTCTTTTGTGACCACAAGAGCCTTAAGTATATTTTCACATAGCGTGATTTGAATATGAGGCAGCACCAATGGATGGAAACATTGAAGGACTTTAAGTTCGATGTTTCTTACCATCCGGGCAAGGCGAACCTTGTGGCAGATGCGTTGAGTTGCAAGAAGGCTATTGAGTTTGCGGCTCCGCTGATGATAGCAGAGTGGGATATGTTGGAGTTCATGCGAGATTTTGAGCAGAAGCTTACTGTGGTTGAGTCGTATGAGGTTATCGCACACATTCGTGTACAGCCCCTTATCGACGAGAGAATCGTTGCAGCTCAAGCAGATGATGAGCTTTTGGTGAAGATGAGGAAGCAAGTTGGTACAGATGAGAACTCTGATTGGAGTATTAGTTCTGATGGGGGCCTACGATTTCGTGGCCGGTTATGTGTTCCTGACATCCCTGACTTGTGACGGGAGGTTCTCGAGTTAGCCCATAGTTCTAAGCTTGTGATGCATCCAGGTAGCACGAAGATGTATCAGGATATGAGGAGATCTTATTGGTGGGACAATATGAAGGTCCAGATTGCTGAATTTGTTTCTCGTTGTCTTATGTACCAGCAGGTTAAGGCAGAGCATCGCCGACCTCCTGGGTTGTTGCAGCCCATGCCCATAGCTGAATGGAAGTGGGACTTCATCTCTATGAATTTTATTTCTGGGTTGCTGAGTACGAGGAATGGATATGACTCTATTTGGGTGATAGTCAACCGATTAACGAAGTCGGCTTATTTCTTACCGATCAGAGTCATAAACTCTGCAGACGAGTTGGCTAGGTTGTATATCAAGGAGATAGTACGTCTGTATGGAGTTCCCCTGGAGATTGTGTCTGATAGAGACAAGCGTTTCACATCTATCTTCTGGACTCGTATTCAGGAAGCGATGGGTGTGAAACTGAAGTTCAGTACCGCGTTTCATCCGCAAACAGATGGGCAGACGGAGTGCGTGAATCAGGTCCTAGAAGATATGTTACGAGCTTGTGTTTTGGATTTCAAGGACAGTTGGGATGATTGTCTTCAGTATGCAGAGTTCGCGTATAATAACAGTTTCCAGGCGAGTATCAACATAGCTCCCTATGAGGCGTTGTATGGTCGCCCGTGCAGAGCACCGCATTGCTGGGCAGAAATTGGCGAGCGTAGTTTGCTTGGACCGGAATTGGTGCAGGTGACTTCAGAGAAAGTTGACATCATTCGACGTCGACTTCTGACAGCCCAGAGTAGGCAGAAGAGTTATGCTGATACGAGGCGTCGACCGCTTGAGTTTGAGGTTGGAGACCATGTTCTTCTGAAGGTCTCTCCTATGAAGGGAGTTCTGCGGTTCGGTAAGAAGGGGAAGCTACGCAGAGATTTATTGGTCCATTTCAAGTTCTGGATCGAGTGGAAGCGGTAGCATACTGCCTTGCTTTTCCCACACCTCTTACGGGCATGCATAACGTATTTCATGTTTCTATGCTGAAGAAGTACGCTCCTGATCCTTCGCATATTATCAGTTGGGAGCAAGTGCAGTTGAGTGAGGATGCCACTTATGTATTGCGACCGACGCGTATTCTCTACAGGAAGGAGCAGGTATTGCGTAGCAAGGTTATCCCTCTTGTGAAGGTGCTATAGACGCATCATAGTGAGGAAGAGGCTATTGGGAATCTGAAGCTGAGGTCAGGAAAAGATACCCTCAGATCCTTGAGGAATATGAGAAGGTATGAATTTCGAGGATGAAATTTTCTTTAAGGGGGCTAGATTGTAATGACCCTGGAAATTTTGTGCTAATCTTTCCTTAGTAGTTGTTTTGGGGTAGTTAGCGCTATACTCGATTGCTTGTGAAATTTGCATCAATCACTTTAATTTGTATCTGCATGACTTAAAACCTGTAGATTAGTCAGCGCTATGTTACTCTGAAATCTAGGATCCATCGCTAAGTCCAGTTGTTCTGGGGAATTTTTGGAAGTTCTGGATCAGACCTGGACCGCGCGTTGAAAGTCCGATAGCGATGATCTTAGGCTGTTGCGGTCACCATGTTGGGCTTGACCATCATCTCGAAAATCAAGTCCATGTGATGTTCTAGGTTGATTTGATTGAGTCTGGAGTGAAGAGTGTGAGAACGGTTGGAAATTTATTAAGCTTTTATGAAATCTGAGTCGTGTCACTTACACGACGATTTTAAGCTATCTGACCGTTGGATTCTGACCCAATTTCACCCTCTGATTAGGGAAGGTGGCCCAGGCATGTCCTTATACTTGTGGACCTGATCGAGATTCTGTGACCGTTGAATTAAGTGTGGTCCGCCACGGTTGATCTGAAGATCCGGTCGGTATGAAAACTCAGCTTGACCTAGATCCATAGTCAATGAGCTTAAGTCTGACCTTTCGTGGTAATAGGCCCACCAGAAGTGCTTCGTTGGATCGCGAGGGGCCAGTTTTGGTTATACCCTAAGTATACCTTGGCCCTGGGGTTATTTTCATCAATGTTAGGCCTATTTATAGACCTTCAAACCCTAGCCCTCCTTTCCATACGAATTTTCTCTAACCCTAGCTTGGAAAGAGAGGGAAAGTGAGAGAGGTGTTGGTGAATCATCCTAGATTCTTTCTTGTTCTTCTTCATCCTTGAACCTTTACTTTGAATCGTTATTCTGATGATTATGAGTTCATCTTTGGGTAAGTTAACCTAACCCTAATCTGTGTTAGAGCTTAGAATAGTCTTGGTGTTGTTGTAGCTCATTTCTATTCTTGCCTTAGGTTATTCTGTCGCCGTTGACGAAGACAACTCGTCTGAAATCAGTTCGGTGTTCTTTTCTGGCTTAAGGTGCGGACTTTAAGTGTATAGGTTATGGTTTTCAAGGCTTTCAATGCCAGTGAATGATTTATTCTTGCTATGGATGAGATTTCGCATGCCAAATGTTATGTTTACTTTGGGTTCCTGATATGCATGTGTTATTTTGAGATTTGTGTATTCTATGTGTATGTATAAAGTACCGTATGCGTATAAAATATGAACCTGTGTTTTCCATGATTATTTGTCGTGTACTTATGCTAGATGTATGTGCGACAACTCCTTGATAAAAGGAATTGTCCAAATGTGTGTATTTCAACATACGTCATGTATGTTGTTTTATGTATTCTAAGTGTTTGTAGAAATGTCTGAATGATCTAAAGTGTGATATTTGAACCTAGTATGGGCGTTGAGGAGCGATTCTCAACTCTCCCACTAGTGTGTATGATTTCCTTCTTGCTGGTTACATTCCTTGTTGTTTGAGTTCAAGCATTACTTATGCTTACATTTATGTTAAGTTGATGTTCTTCAAATGCTGGAGTACCACATGATTGAAGTTGTTCTTCCATTACTGTTCTACATTTAATACGAATATTTGTTGTAGCATAATGTGTTTGGGACTATGAATAGTCCAGGAAATCGGTAATCTGCCTTAAGGTTGTGGCTGAGATTGCTTTCGCCACAACGGACGTAATTAGATGAACCCGAGCCGTATTAGAGTTGGCGGCAGTGGTTTGGCCACGCGGAGTGTTTGCGCACTCTATGTCGTTCGACCCAACGTGCGCTCATGCTAGTCGAGTTCGTCAAGTAACCCGATTGTCCGATGTATGTTCACCATGTATGGACGCTACTATTTGAATCTAGGGTACCGAACTTACCGATGAAATCTTAATAACTATGGTACCTTGATCCGCTAAGACTCATGAGCCGGACATGGTGGTATGGGACACCGTGGTCGAGCTGTCGGCCTACGCTGGGGTGACGAGCCTCCCCGTAGTGACCAGTGAGCAACCAAACTTGTGAGCCGATTATGGTGGTATGGGACACTATATTCGTGCTGTCGGCCTACATTGATTGGTGACGAGCCCTTTGTAGTGACCTCGAGCATACCTAGCTACCGCATTGAGGTGACGAGCCGAATTGTGGTAATAAAGGTGTGATAGGCGTGCATTGATTGGTGATAAGCCCTTTGCAACGACCTGAACCCATATGATCGTATGAGATGGCTAGGACTGACGACCCTAGAATGGATCACTGTTTGGATGGTGATATAAGGAAGGTACCTTAGCTTCCCAATCCTGCTGTATGAAAAGGACTAATAACAACTTGAAAATCGTGTTCATGCACCGCATTTGTATGTGCTTTGTAGACGTGGCACACTTTGAGGTAGTGTCATGCGTAATGTAAGATGAAGATGCTGAGGGTGTACGCGCGAGGGCATGCATCATTCTGCATACATCCTTGCATTACCAAGAGTATTTAGGACATGTTTAGTTATTCTGCTTTATCATTACTGCTTGATTGAACTGATAGCATGTTAACCTTTGCCTTATTGTTCCACTAAGTTGATCACTCACTCCCATGTTCTGAGGCGGTGTTAAACACCCACCAGACTTTGTCTTAGGTTCTGATGTTGCTGATGTTGATGCGACTTCTGAGGTAGAGCGGGAGATGGATGATGATGAGGCTGTTTTCTCTTTTATGCAGTTTTCAGATGGGTTCTAGTCAGCCTTGTTCTGATGCGCGGGATGCTGGGATTTCTTTTGGGAAATTAAATGATGTAATCTAATACTTGTAATTTTGATAAGTAACACTTTCATTACGACCTGGTATGTATATGTACTTCAGGGATTTACACTTGCACACATATATTTCTATAAGTCTTCCGCTTGCTTTCTTCACTTATCCCTGAATTATATCTGTGCTTTGGCTTAATCTATTCCATGTTTTATGCACTAATACAGTCAACATATATCCATCATTAAATATGTTGTATAAGTGATGTTTCGGAACTCGGGAGCTGAGTTATGTTCGGCCCCCGAATTTCAGGGCGTTACAATAAACAATCAAGGCCCATGATAAATAAGAAAATAAAAGGATAATCAGCTTCACAAGTCACCTCTATAGTTGGGAAAGTGTCACAGTAAAAAAAATAATAATAATAAATTAAAAAACTGCTTGCAGATGGAATTTGATTGATTGCTAACATGTACACCGCATGCTCAAATATAAAAGTAGATGGCTCAGTTTTTTTTGTGTAAACATAGCTAGCTATCTGTAACACATGCTTCAATATGCAACAGGATAATATGTGGTGGTTACTATATACATGTCCAGTAAATATTGTAAAATATACTTGCTAATCAAATATCATTATACCAACATTAACAAAAAAAAAAAACTTGGCAAGCTTGCAGTTGGAACTTTTCTTCTCTTTTCTTTCTTTTTTCATTTCCTTTTTTCTTAATGATTTGCCTTCAATTGGAACTTCAATCACATTAATAAATTGTCATTGTATCAAACTATACGGTGTTACAAGGCTTACAAGCACCACAATACAACCCCTACTCAATTGCTTGCCGGCAGGTATTGCAAATCATAAGCAATAGAGGAAACAAAAATTGGCCTTGTAAAAGAAAACCAGTAAGAAAAACACACCAAGCGTGAAAAAGTTTAGAAAGAAAAAGCAATCAAAAGTCATCTCTTGATATTCTTGAAGTGGATTTCGCTGCTCGTCAGGCATGTACTAGGAAGCATCCAAAACCTGAAGAAATAAGAAAACTCAACAGCCAGAATGTAGATGATAAATATGATTCATTCAGTTCATTCATATTCACAAGATTCCATTAATTTAACTTAGATACTCTAACAGGACCATGATAGAGGTGGTGATAATGGACAAGATGGCTTTTTCACTTGCACAAGATAGGGTCCTAGATAGGAATTTTGGCAACCAAGAAAAAAAAGATCCTTGAAGCAGACCCTTAGAAGCTGGGACAAGATACTTCTCTTCTACTAAGTCTATCCAAGTCTATCCAACAAAGAAAAATAAAGGAGCAGCCCGTAGTTTCTAAATGCCAAGTAAATTCCTAGCATTTCAATTGCAAAAGGAAATGAACCAAAATCGCAACTTGCTATGAGAAACTAATGAAAAACAAACAAAAAACAACAATAAGGCCATTGAATCCTATCTTTTTTAACATAAGATGCCTTAAAATGCAACCGAAAGGAAAACAAACACAATCTAATTCTTAGGCAATATCTGACCAAAACTTACATATAACCAACTCTGCATGGTCTTGTAATCCCATTTAGAAAAAAAACAATTCCCAAAGAGAGATGAAATGTCAACCTTCTGCTTCTTGAGCCTTTCATTCTCTTCTTCCAGACATGAAACCTTGTTCTCCAGCTTGTTCGTGACGCTTACCACAATGAGGAATAAATTCTCAGTCTTAAAAAAATAGAAAATGGAAGTAACTGGTTTTCAAAACAAGCAACCTGATTTTACAGACACACAGACAAATAAAGTGCTTATACACTCTGCACAATTCTTTAGATACTGCTCCTACCTGATTAATGGCCCAAATAGTAGGAACATTCATATCAAACAGCATTGAGTAGATTGTTTCTTTCAACTGTCTTCTAGATGCCTTAGCAGATTCAGTATCTGAAGAAAAGGAAAAAAAAAGAAGGTATCAGTTTAACTAAAAATGCACCCAAATAAATTGAACGTACCCTATATGGTTGACTTTATTTCTCCTTTCAATCATCTATCCATTACAATTGCCCCCATCATGGAGAGATGATACCATTACCAGTTAAACTTCTAATTCCCACTGGGACACTATGTTAACTACACGTTGGGCATAACTTCCTCAATTGGGTCGAGACCACATTCTTTTGAAAGATAATACAGCATCTATTATAAATCCATAGAACAAGCTCCCATCTCATACAATCATAAGCAGAATTTTGGATTGCGAAAACATAAAGAAGCTTTAAAGAAACTACAACATACCTGCAAGAGAGACCCCTCAGTCCATACTCGGCCAAACCTAGCAATTTTCCAGTCCATCCAGTGGACTGCAATGTAGTTGTTGGATGTCTAGAGATTAACAAGCACCACATGCACCCTAGCCAAAAAGCACCTCCATATGCAGCATTGTGCAAAATCAGGTGAGTGTGGGGCAAGATGGGCCCCACCATGAGGGGAAAATAAGAACAAAACCTGGCTACATGGTTTTAGAAGAAGGAAAAAAGAAATGCTAAGCATCCACATCCAACATACCCATGTCACCAACTCGATGAGTGAACCATCACGATTTTTGTAGATGATGTTTCATTTCAATGTGTGGTCCACCCTACATGTCCCATGCATTCTCTGGTTGGCACTTTCACTGTGTGTAAAGGTGATTATGGAGAGAGCTACACATGGGGCAGGCAAACTTCTGGACGACTGATTATGTTCATCACATAATCCCACCTATCAGATAGGTGCTTTCGGGTACATGTGGAATGTTGTCTATAGTTTATTTTTTAATCATCCATTTGTAGGCTAACAATCGGATGGATGGGATTACAGGACATAATATATTTTTGCAGCATCCCCCAACTTGGTGAGATCCTCTGAACATAACATTGCTGAGAACCAAAAGCTACAAACATGGACTAATTGTATGCTAAAGTCTAGAATTGTGTACTAAAATGATGCAGAGAAGACAAAAAAATTTGCAACTATGTCATATATGTTGGCATCACACATTTAATGTAAGGGTAAGCCTACCATTTTTGCTCGATGGAGATGAGGCCAGATGCATGCAAGAGATGTATGTGTCAAACGGCTCGAACCTGGAGAAGCAAGTCATGAGAACAAGTATGGGGCATTGGCAGAAACGTGTCATGCACTAAAGAAACACAGGGAAAATGCAATGAATTTAAGGTGAATGGACAAAATCGGTCCATGATTGAACAATTGTTAGTTGCACCGATCATGAAATGAAGTGGCAATAAACTGTACCTAAACTTTTAAAAATCCGAGCAGTCCTCTTCCTAACTCCCATTTTTTCTCAATCATTCAACATTGCCCCACATATCAAATAAGAAACTATCTTCACAAATTGACCAATTTGCATTAGTATAACAAATTTATTCAAGTTTTGCTTACTTGGATGGAAATGAGAATATTTGAAAGAGATTGCCCATATGTGTCATGTAAATGTACAGCAAGCTTCTCAACATGGATAGCAACTATCACAGCTTCAAGCATTGGAACAATCGTGCCTGCAACACAAGAAAGAAGCATGTAAAGAAAACAAAACAAGAATGAGTATCTAGTTAGGCATGCTAAGATCTTAGTTATCATGCATTCAATATCAGTCAACAAAGCATTTCCTAACCCATACCCATACCACACTTGAGCTCAATTATGTATAAAAATAATAGATAACACAAAGCTTCTGTTAACTATGCAACTCTGGTGGATGCATTCAGTACATTGTTGATTTAAGATCTTTGGCTTACTTCACTTCAGTTAATGATTCCATCCCCTCAATCTCATATGTCAGCAAGGTGTAAAGTATCAGTCGAAACCAATATGCATTGTGCACATATTGGCTGATGTACATCCTAGCACATGTGCACGCGCACGCACACAACACAAAACCAAAAAAGCAAGCAAAAAAATAAAAAAATGAATGAAGAAGAAGGAAGAAGGAAGATGTTTTGGGTTAGCCTATTAGTACACACCCCACTGTCTACCTAATCTTTTGTAATAAAAGGAAATGCATGGATCAAATGTTTTGGAAATGCATAACCTAATCTCACCCACCTCATTTAGAAACTTGAATAGGCAATAAGCCAGGATATTATCTGTTGAAAGATGCAAAACCAGTCCATTGAAGCCATTATCAATATCTTTTGGGTCAATAATAAAGGCACACTGATGATACCCCCAAAACAATCTAATTACCTACTGCAACACTAAAATCACATAAATAGAATATCCAAAACTGCCCAAATCTAATTACCTGCTGCAACACTAAAATCACATAAATAGAATATCCAAAACTGCCCAAATCTAACCTAAAAACATCTGATATGTAGCTATACAGATCATCGAAATTGCGGATCTCATAACTCACTATGGGTGGAGCATCTCAAAAATCACACTAATCAAGCAATCCTTACTATCCTATTGATGGTTATCAAGTAGATGGTCAAAAGTGAATAGTGAGTAGTCCAAATTTGAAGGTGTTAGAAATGGGAAAGAAAAAAAAAGAAAAAAAATCAGAATCAAGTAAAAACCATAGATTCAAAACAGGGAGACCGTAGATTGAATTCCCCAGAAGTGGAACCTAACTCCACTTTATGAGAATCAGATCTAAGGTTGATGTGGAGATGCATCACAAATCACCTGTAAGTGGGACATGAGAACATCTCCAATGCATTGTCAGAAATAACAACATATCTCTTAACTCCATAGAAACAAATTTCCTGAGAATCATAATCAATATTATCTAAAGCAAATACAAAATAATCAACCACCATACCAATGATGAATAACGAGCTGCTATATTTTTTAGGTGCATAGCTTCATCAGTGTTTGTTGGGAAGATGATACCCTAACCACTATTTGCATAGCAACAACGATCTTAGTAACAGCAGAACATGATGTTCAATTGTTAGTAATGAAGTAGAAACAACATCTACTCAAACAACACACAGTAATTACAGTAAGTCCTTACATCTGCCCAACAACATCATTCTTATCAAAGACGACCGTGGTCTCCCCATCGTTGTAGGTCCAGTGGGCCACACTAGCAGGGATAGCGATGATGTCACCCTGTCGTAAGTGCTAGATCTTTTGATGTTGATCTCTATCTCTGGCGCTGGCCCTGCCCTCCTTCACATTGCTCTGATTGGTGGAAGGACTCAGGGCAGCCAGGGATGATTGCTCCAGTGATGTCAGAGAGAGAGAGAGAGAGAGAGAGAGAGAGAGAGAGAGAGGAAATCTAAGGGGTCATTTGAATGACGCTCAATGGAGGATTTGTCGATGGAAATCTAAGGGGCCGTTTGAATGATGCTCGATGGAGGATTTGTCGATGGAAGACGAAGTAGGGAAAAGAGGCTCCCGATGGATTTGGGAATCCTCTTTCAAATAAGATAACATTTTCAAATCCGTATGTTGTGAGTTTTCTACTAAATAATATCACAAAATCTTTTAACGGTCGTACATGCATGGGACCGGTTTCTACATGGTTAAGATTGTATTATATAATAAAAATGTATAAATATTTACCATTTACAACTAGACTGATTATTTAGATGGTCTGGATAACTCTATATCTTATCCAATATTATTATAAATAAGTCACCACCATTTTACATTAAATACAAAACTCATAGTGAAAACCAGAAAGAAAAAACATTAAATTCAGCTTTGGAGCTTGTATGGCTCTATGGGCCCCACCATGATCAATTTGATTCATCCACTTTGTCCATCCATTTATATACATCATTTTGTCATCGATCCCAAAAAACGAGCCTGAAATAAATCTTGGGTGGACCACACGATGAGAAAACAAAAGTGCTTGGACATCCACCATTAAAAAAAGGGGCTTCATTGATGGATTAATAGCCTTTGGCTACGACTAAAATTCACCGGGTTACCGACGGATTTTAGCCGTAGATAAAAGTTCCACAGGGCCATTGGCTTTGCCCTGTTTTTTGGAAGTGTATTTTCAAATGAGGAGGTCGAGCCCTCATCCTCTGAATCTCCTTCACTTGCTTCTTCAATTACCACTTGCTTCCCTTTGGAGAGAGGAGACCGACTGCTCCTTGGCTGAAGAGTTGTACTGACTAGAGCCGGGAAGTGGAAGCTGAAAAGGCCGAGCTATATGTCCTAAAGGGGGGGGGGGGGGGAGGGGAGGGTGAATAGTACTATGCCAAATAAAAATTAATAAGTGGAATATAGACAACAGATAGCCAAAAAGAATGAAAATAACAAAAAGAAATAACAACCTCAAAAATTAAGTATTGAGAGGTCGATACAAACTTGGTTCTAAGGATAACCTATCACCAAAAACCAATGGTTTATGGCAGGACAACCTGAAAAGGCCAAGCCATATGTCCTAGAGGGGGGGTGAATAGGACTATGCCAATTTTAAGCTTTAACAGCGTAATAAAAGAATATGATAGCCAAATAAAGGAAAACAATTCACAATATAGAAATAAAAAGCAACCTCAATAATCAAGTATTGAGAAATTGATACAAATGTTGTTCTAAGGACAACCTTACACCATAAAAACCAAAGGTTTATGGCAGGACAACCTTATTTTTAGAAAGTTCTTTGTATCAAAAACTCAAACTGAAGAGGAATAAATAAATAGCAAGGAATAAAAATATTAAACTATTACAACATTCCCCACAATGCTTGAAATGTAAATATTACAACATTCATATCCACACATACATCTCACAAACTTTGAATGATAAAAGATAGAAAATAAATCACACATCGACAAAACACAAAGAGTTACAGTGGTTCGCCTGTGTGTTCACCAACTATTAAACAATAGCCACACAATATGCTACTCCACTCCTAATATCCTTACTCAGTGGATATCAGCGTTCACTATGAAAATAGGTTTCTCAGGTTCACCTAAAACCTTCACAATTGTGTCTTTCAAATGGGCTTACACAATTCAAAAAACCCCACTTCTGAGTTTTCTGGCTCTCCTCAGATAACCAACAAATTGAGATTTTTTTGGCCTAACCTCAAATAAAACCAAAAGAATGAAATTTACAATAAAGTAAAATACCTGGATTTCTCCTTTTGTTGTAGCCCGGAAGAACCAAATCGGAGTAGAAGTTCGAATAGAAGTTCAATGTCCAATACTCACTTAAGAAATGGTTCTAGGTTCTAGATTGATTTTAAATTAAACCAGTTGGGCTAGCTATATTTGATTTTGATTCCAAGAAGAAGGAATATCACAATTCCTCTTTTCAATTCAAATTGGAATATAGAAACAAAATCAAATCAATAAAGCTAACAAAAGAGAGTATTAAATATGCACAAATTAACTTAAAAATGAACACAAACTTATCTTAGAGTGATGCCTTGATTTTACTTGAATTGAGTTATGAAACTCTGAAATTCGTCGTCTATTTATAGTTGCAGAAACTCGTCTACGACTGGTCCTGAGGACAGTACAACTAGTTGTAGGATGAACTGCATTTTAAAATTTTGAGCGCGATCGGATAAAACCGTTCCACGACAGGTCGTAGGCTGTTCACAACTGGTCGTGAGCCCTCCACGATTTGTCGTGACCATAAGGCACTGGGTTTCATTGCTGTAGTTTGAGTCATAGCTGTTGGACTAGTCGTGAGCGAATCATGTACTGTTCACACGACCAGTCGAGCAGAGTCTAGGACTAGTCGTAGCTCAACCAAAATATTCTGAAAAATTACAACAAACCTAGGACTGGTCTTGGAATTTCTTGCACTGGTCAAGGCAGTTCTAGGACTAGTCGAACAAGGTCTAGGACTAGTCTTAGAACAGTCCAAACACTTATAAAAAGATTCAATTTAAATTATGTATACAAAATGACCTACCCTAAGGTTAATCTAAGGTCATTCATACCTTAAATGTGAAGAATGGACATTGAATCTTTATAAGATAGTTGACCTTTGAAGATTGTAAAACTTGAGATCTCTATACTTAATGAAGCATTGAACTTGAGATCTTCTAGAGCTTGAATTGCACTTCATTTCGAGTTGTTCACTAACTTGAGTCTTTAAACAAGATCACTTCTTTCGTTGTGGCTTGTACTTACATTTCTTGAAATGGTTTGAAGTAAATCTTCGTTCTTGACTTGAAGTAACGTGTTCAGAGAGGTGATGCAATGTCTTGATCATATATACCAATGAGCTATACAAGACATAGATTACACAAGACAAAGATTGATGTTTTGGCACCACAAAATTTGACAACCAAAGGAGCATAAAGCCATAACACTTACAATCTCCCCCTTTGTCAAATTTGTGACAAAACGTACTTAACAATAATATCACCAATACACATTCAAAGAATATTGTATGCACTAGTTATAAGAGAAAACCAGTTACAATCTGGTTAAAGAATCATGCACCAGTTATCATCAACTGGCACATAACATTATGAACTAGGCATAACATAGGCAAAACATCTCCTCACATACTCCCCATGAGTAGCACACACATATATCCAAAAAAAAATTATATGCTACCCATAACCATGCCATAAGCAATCAATCCAAATATTTCTCCCCCTTTTTGGTACAATATGACAAAGGAAGAAGAAAAAATGGAAAAGGATAAGAAACAGGAGTAATAAAGGATTAACTAGATAAGATATAAGAAAATTAAAGTCCACATACCATTAACTAGTTTAAACAAAAGTCAGTAAACCAAATAAAGTGCACAAACCAACACAAGTAGACTTAAAGTTATTATAGACCAAAGAGTAAAGCACTTAATCAGATCTTGAAGAAGGTGCAGGAATGGTAGGATAAAGTTGATGAAGGCCCTTATTTAAGCGCCTAAGATACTTATACATATATTTAAACTGTAAATCATGGGCCACATTCATATTCTCTACCTTCTCCTCTAGGGTACGAAGATGAGCATCAAAATCAGATGGCTCATAGTCAGGATCATTAGTAAAATCAGATTCAATTTCATCAAAAATATCATCCATATTTATATCATCAGGAGGAAGATCACCAGCTTCTTCTTCATTCCCTGCTTCAGCTCCACCACCACCCACATCCACTTGACCAGGAGCTAATTCCAATTTCATCTTATTAATATTCAAATTGTTAAAAATAAGATGATGGATAGGAGCCTCTCCAACAGGCATAGCAACTAGCATGTGAGTAGCTAAAACAGTCATAAGATAGGCAAACAGAATATCACTATGACTTGGATGGAGACGAAACTGAATGATAGAATGACATATCAAAGAAGGAAGACAAACTTTAGTACCAGAGATCACAGAGTGCAAAAATTGAACCATAAAGGATGTAAGCTCTGTTTTATTACCAGAACGCAGATACCGATTTGAAATAAAGATTCTAAAGAAAACCCTGTATCTGGGTAACAAGTACTTTAAGGGGAGTGCATTCCCTTTGTGAGTCCATTGCACATTCATATTACATAGATCTCTAGTGAGCATACGTTTTTCTAATTCTGAGGGTTTCTCAGCTAAAGTATGAATAAGAATACCCTCTTCATCAACAGGTACGTCCATTAGCCCTGAAATCAGATGGTAGTCTATTTCAAATGGACCTTCTCTAGCATCAATTTTAAACATTAGATTCTTAGTTGAAAAATTAGAGATACATGCAAACATGGATTGAGCAATAGATTGGTATGCAGGCCCACCCCAATGTAAGATGTTAGCCCATCCTACAGCTTGAAGAAGTGGGAGAATACCAAAAGGAGCAATGTGTTCAAGATCGATAGATCGCTCAACAATAGCATTGTACAAACACAAATCCCGCACATATGAGGGATCATTTTTGGGTGAGCGAAGGTGGCGCCGTGATATTGGAGTAGATCTAGAAGAAGATGGACCATGGGAAGCTTTCTTTTTCCCTCTAGCATCCATTAGCAATAAGAAAATCAATGTACTAAGGAGTTGTAAAAGATGAGGAATGGGTTTTCTCAAAAACAGAAATTTGAGAAGAAAACTCCAAATGACTCAACAAAGATTGAAATCAAGCACTCCAATGAAGAAATTAAAGAAAATAAACCATGAATCTTCAAGAAAAATTAAAAAAAATGCACTAACCTTGACGAATCAAACAGTAGGGTTCGACTAGTCGTACCATGACTTGTTGGAGAGAAAAGAAAAAATGAGGAAGATAATGGTTTTCCCCAAATTAAAGAGACCAGCGCGCTACACGATTGGTCTTGGGCCATCCTAGACTAGTCGTGTACTAGCATAAACATGCATTTTTCATACAAATTTAAAATTTAAACCAATAATTTATCAAATATATATACATTATGATACAACTATGCATGAATAATCAATTTAAAATGCACATACCAAGATCAAATTTTAATTTATTAAATCTACTTTTATCGAGCAGTTTAGTCAAAATGTCAACAAGTTGAGTCTCGGTAGAAATGTATTCCAAAGATATCAGCTTTTCTTCCACTAATTCAAGAATGTAATGATACCTAATGTTAATGTGCTTGGTACATGAATGCTAGATTGGATTTTTTTAAATATTTATATCAATGGAATTATCACAATATAATATCATTGATTCCTGTGCAATTCCATAATCGCTTAACATACATTTCATCCAAACAAGCTGAGTACATGCATTTCCTACTGCGATGTATTCAGCCTTAGCAGTTGAGAGTGATATAGAACTTTACTTCGTACTAAACCAAGAGACCAAACAATTTTTAATATAGAAACAACCACCACTGGTTGATTTCCTATCATCAATATTACCAGCCTAATCAGCATCTGAGTACCCAGCCAGTTGAACACTAGTATCATATGGATACTAGAGACCCAATTTAGCAGTACTTGCGACATATCGCATAATCCTCTTAACAGTTGTTAAATATGACTCTTTAGGATCAGACTGATATCTAGCACAAATACCAACACTTAAAGCAATATCAGGTCAACTTGCAGTTAAATAAAGTAAACTGTCAATCATACTATGATATAATTTAAGATCCACATTTTTGCCTGTAGAGTCCTTTTAGAGTCTTAAAGTTGTACTCATAGGAGTATCAAAATTCTTATCGTTCTCAAATCCGAACTTTTGATTAAGTTCAGAGCATATTTAGTTTGAGAAATAAAAATGCCATCAGATTGTTGTTTCACTTGCAATCTTACAAAATAATTCAATTCCCCAACCATGCTCATTTCAAACTTAGATTTCATTAAATCTGCAAACTCAACAGTCATGTTAGAATAGGTAGATCCATAAATAATATCATCAACGTAGATCTGCACTATTAAGATGTGATCATTAAGTTTCTTAACAAAAAGAGTCTTATCTCACTTTTCATTTGAAAATCATGACTTAGTAAAAACTTAGTCAATTTCTCGTACCATGCTCTGGGAGCTTGTTTTAAGCCGTAGAGAGCCTTTTTTACATGATAGACATGATCAGTGTTCTTAGGGTCTTCAAAACCCATTGGTTGTTCAACATATACTTCTTCATGCAAATCACCATTTAAGAAGGCACTCTTTAGATCCATTTGATAAATTTTGAATTTTCTAAAGGAAGCAATGGATATAAATAGTTTAATTGACTTAAGACGAGCTACTGGGGCAAATGTTTCATCATAATCAATACCCTCAATTTGAGTGTACCCTTGTACAACCGGTCTAACCTTATTTCGAATTATATTACCAAGTTCATCAGACTTATTTTTAAAAATCCACTTCGTTTCGATAATATGTTTATCTTTAGGTCTAGGAACAAGATACCAAACATCATTTCTCACAAATTGGTTAAGCTCTTCTTGCATCGCAACAATCTAATTTTCGTTAGTAAGAGCTTCTTTTATGTTTATCGGTTCAATCTGGGATGTAAAATATACGTAATTACATATATCTTCTAGTTGTCTACGAGTTCATATACCAGTGAGAGGGTTTTCAAGAATCTGAGTGGTTGGATGATCTTTAACATTCCTCAGTTCAGAGTCAGTTTGATTTGATGAAGTATCTGATTTGTCAATTAAAAGAACTTCATCATTATCTGAACTTGGGGCAAGTGTATTCAAGTGATCGTCTATGACCACATTAATAGATTCTTGAATAACACCGGTCCTTTTGTTCAGTACACGATATGCACGACTGTTTAAAAAATATCTTAAAAAGATTCCTTCACCACTTTTAGTGTCAAACTTTCTCAAATTTTCACAGTCATGTAAAATATAGCACTGACTACCAAAAACTCGAAAGTAGTTGACAGTAGGCTTTTTATCGAACCACATTTCATAAGCAGCTTTATTATTAGATTTTCTCATATAAACCCGGTTGATTATATAGCAGGCAGGATTTATGGCTTCAACCCAAAGATTTTTAGATATCTTTATACTATTCAACATTACATTAGCCATTTCTTGAAGCACTCTATTTTTCCTTTCTACAGTTCCATTTTGTTGTGGTGTTTTGGGTGCAGAAAATTCATGCAATTTTCTCTGATTGCTACAGAATTTCTCAAATTCAGATCCATGATTACTATGAATCTTATAGACTTGAGAACATTTTTTCATTTGAACCGTTTGAGAACTCTTTTTACTTCATCAAGGGTTTCTGATTTATCCCTTAAGAAGGCTACCAAAGTGAATCTAGTAAAATCATCCACAATTACCAAAATGTATTTTTTGCCACCTTGACTCTCTGTCTTGGTTGGTCCTATAAGATCCATATGGAGAAGCTCTAGTGGTCTTGATGTGGCATTGGAGTTCACCTTCTTGTGAGAGCTCCTTGATTGCTTGCCAATCTGGCATTTATCACATATTTTATCTATTTTTTGTAATTTAAGTAGACCTCTTATTAGTTCTCTTTTGCTAAGTCTATACAAATTACGGTAGTGTACATGTCCAAAATGTTGATGATAAAAATCAGTCTCATCGGTATGGACCATGTAACACGATTGACTAGATGAGCTGGATTCACTAACAATATAGCTGTAACGACCTTGGAATTTTTGTGCTAATCTTTCCTTAAGTAGTTGTTTTGGGGTAATTAGCGCTTTACTCGATTGCTTGTGAAATCCGCATCAATTACTTTAAATTATATCTGCATGGCTCTAAACGTGTAGATTAGTGAGTGCTACGTTACTCTGAAATCTGGGATCCATCGCTAAATCCAGTTGTTCTGGAAAATTTTTAGAAGATCTGGATCGGACCTAGACCGCGCGTCGAAAGTCCGATGGCAATGATCTTAGGCTGTTGCGGTCACCGAGTTGGGCTTGATCTTCACCTTGAAAATCAAGTCGATCTGATGTTCTGGGTCGATTTGATTGAGTTCGGAGTGAAGAGTGTGAGAACGGTTGGAATTTATTAAGCTTTTATTGAAATTTGAGTCGTGTCGCTTGCGCGACGATTTTAAGCTATTTGACTGTTGGTTTCTGACCTAATTTCACCCTCTGATCAGGATAGTTGGCCCAGGCATATCCTAGTGCTTGTGGACCTGATCGAGTTTCTGTGACCGTTGAATTGAGTGTGGTCCGCCACGGCTGATCTGAAGAGCCGGTCGGTATGAAATCTCAGCCTGACCTAGATCCATGGTCAGTGAGCTTAAGTCCGACCTTTCGTGGTTATAGGCCCACCAGAAGTGCTTCGTTGGATCGAGAAAGGCTTACTTTGGTTATAACCTAAGTATACCTTGACCCTGGGGTTATTTTCATCAAGAATAGGCCTATTTATAGTCCTTAAACCCTAGCTCTCTTTTCCATACGATTTTCTCTAACCCTAGCTTGGAAAGAGAGTGGAAAAGAGAGAGAAAGTGAGAGAGATAAGTTGGTGAATCATCTTGGATTCTTCTTGTTCTTCTTCATCTTTGAATCCTCGCTTTGAATCATTCTTCTGACGATTCTGAGTTCTTTTTGGGGTAAGTTAACCTAACCCTAACCTGTGTTAGAGCTTAGATTAGTCTTGGTGTTGTTGTATCTCATTTCTATCCCTGTTTTTGGGTATTCTAGCACCGTCGACGAAGACAACTCGTCTAAATCAGTTCGGTGGTTCTTTCTTCGCTTAAGGTGTGGACTTTAAGTGTATAGGTTATGGTTTTCAAGGCTTTCAATCCCAGTTAGTGATTTATTCTTGTTATGGATGAGATTTCACATGTCAAATGTTGATTTTATGTTGCTTTCCTGATATGCATGTGCTATATTGAGATTTGTGTATTCTATGTGTATTTATAAAGTACCGTATACGTATAAAATATGCACTTGTGTTTGCCATGATTATTTGTCATGTATGTATGCTAGATGCATGTATGACGACTCCTTGGTAAAAGGAATTGTCTAAGTGCATGTATTCTAACATACGCCATGTATGTTGTTCCATGTATGCTAAGTGTTTGTGGAAATGCATGAATGATCTAAAGTGTAACTTATTACACTTATCGTGGGCGTTGAGAAGTGATTCTCAATACTCCTATTGATGTGCATGATTTCTTTTATGCTAGTTACATTCCAAGTTATTTAAATTCAAGCATCTCCTATGCTTACATTTATGTTAAGTTGACATTCTTCAGATGCGTATGTACCATGATTTGAGTTGATTGTTCCATTATTGTTTTACATTCCATATGAATATCTGTAGTAGTGTAAGATGTTTGGGACTATGCTTTAGTCCAGGAAATCGGTAATTGACCTTATATGCGTGGTTGAGATCGCTTTCGCCACGTAGGACGGATTAGACGAACCCGAGTCGTATTAGAGTTGTCGGCAGTGGTTTGGCCACGCGGAGTGTTTGCGCACTCTATGTCGCTCAACTCAACGTGCGCTCGTGCTAGTCGAGTTCGTCAAATAACCCGATTGTCCGATGTATGTTAACCATGTATGGACGCTACTGCTTGAATCTAGGGTACCGAACTTACCAGTGAAATCCTATTAACTATGGTACTTGATCCGCTAAGACTCATGAGCCGGACATGGTGGTATGGGACACCGTGGTCGAGCTGTCGGCCTACGCTGGGGTGACGAGCCTCCCCGTAGTGACCAATGAGCAACTAAACTCGTGAGCCGATTATGGTGGTATGGGACACTATATTCGTGCTGTCGGCCTACATTGATTGGTGACGAGCCCTTTGTAGTGACCTCGAGCATACCTGGATACCGCAAGGAGGTGACGAGCCGATCTGTGGTAGTAAAGGCATGAAAGGCGTGCATTGATTGGTGACGAGCCCTTTGCTACGACCTCAAATATATGATCGTATGAGATGTCTAGGATTGACGACCCTAGTATGGATCACTGTTTGGATGGTGATATGAGGAAGGTATCTTAGCTTCCCAATCCTGAACTTGGTAATCATATCCATGCACCGCATTTGCATGTGCTTTGTAGATGTGGCGCACTTTGAGGCGATGTCATGTGTAATGTAAGATGAAGACGCTGAGGGTGTACGCGTGAGGGCGCGCATCATATCGCATTCATACTTGCATTAACAAGAGTACTTAGGAATTATTTAATTGTCCTGCTTTATCATTACTGTTTGATTGAACTGATAACATGTTAACCAGTGCCTTATTATTCCACTGAGTTGATCACTCACTCCCACGTTTCTGGCGCGGTGTTAAACGCCCACCAGACTCTGTCTTAGGCCCTGATGTTGCAGATGTGGATGCGACGTCTGAGGCAGAGCGGGAGCTGGATGACGACAAGACTGCCTTCTCTTATATGCAGTTTTCAGACGGGTTCTAGCGAGCCTCGGTCTGATGCGCGGAATCGTTGGGATTATTTTTGGGATCTTAAATGATGTAACTTGATACTTATAATTTTGTTAAATAACACTTTTATTCGACCTGGCTTGTATATGTACTTCAGGGATTTATACTTGTACACATATTTTGCTATAAGTCTTTCGCTTGCTTTATTCACTTATCCCTGAATCATATTTGTGTTTTGGCTTAATCTATTCCATGTTTTATGCACTAATACAGTCAACATACATCCTTCATTAAATGTGTTGCATAAGTGATGTTTTGGAACTCGGGAGCTGAGTTATGCTCGACCCCCGAATTTCAGGGCGTTACAATAGCAGTTTTCAGAAGTTCTGTGATCAGTTAATATTATCCATACCTTGGCCAATAATCTTGCAATTGCTGCCATCACTGAATGTGACTGACCCATCAGCCATGTCTTTAAGATTGGTGAATAGACCTTTATCACCAGTCATATGCCTTGAGCATCGACTATCTAGGTACTACTTTGAATGACTTGTAGCTTTGAAAGCAGTATGAGCAACCAAACAAGTAACCTTAAAAACCCATTTCATAACTGTTTTGGGTTTAGGAGTATAGTGGGTCTTCTTTTGTTTGTAGTTGTTGTAAGAGTGATCTAGTGGGTTAGATTTTAAAAGCTTCTTAAGTAGATCAACTATTTTTTCAGCTAAAAGGTTTCGATTCTAATTTTTATAGTTGATATAGATGTTCTTGGGTTTTTGAAAAGTTGTAGTATTTTTAAAAAATTTTGATTAGTACTTGTCCCTTTTGAGTTTGAAGTCTCTCTTTTCACAAACTTGGGAGGAGTATTCTTTTGTTTAGGAGGAATATTTTTATCGTAGCCCAAACCGGATCGATCACCATATTTTCTTGATCTGGATAAAAAAATTTCTAACTTTGGATCACCATGGGCATATCTCCATGTATCCTTCAAACTCAAAAGAGAAGAAACTTTAAGTTTAAGTTTATCATTTTCAGATTTAAGATTTTCAATCTGGGAAGTTTTGAATTCTAAATCGCATTTGAATTTTTCAAAACAATATGAAATATGGGATTTTTCTAAGACAAGAGAATCAAAGTTTTCTTTAAGTTTTAAATACTTTTCTTTTTAAAGTTTTATTTTTATGGAAATTTTACAACTTTCCTTGTATAGGGCATTGTAAGCATCTTGAAGATCTTCTTCATTTTCATGATCACTATTCAGATTTTTTTCACTAGTTAAATCACTGTGATCTGAAAACGTGAACTTGGCTAGAGTCTTAAGGGCTTTAACTTCATTGCCTGACTCAGTTTCAAAGTCTTCTGATTCAGAAGAGGCTTTAGAGCCAGAAGATTCATCCCAAGTAGCCAACATACTCTTCTTTTTTGGGTTTGTCCTTTTTAGGACACTTGTTTGCTAAATGCCCATATTCTTGGTAGTTGTTTCCAAGTTTTAGATTTAGATTTAGATCTCCTCTTATCATTTGATTTTTGAAAATTAACCCTCTTTTTACTTTTGAAAATCATGTAAAACTTTTTTACTAAAAGAGTCATATCGTCTTCCGAATTTTCTAAATCAGAATTGCTATTGTTTTCTTAAGAAACATTTTTAGAAGACTTAAAGGCAATAGATTTACCTTTAGGAGCTTTAAAATTTAACTCGTAGGTTTGTAAAGACCTAACTAATTCTTCTACCCTCATAATATCCGTAACACGAAGTTCTTAGATCGCAGTTACCTTAGAATTGAACTGTTCAGGGAGTGAGCGAAGTATCTTTGCACAAACTTTACTTTTAGGGATTTTGTCAGCAAGACCCCACATAGAGTTCACAATGTCATTTAATCCAGTATAGAAGTCCATAAACATTTCATTTTTTTTCCATATGTATTTCCTCAAATTTGGTTGTGAGGATTTAGACTTTAGATTTCTTAACAATTGATGTACCCTCGTGTGTCATTTCTAATATATTCCAAGCTTGCTTTGCAGTATCACAGGATATAATTCTTTTGAATTTATCTGGTGATAGTGCGCAAGTGATTGCATTTAGTGCTTTTGCATTGACACTACTCTCACTTTTCTAAAGTGTGGTCCAAGTAAAATAAGGTGAGACTTTCATTGATTTTGATCCATCGATACCAGTTACCCTAGTGGTAGGAGGGGTCCATTCAATCACTGTGGCTTGCCACACGCTTTCATTTATGGATTTAAGGAAAATCCTCATCTTGGCTTTCCAATTGGCATAATTGGTGCCATCAAATGGTGAAGGCCTAGTGACTGAAAGGCTATCAAAATTTGACATCTTATAAATAGCTTAGATCGATTAAAATTGAAATAATAAGAATTAAAATGAGCTATTAGGCTCTGATACCACTTGAAAAGGCCAAGCTATATGTCTTGGGGGGGGGGGGGGGTGGTGAATAAGACTATACCAAATTTAAGCTTTAACAACGGAATAAAAGAATATGATAGTCAAATAAAGGAAATCAATTCACAATGTAGAAATGAAAGTAGCCTTAATAATCAAGTATTGAGAGATTGATGCAAATGTTGATCTAAGGACAACCTTACACCATAAAAACTAAGAGTTTATAGCAGGATAACCTTATTTCTAGAAAGTTATTTGTATCAAAAACTCAAACTGAAGAGGAATAAATAAATAGCTAGGAATAGAAATATTAAACTATTACAACATTCCCCACAATGCTTGAAATGTAAATATTACAACATTCACATCCACACATACATCCCACAAACTTTGAATGATAAAAGATAGAAAATAAATCACACATCGACAAAACACAAAGAGTTATAGTGGTTCACCTCTGTGTTCACCAACTATTAAACAATAGCCACACAGCTTGCTATTCCACTCCTAATATCCTCACTCAGTGGATATCAGCGTTCACTATGAAAATAGGTTTCTCAGGTTCACCTAAAACCTTCACAATTGTGTCTTTCAAATGGGCTTACACAATTCAAAAAACCCCACTTCTGAGTTTTTTGGCTCTCCTCAGATAACTAATGGATTGAGATTTTTCTGGCTTAACCTCAAATAAAACCAAAAGGATGAAATTTACAATAAAGTAAAATACTTGGATTTCTCCTTATGTTGTAGCTCGGAAGAACCAAATCGGAGTAGAAGTTCGAATAAAAGTTCAATGTCCAATACCTACTTAAGAAATGGTTCTACGTTCTAGATTGATTTTAAATTAAACCAGTTGGGCTAGCTATATTTGATTTTGATTCCAAGAAGAAGGAATATCACAATTCCTCTTTTCAATTAAAATTGGAATATAGAAACAAAATCAAATCAATAAAGCTAACAAAAGAGAGTATTAAATATGCACAAATTAGCTTTAAAATGAACATAAACTTATCTCAGAGTGATGCCTTGATTTTACTTGAATTAAGTTATGAAACTCTGAAATTCATCGTCTATTTATAGTTACAGAAACTCGTCTACGACTAGTCCTGAGGACAGTATGACTGGTCGTAGGACGAAATGCATTTTGAAATTTTGAGTGCGATCGGATAAAACCGTTCCACGACTGGTCGTATGCTGTTCACGACCGGTCGTGAGCCCTCCACGACTGGTCGTGACCAACCCACGACTGGTCGTGAGGCACCAGGTTTCATTGCTGTAGCTTGACTCGTAGCTGCTGGACTGGTCGTGAACGAATCATGTACTGTTCACACGACCGGTCAAGCAGAATCTAGGACTAGTCGTAACTCAACCAAAAAATTTCAAAATATTGTAACAAACCTAGGACTGGTCTTGAAATTTCTTGGACTGGTCGAGGCAGTTCTAGGATTAGTCGAACAAGGTCTAGGACTAGTTTTAGAACAGTCCAAACACTTATAAAAAGATTCAATTTGAATTATGTATATAAAATGACCTACCCTAAGGTCAATCTAAGGTCATTCATACCTTAAATGTGAAGAATGGACCTTGAATCTTCATAAGATAGTTGACCTTTGAAGATTATAAAACTTGGGATCTCTATACTTGATGTAGCATTGAACTTGAGATCTTCTAGAGCTTGAATTATACTTCATTTCGAGTTGTACACTAACTGGAGTCGTTGAACAAGATCACTTCTTTCATTGTGGCTTATACTTGCATTTCTTGAAATAGTTTGAAGTAAATCTTTGTTCTTGACTTGAAGTAATGTGTTTAGAGAGGTGATACAATGTCTTGATCATATGTACCAATGAGCTACACAAGACATAAATTGCAAGACAAAGATTGATGTTTTGACACCACATAATTTGACAACCAAAGGAGCATAAAACTATAGCACTTACACAACCTTACTAGAACATGGGTGAGTATTAAAAACTCAAACTCAAGAGGATATGAAAGAAATAGAAACTAATCCATTATAACATTCACCACACAATGCTGAAATACAAAGATTACAACATTCACATCCACAAATACATCCAACAATCTTAAACTATAAAAGATAAAGAAATAAATCACACATCCACCAAACATAGAGAATTATAGTGGTTCGCTTGTGTGTACACCAACTATTAATAAATAGCCACACAACTACTCCACTCCTAATATCCACTCCCTCGAGATATTAGCGTTCGCTAATTAAAATAGGTTTTTCCAGGTTCACCTAAAACCTTCACAATTGTGTCTTTAGATGGGCTTACACAATTAAAAAACCCCTCTCTCTGATATTTTCTAGATCACCTCAAACAAAACAAAAAATTAAGATTTTCTTGAATAATCTCACAAACCATAAATGAATTGAATTACAAAAAAGCAAAAACCTATCTGTATGACAATTCTGAAGCAGCCGATAGAACCAACTTGATGACGACGTAGATGTTCAACGTTCAGTCTCACAAGTGTATAGGGTTTTAAGTTTAGATGATTTTTAATTAAATCAACAAGGGTTTTGTATTGATTTGATCTCAATGAAGGGTAAATCAAATATCCCTTTTCAAAATGAGAATGAAATAGAGAATTAAAATAAAAAATAAGAGCTACTTTAAAGAATCTTAAATATGCACAAAATAGCTTAGAATGTACTTAAAATTATCTCAGAGTGATTGCTTAAGAATGATAAGAATTGAATAAAAAACTCTAAAATTCAAGTACTATTTATAGGTGAAAAATCGGTTCGCACAATTAGCCTTTGGTTAACTACGACTGGGCTTATCTAAACAGATTTTCAAAAATTCTGGCGTAATAAGATTTTTCAGTTACACGACTGGCCTTGTGGGTCCCACAACTGGTTGAGTGGCCTGCTTGACTGGTCATGGACACCACACGACTGGTCGAGTGAGTCCATATTACTCGCTGAAAAACGAGTCGAGCATTGCACGACTGGTCGAGTACTATTCACATGACTGGTTAAGCAGTTTCCAGGACTGGTCTTAGACTAACAGAAATTTTTTAAAAATTCATAACAAATCCTGGACGGGTCAAGGAAATACTAGGACTGGTTGAGCCAGTGTTAGGTCTAGTCGAAAGAACAGAATTTTACACTTATAAAATGACTAAAATGACCAACTGAAAGTATGAAATGATCTAATCATGATCTAAGGTCAATCTAGGTCAATCATACATTACTTGTTAGATAGAACATATGAACGCTTAATCTATCGATCACTTCAATAGCTTTAATTCTTACGATCTTAAAAGCTTGAACTCGATATACTAAACATAATCTTCAACTAGGTCTTGAGTTCTTGGACTTTTCTAGTTCCAGATCTTGAACCGCAATATTCTTGAAAACACTGTCTTCACTCAATATATCAAAGTCTTTACTTTCTTCCAGTTTGAAGATCTTGGTAAGTTTGTCATATATATCGGCAAGATAGATTCAGCACAAACAAAATGAACGTTGAAGATTCAATGTGAATAGGTGCACAAGCTTGATACAAATCAAGATACAAACTTGAATTGGTTTGTCACACCAAAATTTGACAATACTTAGGGTTTATCAACATAGCACTTTCAATCTCCCCCTTTGTCAAATTTGTGACCAAACTAAAATTACAAATGCAATAGATATTCAAACAACACATTGCACAAACATGTTGCACTAACATGCATACACATGTATGATATGATCCATAATAGGTATCATGCACAATAATCAACTCTCCCCCTTAATCCACTACTCTCTGCAAAAAAAATAAAAATAAAAATATGAGTCACATTTCATCATATCATATCCTCATTTACATATCATTCAATATTACAATATCTCCCCCTTTCTGTCACAACATGACAAAGGAAGCGAATAAGGATAAATGAAGAGAATAAGAGAGCATGTAGAATTATTAACTACTCATCCAAATCAAATAAATAAAGTATCTGAACTGAATAGATAAGAGTTTAAACAAAATTATCCAAACAGTCATAGGGAAAAGAGTTAGAATAAAGTTATTATAGATACCATCAAATCAAAACAAAACTAATCAAATCCTGAAGAGGGAGCAGGAATAGATGGATCAATTTGATGTAAACCCTTATTAATGCACCTCATATATTTGCTCATATAAGCAAATTGAGAATCATGGGTTACACGAATCTAGCCACCTGTTTCTTAAGATTACGCAACCTCTCATCAAAATCAGAAGGCTGATAATCAGGGTCTGCCTTAGAATCTGATTCAAGTTCATCAAATAAATCATCCATATTAACGTCTTCTTAAGGTAAAGCATTAGCTTCTTCAACTTCTTCATCTCCTACAGCATTCCCATCAACTTGACCAAGTGTCAAGTCCAGGTTCATTTTGTTGATATTAGAATTGTTAAATAGATGAAGATTAATAGAACCTTCTCCAACTAGCATAGCTATCAAAGCATGATTAGCTAAGGCAGTCATAAGATAAGAGAATGGAATATCGCTATGACCAGGATGAAGATGAAACTAAATAATATGATGACAGATATGGATGTCAGATACAACTGAATGCATAATGTGGGCCATAAAAAAGGTCAGCTCAGTCTTGTTACCTGAGCGAGGATAGACATTCGAAATAAAAATCCGATACAAGACCCTGTATCTGAGCAACATATATTTGGAACTGAGCGCAGTACCACCGTTCCATTCTGTATTCATGTTACAAAGAACTCTCGTAATCAATTGTTTAGCATTTTCAGAAGGTCTAGATTGTAAAGTGGATATGGGTATGTCGTCATCAACAACAAGTATATTCATGATTGTTGAAATTAAATGACGGTCTACCTCAATTGGACCTTCTTTAGTTGACATAGTAAATGTTAAATCTTATAGAGAGAACTCAATAATGCAAGCGTACATGGCCTGCGCAATAGATCGGTATGAAGGACCATCCCAAGATAGTATGTTTTCCCAACCTACAGCTTGAAGGAGAGGGACAAAGTTGAAGTGCTCAAGATGATCAATAATGACAACACGCTCAATAATAATATTTCTAAGATGGAAATCCCACACATACTCGGGATCCTCTTCGGGAGGCCGAAGGTAATGCACGGTAATGGGTGCGGAACGGGATGAAAAGGGACCATGAGTGGTTCTCTTCCTATTTCTTCCTTCCATTATAACAAGAAAACAAAGAAACAAATGATTGTAAAAAGAAATGAAAGGATTCCAAGTAAATCAGATTTTAAGGAAAAAAACCCTTTTAAACCACCATAAATTTTTAAACAAGAAACAAAATCAAGATTAAGGATGATCAAAGAACTTAAATCTATAAGGAAATAAAAAATGAAGCACTAACCAAAGAGTAATCGAGAGATGGGATCGACTGGTCGTAGTTGGGCTTGATGGAGAAGAAAAAAGAAATGAAAAAGTGACATCTTCCCTAAATAAAAACTCATTTCATAAGTTTCATGACTGGTCGTGTACATACTCGACCGGTCGTGCCACGACTGGTCGAGTGTGTACTCGACTAGTCGTGTAACACTGAAAATGTCTAATTTTAGATATATTTAAATTTTTTAAAATGTAAAATAATATATACATACATTATGATACAAATGAGCACAAATCATCGGTTCATATTGCACATACCAAGATCAAATTTTAATTTTGCAAATCGATTTTTGTCGAGCGATTTTGTGAATATGTCAGCTAGTTGATTCTCGATCTAAATATATTCTAATGAAATTATCTTTTCTTCTACCAATTCATGAATATAATAATACCTAATGTCAATGTGCTTGGTTCGTGAATGCTAAATAGGATTTTTGGAAATATTAATTGTGCTTGAGTTATCACAATATAACATTATAGATTCTTGCGCAATTTCATAATCCCTTAGTATTCTCTTCATCTATACTAGCTGAGTGCATACATTACCTGTAACAATATATTCAGCCTCAGCAGTGGAGAGCGATACGGAACTTTATTTCTTACTTAGCCAGGAAACTAGACAGTTCCCGACATAAAAACAACCACCGCTAGTCGATTTACGATCATCAATGTTACCAGCCCAATCAGCATCTGTGTAACTAGCTAATTGCACACTAGTATCATGTGGATACCAAAGACCAAGATTAGCTAAACTAGTGACATATCGCAAAATATGCTTAACAGTAATCAAGTGGGACTCTTTAAGGTCTGATTGATATCTGACACAAATTCCAACGCTAAAAGCAATATCAAGTCGACTCGAAGTTAAATAAAGTAAACTTCCTATCATACTACGATACAACTTAGGATCCACACTCTTACCTGTTGAATCCTTAGAGAGTTTTAGAGTAGTACTCATTGGAGTATCAAAATTTTTTCCACTCTCAAATCTGAACCTTTTAACTAAGTTCAGATCATATTTGGTTTGAGAGATGAAGAATCCATCAAGAAGTTGTTTGACTTATAACCCTAGGAAATAATTTAGTTCTCCAACTATGCTCATTTCAAATTTGGACTTCATAAGATCTGCAAACTCAACAGTCATGTTAGCACAGGTAGATCCATACATAATATCATCAACATAGATTTGCACTATTAAAATATGATCATTATGTTTCTTAACAAATAATGTTTTATCTACACTCCCCATAACAAACTCATGACTTAATAAGAATTTAGTTAATTTCTCGTAGCATGCCCTGGGAGTCTGTTTCAAACCATAGAGTGCTTTTTTAGGCGATAAACATGATTAGCATGCTTAGGGTCTTCAAAACCCTTTGGTTGTTCAACATATACTTCTTCATATAAATCACTATTTAAAAATGCACTCTTAACATCCATTTGATATATTTTAAAACACGTAATGGATATAAATAGTCTGATTGATTCTAGACGAGCAACTGGGGCAAAGGTTTCATCATAATCAATACTTTTAATTTAGGTGTATCCTTGTACAACCAGCCTAGCCTTGTTTCTAATTATGTTACTAAGTTCATCGGACTTATTCTTGAAAATCCATTTTGTTCCGATAATATTTTTATCAGTTGCTCTTGGAAATAAATACCAAACATCATTTCTTACAAACTGATTGAGCTCTTCTTGCATAGGTACAATCTAGTTTTCATCTGTAAGGGCTTCTTTTACGTTAGCCGGTTCCATCTGAGATGCAAAGCACACGTAATTACACATATCTTCTAATTGTTTACGAGTGTGTACACCAGTGAGGAGATTTTCAAGGATTTGATCAGTGGGATAATCTTTATTTGTTCATAGTTTAGTGTTAAGAGTCTGGTTTATCAATTAGAAGAACCTCATTATCTTCTGAACTTGAGACAGGTGTATTCAAATGATCATCAATGACCACATTCATAGATTCTTGTATTACATCGGTCCTCTTGTTAAGTACCTGATATGCTCGATTATTCAGAGTATACCCTAAAAATATCCCTTCATCACTTTTGGTGTTGAATTTACCTAGATGTTCTCAGTCACGCAAGATATAGCATTTACTGATGAAAGCTCAAAAGTATTTGACAGAAGGCTTCTTATCAAACCACATCTCATAAGCCATTTTATTATTTGATTTTCTAATATAAACATGGTTAATTATATAACAAGCAGTATTTACGGCTTCAGCCCAGAGATTTTTAGAAAGCTTCATACTATTTAACATTACATTTGTCATTTCTTGAATTACCTTATTTTTCCTTTCCACTACTCCATTTTGTTGTGGTGTTTTGAGAGTAGAATATTCATGTGATATTCCTTGGTCACTACAAAATTTCTCAAAATTGATATTTTTAAACTCAGAACCATGATCACTATGGATCTTAGTGACTTGTAACTCTTTTTCATTTTAGATACATTTAAGTACCCTTTTTACTTCATCAAGAGTTTAAGATTTCTCTCTTAAGAAGAATACCCAAGTATACCTGGTAAAGTCATCTACAATGACTAGAATATACTTCTTGCCACATCGACTCTCCATTCTAATTGGTCCAATGAGATCCATGTAGAGAAGTTCAAGTGGTTTAGATGTGGCATGGGAGTTTATCTTTTTGTGAACACTCCTGGTTTGTTTACCAATCTGGCACTCACCACATATCTTATCCACTTTCTATATTTTGGGTAGACCTCTTACTAAATCACTTTTGCTCAATCTATACAAGTTGCGCCAGTGTACATGTCCTAGGCGCTTATGCCATAGTTCGGTATCATTAGTATGGACCACGGAACACGATAGCTTAGATGAGTTTAAGTCACTAACTATATAGAAGTTCTTAGAAGTTCTGTGACCAGTTAATATTATAGAAACATTCTTATTTAAGATTTCACATTTTTGGTTTGAAAATTTTATATTATGATTATTATCGCAAATTTGAGAAATGCTTAATAAATTCTGTTTTAAACCTTCTACATATAAAACATTCTCAAATAAAGGGAGGTTAGGGAGTTGAATCGTACCTTGGCCAACAATTTTACAGTTGCTACCATCACCAAATGTGTGTGAACCATCAATCATGTCTTTAAGACTGGTGAACAGACTTTTATCACCTATCATATGTCTAAAGCAACTAGTATCCAGGTAGCACTTTAAATGGCTCGTGGCTTTGAATGCGGTGTAGGCAACCAAACAAGTAACCTTAGGGACCCATTTCAATACAGTTTTGGGTTTAGGAGCATATGTTAGACCCACATCCTAGCCCGTACCGTTCCGTAGGCCTCTGCGGTCCTCCCGGTCGAATTTCGGTGACCCGCAATCTGTTATCGGCATTTGCGCGCGATCCTGAGATGTGTCCTATATTCTAGAGTCGACTCAATTCTAGACTTGTACCCTTGCGACCGTACCGTCACGGCAGTTGCAACACCGCGTCTCGCGCATCGAGACGATACTCATGCCAGGAGATGTGGGCCCGCATTTAGTTTGAGGAAAAATACCGCACGTTGTAATTCTAAGAGAATCTCTACGAAATGTCACATCAATCCATCAATCAATGTCAACTACAAGCCATATCCCAAGTACAATAACCCATCCCTCTTTTTTCACAAGTCAACTCTCTCTCTCTCTTACCCATCCCTCTTTTACAAGATTTTAACCCAACCCATACCTCTCCTTACAAACACCACTCCATCCATCCCTTTAATCTATCATCTCTCCTTTTCTCTCATTTCTCACAACTCAATCCCAAGCAACCAAAATTTCATACGTTCAAGCTCTTCCCCCAAGCCAAGTGTGGCCCACCCTCTCATCTCTCATCCCCACCATCAAAAGTCCATCAACCACCATCAAAAGAGAAGGCAAGGAGCATAGGAGTCTAATGGATCAAGGAGGAGTGCAATAGGTGGGTGATCCACTATGAATTTTTATTTTAGGGCCCACTTGTTGGTGGGACCCATTTTGATGTATGTGATGTGTCCATGAGGGGCCCATAGTGGCGGGGTCCCTCTATCACCGTTTCTCTCCCTCTCTCTCTCTCTCTCTCTCTCCTTCTTTGTATGATGATGATGACAAAGGGGTGTGTGGCCCATTTGGTGTGTGTGTGTGTCCCACCATGAAGCATAAATTATCCAAGCCATTCACCTTCATGTGGGACCCATCTGATGGATGTGATGGATCTACTCCATCCAACCCGTTAGCGGGCCTGGATGGGTGGGAAAAAAACAACATAAACATCAGGTTGATCCGAACAGGTGAGCCACGTCCAAGTGGGACCCACCTTGATGAGGTACATGCCACACCGTCCGTCAGTAATGGTGGCTAACAGTTCAGTGCTAACTGATAGAGGGGTATAGCTAACTGTGAAGTAAGAACTGACAGTGGAGGGTACCACCCAGCCAACCTCTTTTTCTTAAAGAAATAATAATAATAATAATAATATAACAAATATTATATATATATATATATATTATAATATCAGGTGGGCCACGTCTATGTGGGACCCACCATGATGTCTGTGTTATAACCAAGCCGTCCAGCGTCTAGGACGCTGGACGTGGCCTCAAAGTGAACTGACGGTGTGGTGCACTGACATGCAAACCATAAATATCAACTTGGTTCAAAGGACTTAGGTGGACCACTCCTACCAGCCTCACCTTGATGTATGTACTTAATCCAAGCCGTCCATCCTTTTCCTCAGATCATTTTAGTCGTTGAGCCGAAAAATGAACGCAATCTAATTTCCCTGGCAGGCTATAGCATAGAGAATAATATTTTTACCGTTGAAATACACCATAATGTTTCTGTACACCAAAACCCATCGAATATTGGGCTTGATGGTTTTGTATTGAGCCATGGGGACCAATAGCTGGGTTGGATTTTCCTAAGTCGGGCCCCACCTGTGAGAAAACGCGAGAAAACAGTTTTCAAAAAATAATAATAATAATATAAATACAAGCAGTTGACATTGCTGCTGCTGCTGCAGCAGCATGACGCTGCCGTGAATGTGAAAGGGGAGGGACCACGAGTCCCATTCATGGGCCCCACTGTGATGTGTGATGTGCATCCATACCGTGCATCGGGTGGGACGCCTCCTGGCTGTGGGCCAACCCTAAAATCAGCCATATTTGGAACTAAGATAGCCACGTCATAGGAAACAAAGGTGATTGAACGTCTGCCAATAAAACCCTTTTTAGGTGCTGGATCATTATTAAATTTGTTTTTCTCCTCATCCAGGGTATGTGTAACCTTATCAACGGTTGGGATGGTAGATAAACATTATGGTGGGCCCCGCATGGGACCCTCTGATGTAAGTATTGTACCCACACCGTCCATGGGAGCGGGACGACTGGTGTGCCTCACTCCAACTGCGGTGCAGCTGCTGTTGTGGTGCCACCAAGTTCTGTGAGTCCCACTATCTCATCTACACTGTCCATCTATGGGACCCAGCATGATGCATGTGTTACATCCAAGCCATCCAACCATTATGAGAGCTCATTTTCTGGCATGAGCTAAAGGATGGGACAGATCCGGTTGTCAGGTGGACCACACTATAGAAAACACAGAAGAGGGAATGCTTACCATTGAAAGCCCTTTTGGATTACAAAAGCTTTGGATCAATATGATATTTGTTCCTCCCCAGGTCCTTGTGATCATGGGAATGGTCTGGATGAAAATTAAATGTTGTTGTGGGCCCACTGGAATTTGAAAGTGGGAAATTAATATCACCACTGTTAGTTGTAGTATGGTCCAGATGATCTTTGGATATGATTTACTTTATTTATTTAATGCTCTATAATGATCTTAATTGATGGATGATTGGCGTGGCCCATTCGATCGGCCAATTGATTTGATCCATTCCAGTCAACCCATTTGTATGAGGCCCATTAGTGCGGCCCATTGATACGGCCCACTTGATGTATATGAGGCCCGCTGGTGTGGCCCATGTGACATGGCCCATTACGATGTATATGTGGCCCATGCAATGTGGCCCACTTAATGTGCATGAGGCCTAGGTAATGCGGCCCATTATGATGTATTTGAAACCCATGCGTTGTGGCCCATTGTGACGTATTTAAGGCCTATGGGCAAGGCCCATTGAGATGTATTCCTAGCCTATGGGCAAGGCCCATTGTGATGTATTCGTGGCGTAAGGGCAAGGCCCATTGTGGTATGTATTAGGCCCATGATGTGTAGGGCCTGCATGCTGTGTATATAAGGCCCATGTGCAGGGCCCACCTGTCGTGTATATGAGACCCATTGATGTGGTCCACTCGATGTTTATGAGACTCATTGATGCGGTCCACTAGACGTTTATGAGGCCTATTGGTGCAACCCGTTGATGCGGTCCACTCGATGTTTATGAGGCCCGTTGGTGCGACCCATTTAACTCGGTCCATTGACTCGGCTCATTTGTATCGGCCCATTTGATTTGGCCCATTGACTCGGATCATTTGTATCAACCCATTTGATTCGGCCCATTTGTATCAGCCCATTTGACTCGGCCCATTGACTCGACCCGTTTAATTCATCCCGATGTTATATACATATTAGCCCATAAATGAGGCCCAATGTGATGCGTATATGACCCATAAGCGAGACCCTTAATGACGTGTATTAGACCATTGTATGAGACCGTGGACCCATTATGCGATTGACCCTATAAGCATCATTCCTTGGGAGCAATGTTGGTTAAAGGTCTACATTGATGGGCAATGATGGATGGACGTCCACATTGTGACCTTCCATTAAGCCTTGTTAGGCCCATTCTCATCGCTGCTGATTATCAAGGCTGATTATCGTGACCGATTTGTCGATTCTGATTATTGATCGATTCCAATTGCCGTGACCGATTGCCGATTCCGATTATCGTGACTGATTTGCCGATTCTGATTATCAATCAATTCTGAGTGCCGTGATCGATTGCCGATTCCGATTAACGTGATCAATTTGCCGATTCCGATTATTGATCGATTCCAATTGTCAAGGTCCATTGTATAGGTCGATTCCGATTATCGAGGTCGATTTCAATTGTCAAGGCCGATTGTCAAGACCTATATGATGTATATGCGACCCGTAGTTGAGGCCCATTGTGATGTATATTGGGCCCATGTGAGAGGCCCATCGTAATGTGTATTAAGCTCTTAAGTGAGGCCTATGGTGTTGTATATTTGGCCTTTGTATGAGGCCATGGGTCCATTATATGTTAAGCTCTATGTCGGTCATTCCTTGGGGGCAATGTTGGTTAAATGTCCGCATTGTCGACGTTGATTGTCAGTGTCGGTTATTGATACCGATTATGAGTATGTGACAGCATAGCATCATGATACATGCCCATTCGCATCATCCACATGTTTGTTATGAGATGTGATTGACCATTGCATATGTCATTAGGCAGGTTGTTATGAGACTCCCTGATAGGCGGAGATTGACTCACATGAGCGCATGGGATGCACGGGATTGATGCATGACTGGATTGTATGACTCATGCATCTTACATTGTGTGTTGTGATTACTATACGCCCTAGTGATATCAGGGCTATAACCTCCACAGGCATATCGTGGATGGTCAAATGAGACACCGAAAATGTTTGGTTCTAGCATACGGCCGCCATAGATCTCCCTGGGTGAAAATTCCTAAACCTTCATGGCCAGGAGATGCCCCAACGTCGAGACTGAGTAGATATATATGAGCGCATGAGGGCCGTATACCAGTAGGCCGCGTCTCTCACTGTGTCGTGGTCGGTTGGGAGAGGGTGTGACCTTGCCCGCCTGAGTGAGGGGACAATGTCTAGGTTGAGTTTGACCAGCTTGAGGAATGGGTCCGCTATTAACGAGTCGGGCCCAATATTGGCAGGCGGATAGTGAGGTCTCTTCCACTTACCTAGTTGTGCACTCGGATAGGGACGACAAGTTGGCGTAAAGTGTAATAGATCTCAGTGATGATCCCAGAGGTGAACCATACTGATATGTGGACTTATTGAGTAGGAGTTGCATACTCATTCATTCATTCATTCACTATCCACTCGGGCTGGTGATGCGCAACTATTTGTTACGTGTACCTTCGCAATGGTCAGGATTTCGGCTAGGGCGCGCGACTAACTTGAGATCAGGAGTTTACCACGTTGAGTCTGACTATCCAAATTTAGATATGGGACTGGTTTGGATAGAAGTCCTTTGTGATGGACCTCGTAGCTTGCGATACTACGTACTATCATCTCGACTTCACACTCCAGCATGGTCATTCCATTTACACCGCATATTGCATTACATCCGTGGCATATGGTATTTTGGGTCACTGTGTTTCTGCATTTATATGGTCTAGATACAACATCTGATATTTAGTTCTTTATGACTCCTCATTTACATAGCTGATCTATATTATGTACTCTGATATTGTTTGACTCATGGACTTGACAGTATTTCCTCTTACTCTGATATCGTATGATTCATGATCTTACCTGTATTTCTGACATTGTATGATTGTGACATTGTATTTGTATGCTTGGCACTTATCTTGCGCACACATTTCACCACCCTCTAAGCTTTCTATAAGCTTATGCACAATAGATGCGTGCATGAGATGATAAGTTATAGCAGCATAGAGCTTGGATCATGTAGCTTACTTCTGGAGTTTTGATTTTAACATATGTATTTCCCTTTCAGCATTGTATTCAAATATTTATATTAGTGGATATGTGATGATGATGTTGCTTTTATGATTTGGGTAAACTTGTGGTTATGCCTCTTACATGATAAATGCACGTTGGAAAATCCTCCTTGTAGGGTCTCAGGATCGGAACCTGACATTCGGGGGCTGGCAGCCGAGAATGGGGCATTACGGAGGCTGTCGGCACCAGATTTGGCAATCGGGATTCCTCTGAATCCGATTTTCAAGTTTGGGACGTGACAGAAGTTAGTATCAGAGCATAACTTGGGAATACCTGAGGATAACATCACATATCTACTGATAGTTACCCTACACTCTATGATTGTTGAGAACTTAGAATGGTTAGATCCCTAGGTTCGAATAACTTAGAGATTTTCTGATATAGCTCCATATTGTTGAGATTGCGAGGCTGCATAGTACTCCCGTTTCGATCGTTTCTCATCCGGGATTTGAGAATTAGTATGGTTTATCATTCTGTTAAGGAGGCGTCTTTGGGAGCACAAGGTTGAGATTAGAGAGCACTATCTTTATCCTTTTGTAGACTAATTGAGCCTTGACACATATACTTGATGATGTTTTCTCCTCCCTTGTTTGTTTTATAAATTTTGAGGATGAAATTTTTATTAGGTGGGGAAAGTTGTAAGACCCGCATCCTAGCCTGTACCGTTCTGTAGGCCTCCGCGGTCCTCCCGGTCGAATTCCGACGACTCGCAATCTGTTATCGGCATTTGCGCGCGATCCTGAGATGTGTCCCGTATTCTAAAGTCGGCTCAATCCGAGACTTGTACCCTTGCGACCACACCGTCACCACGGTTCCAATGTTGCATCTCGCACGCCGAGGCGATACCCGTGCCAGGAGATGTGGGCCCGCATTAGTTCGAGGAAAAATACCGCACGTTGTAATTTCAAGAGATCTCTACGAAACATCACATCAATCCATCAATCAATGTTAAGTACAAGCCATATCCCAAGTACAACAACCATCTCTCTTTTTTCACAATACAACTCTCTCTCTCTCCTACCTATCCCTCTTTTACAAGATTTTAACCCAACCCATACCTCTCCTTACAAACACCACTCCATCCATCCCTTTAATCCATCATCTCTCCTTTTCTCTCATTTCTCACAACTCAATCCTAAGCAACCAAAATTCCATACGTTCAAGCTCTTCCCCAAAGCCAAGTGTGGCCCACCCTCTCATCTCTCATCCCCACCAACAAAAGTCCATCAACCACCATCGAAAGAGAAGGCAAGGAGCATAGGAGTCTAAGGGATCAAGGAGGAGTGCAATAGGTGGGTGATCCACTATGAATTTTTATTTTAGGGTCCACTTGTTGGTGGGACCCATTTTGATGTATGTGATGTGTCCATGAGGGGCCCATAGTGGCGGGGTCCCTCTATCACCGTTTCTCTCTCTCTCTCTCTCTCTCTCTCTCTCTCTCTCTCTCTCCTTCTTTTTATGATGATGATAACAAAGGGGTGTGTAGCCCATTTGGTGTGTGTGTGTGTGTCCCACCATGAAGCATAAATTATCCAAGCCATTCACCTTCATGTGGGACCCATCTGATGGATGTGATGGATTTGCTCCATCTAACCCGTTAGCGGGCCTGGATGGGTGGGAAAAAAAACAACATAAACATCAGGTTGATCTGAACAGGTGGGCCACATCCATGTGGGACCCACCTTGATGAGGTACATGCCACACCGTCCGTCAATAGTGGTGGCTAATAGTTCAGTGCTTACTGACAGTGGGGTATATCTAACTGTGAAGTAAGAACTGACAGTGGAGGGTACCACCCAACCTCCCTCTTTTTCTTAAAGAAATAATAATAATAATAATAATAATAATAATAATAATAATAACATAATAATAAATATTATATATATATATATTATAATATCAGGTGGGCCACGTCTATGTGGGACCCACCATGATGTCTATGTTATAACCAAGTCGTCCAGTGCCCAGGACGCTGGACGTGGCCTCAAAGTGAACTGACGGTGTGGTGCACTGATGTGCAAACCACAGAATATCAACTTAGTTCAAAGGACTTGGGTGGACCACTCCTACCGGCCTCACCTTGATGTATATACTTAATCCAAGCCGTCCATCCTTTTCCTCAGATCATTTTAGTCGTTGAACCAAAAAATGAACTCAATCTGATTTCCCTGGCGGGCTATAACATAGAGAATAATATTTTTCCCATTGAAATACACCATGATGTTTCTATACACCAAAACCCATCGAATATTGGGCTTGATGGGTTTGTATTGAGCCATGGGGACCAATGGCTGGGTTAGATTTTCCTAAGTCGGGCCCCACCTATGAGAAACCGCGAGAAAACAGTTTTTAAAATAATAATAATAATATAAATACAAGCAGCTAACAAACACGACCCTTCGTAGATGACAACAACGATCCTTCACAACCCATATGATATATCATTCAGGGTCGTGCTTCCACGACCTAAATACTCAAAGTCATATCTACCTTGCACAATGACAAACACGACCCTTCGTAGATGACAACCACGATCCTTGACATGGGCAAGAAACGACCTAAGAACATGATCGTTGTTGGCTCTGTTTTTTTTTTTCCGTGTTTTTCATGTGAAATGGATTGTGGTTGTTATGATATATGGATTGTGGTTGTCAAAGTTACATGGGTCGTGGTGTCCGTTGCTATTGGTCGTGGTTTCATGTTTTTCAGATCGTTCTTGTCGTATTACACGGATGGTTGTTGTTATGATACAAAATAACGAGTTCTTTTATAGAGCTTTGACATCATCCTAGAACCCGGAAGAAGCCAAGTTACATCAGCCTGGAATCTCGAAGAAGCCATTACACACTAGGCCCGCCGACACCAAGTAGGTGCTCATCCACAAGATATCAAGTTCTTTTGAAGGCCTTTTACATCAGCCTGAGACTCAGCAATGCAGCGGCAAAATGATTCAGACTATAAGGTCGTGGTCAGACACATACAAGCCCTATGATCGCGGTAGAGGCAACATATATGGGTCGTGACTGTCGTTGCATATTGGTCGTGGTTGCAATGTAGTAAAGGTCGTAGTTGTCCTGATTTATGGTTCCCGAATTTAATTATATATGGGTCATGGATGTCGTGTAATAAAAATCGTGTTTGTAGTGTTATATGGTTCGTGGTTGATGTGAAGCATTGATTGCAGTTGTAATTCGATATGGTCATCATGTTATACAAATCGTGGTTGTCGTGTTGCATGGGTCGTAGTCAACATTTTTAATGAGTCATCTTGTTAATGTTTGGGTCGTGTTTCAAAAAAGGCACTGACTGAAAGCAAGCAAGACGCATTAACATGACAATCATGACCCATGAATCACAGAAACCACAACCTATTGTTACATACACTATTTCCATATTTGGGTTGTGATTCAAATGCATAAATGCTCGTGATAATCATCAATAACTTGGGTCGTGATTAAAATAATACATGGGTCGTGACTGTCATTGTGTTTGGGTCGTGAAAGCACGACCCTGAATGATATATCATATGGGTCGTTGTCGTCATGTTATCTGGGTCGTGTTGTCATGTTGTTAAATTTGTCGTGGTTCACGGTTTCTAGTGGATCGTGGTTCTCGTCCATGTTAAATCGTACTCGACAACCGCAAGCGAATGAGGATGACGACCATCCAACATGGAAACCACGATCAATCTGTCATGAGAAAAATGACACGTTGGTAAGTTCATGATCCATTGTTGATGACAACCACGACCAATCAACTTGAAGAGCCTTGTGCAGTACAACAAACTATCCTGCGTTGTCAATGGGTCGTGGCACTCATGAGAGGTGGACCATAGTTGTCATGTTGTATGGGTCGTGTTTCTCATTCTATCGTGGTTGTTTGCGACGATCCAACACGGACGCCAACTATGAACCATATTAATGACAGTGAAACAAGACAAATTTAACGTGACAACCATGACCCAAATAAACTACGATGATTGCTTCACGTAAACCACCATCAGAATTAAACGAACGACATATGTATCAATCCATTTAGGGTCCATGTATCATGACAAACAAGACCTATATAATGATAGTCACGACCCATGTTTCATGTCAACCACGACCCAACGTGAACGATAATCACGAGCCACAAACAGGAAGATGGGTTGTGCAAAAAATTAGTTCAGGAACTAAGATCTTAACATATCAAATGACAACTACGATTGATGCTTCGCATCAACTACGAACCATATAACACGACAACCATGATCGGTATAATAAGACAACCACGACCCTTGATACCGACATGTAGGGTCTAAATATCATAACAACCAAGACATATACAACATTACAACAACAACCCATATCAAACAATGCCATGAAACTTTGATCAATAGTAAGTCATGATTGTACATTGCGTTGTGTCGTGGTTATAATGAATTGTGGATCGTTGTTGTCAAATGCGAACAACGACCCATATGCAGTGACAGTCACAACCCACTATTCATGTGAAACATGACCCATGTCATTTTCATGACCAATCTTCCATGAAAACCACGTTAGGTGCCCGTTGAAGAGAATTGTTTATGGTAAGACAACCACGACCGATCTAACATAACAAATACATCATATATTGCATTACAAACCACGACCAATATAAAACCAATACCCATATAACACAGTCACTACCAGAAGAGAAGCTAAAGCTTGCACTCTGACTTCTATCACTGCCGGAGGAGAAGCTAAATCTGCTGACAAACACAACCATAATTATAATACAATAAGAAAAACAATTCCCTTCAACGGGTACCCAGCGAGCTGAAAAACTCTGTTGAGAAGGTGTCTTCAGAATTTCCTGTGGAGGCGGTTGATATTCAGGAAGATCTTCAACATCCCTGAGGGAACAAAAGGGATCACCCATAGAGGAAGAATGAGAGAAGAACTCAATGGCTCCTTCGAGTATCTACTCATTACATTGACTGAAAGAGCAAAGAAATCCATCAATGCTTAAGGTGTTCCAATGGGATTTTGCTTCAGATTGGCTTGTGAAAATAATTTCAAACCCAAACACCACTTTTATAGGCTAGTCAAACATTCCGAAGGGTCCTGCTGATTCCAACGGGATTATGGGGAAGTAGCGTAATACGATTTCTTGAAAAAGAGTATGTTGCTGGTTCCGAAGGTCAATCTGATTCCAACGGGAAGGGTCGTGGATAAGACCCATATAACATGACCCAATGTGTATGAAACCACGACACTGTCGTGTGATCGTGGTTAACATGCACATTGGGTCGTGGTTTTTATCCACGTTGAATCGTGAATAAGAACATTAGAAGAACGACCCATATACGACTAGAACCATGATCCATATACCTATTATAACACCATATTGCCTAGGTCGTTTTCTCGTAAGAACGTCATGTTTTCTACAACCACGAACCATTATAACTGTGAAGCACGACCATTTTAACACGACAAACACGACCGATATCGACTAAGACCAATGCTTCACGTATATTTCAAAACGACAACAACAATCTACGTATCAATCCATTGTCGTTTCTATGTATCATGACAACAAATACCTATACAATGTCAGTCACAGACCGTATTTCATGAGAACAACGACCTGAGGTGGATGATAAAAATGAGCCTTTATGTATCTGAGCCACGAACACATGGCAATCGTTTACATACAATAGGTTGTGGTTTTCATGATAAAATGATTGTGGTTGTCATGTAAATGGGTAGTACAAAAAAAACAGTGTCGTGGTTGTTAACAGCGACACATGAAACAAGGCAACACGACCATGCAAAACAAATAACACAAACCCATTTCAAAATGACAACTACAAACCATGATACACGAAAATCATAATCCATATAATAGGCAAACCACGACCCTTTAGTAATTACATGAAGGATCCAAATTTCTTCACCGCAATGACCTATACAACATTACGACCACGACCCATATCAAGAGATAGAACGACCTATGAGTCGGTCGTGATTATGCATTGCGTAGTGTCGTGGTTATTATGAATAGTGGATCGTCGAAGTTAAATTACAACCACGACCCATATGCTATGACTAACACGACCCATTGTTCATGTGAACCACGACCCATGTCATCTTCATGGATAACCTGCCATGCAATCCACGACCAAAATCTCGTCCGAGGCCCGTTCAAGAATATTGTTGTTATTCATATAACATGACAAATATATCCCATATTACATTACAAACCACAACCCCCCTTGGGATCGGAGTATCACTGTCACCCGGCTATCATAGGTCTCTCTTAGTCGACTGGGCGGCAAATCAATCGCCAATACTCTTACTCGTCTTCCCGAGTTGTTCATCAATGATTACGCCTCAGTCTGTTATATGCTAAGCTCTCAAGCTTACTCGATTTGTTGGATCTGATTGTTGATTTATACTTTCTACCTCTTTTCTTTCTCAGGCGTGGCCGATGTCTATTGATTCGGGAGAGGCTAAAGGCGATGACTAGGATTGAAAGGAAAAGGCTAGTCTGGAAGAGCTCCTGAAGACTTCTGCTGAGGAACAGGCCAATTTGAAGGGCCTAGTAGGAGAAGGCCAACTAAGGGACATGATGCTCCTGGAGAAGGCCAATTCAGTCTCGTTTGGACTCGGCTGAGTCCAAACTGACAACCACAAGCTCATCTTTAACGGGCGGATGAGGACAATACGCGGCGACTAAACTAGGGCAAGCTACGCTTGACCCATATAACATCAACATCATGATCCATTGTAAAGTTAAACAAACGATCCATGACAACTACAATCCATACAACATGACAACCACGACCCATATAATACAGTGACTTTCAGAAGAAAAGCTCGGCATGCAAGCCAAGACTCTTCCACCTTAATTTGCAAATAGGGATATTATCATCCTCCTTAATCTCATTTTTGGTGGTAAAAAACTACGACCCTTTCCTTCGGATTCAGAGCGACAGTTGGAGATAAGCAGCAGGAAATGGAATGGACAGGGCAGAAGAAACACAAGAGCTGCTACGCACAGGGTAGAAGGAAATGGAAGTAGCTAACCTTTTTCCGATGGCTGGGTGCCCGTTGAAATTGTTGAGCTGGCAAAGTTCGGAAGTTGTCTTCAAAACTTCTAGTGGAGGCCGTTGAGCTATATGCAGATCGTTAATGTCCCTGAGGAAGGAGAAGGGATCACGAATAAAAGAACAAAGCGATAGGGACTCTATGATTTCTGCGATTATCTGCTCCATTATTTTGAATGAAAGAGCAGATAAATGCATTTTTGCGGTTTGGCTCCCTTTCGCATGACCACCGTTCTCGACGCTGTCCTTTCTTCACCTTGGCAGATGCCTAACCCGCAGTTGAAATAGAATAAAATACTAACCTCGTAGTGGAAGAGGGTTTCAGACGAGCGAAGTGACGAGGAGAAACAACGTCACTCTCTGGCCGTTCGGTCCCTGGATCTTAGCTTCTCTAGGAAAACATGAGAAGAGGAAGGAGAGGGTCTTTCGAATGTACATAAGTGCGACATTTGCCCCTTCTGAAACTTGCGTTGCAGGTGATCGGTGGTCTGTGGGCCCCAGCATGATGTATGTGCTTCGTCCAGTCTGTTCGTCCGGTTTAAAATATTATTTTATAGCCTGAACCGGAAAAAGAGAGTGATAGAACTCTCCGGTGGACCACACTGCGGGGAAATCATAGTTATTAGATATCCACAATTAAAATCCCCCTAGGCCCTCCGTGATTGGATCATACTCATTTTTTGTCTTGTGCCATAAAATGATTTGTATAAATATATGGATGGCGTGGATGAAACGCGTACTTGGTGGTGGAGCCCACAGAGCGTCGAGCACCAGCCATTGGACAGTGTCCCGGGGAGTAGCCGATCTGTCCTTTTCTCAGGAGTTAAGATAGGGGGTGACTTCTGCTTCACGCCAGGACTGTACAAGTCCTGAACCAAGGTCAGGGGCATTTTCATCTGAAAAAAATTTCAAAAGCTGTTAGAAGGCCCTTTGGGAATATATGGAGTGTCGTAGCGATCGAGTTAATTTGCCCAAACTTCGAGGTGAGTACGGTCAATTTTCCTTTTTTAATTACCATGTTCTCTTCTAAGTTGATTTCATCAGTGGAGCTAGGGCTCAGGGTGGGTGGGATCCCTGACTATGGAGCCTACCTTGATGTATTTTCCTTACATCCACACCGTCCAACCGTTTTGACAGCTAACTTTAGTGCATTATCTAAAAATTGAAGCAAATCCAAATCTAATTTGGACCATAACAGAGGAAACCGTGGTGATTGCATCCCCACCGTTAAAAACTTCTTAAGGGCTACCGAAATGTTTATTTTGCATCCAGCTTTTTGATAGGGTCACGAAGACTTGGAAGAAAGGCCCACACAAATATCAACTTGATCCAAAACTTTTGTGGCTCACTGCAAGTTTATAATGGCTAGTCACCACTGTTTCCTGTGGTACTATCTAACTGAGAATTGGATCTGCTTCATTTACGGGATCATTGCTTAAAATGAGCTGTCAAAACGGTTGGACGACGTGGATGCAAGGAACATACATACATCACAGTAGACCTCACGCTCACGGATCCCTCCCACTGGACGCGGATTCAACCTATGGGGCCCACTGTAATGTTTGTGAGAAATCCACCTTGGCCATTCGTTTCTTAACTTCATTTTATGGGATCCAAAACTCAGGTAAGCCGAAATAGTCAAAATTGAATGTCCACAGTTGAAATATTCGTGGGCCCGAAGAAGTTTTGAATCGATAATATTTATTTTTTCAGTTCATCCCAGTGTATATTTATTTTTTCAGTTCATCCCAGTATGAATAACGTTACGAACAGTATTGATGGCATGTAAACATCACTGTCAAAGGTTTCAATGGTTGAAATTTCCCTAATCACCTTTCCAATTGTGCGGCACACCTGAGTTTTGGATCTGTTCAATTTTTGTCCAAGTCCTAAAATGAGCTAACAAAACGGAAGGACGGGTAGATTTCTCACAAACATCACGTTGAGCCCACCTACGTTTCCAGCGCAGGAACTTCCTGCGACAGCGTCCCCACCCCACTTTGGTGTATCTGGGGATCCACGGAAGCCGCGCACGTGGAACTAAGCACTGCATGGCATCTGTCAAGCGGTGGGGCCTACTAACTAATCCCCACCATATTAGAATTAATAGTTGCAAATCAATTGAATAGTGCATCCAAACGCCCTCTATGAGATCCATGGGGCTCCCCGATGCATCACAACTTGAATAATGTTTCTGATATGAGCGTTTTGTTCACGAGGAATCCATTTGCTCGGGGATCCTCACCATCGATCTGAAGAAGCCATAACAAATGAGTCATTCTTCTCTGTTAGAAGATCGTAATCTTGCATCTGTGCTCTACAAATTATATTAGTTAGGGAATGATATATCAATGGTCCGGAACATTAATCATTGATTGGATGAATAGAATAGTTAGAAAATGGAAAACTTTTGAGGTACGCTCAATCTGTGCTTGAGCCCATCATATCAACGATCTAGATCACTGAAACCTGGACCCAACGCAGAATGGACGCATCAGGATGCCCCTGCATGGGGTCCTCATAACCCAAGGTGCGCCAAACCACTAAAACGTGTCATCTGGCGCGGCTTCGGTGGATCCCCGGAAGAGAAATTCGAGACTGTGGACCCTACCTTTTATCCAGCTGTTCTTACGAAACAATACAAACTGACCTGCTCGTACGGACAGCGAATTTGAGGACGAAAATACCTCTCCCTGCCTTTCAAAGGCGAGCGCTGACGCTCCTCCAACCGAGAGTTGTACGAACGGCTCAAAAGAGATCAAAGTTACATGGCCCACAGCTATGTATTTATTATGTCCACAACGTTCATCCATATTTCGAGATCATTTCGGAGCATTACCCAAACAAAAAAAAAAAATCATATCCAAAGATCAACTGGACCACACCACAAAGAGCAGCGGGAAAATTGATTTTCACCGTTAAAAATTTGTAGGGCCCACCATAACATTTATTTGCCATCCAATCTATTCACAAGGTCACAAAGGCATGGATGAAGCTTTAAAAAAATATAAAATAAAATAAAAAAAAAATCATAACGATTCCAAAACTTCCGTAACCCCTAAAAGGGTTTCAATTGTAGACGTTCAATTCCCCACTGCCTTTTATAGTGTGGTCCACTTAATAGTTAGATCTGTCTTATTTTACGTCACAAGCTTAATATGAGGTCGTCAAATAGATGGACGGTTTGGATATAACACAGACCTCATGATGGGACCCACAAAAGGCGATGGGGATTACAACGCAAAATAATAATAATAATAATATAATATAATAAAAAACCAGGAACCTATGGCTACGGATTATAACCGTAGCCATAGCCACAGCCCTGCTTTTTCAATATGTATCGAAGGTCTTTCGATATATCGAAAAAGGTCCAGAACTCTCTAGCGAGTTTGCCTCAAAATTCCTATAGTTTTCCCTTTTGCTACGGATTATAACCGTAGCCATAAATATAGTCCGTTGTGATATATATATATATATATATATATATATAAATTTTAATTATTTACATAGAGAACTTTATTCTACCTACATTTTTCTCTAATACATATTTATATAAATATGTATATATAAGTATATAATTTTTTTTTCTCTCTTTTAATTTATTTTTTTGTCTATTTATTCAACAAGTATATCACCTAAACTAGAATGATTTACTTAACGTACCACACATGATTTTGGGGTAGGAGAAGCTAATTTAGCCAACAAACCTAGTTATTTCCAAGATTCCATCGGGTCGATGGTCGAAAATCCATTTCATTCACTTTGTTGTCAATTTCAATTACTTTGCGGTCGAATTGGAAATTGAGCAGGACAAAAATGAAATTGAGCGAGGCAAACTAGAAATTGAGCAGGGCAAACATGAAATTGAGTGGGGCAAACATTAAATTGAGCAGGGCAAACTAGAAATTGAGCGGGGCAAACATGAAATTAACCGGGGCAAACTAGAAATTGAGCGCGGCAAACATGAAATTGAGCGGGGACAACGAGAAATTCAACGGGACAAACATGAAATTGAGCGGGGAAAACTAGAAATTCAGCGGGGCAAATATGAATTTTAGTGGGGCAAACATGAAATTGAGCAGGGCCAACGAGAAACTCAGTCGGGCAAACATGAAATTGAGCGGGGCCAATGAGAAACTCAGCGGGGCAAACATGAAATTGAGTGGGGCCAACGAAAAACTCAGCGGGGCAAACATATGAAATTGAGCAGGGCAAGCTAGAAATTCAGCAGGGCAACACATGTATTTCAGCGAGACAAACTTGAAATTGAGCGGGACAAACATGAAATTGAGAGGGGCAAACATGAAATTGAGCGGGGCAAACATGAAATTCAGTGGGGCAAACATGAAAATGAGTGGGGAAAACATGAAAATGAGCGGGGCAAACGGTGGGAAACAAAATATATTTGTATTTTCCCTTCATTAATGTTTAAAAGACCTTATGAACCAGTTAGATGACAAATAAACATGTTAGACCTAGGAGCACTAGTCTATCTGGAGCTCAGAACTGGCAGGGCAGTACCTAATCCACCATTAGGCTTTTTTAACATATCAACGCCTCAAATGATCGCGTGTTGTGCCGGAGAGGGAAGTTGATTGGCTGGTGTACAACTGCTGTAGGTACGTGTCGTTAGAAGAGGAGCACTGACGCTCCTCGATCTCTAAGTTGTACGAACAGTTCAAAGGAGATCAAAGTTACATAGCCACACAGTGATGAATTTATTATATCTAGATTATTTTAGAGCATTATCCAAAAATCGAATCATATCCAAAGATCATCTGGACTACACCATAAATAGTAGCGGCAATAATGATTTTCACCGTTAAACAATTTGTAGGGCCCACCGTAATATTTATTTTACATCCAATCTTTTCATAAGGTCACAAACACCTAAATGAAGAGTAAAAACAAATTTCATATTGATCCAAAACTTCTGTGACCCTAAAAAGGGTTTCAATGGTAGACGTTCAATCCTCTACTCATTTTTGCAGTGTGGTCCACTTGATAGTTAAATCTGTCTTATTTTTCATCTTAAGCCTTAAGACAAGCTCCCCAAATGGATGTACGATCTGGATATAACACATACCCTGTGATAAGACCCACAGAACTCTCTCCCATAGCCACTCCCCTATATAAAATGCATTTGGTCCCTAACACAAACCTCATGTTTGCCCCGCTCAATTTCATGTTTGCCCTACTCAATTTCGTGTTTTCCCCGCTCAATTTCATGTTTGCCCCACTGAAATTCATGTTCGCCCTACTGAATTTCTAGTTTGCCCTGCTCAATTTCATGTTTGCCCCGCTGAATTTCTCGTTAGCCCCGCTCAATTTCATGTTTGCCCCGCTCAATTTCTAGTTTGCCCTCCTAAATTTCTAGTTTGCCCTGCTCAATTTCTAGTTTGCCTCGCTGATTTTCGACCATCGACCTGATGGAATCTTGAAAAATAACCAGGTTGGTTGCCTAAAGTAGCTTCTCCTACTACAAAATCATATAGGGTATGTCAAGTAACTAGTTTTGGTTTAGAAGATATTCTTGTTAAATGAATAAAGAAAGAAATGAAAAAAAAAAGAGAGAAATATTTTTTTTAATGCTTATATATACATATTTATATAAATATGATTTAGAGAAAATTGTAGGTAGAATTAAGTTCTCCATGTAAATAAATAAAAATAAAAAAATAAAAAATAAATATTTTTTTTTTCATAGACTGGTTATGGCTACGATTATAATCCGTAGCTATAGGTAAAATTACCTTCGATACATATCGAATATTCTTCGATATGTATAGAAAATTGTAGGATTTTTGAGGCAAACTCACTATACAATTTTGGACCTTTTTCGATAATATTGAAAGACCTTCGATATATCGATGTACATATCAAAATATATTGAAGGACATATCGAAAAAGCAAGGGCTATGGTTATGGCTACGGTTATAATCCGTAGCATCAGGGAAACCCAGCTTTCCAAAATCACATTTCTTTTGTGGGTCCTATCATGAGGTCCGTGTTATATCCAAACCGTCCATCTATTTGGCGAGCTCATATTGAGGCTTGAGACGAAAACTAAGATAGATCTAACTATCAAGTAGACTACACTATAAAAGGAAATGGGAAATTGAACGTCTACCATTGAAACCCTTTTAGGGGTTATAGAAGTTTTGGATCATTATGAAATTTGTTTTTCCTCTTCATCCAGGTCTTTGTGACCTTATGAATGAACTTAGATGGGGAGGATTTCTCACAAACATCACAGTAGGCCCCCCAAAAAGTTTTATGGCCCCCAAAAAGTTTTTAATGGTCGACGCTCATTCAACACCATTTCGTGTAATGTGGTACACTTGAGATTTAGATATACCTCATTTTTAGTCTCATACCATAAAATGATGTGGAAAAATATATGGACGGCATGGATAAAAAGCATACATCATGGTGGGGCCCACAGACCACCGACCGTCGGACATTGGCTGGTGGCAGGGGGAGTGCCCAGTCCGTTTCCGTGAAAGGAGGGGTATTTTTGTCCCCAAATTCGCTGTGCGTACGAGCAGGTCTAAGTTTCCAAACGAAGTTTGTATTGCTTCATAAAACCTGCTGGATAAAAGGTGGAGTCCACAGTCCCAAATTTCTCATCCCCGGAATCACCGAGGTGGGTGGATCCTTGACCACAGGGGCTATCTTGATGTATGTTCTTTACATCCATCCGGTCCGTCTGTTTTAACAGATCATTTTAGGCATGATTAAAACACTGAAAAAGATCCAAATATCAGGTGGGCCACGCCATAAGAAACAGTAGTTATTGAACATTAAAAACATTTTCCGAACCACAAAAGTTTGGATCAAGCCTATGTTTGTTTGGTTGCTTTGTCCACGCGTTCGTGACCATTATCAAGGGGTTGGATGAAAAATAAACATTCTGAACGCCCCTAAAATTTATTAGTGGTGGGTATTCAATCACCTTTATTTCCCGTGGTGTGGATTTAAATCTTCTTTATTTTTGGGGTAATTTTCTAAAATGAGTGTCACATGCATCACGGTGGGCCCCACAGTCAGGGATCCACCCACCTCAGTGGATCTGGGATCGACCGAAGCCTCGCCTGTCCATATGCAAGACATGTGGCCCCTATGATTCCTCAATATATAATAATGGAATAAGGACAAGTAAATGGACAGACGATGATGTCGATATGGGGCGCGGCTTCGGTGGATATCCAACGGATCCTCCGAGGTGGGTGGAAGCCCTCCCAGATGTATGTGCCTTAGATCATGCCGTTTATCTGTTTCCTAGACATTTGATCTTGAATGAAATCAAAACTCACTTAATACGTGGCAAAAATTAGGCCAAAATTAGGGTACACAAGTGTCGGATCAGCCAAAATTAGAGCACAAAAGTGACAAAATAGATGAGGGCGCACTAATATGAGGTCACCACCAGAGCTCACATGAATAACCAAAAAAAAATTAGGCCAAAATTAGGGTACACAAGTGTCGGATCAGCCAAAATTAGAGCACAGAAGTGACAAAATAGATGAGGGCGCACTAATATGAGGTCACCACCAGAGCTCACATGAATAACCAAAAAGATGTCATGTCTGGATGCAAATGTGTGAAAACTGTCTTTGAAAAACGAAAATCATTTTGCACAAAAATGGTCCTGGGAAAACTGTTTATGGGTCTACCCGTTCGGGAGCTGCCACATCTTTGCCGGGACAGTGGTGCTGACCAATCGGAGCTGCCACCATCTTTGGGCGATGAATCCACGAGATCATTTGACGACGGCATACAAAGCACCATTGTTGATTTAAGCAACTCTTCTGGAAAGAAGCATGGACAAATAGAAGATAGTCCAAGGAGGCAGAAAATACAAGGGAACAGAAAACCGGCGGGATTCCATCCAATCCGATTCTTGAATTCCAGAAGCATGGACAAATAGAAGATAGTGAAGGAGGCAGAAAATACAAGGGAACAGAAAACCGGCAGGATTCCATCCAATCAGATTCTTGAAATCCAAAAGCATGGACAAATAGAAGATAGTCCAAGGAGGCAGAAAATACAAGGGAACAGAAAACCCGCAGGATTCCATCCAATCAGATTCTTGAATTCCAGAAGCATGGACAAATAGAAGATAATCCAAGGAGGCAGAAAATACAAGGGAACAGAAAACTGGCAGGATTCCATCCAATCAGATTCTTGAATTCCAGAAGCATGGACAAATAGAAGATAGTCCAAGGAGGCAGAAAATACAAGGGAACAGAAAACCCGCAGGATTCCATCCAATCAGATTCTTGAAACCAATTCAGCTTAAGCATTAATCTCTTCTTCCAAAACCACGGGTAGTAGAATTCACTTTCACCTCCTGTAATGTCAGAAAATACTCTCTATCAAACACTCTTTTAATTCAAAAGTCAAAGCTCTGAAAAGATATTAAAGTTAACCAATAGGGTTAGAAATCGGAACATCCAACCATCCTTTTAATTGAAAAAGGCTGTCTGATTATCTATTTTAGTGATGTAGAGCTGGTCGCGGACAGTTTCATGGCCAAGATAGATCAAAAGAGGTCCGGTCAACGACTGAAGTGATCCAGATCCCGTCAGACCTTAGCTCGGGCGTATCTCACAATCCGAAATGAGTTATCGGGCATAAAATATGAGATTTTGGGGTAGAATGAGCTACTTTAGCCAACCAACCCCGCTATGCTGGGTTGCACAAGCCGGATTTGCGAAATACCCCCGGATCGATGGTCGTTTCCTTATTTTAATTCCGATTTTACTATAAATAGTAAGTTTTAGTTTGATTATAACTCTTCATCCGTTGGGCTTTAAGAGTTGCGCCTAATGTAAAAAGAGCTTAAAATAATTACGAGAACGGTTTGGTGAAGCCAAATAGGACACTTACTATTTTTGGCTGAAAACCTTGCTCACTAGTAGACATCATGACCATCTATAAATAGTAAGTTTACTATTTATAGTAAGTTGGGAATTCTAGGAGTTTTAGTTGTAGTTTGCTTCTGATTTCTCTCCCTTTGCTTGGTATCCTTATTTAAAGGGTTGTGAACTCGTTTATTTCATTCATTAATCAATTTCGAATTTTATAGAATTTATTTTCTATTTTATAGAATTTATTTTCTATCTTACTTGCTTTCTTTCTCGTGGATTTGAGAAGCCTCTGTGAGGAGTCCAGAGAAGTTCCGTGGATTTGGAACAGTTATCCTCTTGAAGAAGACGGTGCTTGACCTCATTACGCTCATCCCTGCGTCAATTGGTATCAGAGGGAGGATTCCCCTCGGGCCGATGGCAAACAATGAAGGTATGAGCTAAAATTCTGTGGACGGTGATCCAGGGATTCGTGATCTTGTGGAAAAAATGGAAGCTTTCCACTAGGAGAGTCAATTGACCATGTAAGGGCTGCAAGAAACCCTCGACCGTCTTGCAGATGCGCTACTTTCGCACTGAGCCCTAGGTGGTGCTCTGCCACCTATGGTTACTCCATTGCCCATGATTGCTATACGACACAACCCCGATTTCCGTAGAGCACTACTAGTGGCAAGCCGTAGGGCTATACCAAATGATTCAAATTCTAGTGACGATTATCTTAATGAAGGTTTTACCCAATGACCAATCCATGAATGTGATCATCTAGATTGTGTTGAAAGAGACTATCATAGTAAGGCTGAACTTCCTAGTTTTAATGGTTTATTACGCATAAGCAAACCGTAGGGCTATACCAGATGATTCAAATTCTAGTGACGATTATCTTAATAAAGGTTTTACCCAATGACCAATCCATGAATGTGATCATCTAGATTGTGTTGAAAGAGACTATCGTGGTAAGGCTGAACTTCCTAGTTTTAATGGTTTATTACGCATAAAAGATTTCCTCGATTGGCTAGCCGATGTAGAGAGATATTTTGATTATATGGACATGTTAGATCATGAAAAGGTAAAATTGGTAGCATTTAAATTAAAATTTGATGCTTCTGTATGGTGGGAGCAATTACAACTCTCACGAGCCCGCCAGAATAAGGCGCTCATTCATCATCGCCACGGATGAGATGTCTTCTTCGATCACAATTTCTCCTTAGTGATTATGAGCAGATATTATTCCAACAATACTGGAATTACTGATAAGGAAATTAAACCATCACAGATTATACTGAAGAATTCCAGTAGTTGGCAACATGAAGTGATCTATTAGAATCTGATTACAGAAGGTGACACGATTTATAGGGGGGTTACGATCGACAATTCAGGATCGAGTTCAGATGCACCCAGTCGGGACCATGGATGAAGCAGTTCAGTTGACAGGTAGGACAGAAACGTAGCTTCTAAGAGTTTCGAATCAGCCTTTTCCTTCAACTCGAGCCTCCATAATAGGTCCTGCGCAGGATCCAGTGCTGGCATGAGAAAAAGAACCAGTAGGAGAACGTCATCAACATCCTACAACCGCAAACCGTGATATGGGAAGCGACTCATTTAAGCCTCGGCATGTAGTACCCACAACAGCTGGCTCGAGTAGAATTTTAAATCTTTACATTCGGCCAAGATCGAACAATTATTACCGCTGTAGCCAACCGGGCCACTTATCAAATACCTGTCATCAATGTCTCGTAGCACACTTGACCATAAACGAAGGGGGCACTAAATATGAGGCTACAGAAGAAGACCCTAGCTTTGATAAACATGAACAAGCCACTGAAGAACTAGCAGAAGGCAATGAATTGGCAGGCGAGGATCGTGGAGAATCTCTAGTTATGAGGCGATTACTGTATACCCCATGGAAAGAATTACATCCACATTACTACAATATATTCTGTATAAGGTGCACTATTAACAAAAAAGTCTGTGATGTGATCATAAATAGTGATAGTAGCGAAAACATTACCTCAAGAGTGATGGCGGACAAGTTACAACTATCAACAACAAAACATCCTTTCCCATACTCAATTAGTTGGATAAAAAAAGGTGAACGAGACCAAGTAACTGAACAATGCACTATCTCATTTTCAATTGGCAAAAATTATAAGGATCAAATACTTTGTACGTGGTCTTCATGGAAGCATGCCATATGTTACTCGGTCGACCCTGGCATTCGGACCGTGATGCGACCTATTGAAGATGAGACAATGTGTCACGCCCCAAACCCGGAAATCGGATTCATAGAAATCCCGATTGCCGAATCTGGTGCCGACAGCCTCCGTAGTACCCCATTCTCGGATCCTAGCGTTCACACGCCAGATTCCGATCCTGGGATCCTACAAGGAGGATTTTTTTTTTGCCAATGTACATTTATCTCGTAATAAGCATAACCACAAGTATACCCAAATCATAAAGGCAACATCATCATCACATATCCACTAATATAATCATTTGAATACAATGCTGAAAGGGAAATACATATATCGAAATCAAAGCTCCAGAATACAACTGCACGATCCAAGCTCAACGCTGCTGCAACCTAAAAACACCTGCACGCATCTATCGTGCATAAGCTTATAGAAAGCTTAGAGGGTGGTGTAAGTGTGTGTACAAGGTAAGTGCCAAGTATTCGATACAATGCCATTATCATACAAACTGGAAGTACTGGTAATCCATAAACCGTACAATATCGGAATAAGCAAAGATACTAGCAAGATCATGAATTATCTGAGTAAACAGAAATACTCACAAGATCATAGATCATACGATAACAGAGTAAGCGGAAATATGAACAAGTCCATGAGCCAATCGATATATACGCAATATATAACAGCTACGCAAACGAGGAGTCATAAAGAGCCAAATATCAAATGTAGAGGATGCAATACAATATACATTTCTGATGAGTAACACAAATAGCATCAGTCGTACCTAGACCATATAACCATATAAATGCAATTGGGTATATAATTCCTTATGTGTTCACAAATACGTCAGCCATATCTAAACCATATAAATGTAGAAACACAGTAACCCAAGATGTCGTATGCCGCGGATGTAATGCAATATGCGGTGCGGATGGAATGACCATACTGGAGTGTGAAGTCGGGATGGTAGTACGTAGTATCGCAGGCTATGGGGTCCATCACAAGAGACTTCTATCCAAACCAGTCCCATACCTAAATTTGGATAGTCAGACTCAATGTGGTAGACTCCTGATCTCAGGTTAGTCGCGCGCCCCAACCGAAATCCTGGCCATTGCGAAGGCACACGTATCAACTAGTTGCTTACCACCAACTCGAGTAGATAGTGAATGAATGAATGCATGAATGAGTATGCAACTCCTGCTCACTAAATCCACATATCAGTACGGTTCATCTCTGGGATCATCACCGGGGTCTATTACACTCCAAACCAGATTGCCGCCCCATCGCGCGCAACAAGGTGAGTGGAAGAGACCTCACTATCCATCTGACCAATAGTCTGTCAATACCTATCTAGCACGTCGATAGCAGACCCATTCACGAGCTGGTCAAACTCAGCCTAGTATTGCCCCCTACTCTCGGGCGAGTAAGGCCACACCCCCTCCCAACCGATCATGACACAGTGGGAGACGCGGCCTCTTGGTATTCGGCACTCGGGTGCTCATGTATCCACTGTCTCGACGTTGGGTCGTCTCTTGGCCACGGAGGTTTAGGGATTTTCACCCATGGACATCTATGGTGCCCGTACGCTAGAACTAAACATTTTCGGTGTCTCATCTGGCCATCCACGATATGCCTGTGGAGGCTACGACCCTGATGTCGCTAGGGCATACAGTAATCATAATGCAAGATGCATGAGTCATACAATCCAGTTATGCATCAATCTTGCACATACCGTGCGCTCACGTGAGATAACCTCCGCCTATCAGGGAGTCTTATAACAACATGCTCAATGACATATGTAATGATCAACCACATCTCATAACAAACATGCAGATGATGCGTATGGGCATGTATCATGATGTTATGCTGTCACATACTCATAACTGGTATCCACAACCAGCATCGATAATCGACCTCGACCATGTGGACACTTAACCAACATTGCCCCCAAGGAATGGCCTCTATAGAGTCAAACATATAATGGGCCCACGACCTCACACAAGGGCCTAATATACAACACAATGGGTCTTACTCAAAGGCCACATATACACAACAGGTGGACCCTGCTCATGGGTCTAATACATATCACAATGGGCCTTGCCCATGGGCCATGAATACATCACAATGGGCCTTGCTCATAGGCCTCAAACACAGGACATGTGGGCCCTACACATGGGTCTTGAATTCATTAAATGGACCATGCATCATAGGCTTAATACATATCACAATGGCCCTCAACTACGGGTCACATATACATCATGCAGGTCTCGACAATCGGCCATGGCAATCGAATTCGATACTCAGAATCGGCCTCGACAATCGGAACCGGCCAATACAATCGACCTCGACAAATCGACACCGATAATCTACATCGATAATTAGCACCGACAATCGGCATCGATAATCAACACCGACGACCGGTCACATAGACAAGACTGGGTCCATAGATGAACATCTGATCAATCATAATAAAAAGAACAACCCTCGACCAACGTTATATCAAATCTGGTAGCAAGGAGCCAACCGTCCATGGTAAATGGGGCCCACTTATTTGGGTTAACCCACTAAGAGAATGATGAGAATGGGCATGATAAGGCTTAAGGAAGGGTCACAATGTGGACATCCAACCATCACTGCCAAGCAATGTGGACATTTAACCAACATTGCTCCCAAGGAGTGGTCCACATAGAGTTAAACATAAGATGTGCCCAAATATCCAACAAGTGGGCCTCAAATAGTCATCACAGTGGGCCTTACACATATAGCACGTGGACCTACACATCACGGTGGGTCGATACATTGGGCCGCACGCCACACCAATGGGCCTCAATTCAACAAGTGGGCCGCATCAATGAGCCGAAATACATCTCAATGGGCCTCATCATAAGAGTAGGAATATTTCACAATGGCCTCACTAAATGGGTCGGAAACACATCTCAATGGGCCACGACGTATGGGCCGAGTATATATCACAATGGGCCACGACCCATGGGCGCAACCCGTGGGCCTCAAATACAAGTGGGCCACATTAATGGGGCCCATATATAAACCTCGTGGGCTCTGCTCATGGGCTTCAAATACATAATATGTGGGCCCTACCCATGGGTCTTATACACATCAAATGGGTCACGCGTCATGGGCCTAATACATGTCACAATAGGCCTTGCATCAATGGGCCGCCCTAATGGGCCTCGTACACATCAAGTGGGTTGTATCAAATAGGCAGCACTAATGGGCCTCGACCCATGGGCCCTGATATATATATCATAATGGGGTGCCTGCCCTGGATGGCGTGGATAAAGATACATCAAAGTGGGCCTGACAAATGGGCCAAAACATACATCAAAGTAGGCCTCATAACATGGTCATACATACATCAAATTGGCCACATCAATGGGCCCCATGTATGTTAAATGGGCCACACTCAATATAAGTGGTGATAATGATTTCCACTACTAAAATTTTCAAGGTCCGCCATAACATTTATTTCCCATCTAATCTAATCATAGGGTCTCAAGATTTCAAAGATAGCCGTTCAATCCTCACCGTGCACTATGGTCCACTTGATAAGTAAATCTGACTTATTTTCGTCCCAAACCTAAAAAAAGGATCATTTTCTAAAAATGGTTGGACGGTTGGATGAAACACATGCATCATAGTGGGTCCCATAGGGATGGAAGGAATAGATAAGTCACATGTTCCATGATGGAGGTCCACAGTTGTGGACATAACACATACATAAATAAGTCTTAAGTAAGACCCACCAAAATGTTTATTTTCCACCCAACCTAGGGCCCAACATACTGTCCATCCAAAATGAGGCTAACATGATGTTTATCTTCCATCCAAACTAGTCATAGGGTCACATGGGCCTAGGGCCCACTGTAATATTTATTTATCATCCAACTTGGGCCACTATAACATCTATTTGCATCCAACCTGTTGATAAGGTCTTATAGACCTGGGGCCCACCAAAATGTTTATTTCCATTCAAACCTGTTGATAAGGTCATACAGACCTGGGGCCCACTACAGTATTTATTTATTTATTTATTTTTATTTTTATTATTATTATTATTTTTTTTCAACCTTGTGATAGGGTCACATGATCATGGGACCCATTGAAATGTTTACTTGCATCCAATCTGTTGATAAAGTCGCATGGGCCAGGGGCCCACTGCAATGTTTACTTACCATACAACCAGTTTATAAGGTCACGTGGGCCTTTGGCCCACTGTAATATTTATTGTCCACCAAATATATATATATTTTTGGTATGGTTATATGGTCCTGGGGGTCCACCGTGATGTAGTTCACAAATCCAACCCACTCATTGTGTGTGTCCCACCAATTTAAGGGCCCAAACCGAGTTTCAGGTGGATCCAAGCTGCATGTGGACCCCAGCAGTTGATTCCATGTGACTTGGTACACCACTGCATGAAAGGTGATGGTGTGGGCCATCCGAGAACTTTTTATAACTAATTTTTGGAACCAACGCATCATAAAAGGGGACCTATTAAATGAACGGCATGGATGTAGAACATACATCATGGTAGATCCATAATTGAGGCCAAGGGGGCCCTCCCTATTTCACGATGGACGTCTAGACCCTTCTGGACGTCAAAGCATATTTATTGCTATTATTAAATTTTTTCTTTTTTTATACTAGGTGGGGCCCACATTAATCAGATCCACTCCGTCCATTATAGGTGTCCCATATAATTAGGGGTCCAAACCAAGTTTCAATCACATCCAAAACTCAAGGAGGCCCCACCAGATGTTTTTATATTTTTAGGCATGTTATCACATGATTTTAGATGGTATGGCCCACCTGAGTTCCGTATACAGCTAATTTTTGGGATGGACGGCTGGTCCATGGGGACCCATCAAATGCACGGTTTCGATGTTCAAAATGCATCACGTGGGGCCCACGGCTGGAGCCGTGAGGTCCAGCCAGGCCGTCCGCCCGCCCATGCAGTCTTCTGACAGCAGCAGCGTTGCTGCCTTATGATTCTGTGTTTTTTTTTTCTTCTTTAAATCCAATTTTTTCTAGGGAATTTCTTAGGTGGGGCCCTCATCAGGAAAATCTATCCTGACCATTGCATCTCACGGCTCAATATTGACCAAACAAGACCAATATTGAGTATTTTTCAGCATGTAGAATCGTTGGGTGAGTTTTCAACGGTAAAAATTACCATTTCCTACAGTATGGCCCGCTTGATTGTCAGATTAGCCTCATCTTTTGGCTCAACGCCTAAAATGAGATGAGAAGTGAAATGGGCGGCGTGGATTTTATACATACATCAAGGTGGGGCCTGCATGAGCAGCCCACCTCCAAATACTATTCTTCTTCCTCTCCTTTGCTTATTAGTACACCACCATTTCAGTGCACGCACACCACTTTAGCCACTCCCTGTCCAGCGTCCCTTGGACGTTGGACAACATAGGTATAACACAATCATCATAGTGGGTCCTACGTGTAGGTGGTCCACGTGTCACCAAGGTGGGTCCCACATGAACGTGGCCCACCATATTTAAATCAACTTGATATTTGTGTGTTTCCATCACTATAAAGTAGGGTCCACATGACTTGTACGGTTGGGATAAAACATACCTCAAGATGGGATTCATCCAAGTGGGCCACACATCACAAAAAAAAATGAGAGGAAAAGAAAGGAGCACCCACCTCGAGATCTCTTCTTCCTTCTTCCGCCAATGCATGATAGAGCCCCAAAGAAACAATTTCAATGGTGGAGATGATCATTGGATGGTGGAGATGGGAGATAGGGAGGTGGGCCACACTAGCTCTCTCATGGGAGCCATGGACGTGGGTTGCTCCATGGAGGGATTGCTTGGAATGGAGAGAAGTGAAAGAGAGAAATGATGTAAGGGAGTGATGGGAGAGAGGGATGGTGAGGTAATGGGAATTAATGAGTTTGACTTATGGGGAAAAGGGAAGGTAAGGTGGTATGGTAGGGTGATGTCACCCCTAGGGTGACATCATAGTAATTAATGTTTCTAGGGAAGTACAACAATAGGGATAGGTGGGTCCCACAATCAAGCGATCAACGACCTAGATAATGCACGGGCCGGATCTTATAATCTGAGCATCGTATTGACGCACAAGACGCATCGTCGGAACCGCGGCGACGGCACGGTCAAAATGACATAGGTCTTATTTTGAGTCGGCTCGGGTTTACAGGATGTGACTCAAGAGCATGCGCCAATGCTATCTACTCGTCCCGGGTTGTCGAAACTCGACTAGAGGGAACCGTAGAAGTTTATGGAATGGTACAGGCTAGGTTACGGGTCTTACAGCTCTCCCCACCAAATAAAAATTTCGTCCTCGAAATTTACAGAACAGACAAGGGAAGATGAAACATCATCAAGTATATATGTTAAGGCTCAATCAATCTACAAAAGGATGAAGATAACGTTCTCTAATCGCAACCTCGCCCCCAAGGTGCATCATCAACACTATGGTGACCCTACTGATCTTCGGACGGATCAGAGACGATCGAGACTTGAATACTATGCAGCCTCACAATCTCAACAGTAGGGAGTTATATCAAAAAATCTCCAAGTTATTCGAACTCGGGGATCTAACCATTCTAAGTTCTCAACAATCATAAAGTGTAGGGTAGCTATCAGCAGATATGTGATGTTATTTTCAGGTATTCCCAAGTTATGCTCTGATACCAACTTCTGTCACGCCCCAAACCCGGAAATCGGATTCATAGAAATCCCGATTGCCGAATCTGGTGCTGACAGCCTCCGTAGTACCCCATTCTCGGATCCTAGCGTTCACACGCCAGATTCCGATCCTGGGATCCTACAAGGAGGATTTTTTTTTTTGCCAATGTACATTTATCTCGTAATAAGCATAACCACAAGTATACCCAAATCATAAAGGCAACATCATCATCACATATCCACTAATATAATCATTTGAATACAATGCTGAAAGGGAAATACATATATCGAAATCAAAGCTCCAGAATACAACTGCACGCTCCAAGCTCAACGCTGCTGCAACCTAAAAACACCTGCACGCATCTATCGTGCATAAGCTTATAGAAAGCTTAGAGGGTGGTGTAAGTGTGTGCACAAGGTAAGTGCCAAGTATTCGATACAATGCCATTATCATACAAACTGGAAGTACTGGTAATCCATAAACCGTACAATATCGGAATAAGCAAAGATACTAGCAAGATCATGAATTATCTGAGTAAACAGAAATACTCACAAGATCATAGATCATACGATAACAGAGTAAGCGGAAATATGAACAAGTCCATGAGCCAATCGATATATACGCAATATATAACAGCTACGCAAACGAGGAGTCATAAAGAGCCAAATATCAAATGTAGAGGATGCAATACAATATACATTTCTGATGAGTAACACAAATAGCATCAGTTGTACCTAGACCATATAACCATATAAATGCAATTGGGTATATAATTCCTTATGTGTTCACAAATACATCAGCCATATCTAAACCATATAAATGTAGAAACACAGTAACCCAAGATGTCGTATGCCGCGGATGTAATGCAATATGCGGTGCGGATGGAATGACCATACTGGAGTGTGAAGTCGGGATGGTAGTACGTAGTATCGCAGGCTATGGGGTCCATCACAAGAGACTTCTATCCAAACCAGTCCCATACCTAAATGTGGTAGACTCCTGATCTCAGGTTAGTCGCGCGCCCCAACCGAAATCCTGGCCATTGCGAAGGCACACGTATCAACTAGTTGCTTACCACCAACCCGAGTAGATAGTGAATGAATGAATGCATGAATGAGTATGCAACTCCTGCTCACTAAATCCACATATCCGTACAGTTCATCTCTGGAATCATCACCGGGGTTTAGTACTCTCCAAATGGCACTTTCGCTCTCCTAGCAGCACAGTTCAAGTGAGCATAAGAAACCTCACTATCTGCCTAGCCAATAGTCTGCTAATATCTATCTAGCACGTCGATAGTGGACTCATTCACGAGCTGGTCAAACTCAGCCTAGTATTGCCCCTTACTCTTGGGCGAGTAAGGTCGCACCCCTTTCCAACCGACCACAACATAGTGAGAGACGTGACCTCCTAGTATTTAGCCCTCGTGCGCTCATATATCCACTCGGTCTCGACGTTGGGGCGTCTCCGGCCACGGAGGTTTAGGGATTTTCACCCGGGGACATCTATGGCGCCCGTATGCTAGAACCAAACATTTCGGTGTCCTATTTGGCCATCCACGATATGCCGTGGAGGCATGACCCGATGTCGCTAGGGCGTATAGTAATCATAATGCGAGATGCATGAGTCATACAATCCACTCACCTGCGAATACCGTGTGCTCATGTGAGATAACCTCCACCTATCGGGAGTCTCATAACAACATGCTCAAAACATATGCAATGATCAACCACCTCTCATCACAAACATGCAGATGATGCGTATGGGCATGTATCATGATGCTATGCTGTCACATACTCATAACTGGTATCCAAATCCAGCATCGATAATCGACCTCGACCATGTGGACACTGAACCAACATTGCCCCCAAGGAATGGCCTACATAGAGTCAAACATATAATGGGCCCACGGCCTCACACAAGGGCCTATATACAACACAATGGGTCTTACTCAAGGGCCACATATACACAACAGGTGGACCCCGCTCATGGGTCTAATACATATCACAATGGGCCTTGCCCATGGGCCATGAATACATCACAATGGGCCTTGCCCATAGGCCTCAAACACGGACATGTGGGCCCTACACATGGGTCTTGAATTCATTAAATGGACCATGCATCATAGGCTTAATACATATCACAATGGCCCTCAACTACGGGTCACATATACATCATGCAGGTCTCGACAATCGGCCATGGCAATCGAATTCGATACTCAGAATCGGCCTCGACAATCGGAACCGGCCAATACAATCGACCTCGACAAATCGACACCGATAATCTACATCGATAATTAGCACCGACAATCAGCTTCGATAATCAACACCGACGACCGGTCACATAGACAAGACTGGGTCCATAGATGAACATCTGATCAATCATAATATAAAGATCAGCCCTCGACCATGGTTATATCAAATCTGGTAGCATGGAGCCATCCGTCCATGGTAAATGGGGCCCACTTATTTGGGTTAACCCACTAAGAGAATGATGAGAATGGGCCTGATAAGGCTTAAGGAAGGGTCACAATGTGGACATCCAACCATCACTGCCCAGCAATGTGGACATTTAACCAACATTGCTCCCAAGGAGTGGTCCACATAGAGTCAAACATAAGATGGGCCCAAATATCCAACAAGTGGGCCTCAAATAGTCATCACAGGTGGGCCTTACACATACAGCACGTGGACCTACACATCACGGTGGGTCGATACATTGGGCCGCACGCCACACCAATGGGCCTCAATTCAACAAGTGGGCCGCATCAATGAGCCAAAAATACATCTCAATGGGCCTCATCACAAGAGTAGGAATATTTCACAATGGCCTCACTAAATGGGTCGGAAACACATCTCAATGGGCCACGACGTATGGGCCGAGTATATATCACAATGGGCCACGACCCATGGGCCGCAACCCGTGGGCCTCAAATACAAGTGGGCCACATTAATGGGGCCCATATATAAACCTCAGGTGGGCTCTGCTCATGGGCTTCAAATACATAATATGTGGGCCCTACCCATGGGTCTTATACACATCAAATGGGTCACGCGTCATGGGCCTAATACATGTCACAATAGGCCTTGCATCAATGGGCCGCACTAATGGGCCTCGTACACATCAAGTGGGTTGTATCAAATAGGCAGCACTAATGGGCCTCGACCCATGGGCCCTGATATATATATCATAATGGGGTGCCTGCCCTGGATGGCGTGGATAAAGATACATCAAAGTGGGCCTGACAAATGGGCCAAAACATACATCAAAGTAGGCCTCATAACATGGTCATACATACATCAAATTGGCCACATCAATGGGCCCCATGTATGTTAAATGGGCCACACTCAATATAGGTGGTGATAATGATTTCCACTACTAAAATTTTCAAGGTCCGCCATAACATTTATTTCCCATCTAATCTATTCATAGGGTCTCAAGATTTCAAAGATAGCCGTTCAATCCTCACCGTGCACTATGGTCCACTTGATAAGTAAATCTGACTTATTTTCGTCCCAAACCTAAAAAAAAGGATCATTTTCCAAAAATGGTTGGACGGTTGGATGAAACACATGCATCATAGTGGGTCCCATAGGGATGGAAGGAATAGATAAGTCACATGTTCCATGATGGAGTTCCACTGTGGACACAACACATACATAAATAAGTCTTAAGTAAGACCCACCAAAATGTTTATTTTCCACCCAACCTAGGGCCCAACATACTGTCCATCCAAAATGAGGCCAACATGATGTTTATCTTCCATCCAAACTAGTCATAGGGTCACATGGGCCTAGGGCCCACTGTAATATTTATTTATCATCCAACTTGGGCCACTATAACATCTATTTGCATCCAACCTGTTGATAAGGTCTTATAGACCTGGGGCCCACCAAAATGTTTATTTCCATTCAAACCTGTTGATAAGGTCATACAGACCTAGGGCCCACTACAGTATTTATTTATTTATTTATTATTATTTTTATTATTATTATTATTATTTTTTTCAACCTTGTGATAGGGTCACATGATCATGGGACCCACTGAAATGTTTACTTGCATCCAATCTGTTGATAAAGTCGCATGGGCCAGGGGCCCACTGCAATATTTACTTGCCATACAACCCTTTTATAAGGTCATGTGGGCCTTTGGCCCACTGTAATATTTATTTGTCCACCAAATTTTTTGGTATGGTTATGTGGTCCTGGGGTCCACCGTGATGTAGTTCACAAATCCAACCCACTCATTGTGTGTGTCCCACCAATTTAAGGGCCCAAACCGAGTTTCAGGTGGATCCAAGCTGCATGTGGACCCCAGCAGTTGATTCCATGTGACTTGGTACACCACTGCATGAAAGGTGATGGTGTGGGCCATCCGAGAACTTTTTATGACTAATTTTTGGAACCAACGCATCATAAAAGGGGACCTATTAAATGAACGGCATGGATGTAGAACATACATCATGGTAGATCCACAATTGAGGGCAAGGGGGCCCTCCCTATTTCACGATGGACGTCCAGACCCTTCTGGACGTCAAAGCATATTTATTGCTATTATTAAATTTTTTTCTTTTTTTATACTAGGTGGGGCCCACATTAATCAGATCCACTCCGTCCATTATAGGTGTCCCATATAATTAGGGGTCCAAACCAAGTTTCAATCACATCCAAAACTCAAGGAGGCCCCACCAGATGATTTTATATTTTTAGGCATGTTATCACATGATTTTAGATGGTATGGCCCACCTGAGTTCCGTATACAGTTAATTTTTGGGATGGACGGCTGGTCCATGGGGACCCATCAAATGCACGGTTTCGATGTTCAAAAAACAATCACGTGGGGCCCATGGCTGGAGCCGCCTTATGATTCTGTGTTTTTTTTTTTTCTCTAAATCCAATTTTTCTAGGGAATTTCTTAGGTGGGGCCCTCATCAGGAAAATCTATCCTGACCATTGCATCTCACGGCTCAATATTGACCAAACAAGACCAATATTGAGTATTTTTCAGCATGTAGAATCGTTGGGTGAGTTTTCAATGGTAAAAATTACCATTTCCTACAGTATGGCCCGCTTGATTGTCAGATTAGCCTCATCTTTTGGCTCAACGCCTAAAATGAGATGAGAAGTGAAATGGGCGGCGTGGATTTTATACATACATCAAGGTGGGGCCTGCATGAGCAGCCCACCTCCAAATACTATTCTTCTTCCTCTCCTTTGCTTATTAGTACACCACCATTTCAGTGCACGCACACCACTTTAGCCACTCCCAAGGGACGTTGGACAGCATAGGTATAACACAATCATCATAGTGGGTCCTACGTGTAGGTGGTCCACGTGTCACCAAGGTGGGTCCCACATGAACGTGGCCCACCATATTTAAATCAACTTGATATTTGTGTGTTTCCATCACTATAAAGTAGGGTCCACATGACTTGTACGGTTGGGATAAAACATACCTCAAGATGGGATTCATCCAAGTGGGCCACACATCACAAAAAAAAAATGAGAGGAAAAGAAAGGAGCACCCACCTCGAGATCTCTTCTTCCTTCTTCCGCCAATGCATGATAGAGCCCCAAAGAAACAATTTCAATGGTGGAGATGATCATTGGATGGTGGAGATGGGAGATAGGGAGGTGGGCCACACTAGCTCTCTCATGGGAGCCATGGACGTGGGTTGCTCCATGGAGGGATTGTTTGGAATGGAGAGAAGTGAAAGAGAGAAATGATGTAAGGGAGTGATGGGAGAGAGGGATGGTGAGGTAATGGGAATTAATGAGTTTGACTTATGGGGAAAAGGGAAGGTAAGGTGGTATGGTAGGGTGATGTCACCCCTAGGGTGACATCATAGTAATTAATGTTTCTAGGGAAGTACAACAATAGGGATAGGTGGGTCCCACAATCAAGCGATCAACGGCCTAGATAATGCACGGGCCGGATCTTATAATCTGAGCATCGTATTGACGCACAAGACGCATCGTCGGAACCGCGGCGACGGCACGGTCAAAATGACATAGGTCTCATTTTGAGTCGGCTCAGGTTTACAGGATGTGACTCAAGAGCATGCGCCAATGCTATCTACTCATCCCGGGTCGCCGAAACTCGACTAGAGGGAACCGTAGAAGTTTATGGAATGGTACAGGCTAGGTTACGGGTCTTACACAATGTCTACATATTCATCAAGGATAGTTGAAAAATAATCCTTGCCCCTATGATACCAGAGAACCACCCTAAAGCCTCTAAAGTGGAGGGGAGTTCTCTCTTGATCATTCGGGTATTTCATGGAGGAATCCAAGGAAACTGGCGAGGTATACGCCGTAGTAGTTAAGGGCGAGAAATCGGAACCCTCAAACATTCCTCCAAGTTTAAGACTATTGCTAAATGAATTCAAAGAAGTCTGGCCTGAAGATTTACTTGATGGGTTGCCCCCTATGAGGGACATCCAATATCACATAAACCTCGTTCCTATGGCTAGCCTACCCAATCGCCCTCATTATCGGATGAGTCCGAATGAGTGTGAGGTACTTCAGGGGCAAGTGGAGGAATTGATCCGTAAGGGTCTCTTGAAAAAGTGCATGAGCGCATGTGTCGTACCAGCATTATTAACTCCAAAAAAGATGGAAGCTGTCGCATGTGTGTCGACAGCCAGACAATCAATAAAATTACCATCAAATATCTGTTCTCAATATCATGATTGGATGACATATTTTATATGTTAGAAGGGGCCAAGGTATTCTCTAAACTAAACTTAAGGAGCGGGTACTATCAGATTCGTATCCAACCTGGTGATGAGTGGAAAACGATATTCAAGACCAAGGAAGGGTTGTATGATTGGCTGGTCATGCCCTTCAGCCTATTGAACGCACCAAGTACTTTTATTTGTTCGATGAATCAAGTTTTAAAACCATTCACTGGCTGATTTATGGTAGTATATTTTGATGACATACTGATATATAGCTAGGATGAGACAGAGCAGAAGAAATATCTCAGATAGGTGATGTAGGTCCTATAAATTAACAAGTTGTACCTTAACTTGAAGGAGTGTATTTTTTAACGGATAGCCTATTGTTCCTAGGATTTATTGTAACGTCCACGGGCATCTGTGTGGACGATGAAATGTGCAAGCCATTAGGGAATGATCGATCCCAACAAATATTCATGAGGTGAGGAGTTTTCATGGGTTGACGACCTTCTATCGTCGATTCATGCGAAATTTTAGCACAATAGTTGCGCTTGTTACAAATTGCATGAAAAAAAGACCGTTTCAGTGGATCGATGAAGCTGACAAGAGCTTTCATGAGATCAAGCATTGTTTGTCTACAATACTGGTCTTGATGCTTCCTAATTTCGACAAGTTGTTTGAGGTTGAGTGTGACACCTTATATGTCTGAATTGGAAGAGTATTATCACACAAAGGTAGGCCGGTAGCCTTCTACAGCGAGCAGCTCAGCGAAGCCCAAAAGAAGTGGTCAATGTATGAGTTAGAGTTGTATGCAATCATTCAGGCACTTCGACATTGGCGGCATTATCTAGTTCAAAGAGAGTTTGTTCTATATACTGACCATCAAGCATTAAAGTTTATTAATAGTTAGACTAACGTTAACCGTGTGCATGCTAAATGGGTTACGTTTTTACAGGAATTCACGTTTGTTCTGAAGCACAAGTCAAGGCAGTAAAATAAGGTGGCTGGTGCACTTAGCCGTCGTTCATCACTACTTGTTACGATGAGCAATGAAGTGGTCGGCTTCGACTGTCTCAATGAGCTATATACCGAGGACGAAGACTTCAAAGATTCTTAGATGAAGTGTCAAGAAGGTCACCCTAGTGACCTTCATATAAAGGACATTTTCCTCTTCAAAGAGAATCAATTGTGCATCCCCCAAAGTTCTTGGAGAGAGCAGATTATTTAGGAGCTACATGGAGGTGGCCTCGGTGGACACCTTGAGTGAGAAAAGACGTGAGCTCTTGTGGAAGAGCGGTATTACTAGCTGCAATTGGTACGTGATGTGGAAAAAATCTCAATGTAACACATGTAACAAATCTTTTTAGGGAGGTCGTACAGCTACACGGGGTCCCCAAGACCATTACTCCTAATTGCGACATGAAGTTCATTAGCCACTTTTGGTAGACTTTATGGACTCAATTCGATACAGGACTTCAATTCAGCAGTGTCTACCATCCACAGACTGATGGGCAGACCGAGGTTGTGGATCACAGGTTAGGAAACCTCCTTCATTGTATTTCAAGAGAAAAACTGAAGCAGTGGGAATTGGCTTTGTCTCAAGCAAAGTTTGCCTTCAACAACATGGTGAACCTCTCGACAGAGAAATCACCGTTATAGATTATCTACGGACAAGTGCCTCACCACATACTTGACTTGGTCCCTTTGCCCAAGCTCTCAAGCATGAGCATTGTAGCAGAACATATGGTACATAGGATCATGGGCATCCATGCGGAAGTGTAGACCAAACTACATGCCTCGAACGAGAAGTACAAGGAGCAAGCAGACAAGCATCAGCGATAAAAATGTGGGCAACCACATTATGGTCCATCTGCATGAAGAGATATTTTCGACCAGGACATACAACAAGTTGAAGAATAAGAAGATTGGACCCATCCCAATCATCTGAAAGATTAATGATAGTGCTTATGTTGTTAATCTTTCAAATGACATTGCGCTCTCAAGGACTTTCAATGTCGCGGATCTGACCGAGTATCATGAACCAAAGTAGGACAAGTTCTTTTAAAGTGGAGGGGACTGATGTAGGCTGGGTCGTAGACAATTTCATGGCCAAGATGGATCAAAAGAGGCCCAGTCGATGACAGAAGTGATTCGGACCGTCAGACCTTAAATCGGACGTATCTCACAATCCGGAATGAGTTATCGGGCGTAAAATATATGATTTTAGGGTAGAACAAGCTACTTTATCCAACCAACCTTGCTATGTCGGGTTATTCAAGATGAATTTGTGAAATACCACTAGATCGACGGTCATTTCCCTATTTTAATTTCATTTTTATTATAAATTATAAGTTTTAGTTTGATTATAACTCTTCATCGGTTGGGCTTTAGGAGTTGCGCCCAACGTGAAAAGACCTGAGAATAATTAGGAGAATAGTTTGGTGAAGCCAAATAGGACACTTACTATTTTTGGCCGAAAACCTTGCCCACTAGTAGACATCACAACCGTCTATAAATAGTAAGTTTACTATTTATAGTAAGTTGCGAATTCTAGGAGTTTTAGTTGTAGTTTGCTTCTGATTTCTCTCCCTTTGCTTGGTACCCCTATTTAAAGGGTTGTGAACTCATTTATTTCATTCATTAATCAATTTCAAATTTTATAGAATTTATTTTCTATCTTGCTTGCTTGATTTCTTTCTCGTGGATTCGAGAAGCTTATGTGAGAAGTCTAGAGAAGTTCTGTGGATTCAGGAAGTTGTGCTCGACCTCATCACGTTCATCCCTATGTCATTTTCTTCTTTCATCTCTAATCAAGTTGTATTCTACTCCACACATTCCTTGCACATCAAAAAAATTTACACTCCCTTACACTTCTGTTATGTCTTCATTTCTTCAACAATTTATATACCTGGGACCTGAAAAACCCGTGTGATATAGCTTAATACTGTGTACTTTCTTCACTTCGTTATGGATTTATTTTTTTCATTATTCTACCTACCCGGGCTAAATAACCTGGCATAGTATGACTAAATTGGTAAATTTGGAAGTTCCCTTTAATTCTCCTAAAAATTGTATAGTCCCATAAATTAAAGACCAAGCATCGTACGAGCAGGAAAGGGTGCCTAACTCCTTCGTTTTCCATAATTGATGCCCTTACCCAGAGTCTAGGATGTTGACCAAATACAAGAGTCACTCAAGTTGAGAATTCTTTGAATTTCTCGCTCTTTAAGAGACTTTACAGATCCTACCCAACCGTGGATTCTAAAGCATTATACAGGCTAGTAGTGACTTCAAAACACTCTCAATATCCAAAAGTGCCATTTTTCCCACCTAGTAAAGGTATTGTATAACTAAGGAAATTAAAGCAAGCCGAACTAATCATTCACATCGTGGGCACCGTGACAAAAAGAGTGTTGATCTTAAGAATTGTTGTTCCTTTTCTCTCCTCATAATGGGTCATGTCAGGGGATGAGAAGGACATGCCATATACGTAGGAGGGCATTTACAGAATGTCGACTCCACTGGGGAGTGCAAGCCACTTGTAACGCCCCAAATTTTTACTGCCCGAGTATACACTCGTGCCCAAGAATTTCATATGTTAATAATTTAATAATTGAATACTTCAAAATCACACCCTCTTTTTTTTTTTTTTTTATAAAAAACAAAATCATATTCATGAAGGTAACCATTTACGCGAATAAAACCAACCGTACTAAAATTCTTATTCCCTTTAAACATAACAATTCAACTAATCATTAATTACTCACTCAGGTGGGAGCTTATTACAATTATCTAAATTACAATGTGAAACGTAAGTAAAGGTAAAATGAAATGAAAGCTTCGACAACTGTTATGACAACCCCAAGTGCAGGGCTGCAATGTATTAATAACTCGGTGGGACCGAGTTCGTACCCACATGGACTTGCTTTTGTGTGATTTCTAAAATACATTTGAACTAAAACTAGAATTTAAACTAACTATGAAAACCTGGATTGAAGAGTAATTGTGAAAGAATTATCATATATGAAACTCTAGAGTGTCAAGGATCCACTTATAGCTTCCTTAATGTTACTTTACTTGATTCAATCAGATCACACAATTGGAATCAAAGTACTATCATATCCAGCCAAATAATGGAGCAATTAAATCATCATTCATATATTCCAAAATAGATTTGAACTTCATTGAATTTGTCACGACCCTAAATCTAGTGTTGGTAATCCATGATTACTATACATGAAATTTTGGTTGACAGCCTCCGTAGAACTCCGATTTTGGGACTTCCAACTATCACATACTAAGTCCCATAAGCGAGTCTCCACAATGAGGATTTCTAAAAGTAAAGACGACAAACACGTATCATTTCTCAAAATTTCATCATATTCGACTATATTACTGTGTACAACTGAGCACATTAAGGCAAAACCAAAACATAAACCATGTTATATTTACTATACCTGATGTACATATTCAGGGTATTACAAAAAAAATATATACACTGATATGTACAAAATAAAAAGGACAACTAGAGTCTGTAGCATCTACTCCTGCAGCTCTCTACTCTCACTTGAAAAAAATTAGAAAGAAAAGCTTGAGCTACTAAGCCCAGTGAGTGCGTGTGTGCAGTGAAAATGCATGTTTCATGTTATGCTTATATAATGCACAGGAATGCACATGCTTTCTGAATTGTTAACTATAAACTAAAGATACAATGCATTATACCACTTGTTTCAAATCATTTTTAATTACAGAGGTGAGACTTCTACCCACTTGTAACATATATACTTTTTCAACATTTCCACAACCTTTCATATTTCCCAATTGGATCACCAAAGTCTAAAAGAGAGGTGAGACTCGCATATGATTTCTACCCACTTGTATAGACTTTTCCACCGTGGTCAACTACAGAGGTGGGACTACATTGTTCACGGGTTGAACTAGTCTAACCAACTTATGTTGAACCTCACTATCTGCCTAACAGCGAAAAGTCATAAGTCGCCTAGCAAAACGATAGCAGAAAATTTACGAGCTCATCACACACAACCTATCTTTGCTTGCCCATAAGCAGGTCAGGTCACACCTCTCAACCAATCGACACGCGTCGGTGGGAGTCACTGCCTACTTTGGTATTTCAGCATTCCAACTCTCTGTTCGTCTACCCGGTCTAAGCATTGGTCGCTCCCAATGGTACTAATCGGGGTTTAGGGAATTTCACCCACGGATCCTCTAATCATGTCCTATCGAATTACACATTTCCAGTGTGGTGTCCAACTCAAGTTATAACAAAGTATGTTTAATCGCATTTACAATCACCACATGCATAAGTCCACATACAAGCACTGTATGTCATGGTTTTCAAGGCAAACATAGGACGGCCTTCTTCATGTGGTCTCCTCATATATTTAAGTTCCTCATAGGGGTCTCATGTAATACATCATGTATCTAGATGGTTTATGTACTCATCATAGACACATCGTGTGTTGCAACACAACCGCATCATAGACACATTGTGTGTTGCAACACAACCCACGATGATCACCATATCACCATACCATGATATGAATCATTCACTCTCAATCATACAATGATACAACGACTATGCATCATGCATATGATATGCACCTGAATCAACCACTCTCAATCATACAACGATACAACCACGATGAATCATGCATATAATATGCACCTGACTTAGCCAATCTAAATCTAATCCAGGATTTATTCTGCTATAAGACTTCATGACACTAGCATGCTTTTTCTCAAGAATTAACTACATCAAAAGGATGAAGGATATTTCTTTTAAACACGTTGTCAAACAGGTAGCCGGCGGACATTGTAAGGGAGAAAGAAACCGTTAGAAATACGTATGACTTTAAACAAAATTAAATCATCTCTATCATCTAATCTTCCATTAATAACCTAATCACCTAACTCAAAAAATCCAGCAATAACCTAACGAATTTAAATCAGAAAAGCTAGTCTGCTTAGGGCTTTAAAAGAAAATCCAGCAACAAAGTAACCAACTCCATCAGAAATTTCAGCAAGAATCTAACCCTAAATCGGAAATCTCATCTTTTATAAGGCTTTCAAGAAAAATCAACAATATCTAATTTGAAATCAGAAAATTCAGCAATACCTAACCCTAAAATAGAAAATCCATCAATTATCTAACCGTAAAACAGAAATTCCAGTAATCTATTAACCCTAAATGAAAAGCCAGCGAAAACCTAACCCTAAAACAGAAAATCCAGCAATTATCTAACCGTAAAACAGAAATTCTAGCAATCTATTAACCCTAAATGAAAAGCCAGCGAAAACCTAACCCTAAAACAAAAAATCCAGCAATTATCTAACCGTAAAACAGAAATTCCAACAACCTATTAACCCTAAATGAAAAGCCAGCAAAATCCTAACCTTAAAACAGAAAATCCAGCAATTTTCTAACCCTAAATGAAAATCCAGTAAAAGGGTTTTGAAGGAAACCCCAACGTACATAAATGCGTGCTCCTAATCTATGCACTCACTTATAACTATCAGAGGATTGGCTCCCAACCTCAGCTTCTATTTCCTTTTCTTCTTTTTCTTCTTCTCAACTTCACACTCAATAAGAAAGAGTGCTGGAAAATGGAATGTTGCTAAAGGGTTTTCATATGTATGGACTTGAAAATGGTTTGAAATTAGCTTTTGTCTAAAAAGTAGAGTTATGGGATGTTTTGTGATGATTTTTGAAAAGTTTAAAGTTATAGTAGCAATATAACAATGTTATTTAAATAATTTGAACTAACGTATTCCAAGGAGTTTAAAAACATCGAGGTCATTTGAGTATATTTTCTCAAAATATGCATGTGCATCTCTCTGCATAACTTACAATCCAGGTGTCCTATTAACATGCCGTTTTCGCCATTAATTCCATAACTCGACTACGGTTACAACGATTAGGCTCTTGGACCTAACGGATTTTGAAAACTCGATGGTGGGGCTCCGCCAGATAAAATAAGGACATAATTGTCATTTCTGAGATTGTTTAATTTTAAGTCCGTATCTTAAAATTCGGATATCAGGTTGAAATACAGCTTGTGGCTCGATAATAGAACAACATTATGATCAAGTCAAAACATTCTCGGGGCCAATGGACCTATAGTCAACAACTATCCAGTGTATAAACCAGATTTCGGGGGCTCGGGTCTTACAACTCTTCCCTCCTTAAAAACCAATTTCGTCTTCGAAATATCAAAACATATCCGGTTATAACAGTACAATACAACAATAACCATATCATATTTATACGTACCTAGGAATCAAATAGATGAGGGTAATGACTGCATATCTCTACTTCCCGTTCCCAGGTTGCTTCTTCGACAGAATGATAACCCCATTGGACTTTAACTAAGGGAATGACTTTAGTATGAAGAACTTATTCTTTTCTATCCACGATATAAATTGGTTACTCGATATAGGATGCATCTTCTCGAACTGCTAAGGATTGCCAATCAATAATAGGTACTATTATCTTCGGATTACATTTACAGAGCATTGAGACGTGAAAAACATTATGAACTCTAGATAATTGGGGTGGCAAAGCGAGACGATAAGCTACGGTGCCAACTCGTTCAACAATATCAAAGGGCCCTATAAAACTCGGGGCTAACTTTTCCTTAACACTAAATCATATTACACCTTTCACTGGTGAAACTCAGAGATATACACGATCTCCCTCGACAAACTCTAAGGGTCTGCGCCGACGATCTGCAAAACTCTTCTGCTGACTTTGAGCTGTAAGTATATGTTATCGAATAAGATCAATCTTTTCAGATATTTTCTGGACAACATCAGGACCTAAAAGACATCGCTCACCAATTTCAGTCTAACAACTTGGGGACCTACATGGTCTATCATATGACATCTCATAGGGTGTCATGCCAATAGTAGCCTGAAAACTATTATTATACGCAAATTCTTCTAACGGCAAGTGGTCGTCCCAACTACTAGAGAAATCTAAGGCACATGATCTGAGCATGTCCTCGAGAATCTGGTTAACTCTTTTGGACTGCCCATCTGTTTGTAGATGATATGATGTGCTAAATCTTAAAGTCGTCCCCATTGCTTTTTAAAAACTCTTTCAAAATTTTGATGTAAACTTTGGATCTTGGTCAGATACAATTGAAATAGGTACACTATGTAATCTAACAATTTCTTTTATAGACAAAGTTACGAGCCGATCTTTAGACTAAGAAATACAAATAGGAAGAAAGTGGGCTGCCTTTGTCAAACGGTCTACAATAACCCATATAGTATTATGTCGACGTAAGGTTCTTGGTAAACCCACAATGAAATCCATAGTTACATGTTCCCACTTCCATACTAGTATCTTCAAAGGTTGCAATTTCCCTGTTGGCTTTTGATGCTCTACCTTTACTCGTTTGCAAACGTCACACTCTAACACATGCTTAGCAACTTCACGTTTCATTCCAGTCCACCAAAATTGCATTTTCATGTCCTTATACATCTTTGTAGAACCTGGGTGGATAGTAAACTAAGTGCGATGTGCCTCATCCATAAGGCCCTTCTTCAATTCTGAGATATCTGGAACATATAATCTGCCCTGAAACTGAAGTCCACCATCCAAACCTATTTGCCACTCCGGTTGACTTTTTCCTATTATCACATCTTTACAAAACAACGCCTATTGATCAAACTGTTGGGCTTCTATTACTTGGGATATCAAAGAGGGCTGAATCGCTAAGTTTGCTAATTGTACAACTGAGGACTGTAAAGTATCCCAAAATCAAATTCAGCTATATCTTCTACCATTTTCCACTCTCGCATCATCAATTGTGCTACTTGGCTTGTGGTTGATGACTTAAAGCATCCGTCACCACATTAGCTTTTCCTAGGTGGTACTGAAGATCAAAATCATAGTCTTTCATCAATTCCATCCAATGTCTCTGCCTCATATTCAATTCAGCTTGGGAAAAGAGGTATTTCGGGCTCTTATGATCTGAAAAGAGTTCGAATCTAACCCCATACAAGTAATGCCTCCATACTTTAAGGGCAAAAACTACCACTGCTAACTCTAGGTCATGTGCGGGATAATTTTGCTCATGAGGCCTAAGTTAGCGAGATGCATATGCTATTACTTTGCCCTGTTGCATTAGGACACACCCCAAACCTATAAGCGAGGCATCTGTATAAACAACAAATCCCTCACTCCCAGATGAAAGAGTGAGAATTGGTGCTGTCGTAAGACGAGTTTTTAGTTTCGTGAATGCCCGCTCACAGGCTCCACTCCAAACAAACATTGCATCCTTTCGAGTCAATCGAGTCAGTGGGGCAGCTATACAAGAAAATTCTCTAACAAAACATTTGTAATACCCTACTAGACCTAAGAAACTCCGAATCTCAGATGCATTCTTTGGCTGTTTCCATTGCAAAACACTTCAACCTTAGCTGGACAACTGAAACTCCATTCTTTGAAATGTGTGCCCCAAAAATTTCACTTCTTCCTGCTAAAACTTACATTTTTCCAATTTAGCATATAGCTGGTGGGCACGAAGGGTTTGCAACATCATCTCTAAGTGACACTCACGATCTTCCCTTATCTTTGAATATATTAAAATATCATCAATAAAAACAACAATAAACTGGTCCAAATAAGGACGGAATACCTCATTCATCAACTACATAAATACTGCAGGTGCATTAGTCAGACCAAATGACATGACCTGAAATTCAAATTGTCCATAATGAGTCACAAAAGCTGTCTTCGAGATATCCTCCTACCGAACCCGAATCTGATGATACCCAGACCGTAAATCTATCATCTAGAAATACTGTGCACCACTCAACTGATCGAATAAATCATCTATTCTTGGGAGTGGATACTTGTTTCTAATCGTAACCTTATTAAGTCCTCTATAATCGACACACAACCGTAAAGAACCATCATTCTTCTTTACAAAAAGCACAAGCGCTCCCCAAGGTGAAGTACTCAGGTGAATAAACTCCAAACAACGTAATTCATCTAACTGTCTTCGCAACTCATGCAACTTTAATGGTGCCATACGATAAGGGGCTCTGAATATAGGGGCAGTGCCAAGGATAAGATCTATTCGAAATTCTGTATGTCTAATGGGTGGCAAACCTGGAATTTCCTAAAAAACATTTGAAAAATTACGTATTACTAGCAACTGTTCAATACACACACCTTTGGACTCGTTATGAATACAGGACATCAAAGTCTCTATAAACTTATCTTTAGGATCAGCCACAAACTGAAATCGAGGCTGGTCAGGTATAGAAAAGGTATCTTAGCTGTACAGTCCAACACTACATGGTACTTGGATAACTAGTCCATTCTCAAAATCACATCTTACTCTAACAACTCCAAAACATAACAATCAATTGGAAGGGCATACTCTGCTATGTAAATAGGACAGTCCTGACATATAGAACTCAACACCATTCTTTTCCCTAAAGGAGTCAAGAGCTCTAATCCCTTAGTCATCGATGTTCTCGACAATTCTAACGACTGACAAAAACTATTTGCTATAAATGAATGTGATGCGCCAGAATAAATAAGGACATGTACAAAAAGGGATAATACTACAAGTATACCTTCTATGACTCCTCCCTTAGTTTGAGAATCTTTCTTCTGGATTGCATAAACACGAGGTTGCGTCTGAAGGGGTAAGGGTTATCTACCTTGCTGCCGCTGTGACTGCTGTTGAGACTGTGGTTGTTGGGGCCTATACTGTGTCCTATATGGTGGCCTTTGCTGTTGGGGTTGCTGATGTCTAGGTGGTTGATATGGTTGCTGTTTCTACGGATTGAGACAATCCTTTTTACGGTGCCCTACACCACCACAATTGTAACAGGCTCCAAAAAATTGTCGCTGAGGAATAGATGGTGATACTGAGGATTTAACATCAGGTCTGGCTACAAACTATCGGTGAGAAACAAACGGTGATACCGGGGGTCTCACATCAGGTCTGGCTACATTATCATATCTAACTGTAGGCCTCTTTGGGGATGAAAATGGCTGAAAACTACTACCACTCTCTAAAATAAATCTCCTCTTCCCTTGTTGATTAGAAGTAGATGAATGTGTACTTTGTTGTTGGTTCCAATCAGACTCAAAAATCTGTACCTTCGCTACTGCTCCCTCAAGAGTTGACAACTCAAACCCTCTAACTCGAGATTGTAAACTAGGAGCAAACCATCCTCAAATTTTCTCGCCTTCAAATCATCGTTGGCTACTAAATGTGGAGCACAACGAGATAATTCTATAAAAACGAGCCTCATAGTCAGCAACTAACATCTCACCCTTAAGTAACGAATCAAATTCATGTGCTTTCTGCCGACGAACAGCTACGGGGAAAAACTTACGATCAAATTGGTCTTTAAATGCTTCCTATGTCCACATAAATTTTAGATCTACTGAACGAACAACTGACTTCTACCATTGTTCTGCCTCTCCTTGCAATTGATAAGTCACTAAGATAACACATTGCTTGGAAGTACAACCCATAACTTGAAAAAGTTTCTCTATTTTTGACTTCCATAACTCGGCTGCCATAGGATTTGGCTTACCAGAAAAACAAGGTGGATCTAGACGTCTAAACTCCATAAAAAGAGCACTGGCCCGCTCCCGCGCTGATGTCTCAGGAGTATAACTAGATCGCTGCTTTTGATTAGCCATTATAGTTGACATAGTTTGTAACAGTTGTTAAAGTTGTGTTGCAGGAATAGGTATAACTGGATTTGGAACAGATTTTGACGTAGATTGTGACTTAGACTTGGGTTGTACTAGAGGAGTCTGAACAGGATTCTTTCTAGGCGGCATCCTATAGATAAAGCACCGAATTAGCCTAAAAAGAATAAAGAACAAGTAAATCGATACTATATACATAATACTAAATAACCATACAACTCCTCTACTCCGCAAAACATGAACCTAACAAATCTAACACACCAACATATAATAAATACATTAGGATTTATGCAGATAGTTCCCAGATCATGCTCTGATTCCATTTCCTATCATGACCCTAAATCTAGTGTTGGTAATCCATGATTACTATACACCAAATTTTGGTTAACAGCCTTTGTAGAACTCTGATTTTGGGACTTCCAACTATCACATACTAAGTGCCATAAGCGGGGCTCCACAAGGAGGATTTCTGAAAGTAATGATGACAAACACGTATCATTTCTCAAAATTTAATCACATTCAACATATATTACTGTGTACAACTGAGCACATCAAGGCAAAACCAAAACATAAACCATGTCATATTTACTATACCTGATGTACATATTCAGGGTATTACAAAAAATATATATACACTGATATGTACAAAATAAAAAGGACAACTGGAGTCTGTATCATCTACTCCTGCAGCTCCTTACTCTCACCTGAAAAAAATTAGAAAGGAAAGCTTGAGCTACTAAGCTCAGTGAGTGCGTGTGTGCAGTGAAAATGCATGTTTCATGTTATGCTTATATAATGCACAGGAATGCACAGGCTTTCTGAATTGATAACAATAAACTAAAGATACAATGTATTATGCCACTTGTTTCAAATCATTTTTAATTACAGAGGTGGGACTTCTACCCACTCGTAACATACATACTCTTTCAATGTTTCCACAACTTTTCATATTTCCCAATTGGATCACCGAATTTTAAAACAGAAGTGGGACTTGCATATGATTGCTACCCACTTGTATAGACTTTTCCACCGTGGTCAACTACAGAGGTGGGACAACATAGTTCACGGGCCGAACTAGTCTAACCCACTTGTGTTGAACCTCACTATCTGCTTAACAGCGAAAAGTCATAAGTCGCCTGGCAAAACGATAGCGGACAATTTACGAGCTCGTCACACACAACCTATCTTTACTTGCCCATAAGCAGGTCAGGTCAAACCTCTCAACCAATCGACACGCATTGGTGGGAGTCGCTGCCTACTTTAGTATTTCAGCATTTCGGCGCTTTGTTCTTCCACCCGGTCTAAGCATTGGTCGCTCCCAATGGTACCAATCGGGGTTTAAGGACTTTCACCCACGGACCCTCTAATCATGTCCTGTCGAATTACACATTTCCAGTGTGGTGTCCAACTCAAGTTATAACAAAGTATGTTTAATCGCATTTACAATCACCATCCGCATAAGTCCACACACAGGCACTATATGTGATGGTTTTCAAGGCAAACATAGGATGACCTTCTTCATCTGATCTCCTCATACATTTAAGTACCTCATAGGGGTCTCATGTAATGCATCATGTATCTAGACAATTTACATACTCATCATAGACACATTGTGTGTCGCAACACAACCCCATCATAGACACATCAGGTGTCGCAATACAACCCACGATGATCACCATATCACCATACCATGATATGAATCATTCACTCTCAATCATACAATGATACAACGACTATAAATCATACATATGATATGCACCTGACTCAACCACTCTCAATCATACAACGATACAACGACGACGAATCATGCATATAATATGCACCTGACTTAGCTAATTTGAATCTAATCTGAGATTTATTCTGCTATAAGACTTCATGCCACTAGCATGCTTTTTCTCAAGAATTAACTACATCAAAAGGATGAAGGATATTTCTTTTAAACATTTTGTCAAACAGGTAGCGGGCGGACATTGTAAGGGACAAAGAGAGAAATCGTTAGAAATACGTATGACTTTAAACAAAACTAAATCATCTCTATCATCTAATCTTTCATTAATAACCTAATCGCCTAACTCAGAAAATCCAGCCATACTAGTAAGAAAATCCAGCAATAACTTAACGAATTTAAATCAGAAAAGCTAGTCTGCTTAAGGCTTTAAAAGAAAATCCAGCAACAAATTAACAAACTCCATTAGAAATTCCAGCAAGAACCTAACCCTAAATCAGAAATCTCATCTTTTATAAGGCTTTCAAGAAAATTCAACAATACCTAATTTGAAATCAGAAAATTCAGCAATACCTAACCCTAAAATAGAAAATCCATCAATTATCTAACCATAAAACAAAAATTTCAGCAATCTATTAACCCTAAATGAAAAGCCAACGAAAACCTAACCTTAAAACAGAAAATCCAGCAATTATCTAACCGTAAAACAGAAATTCTAGCAATCTATTAACCCTAAATGAAAAGCCAGCGAAAACCTAACCCTAAAACAGAAAATTCAGCAATTATCTAACCGTAAAACAGAAATTCTAGCAATCTATTAACCCTAAATGAAAAGCCAGCAAAAACCTAACCCTAAAATAGAAAATCTAACAATTTTCTAACCTTAAATGAAAATCCAGCAAAAGGGTTTTGAAGGAAACCCCAACGTACACGTATGCGTGCTCCTAATCTATGCACTCACCTGTAAGTATCAGAAGATTGGCTCCCAACCTTAGCTTCTATTTTCTTTTCTTCTTTTTCTTCTTCTCAACTTCACACTCAACAAGAAAGAGTGTTGGAGAATGGAATGTTGCTAAAGGGTTTTCATATGTATGGACTTGAAAATGGTTTGAAATTAGCTTTTGTCTAAAAAGGAGAGTTATGGGATGTATTGTGATGATTTTTGAAAAGTTTAAACTTATAGTAGCAATATAACAATGTTATTTAAGTAATTTAAACTAACGTATTCCAAGGAGTTTAAAAACATCGAGGTCATTTGAGTATATTTTCTCAAAATATACATGTGCATCTCTCTGCATAACTTACAATCCGGGTGTCCTATTGACATGCCATTTTCTCCATTAATTTGATAACTTGACTACGGTTACAACGGTTAGGCTCTTGGACCTAACGGATTTTGAAAACTCGATGGTGGGGCTCTACTAGATAAAATAAGGACATAATTGTCATTTCTGAGATTGTTTAATTTTAAGTTCGTATCTTAAAATTCGAACATCGGGTTGAAATACAGCTTATGGCTCGATAATAAAACAATATTATGATCAAGTCAAAATATTCTTGGGGCCAATGGACCTATAGTCAACAACTATCCAGTGTATAAACTAGATTTCGGGGCCTTGGGTCTTACAGAATTGGTTCCCTTATAAAGCATCAATGTATTGATCGCAGTGAGTTCAAAGCATCTATCATACCCAGAGTCAATGATAGATATAAAATTGTAGTTTTTGCCATTATGCATTAAGTGTGGAAACTTGGCGGAGCTTGAGAATGAAGGTTATGTCCTAAAGGGGGAGTGATTAATACCAATATAAAATTATGTGTATTTAAAATTTAGATTGCCTAACTTAAACTAATTAATAAATAAACTAAGTAAAATAATATAACTCAAAGGCTTTCAAGCCAATCGACAGTGCAATCACATAGACTACACATGATATGTAAGTAAGCAACTAGTCTATATAGAAATAGTGTATATGAGTATGTGGGATATGTTACCTATCAATACTAAACATTCATATAATCATGCATTCATGATTAAGCATTCAAAATACATAAGCATCATTAAAAAAATGCACAAATGACAATCCTAAACATAATCATATATAGTGGTTCGGCTACTTACCTACTCCACTTCTAGCAGATGCACTCAACTGATGAGTGTACTACATTTCACTATCAAAAAATTTAAATTAGGTTCACCTTAAAATTTACATCCCTACACAAGGACTATAAATTTAGTCTCTATTCCTGAGCCAATGTCTTACACAAGAACCCGGAGGTTTAGGCCCTACATGAGGGCCAAAGTCCTACACAAGAACCTTGAGATTTAGACTCCACACCAGAGTTAAAGTCCTACATAAGAACCTTGAGATTTAGACTCCACACCAGAGTTAAAGTCCTACACAAGAACCTAGAATTTAGGCCCTACACAAAAGCTAAGGTCCTACACAAGAACCCAATTCGAGTTTGGGTTTACAAACTCTTGCCCTCAATCCTACAAAAGGAAGGAGAATAAACTTAGACTCTTACACCTGACAACTTATAAGATTGAGCCCATTTTGTAGTGCCTTCTTGGGTTGCTTAATCTTTGCTTTCCTGTCCTTCAATCAGATCCCCGATGCTCCCCTGATCATGTTGCCACTGCTTTGCCAAGGCTTCAACTCCACTATCAACCACCTTGCATTCGATGCTCCTTCGAGGTGACCAAGGTGATGGGAGGTTGGTTGAATCCCTATAAGTAGTGGGAAATTGTTTTTCTACAGGATTCACCTAAATGGGTCTTCTAGATGATTTTTATAATGGTTTACCAAGATTTCTTAAGTCCAATTTCTAGAAATGAAAGGGTTTAAGCACATCTTCAATGTAGATGTTGGAATCCTCATATGAGTGAAAATTTCAAGGAAGATTTCTTAAAACACCATGCAATAGATGCTAGGGATGAGGGATATGAATATGAAATCACCTAACATTTCGTTACTTTAAAAACCCATTAAAATGCCCAAGAGTCGATTGCCCTTTATAAAAAGTTCGAGCTCTAACGGTTAAAAAATGGATAGAAAATGGCTTTGTCAATGTCATCGAATGTCCTTCAATGTCATCGAAGACATGTTCGAAGTAATCGAAGGGTTTTTTGATGCCATCAAACAATCTTGACAATATATGGTATTTTCTTGCTGGACATATCTAAAACTTCTTCTATGTCATCGAATTGACCTTTTATGCCATCGAGACTTAAGTTTCGATGCCATCAAAGTGGCTTCTATGCCATCGAGAAAATTAAGAAAAAAATTCATTATCGTGCTGCATAATTTCGACTCTCCATCGATGTCAACGAAACATAAGTTTCAATGTCATCGAAGGGACCTCGATGCCATCCAGAATTTCAGAGAAAAAACTATTTTGGTTGCTGGATATTCTTGAATCTTGATCGATGTCATCGAGCAGGCCTTCGATGTCATCGAAGACTGTTCGATGGAAGCTCAATGCCATCAAACATCAATCGAATAATATTATTTTAGGCTATCTTTTACACTGCAGATTCGTACCTCTTCTAGCCTTATTTATCATGCTTTTTCTTGGTCTCCTAAGGCTAAGGGTAGGGATGATCAATTTGGTATTCCTATTAGGTTAAGATCATTTAAAGGTCTGTGGGTTGTTTTGGGTCAAGGTTTAGGGTCACCAAGGCACCTTATTTACATGTTCTTACTTCCTTAATGCTTCGGCTTCGCTTGTGTCTTCGGTCTTCACTTTTCAAAGGAGGTTCAACCAACTACATGACACAACAACTCACGTGATTGACAAATAGGGTACAAAAATCAGTGCATTAACAAGATCAATGAATTTTACAGACCAAACGATTGCAAACCATGGAAGACAATATCAATAGTCTTCCTAAGCATCCAAAGTACTTAATGTTAGGATCATCTAAAGGTTAAGGTTTTTTTGGGTCTAAGGTTAGGGTCACAAAGGCACTCATTTACTTACTCTTCAATCATTGATGCTCTATGTCTTCATGTGTCTTCGGTCTTTAGTTTATAATAGCTCAACCAACTCACTGACATAAGGACACACGTGATTGACAAACAAGGTGCACAAATAAGTGCACTGACAATTATAACATCTAAAATAATATATGAATCTCAATTAATCGATCTCTCATAAAGAACTAAGCAATTGATCGCAACAAATTTTAAGCATCTATTGTATCTTGAGTTAATAATAGATCAAGGGATATTAAAAATCAAAACTTTCACTAATACTAAGAATTAAATCAAATCAATCTCAATTTATCAATCAAACATAATCCTTGAATTAAAAATGAATCAATAATAAGAATCCATTAAAAGGTTCAACCCTTAGCCTTAGTTAAGAGATTAATAAACCATAGCTAATAGAAAACTAATCTCAAAAGAAAGAAAACCATTAAAAACTAAACTATAACTAGAAAGGGAAGAAAAAAATAGAAGAAGAAACTCACTTTCACTTTTTCTCTCTCCTTGATGCCCTAAGTTATACTCTAATCGTGTTTAGATGTCTTACAAAGTTTTGCTTCCACTGACTTTAAAACTTATGCACTTACGCAACTTTATGCTTACCATTGATTAAAGTCTTCCATCGATCGAAACCAACCTACATCCTTCGATCAATCAAAATCTCCTAGTCGATCAAATCGAACACGTTTAAAACTATCCAGTAAGAAAATTCAAAATTTTGGTATTTTTTCAATTGATCAGACCCTTCCTTCAATCGAATCGAAGGTGTCAAAAATAGTCCAGAGAGTTAATCTTAAAATTTGAAATTTTCTCAATCTATTAACTTTCGATTGAGTCTAATTGAATGTCACTTGATCGATTGAGTATCATGATCAATTGATCGAATACTCTCTGATTTCTTCAAAATTGTCAGTACTTGATCGGCGGTCTTCTATCATGTGAAGCACTCAATTCTCTTGATCTTCAGTCTACTCTTCTTCAACACTTCACACTCTTTAAGCTTCATCTCTTCTTGGGCCTTCTAAAAGCCATTTACATATTGAAAAAATGTCTAATCAGGCGAGTTTAATATTCATATGTAAGGGAAAAGGATGCAAAATTGAGGTTAAATATATAATATTACACAATTATCATAAAGCTTAATCCAGAAATCTCATCAGCGTTGGGAAAACATTACAATTTGTCCATGCGCATTTTATAGCTTTACAGGGCATCAAATTGCAACTGTTTCACGTCGTGATCAGCATGTGTGCATCGAAGAAGGTTTCAATTCTATATTATGGGAGGTTAAATCCCGTATCTTTATTATGGCCTTACGAGGACAACACACTTTGATATAGAGAGGTAGTTTTTTATGTTGCATGATCTGCTGGGATTGGTTTGTAATGTAGATAATTTGTTACATTTTGTAGCTTTACGGATCTCTCACATTATAATGCGTTAGGCTTACAAGTTTCTCATACTAGAGTCATCTGGGTTATTCTTTTGCCTTTCGAGTTCTTGATTTCATCACTTTGGTTGTAATAGATTTTTATGACGATCGAGTTGCGGTTGTGCTAATATAAAAGTAATCAGTTCGTATTATGAGACGATCGGGTTGGCACTGGAAGTTCAGACCGGCCGCCCTATGTCCTCATATAATCTCAGAGAAAATCGATTAGTCGAGGAAAATTAAAATCAATTATTAGTGTTGCATCAGTACCCACCTGGAGGTATAGAAGACCATCAGTGCCTTGGATGCCGTGGGTGTTGGTATTTTTCTTTTCTTTTTTTTTTTCTTTTTTAAGATCTTTATTTTTTTGATTTTTTGGAAAGGATCCTCACATGTAAAATATTATTTTAAGGGGATTTATCATAATAATATTTTTAAAATATGTTCTCTCTCTCTCTCTCTCTCTCTCTCTCTCTCTCTTTATACCAATTTCTTCCTAATTTCTTGTCTGGTGTCATCCGGCAGTTTTTTTCTAGCTTTCTAAAATCTTATCCATTGTGACATAACATGGATATGACCGACGTTGAAGGGTTGAAGTTGGATTGATGATTTTTTTTTGAAAGGATCTAATCCATCATACGACGTTCAAATGGTTCCAATTAGATTTATTACATGTTATTTTTTTTTAAGGACCTGATCTGTGATACGTCGTCTAAATGGTTTTGATAAGAACTTGGACGGTTATGATCAAATTTATTACAAAGGTTAGGCTTTGATATTCTTTGGTGGGTCACTTGAGCCTAGAGGTGTCAAGACTTCTTACATTTTTTTGGTCCATGGGCACTTGCGGGGCCCATTTTAATGGATTTTGTCGAGAGCAAGGGCTGTGCCCGTGCGAATCAAGATGGTGGGCACATTTATAAAGGCCATTATTGCTCACACCAATCAATAGGCAGTAGCAATGTGGCAGCCTCTGATGCATGGTTGAAAATCCTCAAAACGGTTATATGGGGACCATATTTGGGCATTTGCAGGTTTATTCGAGCTTCTCTTCTTCTTCTTCATTATTTTCTTGGTCCTTGGACTCAATCCAGGACTATTTTGGATCGTTGTCTTCCTCTGCAATTTTCTCCAATCTTCCCTATTTCCTCTAATTTCTCGTAGAGTTTTCCTCATATTCTCTTTTCATTTTCTTTTCTCCTTTCTCTCTCATTTCGTTCTGTTTCCTTTAGCAAAAACCCCACCCGCAAAACCTATTCATGAAAGCCCCTTTTATTGGGCAAGTGTCAGGTCATTTTTGGGGGTTGTTGTTGCCAGATTGAAGTTCTTACCTTCCTCATGTAAGAGGCATAGTTAACCCCTTTCTCCCTCTGTGTGTTATGCATGTAGAGATTTTTTTTTTCCATTTTGTTAAGAGGTTCTTCATTCACCATGCCTCTTGGATGCCCCTTTTGGGTTGGGGGCTTTGTGTGGCTATGTGGAATCCTCCTAAGAGGTTGGGGCTTATGGACAGTTGGTAGGTGAGGTTGAGGCTTTTAGACAATTGGTGTATGAGGTCAGGTCCATTTCCTTAGGGCCTTTTCCATTGGGCTTGAATTTTCCTCTTAGATTGGGCAAGTGAGGAGGTAGGATTTTTTTCATTATCATGTCTCCTACTCTAAATTTTCTTATGCGGACCCTCTTGTTATATGCTCACGTACACTTTTCATCTACTAGATGTAATTGATAGTAATGAGCCTGTAGCGATTCTCCCTCTACAACTTCACTTTTCAATAATATGTTTAGCAAAAGAATTTCCACCTTAACTGGTAAATCAACCACCATTCCATATGTAATCTCTAAACAGTCATTGTATGTTTTAACCATCTTTTCGAGGATGCGAATGAATATCTTATTAGCAGCTTCAATCCCTCTATTCATATATATTATATAGGGGCTTGATCAATGCCTCTTGACTTTGAATTGTTCAAGAAATTTGTCCACCTTCTAGTTTACAAAGGGTGCCCCATTATCTGTGATGATGACCTGTAGGACTCCATAACAATTGACGATGTTGTTCTTTAGAAACCGTAACACATGTGAGGATGCTATGGTGGTATAGAAAATTGCTTCTTCCCATTTAGTGAACTAATCGATTGTCGCTAGGATGTACTTGTGGCTATTATATGCTTTAGGGCTAATTTTATCGATGATGTCAATACCCCACATTAAGAAGGGCTAGGGTGTCATCAGGTTATATAATTTAGAAGTAGGCACGTGGACTCGATTCGCGTGCTCCTCACATTTGAAGCATGTCCTGACGTGTTGGCCACAGTTTGTTTCCATAGTCAACCAATAGTATCCTAACCATAGGATTTTTTTGGACATCATGTGCCCATTCAATTACAGACCGTAAATTTCATCATGGACTTTAGACATATTTTTGCAACTTTCATCTCATCCACACATCGTAACAAGAACTGGTTCAAGGGCCGTTTTTATAAGATGTCTCTGTTGATAGTGAACTATGTGGCCAGTCGTTGAATTATATGATGATCTGTTGGCATGACATTCTTTACGTACACCTGTTAAGGGTCAAATATTGCATATTGGACCCTATTTATTACTTGGTTTTATGAACATGATAATGCTTAATGTTCTATTTTAATCATGTTTGTGTTGCAAGGTGAATTTAAGAGCTTAGCTTGAAAAGGATGTTAAAAGCATGGATTTAACACTTAAGAATCACCAAAGTTAAGTATGGATCTGATAAAATCAAGAATGAAGAATGCACATACTGAAGATCCAAGAAAACCAAGTCCAGAATGAAGAAAATTGGAGTTTTGAAGTGAAATTCGGAGATCCTCGACTAGTCCTGACTCCGGCTCGATCAGTCTTGGCCTCGACTCGACCATTCCTGACTACGCACAACCAGTCCTGGATTCTGCTCGACCAGTCGAAGGCATCTCGACTCGAACTTTAGTGAGTAAAACCTCAAAATCCCCATCCTGCTCGACCAGTCGAAGAAGACCCTCGACCGGTCGAGGAGGTCCCACGACTGGTCGAGGATGGCCCACGACCAGTATAGGGTTACGCAATTTTTGCCCGAACTACGTAAGTTTGAGACGGTTTCTAAAAATTTTCACTCAGTGTGAAAGTCTAAGGCCTAAAACTATAAATAGGGGTCCCTAGGGCATCCCATCGCCAAGAGTTTTTCTTCCTTTTTCTTATTTATTTTTATGCTTTTATTAAGAGATTCTAGTTCAATCATGTTTATGGTTGGCTAAACCTCTTTGCTAGGGCTAAGAGGTGAAGCTTGTAGTGTGATAGGATGTTTTCTATTGCTTTGATTCATATTTAAGTTGAACTATCTTTGATTCTAGTTTGATATTTAAGAAATACTTTTAGTTTTTAATGGTTTGTTATGACTTAAATTATAATAGATTTGCGATAGCTTTGAGTATGTTCTTTTCATGTATTGAGATTGTGAAATTAGGAAATCCCATTATTCACCATCGTCCCATGGGCATGGCTGGGTGATGGAATCTTTCTAATCTTCCCAAGTCTCTTATAATTGGTTGTGGGATTGGTAAATCATGTTGTTTGCCTTGTCTCATGGGCATGGTTTTGTGATGAAATCACTTCCAGTTCTCATACCTCTCATCTATTGAGAATTAGGTCAAAGGAAGTTCAGATTTAGTTTTACTGAGATATCTTCCAATTGGATAAGATGGACTCTGATTCCAGTTGTGTCTATGAATCAAGCATAGATCTACCTGATCTCTACAAGTGAATCCTTAGAAACCCTAGTTTCCCACTTTTGAATTTACAATTTTTAGTTAAATAATTCACAATTACTCTCTCAATCAATTCAGATTTAAACAAACATCTTCTTCTAGTTCTAGTTCTAGTTCTTGTTGCTCTCAGAAGAGACACGAGATTAGTCCCTGTGGATTCGACCTCGGTCTCACCGAGATTATTATTACATCGCGACCATACACTTGGGGTTGTAAACAACACCCGATCTTCTATGTATCTCTTGATGTTGATATACCAAGGATGTCCATTAGGGGGCATTTTGGCCTATTTAATTTATAAGAAGAATGTCAGGTCTTCCTAAAGTTTGACTGTGAGTTCCCATTTGTTGCTCCTTTAGGAATTTATAGTATGTATGCTAGTGTAGACAAAGCATTTGTAAATTGATTCTTAGTGTATGGCATGTATGTAGAAGTGACTTTGTAAAATTCGTCGATGAGGTTTTTCAGTTAAACGTGATACAAAATCTACTTCTCATATTTCATTCTTCAGTCACCATTTGTTTGACTAATATTAATTTGTTTTGAATCATTGAAGACCTCATTGAAGACCTTAAACTTCTTCATTCCTATGATGATTGCTTCTTTTAAACCCATTATACATTCTTTGTACTTGGCTAAATTGTGCATGCATTCAAAAGCTAGCCTTCTTGAGATAGGGATGGGGATGTCATCTAGAGAGTAGAGGATTGCCCCTACTTCGCTTCTTTTAGTGTTAGCTACACCGTCAAAGTACAAGGTCCACTCGTTTGCCTCTGGTTCTTCTTCTCCCTTAAGGAATAGGATGCCCTCATTAAGGAACAAGGTCTTTAATGGCCAATAGTTAGGCAATGTGTGTGGTACGAGGTGATCGACTAGTTCTTACCCCTTGATTACTTTTTAAGTGACATATGTTATGTCAAACTCGAAAAGCAACAATTGTCATTTTGTTATCCTTCCTATTAGCATCAGTTTCCATTACTGTTCTGATTTGCTTGTATGAGTATCTGTTATAATTGAATGTGTTTGGGACTACGGAATAGTCCAGGCAATCGGTAACAGGTCCTGATATGGTGGCTGAGGTTGTCTCGCCACATAGGATGTGATCGATGAATTCGAGCCATACTTGGGATGTCGGCAGTGGTTAGGCCACATGGAGTGCTTACGCACTTCATGTCATTAGCTCAACGTGCGCTCATACTAATCGAGCTCGTCAAGTAACCCGATTGACCCCGATGTATGTTCACCATGTGTGGACACTACTGCTTGAATCTAAGGTACCAAACTCACCAATGAAAACCCTTTTAAACCTTGGTACCTCGATCCGCTAAGACTCATGAGATGGGCATGGTGGTATGGGATACTGTGGTCGAGCCGTCGGCCTACGCTTGGGTGACGAGCCTCCCTGTAGTGACCAGTGAGCAACCTAGACTCATGAGCCAAATACGGTGGTATGGGACACTGTATTCGAGCTGTCGGCCTACACTGGTAAGGTGACGAGCCCTTTGTAGTGACCTCGAGCATACACTAAGACTGCGTAGAGGCTACGAGCCCTTACGTAGCAACAAGAGTACACTAGGCCTGCACTAATAAGGTGACGAGCCCTTTGCAGCGACCTAGAACCGTAACATCGTATGAGATTTACTAGGATTGACGACCCTAGATTGGATCATCATTTTGGGATTGATATAAGGGAGGTACCTTAGCTTCTCAATCCTCCTGTATGAAAAGGACTAATAATAACTTGGTAATCATGCTCATGTCATCGCACTGCATGTGTCTCGGGTTGAAGAGCATAGAGGGAAGAAAGCATGCCACGACCGTAAGATGGTGTCACACGAGGGAGTGTAGGCGAGGGCATGCATCATGCTTACATTTCATCCTTACATTAATTAGAGTACTTAGGGATGTTTGATTGTATTGCTTTATCATTACTGCTTGACTGAATTAAGAACATGTTAACCTTTGCTTTATTGTTCCACTGAGTTGATCACTCACTCCCACGTTCTGGGATGGTGTTCTGAACACCCACCAAACTCTGTCTTAGTTGCAGATGATGATGCGACTCAGGAGGCGGAGCCTGATTACTATGATGATCAGGATGAGTTCTCATATATGAAGTTCTCCGGGGGTTTCGCTTAGGCCATCCGAATCGATGGGGCTACAGGGTTTATTTTTATAGTTGAACTATTTTGAACTATTACATGTATATGATGACTCAGTGATGTAATCATACTCTGGAGACCGATCATGATCTTTTGGTTCATACACATTTATATACATTTTTCAGTCTTCCGCTTGCGTTATATAAATTGATCTGGAGTATGAATTAGTGTTTTGGTATAATCCCGCTCATGATTAATGCACTAACACAGACAACATTTAATCATCATTATTTATGTTGCATAAATGATGTGTTGGAACTCGTGGATTGAGTTTATGCTCGACCTCCAATTTTTAGGGCGTTACAAGTTGGTATCAGAGCATGATTTGGATTAAACTGGACTTGGGTTATGATTTGGAAGAAGCTGGGCCTAGTCTCCCTACTCATTCGAGGAAATCGAGAGGTGCCACTGCAAGTTCGAGCATCAATCGGAGTTCTAGACTAAACGAGATCTTGATCCCCAGGCTCCCGTCGGAAGGACGCTGTTGGCAGAGCTGTCGCATGGAGTTTATGAGGGCCGTAGGGTCCTTTTTGAAGCTCATATGAATGCAAGGCTATTTGGGAAATACCTCTTGCTCGAGCGCCTAGAAGAGGCTGGGTGGGGTCCGCTATTTGAGGGCAAGTACCGAGCAAATGTGGGCACTGTCTGAGCTTTCTATGCCCACATTCGAGAGCCTACGCTAGAGCCCTTGTAGTTCAAGATACCTTGTGGAAGAGATTGGGAAGCCACCATTGACATTGGTTTAGTATCTCAGCTTATGAATGTGCATCTTGGCAAGGTACATGCAACTGAGAAGAATTTGAGGAGTGTATGTGAAAGAGATTGCCGCACACGGGCCCTTTGTGGCCAACTGGTTCAGTGGCAATCCAATAATAGCCTTCTAGTGACCCATATGTCTGGCGACTTCCGTCTGCTTCACCATATCTTCACATTCAACATCTACCCCAGGTGGAGCAACTGCAGCGAGTGCACGCGCCTGATGGTAGATTTCCTATATCAAGTGGGGCAGGGAGAGAAGCTGTGCATGCCCACTTATGTTCTGCGACAAATAGTCCTCACCACACGCTCTAACAGGAGGACAAATTCACTCCCATTCGGCCGATTCATATGCAAGATTGCACATGAGTTTTGTTACAGACTTGGGGCGGAAAAGTCGGTGCCAATCCATTACATCAATGAAGTGACTCTCAATCAGATGGGTATCGGGCCACGGCAACGACAAGCCCAACTTGAAGAGAGTGAGGATGAGACAGAGAGTGAAGGAGAAGAGAGTGAGAAAGAAGAGGGAGCTGAAATAAAAGAAGAGCAGAGCGAGGAAGAAGAGGAGGCCCAGGATACGGATGAGAACTCCCCTCCTGAGAAAACAGATCGATGATCTGTTAGAAACTGGTTTTATACGACCCAGTGTGTCTCTATGGGGAGCACCTGTGTTGTTTGTAAAGAAGAAGGATGAATCTCTACAATTGTGTATTGATTATCACAGGTTAAACTAAGTAACGGTGAAGAACAAGTATCCTTTGCCCAGGATTGATGATCTGTTTGATCAATTAAAGGGGGCAAGGTATTTCTCAAAGATTGACTTACAGTCGGGGTATCACCAGTTGCGCGTTAAGGATGAAGACGTGTAGAAGACGGCTTTCAGGACTAATTTTGGACACTATGAGTTTCTCATAATATCGTTCGGCCTTACGAATGCACCAGCCGTGTTCATGGACTTGATGAATAGGGTATTTCGGCCATTCCTTTTTCGATTCGTCGTCGTGTTTATTAATGACATCCTTATATACTCCAAGACTCGGGAAGAGCACGAGGAACACCTGTGAGCAGTCTTGGATACTCTGAGGAAGAACCAGTTGTTTGCACAATACAAGAAGTGTGACTTTTGGAAAGAATAAGTCAAGTTCCTGGGACGTGGTGTCCAGAGAAGGGATAGCTATGGACCTTGCTAAGGTAGCCGCAGTTCAGGACTGGAAGCAGCCCGGTTCGGTTACCGAGGTGAGGAGTTTCCTTGGTCTGGCAGGTTACTATCGCCGATTTATTCGAGATTTCTCAAAGATAGCTAGACCTTTGTCCCAGTTGACATGAAAGGATCTGAAGTTCGCCTGGAATGAAAATGCGAAAGCAGCTTTTCAGGAGCTGAAGGACAAGTTGACGTCCACCCCTGTGCTAGTATTGCCAAAGCAAGGGGTCAAGTATACAATATACACACGCGTCTCGTATCGGTTTGGGCGGTGTTTTGATGTAGAAGGACAGGGTTATTGCCTACCTGTCGCAACAGTTGAGGAAACACGAGGAAAACTACCCTACGCATGACTTGAAATTAGTTGTTGTTATCTTTGCTTTAAAGATCTGGAGGTATTATCTCTACGGAGAAGAGTTTGAGCTCTTTTACGACCAGAAGAGCCTGGATACATATTCACCCAGCGGGACCTGAATATGAGGCAGTGGCGATAGATGGAGACCCTGAAGGACTTCAAGTTCGAATTCTCTTACCATCCTGGCAAGGCCAACCTTGTGGCAGACGCATTGAGCCGCAAGAAGGCATTAGCATTCGCGGCTCCATTGATGATAGCAGAGTAGGACATGGTAGAGTTTGTGCGGGAATTTGAGCAGAAACTCATGGTGGAGGAGCCATATTGGGGCATCGCACATATTCGAGTACAGTCCCTCATTGATGACAGGATCATCGCGACTCAGGTAGACAATGAGCTATTGGCGAAGATGAGAGGGCATGTTAGTACAGATGAGGATTCAGAGTGGAGCATTGGTACGGATGGGGGCTTACGTTACCATGGCCGCCTATGCGTCCCGAACCTCCCTGACTTGAGGAAGGAAGTTCTTGAGGCCGCTCACGATTCTAGGATGCTATGCATCCAGGCAGCACGAAGATGTATCGTGACATGAAGAGGTCGTATTGGTGGAACAATATGAAGATTCACATGGCATATTACGTGTCTCATTATTTCACATGCCAGCAGGTCAAGGCAGAGCATCACCGACCTCCTGATTTGCTTCAGCCCGTGCCCATAACAGAATGGAAGTGGGACTTCATCTCTATGGATTTCATTTCAGGTCTACCGAAGACAAGGAAGGGTTATGATTCCATTTGGGTGATCGTGGACCGGTTGATGAAATCGGCTCATTTCATCCCTATCAGAGTTTCAAACTCTGCAGACGAGTTGGCTAGGTTGTACATCAAGGAGATTGTACGTCTGCATGGAGTTCCTTTGGAGATCGTGTCGGACCGAGACACGCGATTTACATCCATTTTCTAGACTCACATCAAAGAAGCGATGGGTGTAAAGTTGAAGTTCAATACCACATTCCAGCCACAGACTAATGGGCAGATGGAACGGGTGAATCAGATTCTAGAAGATATGTTGCGGGCCTGTGTGCTGTATTTCAAGGACAGTTGGGACGACTGTCTTCCCTATGCAAAGTTCACCTATAATAATAGCTTTCAGGCGAGTATTGACATGGCTCCTTACGAGGCACTATATGGGCGCCCGTGTAGAGCACCGCATTGCTAGGCAGAGGTTGGCAAGAAAAGTTTGATTGGCCCAGAGTTAGTTCAGGTGACTTCAGAGATAGTCGACATCATCAGGTGCCGACTTCTAACAGCACAGAGCAGACAGAAGAGCTACGCCAATACGAGGCATCGACTGCTAGAGTTCGAGGTCGGAGAGCATGTTTTCCTCAGAGTTTTCCCTATGAAGGTAGTCCTTCGGTTTGGCAAGAAGGGGAAGCTTACGCCTCAATTCATTGGCCCATTCCAAATACTGGATTGAGTGAGAGCGGTAGCGTACCGCCTTGCTTTGCCCACACCATTTACGGGTATGCATAGCGTATTTCATGTATCTATGCTGAAGAAATATGTTCCCGATCCTTCCCACATTATTAAATGGGAGCAGGTATAGTTGAGCGAGGACGCTACATATGTACTGCGACTGACGCGTATCCTAGACAGGAAGGAGCAGGTATTGCGTAATAAGGTTATTCCACTTGTGAAAGTGCTGTGGACGTATCACACGGAAGAAGAGGCTACTTGTGAGACAGAAGCCAAGGTTCGAAAGAACTACCCTCAAATTCTTGAGGAGTACGAGAAGGTACTAATTTCGAGGATGAAATTTTTCTTTAAGGGGGGTATATTGTAACGTCTTCAAAAAATCTGTACAAGGACCCGAGTACCACCTCAGGCAGAAATCACCCAGGATCAAAACCTTTAGAAAATTAGGTTAATATTAGCAAGTGCTAAAATAGAGTGCTTATGAAATTAGCACTAATTACTTTAAATATGATCTGCAAGACCCAAAACATGCAGAATCATTGACGCTACATTACCCTAAAATCTAGAATCCACCTCAAAACCCGGTTGCTCTTGGGAGCACACTGAAACTCCGTATTGGACCTAGACCGCACGTCGAAAGTCCGATTACCCCGAAACTATACGGATATGACCGCATTACTGGACTTGATAAGTTCCCCAGAAATCAAGTCCTAATTGTGTCTAGATATGCACAACTTGAGCCCGGAGCGAAGAGGGTGAGAAACGTAAAAATAATTAGAAATAAAATCTGAATTTAAGTAATCTGAGTCGTGTTGCTTGCAGGCCAAATATAAGGGTTCAGATTGTCAGAATCTGACCCAAATACACCCTCGGATCAGGAGAAATGTCCCACACATGTCGATGTACTTGTGGCCCTGATCGAGTGACCGTGACCGCTGAACTGGAACTGGTCCGCCCTGACTGATCTATAAATCTGATAAGTATGAAAACTCAACCTGACCTAGATCCATAGTCAAGGAACCTAAGTCCGACTGCACGTGGAAAAGAGGCCACCAGAAGTGCTCCGTTGGACCAGAACGGCCCATATTTGGATATAACCTAAGTATACCTTGGCCCCGCGGTCATTCCCATCAAACCTGGGCCTATATAAGGACCTTAAACCCTCTCCCTCTCACCTCATATGAATTTGATAAAACCCTAGGAGAGAGAGAAGAGAAAAGAGAAGGGAAAAGAGGGAAAGTGAGAGTGAGAGTTGGAGATTCCTCCTGGGAATCGATCCCATTGCTCCTCGGCCTTAGGTACCTTATCTACATCACTAATCGGGCATTTTTTACAACGTATTTGGGTAAGAAAACCTAACCCTAATCCGTTTTAGGGTTTTTGATAGTGTAGGTTATCAAATAGCTAACCTAATTTATCTTATAGGTTGCCAAATCTGCCGTAGACAAAGACTTAGCTTTAAACTGAGTTCATTACAAGTCTACCAACGAAAGGTGCATACTATAAATGTATAGGTTATGGTTTTCAAGGCTTTCATTATCGGTTAATGGTTTATTATTGATGTGGGTGCAATTTCACACGCAAAATGCGATGTTTGTATTGCGTTTCTAATATATATAAACTATATTGAGATCAGTGTATTCCATGTATATGTAGAAAGTATCGTATACGTATGAAATATGAACATGTGTTTGCCATGATTAATTGTCATGTATTTGTGCTAGTTGTATGTGTAACAACTCCTTGGCGAAAGGATTTGTCCTGATACGTGCTATCACCAACATACGTCATGTATGTTAGAATATGTAGTTTAAGTGTTTGTAGAAATGTCTGAATGAATAAGTGTGTAATATATTGTACTTTTTATGGGCGTTAAGAAGAGATTCTCAACTACCTTAATGATGTGTATGATTTCCTCCATGCAACTTACATTCTTTGTCTGCTTAATGTAGACATTGCTTATGTGTGAATTCATGTTTAAGTTGAAATCCATCAAATGCTCACATGCTTGTATGATTGGAATTGTGGATCCATTACTGTTCTGATTTGCTTGTATGAGTATCTGTTATAATTGAATGTGTTTGGGACTACGGAATAGTCCAGGCAATCGGTAATAGTCCTGATATGGTGGCTGAGGTTGTCTTGCCACATAGGACGTGATCGATGAATCCGAGCCGTACTTGGGATGTCAGCAGTGGTTAGGCCACACGGAGTGCTTGTGCACTTCACGTCGATTAGATCAATGTGCGCTCATACTAATCGAGCTTGTCAAGTAACCCGATTGACCCGATGTATGTTCACCATGTGTGGACACTACTGCTTGAATCTAAGGTACCAAACTCACCAATGAAAACCCTTTTAAACCTTGGTACCTCGATCCGCTAAGACTCATGAGCCGGGCATGATGTATGGGACACCGTGGTTGAGCTGTCGGCCTACGCTGGGGTGGCGAGCCTCCCCGTAGTGACCAGTGAGCAACCTAAACTCGTGAGCCGAATACGGTGGTGTGGGACACTGTATTCGAGCTGTCGGCCTGCACTGATAAGGTGACAAGCCCTTTGTAGAGACCTCGAGCGTACACTAAGGCTGCGTAGAGGCTACGAGCCCTTACATAGCAACAAGAGTATACTAGGCCTGCATTGATAAGGTGACGAGCCCTTTACAACGACCTAAAACCGTAACATCATATGAGATTTACTAGGATTGACGACCCTAGATTGGATCATCGTTTGGGGATTGACATAAGGGAGGTACCTTAGCTTCCCAATCCTGCTGTATGAAAAGGACTAATAATAACATGGTAATCACGCTCATGTCATCGAACTGCATGTGCCCCGGGTTGAAGAGCACAGAGGGAAGAAAGCATGTTGCGATTGTAAGATGGTGTCACACGATGGAGTGTAGGCAAGGGTATGCATCATGCTTACATTTCATCCTTACATTAATTAGAGTACTTAGGGATGTTTGAATGTATTGCTTTATCATTACTGCTTGACTGAATTAAGAACATGTTAACCTTTGCTTTATTGTTCCACTTAGTTGATCACTCACTCCCATGTTCTGTGATGGTGTTCTAAACACCCACCAGACTCTATCTTAGTTGCAGATGATGATGCGACTCAGGTGGCGGAGCCTGATTACTATGATGATCAGGATGAGTTCTCATATATGAAGTTCTCCGGAGGTTTCGCTTAGGCCATTCGGATCGATGGGGCTACAGGGTTTATTTTTGTAGTTGAACTATTTTAAACTATTACATGTATATGATGACTCAGTGATGTATTCATACTCTGGAGACCGATCATGTCTTTTTTATATACATTTTCCAGTCTTCCGCTTGCGTTATATAAATTGATCTGGAGTATGAATTACTGTTTTGGTATAATCCCACTCATGATTAATGCACTAACACAGACAACATTTAATCATCATTATTTATGCTGCATAAATGATATGTTAGAACTCGTGAATTGAGTTTATGCTCGACCCTCGATTTTCAGGGTGTTACAGACTCCAACATTGATGAACTTGACTGGAGTGAGGAAAAGAGGGGGCTTCATTTCCTAGTCCTTCCTTTTCTTATCAGCATACACTTCATCCCAGTCATTTTTAGGGGGAGAATTATACCTTATTTTCATCTTATCTATCTTTTCTCAAAGCTCAATCACCTTGGCAGTGTTTTGGTGTTCAAGTTGATAACTTAAAGTTTTGATACTTAGTTAAAGTGAAAATGTAGTTTGGTCAGAGGAGAGAGCATGGGCACATGATTTACCACTTCAAATTGGAAACTCTAGTATGGGCTGTCTCTCTCTGGTTGGCAAGCGTCAATGAATGAAATATTTTGTTCTCCTAGTCTACATGCCTTTGTAGGGAAGAGTCATTCAAGGTCTGCTAAAATTGAAAACACTTTATCCCTAAGAATATATTTGACCCTCAAGTGGAGAGTTGAAGGCATGACCCCGACTTTGTGGAGCCAGGGTCGACCGAGGAGGATATTGAATAAGGAAGGGATGTCCAAGAGTTAAAATATGATTGTGGATGTCTAAACCAATTCATAATTGATGTAAATCTCTCCCTGGGCCTATCTTTGGGAATTTTCAAATGTTATGAAATTCATGTTGCTCGGCTTAAACATGGATGGTTCTAGTATGAGATACGCAGTAGTCTAAAGTGGGCATATGTTCAATATTAAACCGTTGTCAACCAGTACAAGTGAGATACTGCAATCTTTATGAAAAACAATTTTATTTAGTGGTTGCCCATGGTCCCGTCCCTCTAGTTTCTTCTCGTCATCTAAAAATGTGCTAGTTCGCAGGACGAGGAGTTGTCCTTCATGTACGCGATAATTTTAGGTGGTTCTTCCCTAGAGATATGCATGTCATTTAGAGTCTTTACGAACATTCCTTGGTGAGTTTGTGATGTGAAGAGGAGTTCGTAAATTATGATTTGGGCATAAATAGTTCTGAGCTAGGCCACTACATCATATATAGTTTTGTCCTTGAAAGTTAAACCTACAAAAGTTCCCTTGGGATCTCTTCTGTGCATATCTCTTCAGAAGTATCGTGAATGTCAGTTCATGCTACCCACTTCAGAGCACTCATGATATTATTACGGGACTGCGTTGTTATCAAAGACTGGCACCAATCTTCCTCAAAGAACTAGAGGAGGTTACAATACCAAAGGTGATGGCTGGTAGGAGGTAAGGGTCAAATAGTTCCGTTGAGGTGTCAAACTTGCCCCAAGGAGAACTAGGGGTCGTGTGGGTAGATTTTCTTAAGTATGGCCAATTTAGGCTGATCTGACAAGTTGATATGGCATGAGAAATGTGGAGGGATATCCCCCTTGTGGAGTGTCTGTTGGATGTTGTCCTGAAGGGGCGGTTCGTATGCTCTTCTAATGAGAACCACTATCTGTTGGGTCTAGAAGTGATTGTTGTTGATAGTTGGACTAGGCATCAGGGCTCTCTCCTACAAGAGAAATGGTATATCCCATTATTGATGTGCATTATAGTTGTGGTAGTGAGCTGGTTCAGGGGATTTTCCTTTAAAATGTAATGGAAGGGGGAGGTGGCACCCCTTACAAGATGAGAGGAGGGAATTCCTAGCTGTAACTCAGGGCCAAGTTTGCTTGAAACACATTGGTGAATACTTTCCTTGGATAACATTGATAGTGGGAGTTCCTCATGCACTGGGCCCTATCTAATGCCATAGTAAGGGATTCTAGAGAATGTTTCTATTGTTAGCACCTACCATGTTAAGGGTCACAACCATAATTTTATTCTGGTCAATTACGTTATGGATTGCATGCTTCAAAGAGAAGCAACATTCCATGATATGACCCCTTGGTGGAATATGAAATATTCATTTTCATGATACTTCAGAGGCAGTGGGTTTGGCAAAGGCCTTAGCTGAAATAGAGTCAGCAACTACCTCTAGACTACCATGGCCAATATGTTTGTGTATGATTAGGCCATAAGAGTGAACTACCTAGGTGCTTGAGCCACACCTATTTGCCGATTTTGGTTTGAAAATCGTGGGTTCCACCTGCATTGTTGTTGTTGTTGTGGCTTTGTCCCTGTTAAGGGGCAATCAGTGCTCCTTGCGCCCAAGCGACGAGATTGTTGGTTTATGTTGGGTGAGGAGCGATCATATCTTTGTTTTTAGCTTCGTACCAGCTTGCTTTTTCTTTATTGTTTCTTTCTGCACAAGTGTAGATTGATAGGGTCATGGTGCAATTGTGCAGACTCTTATTCCTACTTTCACTTGTTTCCCTACATGGATTAGTTGGGTTAAATTGTCGTACGAGAATGAAATCAGATATCTTAATATGTTTGGATTAGCCCGGTGGATGATCATGGATATTTTTTCCTCATCGTCGATGGGCATTTTTCATTCTTACAGCAATGGCTCTCCATCGTCTGACTTATAAAGACAAGGTCTCATCGTTTCTTTGCTTAAGGGCTGCCGAATATGCTCTTTGTGGCGCCGCATTCAGAATATATATATATATATATATATATATATATATATATATATATATAGGGAAAAGGTACTATATGCTTTACCGTATGTTACCTTCCAAACGATCGAGAGTTGGTAACACACAAGCAGTCGGATGTTGAAAATTCCAACCCAATGGTAAGATTTCAGAGGATAAGTGGAGAAACAAAACCGATGAAACCGGTTATTAAAATATGACTCAGAGTATTTCCTGTAAAAGCCTTTAGCATGAAGTAGTGCACTAGAATCCTAGGTGGGGCCTATCGTGAGATTTTTTGAGAAATCCACCCCATCCATCTGTTTTTCCGTATCATTTAAGGGGTTGAGCCTAAAATTGAACCAAATCCAAGTCCCAAGCTGATCATATCACAAGAAACAGTGGGACTAATGATTTCAACCATTAAAATGATGTTAGGCCCCATAGTGATGTTTATTTGTCATCCAATTTATTCTTAAGATCATACAGACATGGATGAAGAGAAAAAATAAATATAAGCTTGATCCGAAACTTCTGTTAGCCCTAAGAAATTTTTCACAGTAGATGTTTAATTTAACTATTTCATGTGGTGTGGTCCATTTGAACATTTTATATGATTAATTTTTGGGCTCAAGCCCTAACATCATATGGTAAAATGGATGGACAGCGAGGATCAGATACATAAATCATGGTGGACCTCACAGTGTCTACTCAGTACGCTAAGGGTAGTGAGTTACTCCGCAATCTGCTTCCATCAAACAGGGGCGTGGATTAGATAATGACATGCTGAGTAGCGAGACTCACTGCTGAAGTGACGTCACCAAGTTCTGTGGGCTCCATTATAATGTGTTTTGTATCCACTCCTTCCATCCACTTGGAGAGATCATTTTAGGGCAATATCCAAAGAATGAGTTAAATCCAAAGCTCTAGTGGACCCCAGCACAGAAAACAGTGGGACAGTGACGCCCACCATTAAAAACTTCTAAATGCCACAAAATTTTTAGATCAAGCTGATATTTGTGTTTTCCCTTCTTTCATGTCTTTTTTAACTTTTGAATTGGTTGGATTTCAAATAAACATTATGGTGGGCCTTAGGATAGTTTCAATTTTGGGAATCACTCTCCCCACTGTTTTTTGTGGTGGGGTCCACTACAAATTTTTATCTACCTCATTCTTTGGCTCATGCCCTAAAATGACATCTCAAAATGGATGGACAGTGTGGATACAACACATACATCATAGTGGGGCCTACAAAACTTAGTGACATCACTTTAGTAGCAGAGTCGCAACTCCACCTTTCAGTATTTAACCCACGTCCATCAAACAGGCCCATTCTGGAAACGTATTGGCTACTCCCTGCCACCGGAAGCGGATTGCGTAGTGAGTGCGGATTGCGTGCTTAGCATATTGAGTAAACTCTGTGGGGTCCACTATGATTTATTTATTATATCCACTCTATCCATTCATTTTACCAAATACTTTTAGGGGTATAGCCTAAAAATGAAATATATAAAATGTTTAAATGGACCACATAACAGGAAATAGTTGAATTGAACGTCTACAGTTGAAATTTCTTGGGGGCCACAGAAGTTTTGGATCAAGCTTATATTTGTTTTTCCCATTCATCTATGTCTGTATAATCTTATGAACAGGTTGGATGAAAATTAAACATCACTGTAGGGCCTAGCAAGGTTTCAACGGTGGAATTCATTATCTCTACTGCTTCCTGTGATGTGGTCCACTTGATCTTTGGATATGCTTCAATTTTGGTCTCAACCCCTTAAATTAGATGGAAAAACGAATGGACAGTGTGGATAAATCACATACATTCAAAGTGGGCCCAAGTAACTCAGTACACAATTTGATTTCCCTGCCACCCGCCAATGGCGGGTGGTTAGTGCTCTGTGGGCCCCACAAAGATGTATATGTTTCATTCATGCCGTCCATCTATTTTTCTAAATCATTTTTGGGTATGAGACTAAAAATAAGGTATATCCCAATCTCAAGTGGACCACATTACAGGAAACAATGTTGATTAAATGTCGACCATTAAAAACTTTTTGGGATCCAAAATAGTTTTGGATCAAGATGATATTTGTTTTTTCAGTTCATCTATATCTGTATGACCTAATCAATAGATTGAATGTCAAATAAACAGTACAATGGGCCTTAGGAGAATTTTAATGGTGGACATACAATCACTATTGTTTTGCTATGGTGCGGTCCACCTGAGATTTATATCCCTTTCATTTTTGGGATAAAGCCATAACATGATATGTAAAAATGAATAAATGACATGGATGAAACACATACATCATGGTGGGGCCCATAGAGTAGGGATTGCGTCTTACCCGGTAATCTGTTCGGCAGGGCTCTGTGGGGCCCAATGTGATGTAATTGTTTTATCCATGCCATTCATTGGTTTTCTCATATTATTTTAAGTTACGATCTTAAAAATGAAGCAGGTCCATAGCTCCAATGGACCACACCAAATGAAGCTGCAGTGATAATGACACCCACTATTGAAACCTTTTTAAGGGCCACTGTGATGTTTTTTTTTATACCATCCATCCTATTCAAAAGGTCATGTAGACGTGGATAAAGTGAAAACACAAATATCATATTGATCTGAAAATTCTTCATCTCCTAAGAAGTTTTTAATGGTGGATGTTCAATCCCCAACTTGTGGTCCACTTGATCCCTGGACCTGACTCATTTTTTGGACCATAACTTAAAATGATATGAGAAAAATGGATGGACGGGGTGGATTTCTTAAAAAACCCCACGGTAAGCCCTATCTAGGTTTCTATGGCAGGACCTTCATGCGGAGGCCTTTCGTAAGAAATATACGTGAGAGAGAGAGCTGGTTTCACCGGTTTTGTTTCTCCACTCACCTATAAAATCTCACCTTTCTCCCTATAAAATCTCACTGTTCCTTTGAAACTTTCACTATCCGATTGCTAGCATAGTGCCAGCTCTCGACCGTATGAAAGGTAACATGCGGTCGAGCGTATAGTACCTTTTACCATATATATATATATATATATATATATATATATATATATATATATATATATATATGCAAATCTATTTTTGAATACATGGGATAGGTCTTCATATGTCCTGATCTTGTAATAATCAAGTGATGTGTAGTAATCATGTGCGTCACCTCTTAGATATTTTTTAAACAACCTGATTAGGGCTCTATCATCTCCAATTATGGGGTTGAGCTCTCCTCAAAAGGACTTTTGGATAAGTAGTGGAACAACCCATACCATCATACTTTTGAAACTTGTGTAGTTCAAAGTTCACTGGTAACCTAGCATCGGGGAAGGGACAAAGATCCATGAATCTTGTAGAAGGGAGTTCCACCCCATCTTGATTTTGGAGTTCATGTCTCACGGCCCTAACTTAGCCCTCAAAGTGTTCTCAAAGTCAATCAATTTTAGACAATTGTGGAGGAGGTGTTGTACCCCTTGTGGAGCTTGAGTTGCCTCTTCCTCATAATGGTTGATCTCCTCAATGTTTACTGGATCCCTAATGGGAGGGTTTTGTTAGAGAGGAATTGTCAGATGGTGGGGTTGACGAGAAGTTCCCAACATGCAGCGAGGTTGATTATCAAGAAATAAAGGTAGAGTTTTATCCCGAAAAAATTGTTGTGGTTGTTCTGGCTAGAATTTTGAAGCATTCCCATTAGGGAGAAGTTGCTGGAATTGACGGGTCTAAGATTTTCTGTAGTGTGCCTGTTGAGGCACCAACTGGCTCCCGTGAAAGGGAAGAAGCTGGACAGGTAACTGATCTTCTCCCAACATCTGATATCGGCTCCCATTAAGGAGAGGATGTATAGGAACCTGCGTTGTTGTGCTTGGAGGATATTGAAAATGGATCTGATTTCCATTAGAAGGGAGGAGTTAGAATTAGTTGATGGTTGGGTCTAATAGACCCATGTGGGTGTTGGGTTGATGTGTCCATTGAATGGATTGTGTGATACCTTATTGGAAAAAGTGACTCATCATGTTTTCTAACCTATTCATGCTGAGATCTAGGTTGACAATCAGAGGAGGGTTATCTCCTTAGACAGACATGTTTGCCTATGCATAGGTTCAAATGATGCTTTGGTTGAACCCTCAACTAATTTTTAGACACAATGGTCGCAGAATGGCCTAAGTATTCTAATGATCAGTGTATGCTGTCACTTTTTTGTATTTTCTTTTTCTAATTTTTTCTTCTTTTTTTTCCTCTAATTTTTTCCTTTTAACTTACTAGAAGCAATTATACAGAACGCAAGTGGCAGAAATGTAAAAAAGACTAGTATGAACCGGAATACCAAATGCTTGTAGGAAAGTAAATGGACCAATATAGATTGGAATGCAAGATGCATTCATGAAATTAAACAGACCACTGTAAACTGGAAAGTTAGCTCATTAGTACAATAGTAGCTTAACATAGGACCAGTAGATATTAGAATGCTGGAAGTTAAGGAACCCCCATAAAAACTATAAAGCCTCGTGTTTCGAGTCGGGCCTTAGCTAGTGGCTTACATTCCCCAGCGGAGTCTTCATTCTATGAATACCCTCCCATGTACGTGACCTGGAATTCTTATCCTATGACATGTTACATGATGAGGAGAGAAAAGGAATGATGATTCATGAGATCACCAATATTTTTGGCATTGTGCCTGAGATGTGATCGATTAGTTTGGCTTGCTTTTATTTTCTTGGTTGTCCAATACCTTTTCAAGGTGGGTAGAATGACATGTTTGGATATTTGGAGTGTTTTAGAGTCGCCACTAATATGTATAAGGCTTCAGAATCCACAATTGGCTAGGGTCCGTATAATCACCTAGGGAACGAGAAATTTGAACAATTCTTGACTCAAGTGACTCGTGTGTTTGTTTGGCACCGTAGACTTTGAGTAAGGGCCTCAATCACAGAAAAGGAAGTAGTTAGGCACCTTTTCCACCCATGCGATGACGACCTCTACTTTATGTAGTTGTACGGTTTTTAGGGGAATTCATGTGAACTTCCAATATTATGTAATTAAGCTATACTACGCTAGGCCACAAGGCTCTGGTCAGAAGAATAAATAAAAGAACAACGAGTAGCGAAGTGAAGAAAGTACACTATTAAGCCACTCTACGCATGTTTTTCAGGACCCGGGTAGGTGAACTATTAAAGAAATGAGGAAAAAAAAAGTGTAAGTGGGTGCAAATGTTATTAGTGTGTAGGGAATTTACGGAGTAGAATACAACTTGATTCGAGATATGAGAAGGAAGAAGGAAAATCAGATGCCCTTTTTGGTTAAAAGGGATGGCTGGACATCTTAAATTCTGACCCTACTTATTGACTTCAATATTTTTTTGGCATTTTAACTTTGAATTGGCAAAGTCTAAGATAAAGAGTATTTCTTGAGATAGTAGAGGGTCAAATTGAATTCGACTACTCGCAGTTTCGGAAGAAGAGGAGAATGTTGCATCTGAATTGACTTCAGGAATCTGGTTGGATAGAATTCCCATAGGTTTTCCATTCCACCGAACTTTCTACCACCCTATCCATTCTCTCCTTCGACTATCTTCTCTCTATCCCTGCTTATGTCATGGAGAGCTGCTTAAATAGACGAGGGTACTTTGTATTTTGTCATCAAATGATCTTGTTGATGCATCACACAACGACGATGACAACTTTGATTAGTCATGGTTGAGACAGAGACGTGGCACTTTGTGAGTGGGTAGACGTAGAAATGGGTTTCCTGGGATTGTTTTTGTGAAAATACGGTTTTACTAGTCCCTAGGTCTTAACTTCATTCTTGAGATAGTTATGGTATGAGACACCAAAATTATCATTGTTAAAAACATTATTAGTAACTTTAATGGTAAAGCTTGGATAAATGGGTTTACCATGTATATTGGGAGGCCAGTAAGGATACAAATGTAAAAAATGGTAAGGCTCATTAGTCTATATTGAACATGGAAAGTATTAGTGGATTGGCTCCACAAAGCAATTAACAACTGTTATGAGATAAGGATTCATAGATATGTCGAGACAAGAAAAATGAATGCATTCATAGATCCCTAAATCCCTCCAAAGATCTCTTTATTAGGTTCTGACTCGGTTATACTAAGAAGGGCATTTTTCATTAACCTTTATCCAAGTCTTAAGATGTTTGTGAGGTAACCATAATGACTAAATGAGCTGGTTAGAGTCCCAAAGGAATGCTTCCCCTTATAATATGGAAAGAAATGAAAAAGATAGGAAAGATTTATAAAAGAGGTTGGAATGAATGTAGGTTGAGAATCAAGTTTAAATTAGGTGTGAAAGCATCAAGAGAGAAAAGCATCTGATTATTGATGACTTTTTCTGGTGACTTGAGCGGAAAGATCATAGGACAATGAGTTGATTTGGATGACAATGAATTCTTCCCATAGTCTATGGAGCTAGTGAGTCTAAAGGATGAAAATGAAAGAAATGCAATGGGGTTCCTTGTAAGAAAAAAAGAAGGATAAAGGAGCCTAAATGCAATAGGCAAACGTGAATATGGAAATTGGGTTGGTATACATGTTGAATTTTATCACATTTACATTTAATGTGAATGCAGACTATCAATTAAGTAGGTGTTGCCACGTGGAGGCATTGGCATGACTCTTCATAAAATATGGTTACGTCTCTTCACATATTAGTCAAATGCAAATAGACATGGGAGACATTGTTTATGCATAATCTAACTATATCAATTCCAACAACTTAGATGATGCCACACGGCAATAATATCTTAATAAGAGACAGAGGGAAGATTTCTTCGGTTTCCCTGATGGCCGGGTGAGATAAGGATCTGCAAAATCATTAGTACAAAAAGGGTAAGTCCAGCTGGCTAAATCAAGGACACACGTGTCCCATATCCTACTCATGTGGCAAATCCAGCTAACAGCCAAGGTAGCCTCATGATCAAATTTTGACATCAACCAAAACATGGTTGTGTTAAATGTTAAGTTCAATCAATGCACCATGACGTTTCACATGGTTTTCCATGATGGAAAATATTTGAGGAGTGAAGTAAGAACTATGCTAAGTTGGCTTAATATTACGATGCATTATTCATGTTTATGTGGAGAAGTAAATAGCTATCACCGACACATAGTAGTTCAAGAAAACTCTTGTCCATGTAATGACGTAGGATGTGCATACAACCAATGGCTAACCTATGACAAACGACTAAGATGTGTGACATCATTTAATAGACCACAGTTGTCTTTGGGTCCAGACGGTTACCACTATATCAGCAAATAGGAGAACTGACTATGAGGATCTCTCCATGCAATTATCCTAAAAATTTTATAAATAAGAGGAAGGTCAAACAACTCCAAGCCCTCACCAACCCAATACATATTAAATCAAATAGACAATGCAATACTATCTATCTTTTTATCTTTTATCTTATCTTAGCATAAGACAACTCATCTACGCTACTACACTAGACCAACTTTAGCATACAAGTAGTATAATTCTATTCCTCTATGCTGCTACACTAGACCGATATAGATTAAGAGTAGTGCAATTCCCTTACATCTATGTTGAGTGTTGGATCACAAGGAAGGCTTTTTCATTTCTTCAATAGTATAATTCCCTTTTATCCATGACAAGTGTTGGATCATGAGGAAGACATTTTCTTTTCTTTTCAATAATGTAATTCCCTTCGTTTATGCCTAAGTTGTAGCACCAAAGAAAAATTAGATATAGGGCCTCGCTATCTATGCAAGAGATGCTGGATCGCCTGAACATATTTTCAAAAGTTTTAATTTTCATTTTAATCATTGCAATTAAGTTCCTTCCACTCTCATGTTGTGCGAATTGGATTATCTATGCTATCCGAAAAGTCGATCTATCAATGTCCTTTGGGGGGGGGGGGGGGGGGGGGAAAGGAAAAACCTAAATAATTGAAATTAAAAGCGGAATATATAAATAATATAAAATCTCAATCACCCAAGAATTAAAACCTCGATTCTAAATAATTCATAGGACAACCTTTACCTAAAATATTAGGCAATATAGCCTTATTTCACAAATATTTTTAAAATCATATATTTCAAACTAGCAAGAGAAGATAAAATAATTACAACATTCACCACAAGAATGAAATAAATAGCATTAACCACGATAAAGAATAAAGCATTCACCATAAAGTACAAGGGGTTATAATGGTTCGGTGATTTAAAAAACCACACCTACTACACTCCCGAAATTACTACCCTCCTAGTTTTGGCTTTCACTATAAAAGGTTTTCACAGGTTCACCTTAACAATCTTATATAGTTCCTTGTGATTTTTACGGGCTCAGCATGATAAAAATCCTTTTGTGATTTTCATGGGCTATCATAAATAAAAACCCACTTTGTGATTTTCACAGGTTATCACAAATCAACCCACTGAGATTTTGACAGCCTATCTCAGAAAAACCTAAAATGGAATAAAATAAATGGTGTACTCATCTTCAAATGTAGATTTGAAGATACAATAGAAGCTCGTAGCAGAAATCTTCTTTCTTAAATATAGAGGAGGCAGTATTCGCTCAATAGAAAGAGTATAGGGTTCTAAAGTATTTAAAAAATAAAAAACCCAAATGCTACTGATTCAATTCTCTTGTATCTTAAGAGGAGCATAGACTACTCTTTAAAATAAGATTAAAATAATATTGAGAAAGGGAATTGAATAAGCTTAAAAGAATTTATAAATACCACACAATTAGCTTGCCGAAGACCTGAACTTGTCTCTCACTTGTAGAAGATTTAGAGTGATTTTTTGTTATTGTTTAGAATGAGAGAAGGCCTCTATTTATAGCTAAAGATATTGAAAATTTGACTAGCCTAAAACAAGTTCGCTTGTCAAATTCCATTGAATTCGTTCTAACGACTATCGGATTACGTGGGATAAGATTTATCCAAAATTCAGCTGGCCCGAGGTGAAATTCGGCTGGCCAAATTCTTGCGAATTACAAAGGTTTGCATTGTTGGAATTTGACCCGAACTTCAATCGAGTTGGCCGAATTCAATTTTAGGCTGGCCAAACCAAAAGTTATGCTGGCCGAATTTTCAACATATTTTGATTTTTAGCGTGAACTTGAAGTTAGGTTAGTCGAGAAAGTTAGGCTAGCCAAACTCAAGAGCAAATACATTATAGATAACCTAAAATGAATGAATTTTTAAAAGTACCTAACCTAATGTCTTTCTAGGGTTATATCACATATTATTTAGCAAGTACAGAGTTTAACTAATCTTGAAACCAAGTGACGTCTTCTTGAGATGATAAGTCGATCTTGAGATGATCTTCAAATATGTAGAATAATTGTGATTTAGCCATTTTTTCGATCTGACTGGTATCACTTTTGTCTCACAAATTTTGACAACTTTACGTCTACTAAACATATAAGCACTTACACTATCATGATGAAAAAGGTCATTTTGACTGGAATGTAAAAAGAGCTAATGAGAAGGATGAACCATCCTCTTCAAAAATCATTTGATTACGTATACATGTGGTTGAATAGATGGATGAACTGATTCAATTCTTGGTCAAATATACCTGCTCATGATCTCTCTATTTATCTAATCACATGGGATCAAAGGCATTTGGGTCGAATGGACCTATAAAAGGCTCTCGCACACCCAACACTATACACATGATTGAATTTGGAGCCAAACCATATTGTACTTGAGCAAACCTAAAGGACAAGAAAACTTATGATAGATCATGGTAGAAAGTTAATTTAATTGGACAATTATGGTCATACAAAAAAGCCAATTCAACTATTAGGTGAGCTACACCACAAAGAGCAATATACACTAACCAAAACCTTTTACATTTTTGCATGGCCTATTTAATGAGTGGATCGGCCTGATTGTTAGTTTTTATGCACATAAGAGGAGGGTGAACCCTTTGGATGGGTTGGATATCATAAACACAACATTGTGTGTCTAACTATCACTTCTTTTAGACTTAAATATGGGATAAGGCAATCAAAGAGGTGCATCCCCCAAAAACTACTCTCCAGACTGCCCTCTTCCTACAATTGGTGGCCTGAAATTGACACTTAAGGACATAAATATTGCAGTGGTCCATATCAAATGAAAAAAGAAAATGGGGCAAAGACTGTATGGCTAGGATCTTCCAATATTGAATGGGTTCATATGATCTACGGCGAATGCCACTGAACCATGGGCTCACTAAACTTATTTAACACCATCAGGATGGCAACTTGGACAACACGGTGCACTCAATGAGTAGTTAATGGGCTGGTCACGTGCATCACTGTTTGGGTTAGATAAGCCTCTGCCCAGCCCATTTACACCCTAATTGTCATAATGGATTTATAACTCGGTTACTCTGACCGACTCATGTAGTCCTAAACTGAGTCGAGACATGGCCCAAGTCGCCCATATTTCAATGTTGACTCATGTTGTTGAACCATGTCCAACTTGATTGAGTCCGATCGACTCCGAGAAGTCACGTCTAACTAGGACAATCATTAATCCATGATTATAATTGTTGGGGGCCAAACTGAACGACCTATAAAAAGAGTCAACTCTACAACCGGCATAAACCTAATGGGTCAAGCTGCTCATAAGATACCTGCTGGCAAATAAGGGCCAACCATGTAGTAGGTCTGTATAGTCATAGGTCCACATGACTACTGGCTAATCTATTGAGTAGGCCGGTTCAACTATAGGTCAGCTATAGGTCGACCATAGGTTAACTATAGGTGAGCATGATCATAGGTCAGCTATAGGTTGACCATAGCTCGGCAAAGCCTCTAACAAAGTCAGCAGGCGATGTCGACAATGAGTGAATACTGATCTTTCGAGAACTCAGGTGAATGTTGATCCGTCGAACAGCTCGGTATTACTATCTCTAAGGTATCACTCGACTTTGTCGACCGACCATTACCCAAGAAACTAACTCGAAGATATCTCTAATAGCCTGAGGATCTCTCCAAAAATATTCAGGGGGATAAGAATGGGTCCCGAGGATCTCGAACGCCCGTTATCTTGAGAAAATTCCTGAAGGATTTGGATACCCGTGCGGGAAGATCTCTGGAGTATCATGAGTCCTAAACGAGGAAAGCTTCCTTCTGTGTGATTTTCCCTCTCATATAAATTAAAAAGCTTCTAGCCATCATAAGGTATGCATACTTAATCTTAGATACGATTGGTAACCCTTTTCCAAAGAGATCATCTCCTACAAAGACCCCAAAAGTCCTGACATAGGCATTAGAGGGTCCCTTATACTAGCTAGGGTATCCTTTGTCTCTTTCTTTTATATGTATAGGTTCTTGAGGGTCAACTAAGGATGCTCTACAGGAAAATTGCATCAACAGTTTGGCACCATCTATGGGAAGCAAGATCAGAGTCGTTTCTTACTTTACTAGAGAGACTACAATGACAAGAGGGAAGAAGAAAACTTAGATCTCCCAAGTTGCGCCTGATCTAACGCCACCCCTGGAGCAACCTGATAGTCATCAGGGTTCCTCTTCCTAACATCAGGCTGATTCCGGCCCGGGAGGCAAGGTCAGCGGTCTCGCGTCAAAGGAGGTCGACTGAACTCCCTTGAACAATAGGTTGAAATGTTGAACAACAACATGAACTCCATGAGGCAGCTGTTGGAACAACTATAGCCTTAGCACGTGTAGAAGACCAACAGGCAGGATGAACATACAAGCCACAATCCTCCTCAACCTTTGAGCGCACCTGCCACCTCTCAGAGGAGCTAAAAGCAAGGCTCAACCAAACCGTCCCCATCTCATGTTTTTGGGATAACAAATTTACCCGCTTCTGACATACGCCACGAGCTAGGCCGAAAGAAGTGCAACAAAGCCCTGGTTGAAGCTACTATTGAAAGCGGCAAGCCCTGGGGGGTCAAGTTCAAACAATTAAAGTCGAACTCCATTAGTTTGCTCTTCCATCTCGGCCAAGTCTGTGTCACAAACTTTATCGGGGGAAAGAAGAGACTCATAGCGGCCTCCCACCTCCTACACGTGGTTTAGAAGGGCGACGAACTACTGAAAGATTACATCAAACACTTCAACCTAGAAGCGTTGTAAGTCTGAAAGCATACTGAAGAGCTTGCCCTAACCATGATCATGGGAAGATTAAGAGACCGACAGTTCCTCTTCTCACTGACAAAAATCCTCCAAAGACGATGGCTGATCTACTGAATAGGTCCTAAAAATATGCTAATGCTGAAGAAGCCTGTGTCCTACGAGAGGCTGTCAAGTTTGGCCGTTACAAATAAGAAGAGGAAGGATGACCAATCACACAACAACCATCGACCGAATAAATAGCCTGACAGCAGGTCTAAGACATACACTCCTCTTAATAAAATGCCCGAACACGTCTTGATGGAGATCCAAGACAAGCGCATCCTTACTTGGCCGAGCAAGTTGACCTCTGACCCTAATAAAAGAAGTAAGAGAAAGTACTATTTCTTTCATTAGGATCATGGTCATCTGATAAGTGACTACTTTAACCTCAAGCAGGAAATCAGCCACTTATTCATAGCGGCCACCTTGGAGAATATGTCAGTCATAGAGAAGAACGGGCCGCGACAAAAGATGCACTCCATATTAACAACGATCCAGTGGAAGAAATCTGCATTATCTTCGTGGGACCTGAGGGTGGAGGAGATTCAAATCATACTTGAAAAGTCCACTCACGAAGCATCGTTCATTCCAACTCAGAACGTGAGATCCTCACAATTAGCCGACCTTCGAAAGAGTAAAAGGTGGAGACATGCAGTTTGACCTTTATCGAAGAGAATGCCCGAGGAATTCACCATCTGCACGATGACACGCTCGTGGTCACCCTGACCATAGCCAATCGTAAAGTGTTCCAAATCCCTGTGGTCACTAGATCGTCGACAGACATACTCTTCACATAGGTATTTGATAAAATGGGAGTTGGTCAGTCTAGACTTCAACCTATCAAGACTCCACTGCTCGGTTTCTCTGGTGGTAAGGTCATACTGGAGGAATCAATACAGCTTCCACTAACAGCCGGAGATGGGTAGAACCAAGTAGCTATGTGATTGACTTCCTAGTAATGGACTATCTGTCCATCTAGAATGTGATCCTCGATCGACCATCTCTTAACACCCTGCGAGTTGTAGTCCTGACCTACCACTTGGCAATGAAATTTCTGACCGAACAAGGCATCAGATCAATTAAAACAGTTCAGATTGGGTGTTAAGGGCATCACACCAGGTGATGACCATCGCCTCTCTATACCCTCACGAGGATTTTGAAGAAAGAGGGTCTCCCATGGAGGACCTTGCTCTCATTCCGATTGATGATTTCGACCCGTCTAAAACAGTTCAGATTGGGTAGTCCCTGACACCTCCACTACGTGATAAGATGATAGCCCTCCTTCGACGTTATGCAGATATCTTCGCATGGTCACATGAGGACATGTCCGACATCGACCCAAAGATCGTCACGCATCGCCTAAATGTTAACCCCGACCACCGAACAATTCGAAAAAAGCGGCGCGCGGTCATCCCGAAAGATATGCAGTGATTAGAGAAGAAGTCGACAAACTTCTTAAAGCTAAATTCATAAAAAGGTTTACTATCTAGACTAGATAGCCAACATAGTTTTGGTAAAAAAATCCAATGGGAAATGGCGGGTCCATGTTAACTACATAGACCTGAACAAGGCCTATCCCAAAGATAGTTTCCCACTTCCTCGAATTGATCAACTCGTCGACAGCACCACAGGGCATGAACTACTTAGTTTTATGGATGCTTATTTAGGTTATAATCAAATTGTAATGCCTCTTTATGATAAGATAAAAATAACCTTTGTCACTGACAAAGGTCTTTATTATTACCAAGTCATGTTATTTGGAATGAAAAATGTTAGAGCCACTTATCAGAGGTTGGTTAACAAGATGTTCGCCCATCAAATAGGTCGGATAATGGGAGCCTACATCGACAATATGCTCGTCAAGAGCATCAAGGCCATAGATCATAATTCTGATCTTGATTAAATATTCCTCTTTCTTCATGAATATAAGATAAAGTTGAACTCGAGTAAATGTGCCTTCGAGGTTAGCTCGGGAAAATTTCTCAGTTTCATAGTCAGCCAACAAGGAATCAAAGCAAATCCTGAAAAGGTCAAAGCTCTGCTTAACATGGATTCACCAAAGACGACTAAAGACATTCAACGACTTACATGAAGAATCGCCGCACTCAATTGCTTCATGTCCTGAGCTACAGACAAATGCCTCCCCTTCTTCAAATAACTAAAAGGGAAACATGTCATAGATTATTTAGAAGAATGCGAGACAGACTTCCAAAAGCTCAAGAAAAATCTAGGATCTCCATCATTACTCTCCGAACCTGAGTAAGGAGAATCTTTACTATTATACTTGGTTGTTTTCAATGCAGTAGTTAGCTCGGCCTTAATTCGAGAACAAGTAGGAAAGCAATTTTCGGTGTACTATGTCAGCAAAGCCCTAGTTTCAGCTAAAACCAGATACCCAAGATTAGAGAAATTAGCATTGCCATTGGTCATCTCTTCTCGACAATTACGGCCATACTTCCAAGCTTACACCATCATTGTCTTGACTGATCAACCACTCCGTCAAGTACTCCAAAAGCTAGAGGCTTCGGGAAGACTGACTAAATGGGCGATCGAGTTAAGTGAGTTCGATATCAAATATCAACCTCAAACAACTATTAAATTCAGGCAGTTGTTGACTTCATGTCGAACTAACTCCTTCATCTGGACAAGAAACCAACCTACCCAGATTAGAACCCGTTCTAGACGTTCTACCCAATCAAGCACACGACTCTCAGGTTGGTCTCGTCCTACCCAAGTGGATGATATATGTTGACGACTCATCCAACTCAAATGCAAGTGGGGTTGGGATAGTCCTAGAGACCACAGATCACATATGCATGCAATAAGCCTTAAGATTCAGATTTCAAGCCTCCAACAATACAACAGAATACGAAGCTTTGCTCGTCCAACTAAGGCTAACAACCAATATGGGAGCCTAGCACGTTGAAGTCTTTAGCGACTCCTAGTTGGTCGTCAATCAAATAGAGGAAGCATACTAAGTCAAGAAGGAATGGATGAGAGCTTATCTATGGAAAGCCAGAGAATTGATCGAAAAATTCTAAAAATGCAACGTAGCTGTGATTCCTCGAGTGGAAAATTCCAAAGCTGACATGTTAGCAAGTCTAGCCAGTGCAGATAAAGATGATATTCCAAGGTCTATTCCAATTGAATTCCTTACTAAATGGAGCATTGACGAGGCCAACCTCGCCTTAACCCTTCTAGTAAGCTCGGAACCTACTTGGATGGACCCGATCGTTGAGTATCTCAGGGATGGTAAACTATTTGAAGATCGGATGGAAGCATGCAAACTATGGACCAAAGCAGCTTGCTATACCACGGTCAACGACATCTTCCACAAGAAAGGGTTTTATCTCCCTTATATCAGATGTCTTCAATCAGATGAAGCAAAGTACCTCCTAAGGAAAACCTACGAGAGCATTCGTGGAAACCACTTAGGAGGATGAGCCTTAGCCCATAAGGTCATTCGGCAAGGATACTATTGGCCGACCATCCAAACCGATGCTCAACAGTTCGTGTAGAAATGTGAAAAATGCCAGTGTTTCATGAATGTACCTTGGCAGCTTCCCAAAGAACTCACTCTTATGACCGGGCCATGGCCATTTTCCCAGTGGGGAATCAACATCATTAGTCCTCTCCCAATCGGCAAAGGTCACACCAAGTTCCTCGTGATCGCCATCGACTACTTCATGAAATGGGTTGAAGCCCAACCTTTGACAAAGATAACTGAGCAAATGATTATAGACTTTGTTTGGAAGAATATCATATGCAGGTTTAGGATTCCACGCACGATCATCTCCGATAATGGAAAACAGTTTGATAACAAGTAATTCCAAGGAATGTGTGAAAGCCTCAGAATCTGCAATGTTTACTCCTTACTATGACACCTGTAGGATAATGGATAAGTCAAAGCTATCAATAAGATCAACAAGCATCACCTCCGAATCAAGCTTGAAAAAGCTAAAGGAGCATGGGCTGAGGAACTTTCTAATGTCCTTTGGGCATACCGAACTACCGCTTGGACGACCAATGGGGAAACTCCCTTTTCTTTAGCTTATGGAGTAGAGGTAGTCACTCCAATGGAAATAAGGTTACCGATGGCTTAGACTGAGGCATTCGATGAACAAATGAACTCCGAGCTAATGGTGTTAAGTCTCGACCTTCTCGAGAAAAGGAGAGAACTACCTCAAATCCAAACTGTTGTTTACCAACAGTAAGTGACACGTTTCTACAATGCCAGGGTGAACGTTAGGAGGTTCTGAGATGGTGAGTTAGTCCTTTGAAGAACCTTTCAAAATACTAAGGAGCTAGGGTCGGGAACTTTGGGCTCGAATTGGGAAGGGCCCTATGTAGTAACAAGTACAAGCCGACCTGGATCGTACCGCCTAGAAGATCTGGACGGTCAAATCCTACCTCATCCCTAGAACGCTGAACATCTCAAGATCTATCGTCCTTAGCAAACTGATTCAAAGTTTATTGTACACTAATCATATTCAAGATAATGAAAATTAAAATTTCGCAGTATGATTTTTTGTTGAGGTCGACTCATCTACAAGATCTGACCTATGGCTAATCTATCTATAAGATCCGACTTTCAGCCGATCTGACCTATGACCAATCTATCTACCAGGTCTGACTTGCTTATTGAATTCGACCCTGGTCCGATCTACCTAACTTAGAAAAATCTACAAATGAACACACTATTTCAAAAAGGTGATTTTTATTGATAAGCTCCCAAGAGCACGATTACATCTGGTGACATAAGAAAAAAGAACTACCAGAAGGGAGTTGATTGTCAAGCCTCGGGGGGCTGTTCGGGAGGTGCCTCATCACCAGATGCATCGGAGCCCGAGTCAGCATCTTCATAACTAGAGAGGTCTAGATCTGGAAAGGCCTCCTTGATCTCTTCGACTTATTTCGAGAAGCCTAACTAGTAAAAAGAATTTCTTTCTTCTGCATATGCTTGGGAAGACTTGAATTCCTTGACAGCATCCTTCCGAGCTAGGGCGATAGCTGCTTGGGTTTCTGCCTTAATCTTCTGAAGTTTCACCTCGGTTTCCCTGAGCTTGGCCCCATCATCCTCAAGCTTCTCCTTTAGCTTAGCATCCAGCCGAGCCGACTTGTCAGAAGCCTCTACAAGTGGCTTCTTTATAGCGTCTAGCTCAGCCTCTAAAGAAGTAGCACAAGCATCCACATCAACAATCGCAGCTTGGGACTGTTCGGCCTCCTATTCCTTCTTCACAAGCTTCTGATCAGTCTTGTACATTTTCCTTTGTAGCTGAGTGATGTCGCGATGCACCTTCAGCATGCAAGGGCAAGAAAGAAAGAATGAGCAAAGTCAAATAAACAGCGAGAAAAATAAATTATTTATGGAAATGCACTTACCTCAAGAAGGATCGCAATTGCGGATGAGTCCAACATGCTGAGGAATTCCTTCTTAAGCACGTTCTGATCGGCCTAAGGATAGATGTAATGCCCCACGTTTTCAGGACCCGAGTATATGACTCATTTCCCAAAAACCCTAGTGTTAACCTATAGAGAGCCAAATTATATATATATATATATATATATATATATATATTTCTTTCTTTCTTTCTTTCAGAGTTAGCAGTTTAGCGTGGGATAGAGAAATCAACAAAAAAGAAAATTTGCATTTACATTTAGAATATACAAGAGGCTGCCCAAAATGACTTATATAAACTAATGTCTTCGAAATGACAAACACAAGAATTTTATAATTTATATAAGAGAAATTAAAAGAAGCATATAAATTTAAGCTGCAAGATCACGCAATTCCTCTTAAAAACTACAACCATGCACCCCTGGCAATTGTACCCTGCTCCTCATCAAGTCTGAACATGCATATCATCTAGGCCACCTACTTTACTTGTGCAATTATATATTTGATGGATGAGTGACCAACTCAGTGTGAATTCCCCTCACGATTACACACCGTCGCCTTAACTAAGCATAGTTAAAAATAATGAGGCAATCAAAACAATATATGATGCAATTTTTTAAAATGTATGGATGCGTGAATGCACATCGACGTAGGGATGCTCATCCAATTGGACTTGGGATCGTCACCCATGCATAAGACTAGTCACTAGTGTAGCATATCTCGTACACTATTGTGCCAAGTCATCAAAATAGGTCGATAATTGATAGTCTAGGAGATAGCAAAATAATTCCCCACTAAGACTAAGGGCACATGCTATAGCCTCAAGAATTAGCCACCCCTCGTCACCAATATGCTATGAAAGCATGATTAGCCAAACCATTAATATTCCAATTACAACCAGTGAATTTATGTAAACTTAAAGGTCACTATAGGGGGCTCGTCACCCAGCATAGGCCGATAGCTCGGGCAAAGTGTCCCATGACTACCATCCCCGGCTCATGAGGTTCTCCACCTTAGGATGTTTAATAGATGCCCGTCGACCAAGGGTCAATCAAATTCCATAAGTAGGGATTACCATCGCATAGATATAGGCCATCAAAGGCATGCAAGGCAATCATCAAAACATGGGACATATGTTAAATTGTAGCGGTAAAAGGATGCTCGGAACATTAAATCGAGATGGTAAATGTGTCAAGTATGGTTAAATTAGAGCGGTTAAAGCAGTCATTTTTAAGCCAGTCAGCCGTATGATCTATAGATGGTAGATCCCCCATTAATGTTTCATGTCCCATATAACCTCCAATCGAGGGTTCATTCTTTACCACACTCCATTTTGTTACATCCTAAGTATGGGTTCACATACACAAGAGGGATTACCCACATTTAAGTATCGTGAATAGTGATCTATAAGTGACTCACAACAAATCATGACAAAGCATATAGTTATGGCATGCAAGAATTAAGTTGATTCATAATAATAGTAATAAGTCATGATAAGAACTATAAATTTAAACTTAAAAGAAAACCATCATGTAAGTAGTTATTATATGGAATCATGGTTCACAACTGTCAACTATAATTCAAGTATAAGCCATGCCTTAAAAAATTGATAAAAGATCACATTTAATGAGATAACATCTGTGATTCAATTAAAGACTATTACTTAAACTAATTTGGAAATGGAAAGCTTAAGGGGTAGAAGTCATCACCTGCTGTGTCGAATCGTCAACAAATATTGCTAGGAAGCTCACACGCCCTTAGACTTGGATCCTAAATCCTAGCAGTGGCTTCCTGTCTAGACTAGAGAAGTAAAGCGACGTCACACTTCATCTCCTTCTCTTGAATTTCTCTCTCTCTACTCCCCTTCCCTTTTTCTCTACTGGTTCAAAACGCCATGTCGGCATCAACCCGAGGTGAGCTTGGCTATGGCCTACACCTGACCAGCGGGTCAACTCAACTCAGTAGCTGTAAGGGAAGCACGTCATGCAAGCTCCCTCACTCTCTCTAGTCTCTCTCTTTCTATATGTCTTCCACTTGTTAGAGGTCCAACAAGAAGCCTGAACTTCCAAACTAGCTCCAAATATGCTGGATCATGGGTCAGCGGGTCGATGAACTCGAACGAGCCCAAACCAAGTCTGAAACCTTCCAGCGACTCATTGGGTCGAGCAACAACATGTCAAACCTGCTGTAGTCGCACCCACCTACTCTCTTTTCTCTTCCTTTTACAGAGTCTTGACACAACCCAAACCTATCTGAATTGGACTATCCACAACCCCAACTCAGTCACCAACGCAATCGACCCGCCTGGTGCAACGGGATGGTGTAGCACGGCACCACTTGGAGCTCTTTATCACTCATTCTCTCTTCATGTCTCCATCTTCCTTTCTCCCTCTCTCCTTTATCTGCCGAAGAGCAATAATAGGCCCTTCCTGACTCGCGCACTACAACTGGGTCAGGTTGGTGCAATAGCCACCCCCCGATCTCTCTTCTCTCTCACTCCCTTTTCTTCTTCCTTTTCTTCTCTTTTATCCCGCCAACAATGGCCATCAGAGTAACTCCCACACGTCCAATCCTCGCCCCGACTCGAGACAACTCGATGCGGTTTGAACGGGGAGGAAGGAGCTCAACTTCAATGGTGGAAATCATCCTGATGCTTCTTCCTTTAATCCAGTAATGGGTATTGTGAAGCTTCTGGTTAAGAGGTTTGAAGCTTACGGTTCATTTGGGTGGTGGGTTCGGTGGTAGGAGGAAACGGCCGATTCTCTTTCTCATTCTCTTATATATATATATATATATATATATATATATATATATATCTATATATATCTATATATATATATATATATATATATATATATATATAAACCTAGCTTTGAAGGGCTAGGATTGCATCTCATGGACGTCTGAGATGGAGGAATTTCACCTCACTCGGATTGCCAAGCTGGCATACGGAAGGAGAAATGAAAGCTTTCCATTTTTAGAAAGGTTGTGTTTATAGGGTCAATTTGCATCGAGGATCGTGTGCATGCACACGCGTTACAAGGTACAGAGTTAAGAAAGTTTTACTTGAGACTCAAGACCACACCAGATGGACAGATCAGATCGGTCTTCTGATCACATGTGGTGGGCCACATCTCAAAGAAAATGGGCGCACGTCCGTCCGCTGTCAAAAACCAAAGAGAGAGATAGAAATCTCTCTTTTTGGAGAGATTGCGGGTCAACCTACTTTGACTGGGCTTCCCAGATTGGTGCACAACGAGTGCACCTCCTATGGTGCACACACGAAACGACTGTGAGGCCCATAGAGATGTTTGGATGAAATTCACTCCGTTCATTTAATCCATCTACCTATATAAGGCCATGAGCTTAAGATTGGGGCTGACCTAAACTTTAAGTTGGCCATACTCTTCAATTTCCAGTTCCAATAGAGGACTCCCATCGATCTAATGGTTGGATCTTCCCGACATTAAACGTCAACGGTTAAAAGGGTCCAATGGACCATTTAAGCTAGAAATCAATGGCTAGATTATGGATTATGTGACCTATTATGCTTTCTAACTTTAAATATCATGTTATAATACTTTTAATAATATTATTTATTGTTATTATTATTATTTTCTTCATCACACATGCATACATTTTTATCCATGTCATGGGTCCCACTCTGAAAGGTAACTTAAGATTACCCATCTTATGATTTTGTACTATTTAAACATTAACTATTACCTTTGTTGTTATTGTTGTTATTTATTTATCTTCTCATTGTACTTATGTTTAAAAATGTGGGACTATTCATTACGTGTCATTTAGCTATATACCCTGATATTAGAATTACTTTTGCATTAAACTGGGCCACTCCAAGTGAACGTCTAATTCTCAATTTCGACATCCTACTGATTCCCTTAATTCAACGTTGGATCGCTTGATCTAAGAATGGAGGTTATTTTCGATAGTCCCAAGGGTCATAAGGTTTGTCTAGATGAATATCCATGGTTGGGTTGGTGGTCCGATGGTTTGATTGTGATGGCCAGGTGGTAGATCTATAAGTTGGAGGTTGTGGATCCAACGAATGGTGGATCTGATGATCTAAGGCCTACGATTGATAATGTATGGCTCAATCTGTCTAATAAGTTAGGGTTAGACGTCCGTCGCCATTTAGATCATAGTAACACAGTGGATTCCTAAAGATCAATGTCACTTTTGGGATGAGATCATTGTTTGTTCTTGAGAACCAATGGTCAGATGACTCGATATATGAATAAAGATCATCCTAATTGGTCCAGATGGATAGATTGAGGACCACTAGATGATAATGTATAAGGTGAGTCACGTGTAATCCCACGCATGTGTGATTAATTTAGATTTTCAAGGTAACACCTGAGTACTGAAAAGTATGGGGTGCTACAACCTACCCCCCCTGAAAAAGAATTTCACCCCCGAAATTCAGCACTTGCCCTATGATTGTGGGTAAAAATCCATCTTACGGTGCCCGTATGCATCCACTAGTCCTCCACACTAAGTTTATTTGACTATGGAAGCGCTTATGACTTTCTACTAGAACAATGGTCATTACAGTCTACTCCCCTTAAAGAAAATTTCACCCTCGAGATTTAATAGCATACATCTCAATTATCAACACCATCTTAATGGTGTACCCTATATCGTATCTATCTAAGCGTGCTATCATAACTTAGACTTAAACAAACTATAGGTAGATTTTTCTAAACTTTTATATCTCTATTTTAACAAATCAGCCAATGTATATGTCTAAGTGTGAAACCCAACAAGCAATATACAGATCTACCACAACCATTAAGTCTTTAGCCTAGTAGGACAACCAAGGTGTTTAAGTTCCACTAAAGGTTATAAATTATTCCAGTATTAACCAAAATTAGCAAATTATTTAAATTCCTACCAACATCAAGATTTTATATAGTATTTACTAAGATTACAATTTCTTCTAAGTGAGAACTAATAGTAACATTGTATCTTTCTCTTTATTTTCTTTTACCTTTAATGATAGTCCCCAATATGTAAAGTACACTACGATTTTCTGGTTTCCTATGTTCGAGTCGTCACGAATTGTTATGTCCTGGATTTTTGCCAACTTAGAGTTAGATGTCCTTAGGCAATAGGTCTATCATAACACCTTATTGACTTCTCAAAACTCAATCCCAAAGTCTCAAATCCCCCTTTCAACCCATTTCTATAAAAAATCTCACCTTTCACCACCATATTCTTCAAAATTTTCTAAGTACTTTCATATTAGACACCAATCCTAAAGTTCAAAGGATGAAGAACTATAATTAAACTAAAATTTACTATAAATAGTAAAAATACAAATAAAATGGACTTTAGACTATTAACCTAATGTAATCTGGGGAAATAACTAGGTTATTTGGATAACTTAGCTTCTCCTACCCCAAAATTATATATTGCATGTCGAATAACTCATTCTGGTTTACAAGATACACCCATTTCAAGAAATGAGTGACAGAATCACCACCAGGAACACTAGAGGGGCGCAGCGCCACCACCCGGTCGGTGGCGCACCGCCGGTGCACCAAATTTTGTGGACCCTCGCTGCAATTTTCTGTAATTTTTGACCAACTTCAAAAAGTCATATCTCTCTCAATATAACTCTAATTTAGGTGATTCAAAAACAAGATTGAAGCTTGATAAGTCTAGTTTCATATAAAAATAAATGAAAAATAAAATAAAATTTTTAATATAGTTAAATCTAGATTAGTGTGACAACTATCCAAAAGTTATTAGTTCAGACAGCTGCTACTTCCAGAATTTTTAGAATTTTTCTAGAACACTGAAAAAAATAATTAAAATAATATACTAACTAAAAGTGCCAAAAAGGGCCATAGAACTACCCTTGGACCTTATTCTGTCATAATTAGAACGAAATTTAGTTAAGTACTAAACTAAATAATTGGTGGATTTAACTCGAACCACCATTTTCACAAATGGCAAGACCCAAAATCATTAATACCATTGACTCAATGTCCTTTAAAAACTTAGGAGAAATCCCGAGTGCCTATCACTCTCAGGAGTACATTGAAACTCCGTATCGGACCTAGACCGCACATCGAAGGTCCAATGACTACGAAACTATAGGATTTTGTCCGTCCTATTGGGCTTAACAACCATGGCGGGAATCGAGCCCAGATAATATCCAGAAATGTGCAACTTGAGCCCTGAGTGAAGTGTGTAAGAAACACAAATATCTTTAGAAAATATATTGGAACTTAAGTGAATTGGGCCATTCGCTCACATACAAAATTGAGGATTTCAGACCGTCTGTTTCTGACCAAACTTCACTCATGGGAAAAGGAAATTTTCCTGCACATATCCGTATACTTGTGGCCCCGATCGAGTAAGTACGACCGTTGATCTGACACGGGTCCTCTACGGTTGATCAGCTAATCCGACTGCACCATAATTCACATCATGGCATAGATCCATTATCAGGGAACTTACCCTGCAATGTATGTGAGTTGCGGACCTTCTTATGGGCCTGTGCGTCAAAAACAGTCCCCCTTTGGATAGAAACCAAGTATACCATGGCCCTGGGGCCATTTGCATCAGTTCTGGGCCTATATAAAGCCCTTATACCACCCCATTTCTATTCCATACGAATTTCTCTAACTCTAGGAGAGAGAAGAGAGAAAAGAAGAGAAAAGAGTAAGGAGAGAAGAGAGAAATAGGGAGATCGTTGCTGTGATTCTTTCCGGTTACTCCACGTGCTGTGTCACGCCCCAAACTCAGAAATCGGGCTCACAAAATTCCCGATCGCCGAATCTGGTGCTGATAGCCTTTGTAGAACCCCATTCTCGGCTCCCAGCGCCCATTCGCCAGGTTCCATTCCTGGGATGCTACGAGGAGGATTTTCAACACCAGTTTGATTCCTAATAAGCATAACCAAAGGCATAACCCACAAACAACAACTAAAAACTCCATTACATTTTGCACTATGATACCAAACTTTACAAGTACAATGAGCATAAAGGGAAATACAATGATAATAAATAAAAAGTTCCAATATGATCTGCAAAGCGCTACTGCCTCAGCGCTGCTGCGGTCTCGGAGGCTAATGTTAATGCTGCTGCTGAGGTGGCCTCAGTGGTGGGGGCTGTTGTCGCTGCTACTGTGGTGGAAGCTGCTATGGACCTCTCTGCTGCTGCTCCTACTGCTGCTGAGGGTGGGGGCACTCCCATATACGGTGCCCCGTCACACCGCACCTAAAACAAGAGCCGATGAACTACCTCGAAGGTGGTGCTGGAGGTGCTACTGGCGCTAGGAAGGCTGGGTGACCTGTGCGCCTCTACTGAGGTTGACCTCGTTGGGAATCACTGGAAGGAGCCTGCCTCTTCTGGTCTCTCCTCTGACCATGATCAGACTGAGAACCGGCCCACTCAGCCAAAAAAATTTGGGCCTTTCGTACAACTCCCTCGAAAGTTGGGAGCTCATGCCCAATAACACGGCTTCGAAGACCATAACGTAAGTCATCCTCGAAGCGGCGGGTTCTCCACTCCTCATCATCTACCAGGTATGGTGTAAATTTGGATAGAGCTACAAAACGAGCGGCGTACTAAGCCACCGTCATATTACCCTGCACCAAGGCCTCAAACTCCAACGCTCGCTGTCATCGAATGTAATCAGGAAAGTATTGTCGGTCAAATCGATCCACAAAATCCTCCCAAGTCCATACAAAATTGACGCCTGCTACTCGGGAGACTGTTGTCCACCAGTGCTCAGCCTCACCATGGAGAAGAAATACGGCTAATCGGACTCGTCACTTGGTCGTGCATCCCATCGTATCAAATATCTTCTCCACATCGGAGTGCCATCTCTCAGCTATGGTCGGGTCTGGCTCGCCCTGGAAACGTGGGGGATCGAGTCGTCAAAACTCTCGAAGAAGGGTGCTCGCGCGCTCCTGCTCTGCCTGGGCAGGTGAAACAACAGGGTGTCTGCCCTGACCCTGAAGTGCGGCAGTAACAACCTACAACATTTGCTATAACTGGGAGGCACTCATGGATACGGTTAGATCTACACTGGTCTCTAGCAGAGGAGCAGTATCATCAGGATGGGCGGTAGGAACCTCTGGTAGAGGAGCGACATCTCAGGCTGGGTAGTAGGAATCTCTAGTGGTGGAACGGGGATAGTAGGTGGTAGTGCGGGAGTCCCAGGTGGTGGAGCGGGAGTTGATCAGGTCACTCTCCTGTGTGGCGGCATGTCCTACAGGAAAGAGCGAAGATGCCTATCACTTTGAAAACTCTCGAAGGCACGCACGTTAAGGGTTTGAAATAAAAGATCGCTAGGCTATCCGAACTTAGGACTTAATCATTCATAGTAGACATGTAATATTGTTCTTGATTATTCCCAAGTTATGCTCTGATAACAACTTTTGTCACGCCCCGAACTCGAAAACTAGGCTCACAAAATTCCTGATCGTTGAATCCGACGCCGACAGTCTCTGTAGAACCCCATTCTCGGCTCTTAGTGCCCATTCTCCAGGTTTCGATCCTGGGATGTTATGAGGAGGATTTTCAATACCAGTTTGATTCGTAATAAGCATAACCAAAGGCATAACCCATAAACAACAACCAAAAACTCCATCACATTTTCACTATGATAAAAAACTTTACAAGTACAATGAGCATAAAGGGAAATACAATGATATAAATAAAAAGCTCCAAGATGATCTGCAAAGCGCTCCTTCCTCAACGCTGCTGCGCTCCAACGTCACCTGCACACAACGGCCATGCATAAGCTTATGGAAAGCTTAGAGGGTGGTGAAAGTGTGTGCGAAAGGTAGTAATATAATTATGTAGTATCAGAGTATTGCGGGATATGCTAATGAATCCATGAATACCATTAGCCGTACCAAGGCTATGCGATGCAAGACATGAATGATGTCGGCCATACCAAGGCCATGCAATGCGAGATGTAACTCAAGCATACAAATCCTCATCTAAGTCCACATATCAATACATCTCAACTCTGGAATATCACCGGGGTCTAGTACACTCCAAGCCAGATTGCCGCCCCATTGCGCGCAATAAGGTGAGTGGAAAAGACCTCACTATCCGCTTGCCAATATCGAGCTCGGCTCGTCGATAGCGGACCCATTCCTCGAGTTGGTCAAACTCAGCCTAGCTTTGCCCCCTCCTCTCGGGCGGGTAAGGCCGCACCCCCTTCCAACCGACCACGACACAGTGAAAAGCGCGGCCTTCTGATAATCAGCACTCGACGCTCATGACCCACTCGGTCTAGACGTTGGAGCAACCTCCTGGTACCATAAGGGTTTAGGGACTTTCACCCAGGGATATCTATAGCACCCCATGTAAAATAAGATTTTTGGTATCCAATTCTACCAACCACTATATACCTGTGGAGGCTATGACCTTGATATCACTAGGGCGTACAGTAACCATATCACCCAATGCGAATGTATGAATCACACTATCCAATCATGCGACAATCCTGCACATATTATGTGCTCATGTAGGGCAGTACAGCTTATCCAGAAGCCCATAAAAAATCTGCCCGAAGGCATATGCTATGACCAATCACTCCTCGTATTAAGCATACATATGATGCGTATGAGCATGAATCATGGGACTGTACTAAGCATGTCATATGGCGATGAATCCTGTTCGCAACGAAGATGGGCCTAGACGACCTACACATTACATGTATAGGCCTATCAATGGGCCCTAGGGAGAGTCATAATGTGGACATTTAACCAACACCATACTTACAATGTGGACGTCAAACCTACATTGCTCCCAAGGCACGGCCGTCATAAACATTATTACACAAACCATGGTAGAGTCACACATTGTAATGGACTTATGTACATCCAATTGGGCCTCGACCCATGGGCCTTAGTTACATCAAATGAGCCTCATAACATGGGCTTCATATATATCAAGGTGGGCCTCAACGGATGGGCTATAACTACATCAATATGGGCCTAATCATATGGGCCAAGTCGGATGGGCCGAATCAAATGGGCCTCAGGCATATCAAATCGGGCCCACCCTCATATATTTTGAAATCCGACCTATTCTCAAGCTAACATAGAGATAGATGAAGTGAAAAAAAAATATCAACTTAATTGGAAACTAATGTTGCCCTTAGAAGTTGAGCGGTGGAGGCCACGGTCCACTATTTACATGGTGGGGTCCACTTGAAATTTAGATCTGATTCACCCATTCTACCATGCCATACAACAATCTCATAAATGGTTGGACAGTATGGATGCAACACATGCATAATGGTGGGCCCCACCATCCAAACCATGGACGGTGTAGATAAGACACGTACTTCATGTGGGACCTGTGGGCTGGCTACTGACGAGAGGAGCAGCTACATAGCTGTTGTGCAAGCAGCTAGCTACACTCTAAATGGAGAGGGTAGTTATACACGTAGGGCCCACCCTCTCAAAAGCACATATATATAATATATACAATATATTGTTCACTCCCCAAGTGTAGGGTTGTGATGTAGTAATAAACTCGGTAAGTCCGAGGTCGAATCCACAGGGACTGATACCTGTATGTTATCTGAAACCAAGTAGAACTAGAACTAGATTAAGATGCGATCTAAACAAAATAGAATTTAAGAAATAATTGTGGAAGAATTATCTAAAACTTTAAGGAATTCAGAGGAAGGGAACTAGGGATTCAGAGGATCCACTTGTAGAGATCAGGGAGATTTTATGCCTGCATCAAGGATTATGGAATTCAAACTGAATTTACTTGATCTGGTTTTTCAAGAGATGAAAGGTATATGAATTAGAATGGATTCCATCATCTAACCATGCCCAGGAGACAAAGCAAACAACATGATTAAACTAATTACCAACCAATCAACAATGTATGAGGATCAGGAAGGGTACTGTCATCCTACCATACCCGTGGAGCAATGATGAACAACAGGGCTTCCTGACTTCATAAACATAAAAAAAAGGGAAAGAAATATTCAAAGCCCTTGCAATCCCATTGTAATTTCAGTCACAACAGACCATTAAAGGCTAGGAAAAATATTCCTTTAATAATTAAATATATCAAATCCAGTTTATGAATTTAAGGCATGAAACAGTATCTCCCATCTTGCTACAGGCTTCACCTCTTAACCCTAGCTAAGAGGGTTAGCTACACATGGATGGGTTGGTTAAACAAAATAAAATAAAAAAAAGAAAAAGAAAAGAACAAGAAGGGAAGAGAGAGAAAACCCAGCTTTTCCTCCCGTTCCAGCCGTCCCGTCTCTCTCAATCCCAGCAGCCAACGTCTCTGCCTCCCACGTCCAGCCTTCCTTATCGTGCAGCCCCTCCTCCTGTCTTCACTCTTCCAGCCCTTTTCCCAACCACGCACAGCAGCAGCAGAAAAACTACCTGTTGCCACGTTTCCTCCCCCTCCTTTTGCTCACGTCCAGCCTTTTTAAAGATGGCCAGCTGCCCCCTGGTGCTGTGGAGTCCCACCATCAATAGCCTGCGGAAACAGTCCTTCCGCAACCAGGAATACACGTCCTCTGCTGCGGAATACCTTATGCAGTCCGGAGTTTCCTGTCTCCCTTCTTTTTATTCTTTGCTTTTTTTTTCAAAAGGACAGCGTCCCCTGGGAGATTTTTGGCCCACCTACATGATGAACGGTTCAGATTAGCCGTCCGACCGCCCCTAAGGGCGTACAACTCGCCGTGAAAGTCGGACGGCATCCGGTTGCGAAAACAGGGTAGCGTCATTGACGCTGTGACGATGGTGGGCCCCATTTCACTATCTTTTTGGAAAATCCGATCCGTCCACTGCGTTCTACTCGAAAAATCAGGTGGGAAGCACTACTTTTGGACCAAATTTCATGTGGCCCACAATACCTTCTACTCCACCGTCCATCTTCCGTTTGGACGGTAATCTTCCTGTTATTACGTTCATGGGTCCAAAAGGACACCTAGGTGAGGCTTATAGGCACCCCTTGGACACAATGGAAGGTTCTGATAATCAACAATCATGATGGGTGGGTCCCACAAGCATAACCGATCATCGGCAGCGTTACGCTGCTGCGTAAAATAAAAAAAATTGAGTTTGAGTCGGTCAGCGCCTGCTGACCGACTTCCTTATTTTCTATGTTCGTCCGGTGCACTTGTGCACCTTGCACGTGCAATTCATGTGTGGGTCCCATGGTGATGTTTGTAAGAAATCTGCTCCATCCATCTGTTTTGACACGCAGTTTAAGGCGTTGAGACCAAAATTGGAGTATATCCAGATATCAGGCGGGGCCCACATAATGATTAAAGGGGCTGATCTGTCCGTTGGGCCACTTCCAGAGATCCAGGAGCTGAAATTTTACGTGTACGGTTTATTTACGGTCCTCAGGCCACGTATGAAGTTTCGAACTGATCAGATGGTGGGAACCCTATGATCTTGCATTCTGGACACTTTTCAGGCCACTTGAGCTTCACTTCCTTGATTTTCTTGGGTCCCTGATGTGTAATTCTGTTGATCTTGGGTCTCTGGAGTCCGTCCCACGTTTTGGTGTCATTAGAGCATTAAGTCCATGCTTTAAGCACCCATTTCGGTCCAGGCTCGTACATACACTCTGCATTATAAACACGATTAATCAGGCCATTAAGCAGTATCATGCGTGTAAATCTATGCAATAAATGGGTCTGATATGCAATATTTGACCCTCAACACAACCCCCAACCAGCATTTTGCTAGTCCCGAGCAAAGTATTCGAAAAATAAGTTGAGAATTACAGAACAATTTATAAACTTGAGTGATTTTTGCAGAGTAATCCAGATATGAGAACTTTTAGATTCATGACTGTTGGATATTACTTTCTCCTAGACTCCAGTACATGGTAAACTTCATAATCAAGTTCAAAGTATTATTCCATTAATTAGAAAAATTCTAACTATTGAGATCTATGAATGTATAATCTAATCTCGACTTGTCAACATTAAGATTCACCATGATATTTAAGGATATCATTGGTAACAACTAAGAGAATTCACGATAACTCAACTTGGCTTACATTATCTTTTTATTCTTTTAATAATTTTTTTTTTAAATTTTTTTTTTTTTCAGAAGTAGTGCCAAGAAGAGGGATCAGATCCTCACCTATAGGGAGCAAACCTATGGTAAAAGACTGTTCGCCCAACTCTTTCTCAAATATCATCCATGGGGAATCGAATTCTCACCTATAGGGAGCAAACCTAAGGTAAAGACCATTTGCCCAATCCTTTCAATTTTCCAAGTTGGTTCCTTTAATATCGAACTGAAACCTTAATATGCAAGCGAGATGTGTCCTGCAAATTCATGACTCAACCAATGTTTACAAATTCTAATAATGGATTAATAATTCAAACTTAGCTGTGAAATTTAATAGATAACTGAATCCAAGAGTCATAAAGTACCAACATCACGCATCTTGAAATTCTAAGTGCCCTAGATGGCCGTCAAAATCACTTCGAATTCATCAGAAAGCTTGAAAAATTAAAAATTTTCACAACTTTTGCTCAAGACTTAAGAAACACTGATTAGAAAACCTAATCTCCCACCCCCAACCAAAAATCTACATTATCCTCAATGTAAAAAGAAATACGCATGCAATGCACATGGGACAACGAAGAATGAATATGAAGTGATGGGAAGATAGTACCTGGATTGATGAATCGAGAAACACTTTCCAAGAGATCACAGTATGGGCGTCGGACAGCACGAGAGAGAAACCAACCGAAGTAAAATAAAATAACAAAAATAAAATCCTACCTATACCACTTTCGTAGGTGCTCTCGATTGCATTTAGCGTATGCAACAAGCCTTTAAACCCCTAGGTTACCCCTAGTGGACGAGTTGTAGTCTCGTGAGGGTTTGCAGTAATGTTACCCACAAACATTGAACTAACTAATAAAAACAAAAAATGAAATGAAGAAGTGGGTTGCCTCCCAGGAGCGATAAGTTTACCGTCTTCAGCCAGACAAATAAAGCAACTACTCTAGACCTAAGAAAACAAGAAACCTACCTATACCTCCATCAGACTAGGAGATCAATCCTGGTAAACAGGATCAGTCAGAGGCATGGACATGTCCTCTGAATCAAATTTCTCGACAAATGGTTTCAATCGATGGCCATTGACTTTAAACTCCTTGCCATTGTCGGGATCTCTTACCTCAACGGCCCCATGAGGAAAAACAGTGACGACCATGTAAGGGCCGGTCCAACGAGATCGAAGCTTACCCGGAAAGAGATGTAATCGAGAATTGTACAAAAGGACCTTCTGACCAGGCGTGAATGATTTTCGCAAAATGTGTTGGTCATGAAATGCTTTCATCTTGTCCTTGTAAATTCTCGAATTATCGTACGCATCATTCCGGATTTCTTCAAGTTCATTCAATTGAAGTTTGCGTAGCGAGCCAGCGTTGTCCAGATTGAAATTTAGATTTTTGATCGCCCAGTACGCTTTATGTTCCAACTCCACAGGCAAGTGACAAGCTTTCCCATAGACAAGTCTAAAGGGAGACATTCCAATAGGAGTTTTAAATGCAGTACGGTATGCCCATAAGGCATCGGTCAATCGAATTGACCAATCCTTACGATCAGGGTTAACCGTTTTCTCTAGGATATGTTTGATCTCCCTATTGGAAATCTCAGCTTGTCCACTTGTCTGTGGATGGTATGGGGTGCTCACCTTATGAGAGATACCGTATTTCTTCATTAAGCTCTCGAATGGTCTATTACAAAAGTGTGAGCCCCCATCACTAATGATGGCTCGAGGCGTTCCGAATCGAGAAAGGATGTTCTCTTTTAGGAATTTAATGACCGTGCGATGGTCATTCTTTCGACACGGAATCGCTTCGACCCATTTAGTGACATAATCCACGGCGAGCAAAATATACAGATTCCCAAATGATTGGGGGAATGGTCCCATGAAATCGATGCCCCAGCAATCAAATGCTTCAATGATAAGAATGGGATTCAAAGGCATCATATTTCGATGGGACAATGCTCCCAATTTTTGACAACGCTCACAGGCTTTGCAAAACTCATGAGTATCCCTAAACATAGTGGGCCAGTAAAAGCCATACTGCAGAATCTTGGCCGTGGTCTTTTTAGCAGAAAAGTGACCACCACATGCCTCTGAGTGACAGAAGGAGATGACGCTCTGATGCTCATCGTTTGGTACACATCTCCTTAGGATTTGGTCTGGGCAATATTTAAATAAGTAAGGATCATCCCAGAAAAAGTTGCGCACCTCGGTGAAGAATTTCTTCTTATCTTCGTAGTCCAATGTCGGTGTAAAACTGTAGCAAGATAATTAGCAATATCAGCAAACCAAGGTGAATGGGAGACTCTGAACAGTTGTTCATCAGGGAACATATCATTGATATGGGTCGCCTCAAGGGAATCAGAGGTATTAAGGCGAGAAAGGTGATCGGCCACTACGTTCTCTACTCCCTTTTTATCTTTAATTTCCAAATCGAATTCTTGGAGTAGAAGGATCCATCGTATCAAGCGGGGCTTAGAATCATTCTTAGAAAGAAGATACTTAAGTGCCGCATGATCTGTATAGATAATGATCTTGGATCCGATCAAGTAGGACCTAAATTTGTCCAAGGCGAACACTACAGCTAAGAGTTCCTTTTCCGTAGTCGAGTAGTTCACCTGGGCAGGATTTAGAGTCCTACTTGCATAGTGAATGACGTAGGGCTTCTTATCTTTTCTTTGGCCTAGGACCGCCCCAAGAGCATAATCAGAAGCGTCGCACATAAGCTCAAAAGAAAGGTTCCAGTCGGGTGGCTGCATGATAGGTGCAGTGGTTAATGTGCCTTTAAGCTTGGTGAAAGCTTCCTGGCATTGCTCAGTCCACTCGTACGGAACATCCTTTTGAAGAAGATTACATAATGGACGAGAGAGGAGACTAATGTCCTTTATGAATCGCCTGTAAAATCCTGCATGTCCTAAGAAGGATCGCACGTCTCTGATGTTCTTGGGTGAAGGTAGGTTAGAGATAAGATCGATTTTTGCCTTATCTACCTCGATTCCTTTGGACGAGATGATATGTCCAAGGACAATTCCCTTCCGAACCATGAAATGGCACTTCTCCCAATTAAGTACCAGGTTCTTTTCTTCACATCTTTTCAGCACACATTTAAGACTTTCCAAGCACTTGCTGAAAGATGGACCGTAAACAGAGAAATCATCCATGAAGACCTCTAGATATTGCCCTACCATATCAGAAAAGATACTAAGCATACATCGCTGAAAGGTGGCAGGGGCATTACATAGTCCGAATGGCATCCTTCGGTAAGCAAAGGTGCCGTAGGGACATGTAAATGTGGTCTTTTCCTGGTCTTCAGGGGCTATCTCTATCTGGTTATAGCCCGAATACCCGTCAAGAAAACTATAGAATGACCAGCTAACCTTTCCAGGATCTGATCAATGAATGGTAAAGGGAAGTGGTCTTTCCTCGTGACGGTATTCAACTTCCTGTAGTCAATGCACATTCTCCAACCAGTAGTGACTCTAGTTGGCACGAGTTCATTATTAGCATTGGCTACTTCTTAGGGACCACTTGAGTTGGACTCACCCATTGACTATCAGATATAGGGTATATAATACCCACATCCAATAGTTTAAGAACCTCGGCCTTAACCACTTCCTTCATGTTGGGATTTAGTCTACGTTGTGGTTGCCGAGCGGTTTTTGCATTATCCTCAAGGTATATGTGATGAGTACAAATCGAGGGATCGATTCCTTTGAGGTCCGCTATCGTCCATCCCAGGGCTCCTTTATGCTCAATGAGAGTAGATATAAGCATACTCTCCTGTTCTTTCTCCAGGTGGGCAGAGATCACCACCGGGTATGTCTCATCTTGACCCAAATATGCATATTTCAAATCAGAGGGCAAAGGTTTTAGGTCAAGCTTCGGCGGCTTGAGGTTAGACGGTAGAGGCACTGTATCGGTTTGTGGTAATTCTTCAAATTGTGGCCTCCATCGGTTAACTTCAAGTACCGGTGCAGTATCAAGCAAGGCGCATGTCTCCCTAATCATGTCATCATCAAAATCATGGGAGTGGGCCAGGCATGTCTCTAGATAGTCGGAGGATAAGGTTAGAGGTGTCGTATCTTCCACGAAAGAGTCAATCATGTTAATGTCGTGGAAATCGTCATCATCCTCTGCATTGCTGCCATTATTGAAAAAAATGTTTGACTCCAATGTCAAATTTCCAAAAGACATAGTCATGATACCATTCCTGCAATTGATAATTGCATTTGACGTGGCAAGGAATGGGCGACCAAGAATGACGGGAATCTGAGTGCTCATGTTATTGATGGGTTCGGTGTCCAGGATGATAAAGTCTATAGGGTAGTAAAATCTATCGACCTGGACTAACACATCCTCAATTATCCCTCTTGGTACACGAACAGAGCGATCAGCAAGTTGTAGTGTGGTTAGGGTGGGTTTTAATTCACCCAAACCTAACTGTTTGTATACCGAGTAGGGAATCAAATTGACGCTCGCTCCTAAGTCAAGAAGTGCGTGATCAATTCGATGGTTCCCGATTACACATGATATGGTTGGGCTACCGGGATCCTTGAATTTCTGCGGCACGTCTTGCTTCAGGATGGCACTCACTTTCTCAGTCAAGAAGATTTTCTTTTGAATAATTTTCCGTCGCTTGGTCGTGCATAAGTCTTTTAGGAATTTGGCATATGAAGGTATCTTTAACGACATCAAGTAGAGGAATGTTGACTTTCACTGTTTCAACACCTCTAGGATATCCCGAGAGTTAGAGAGAGGTTTTGGTGAAACCAACCTTTGGGGGAATGGAGCAACTCTTCTCTAGAAGTTTCGGTTCTACTTTTTGTGGGGCATCACTTTGGATCCATCATTGTTGTCCTCTTCGGTTCTTGAGGCTTTTCGGGCCTAACCAGGAAGAGTTTTATTAATGATCTTCCCACTCCTAAGAGTGGTGATGGATTTAGCATGCCCCATCTGATTTGAAGAGCCGGGATCATTATTCTCGTACTGCGGGTTAGGATTGGGGAGAGGTTGTGCAGGAAGCATCCCCTTTTCTATAACCGTCATACGAGAATCTATCTTTTGCATAAAATCTGTAATTCCACGCATTGCCTGAGCCAGCTCTTGTATGGGATTTTGAACCGGTTCCTCTTGAGGTTTCACTTGATTTGGATTTTGATTAAAGAAACCTGGAGGAGTCGCCGTTTGTCCATTCCTCCAACTAAAAGTTTGGATGATTTTTCCAGCCAGAATTGTATGTGTTGGAGTTAGGTCCAGTTAAAGGTCTTTGATAATTATTTACAGCATTGGCTTGTTCATTCAACACTCCTCGAAAGGCAGGTATTGTAGGACAGTTTTCAGTTGTGTGAATGTTGCAATCACAGATGCCGTAAACAACTTCATTGACCTTATCCTTCTTTCCTTCCATGGCCTCAACTTTCCTTATGAGCGTAGTCACTTTACACTTGAGATCATCCTCTTCTTTCAAGAGATATAATCCACCTTTCTCCTTTAATTGAGTCGGCCTAGACGTGGTGTTCGCCATTGGGTAATAGTCCCATGATTGTGTTTTTTCAGAGAGACTATCGAGGTAATCCCATACCTCGTCAACATCTTTGTTGATGAACTCTCCATTACACATTGTCTCGACCATTTGTCGCATGGAAGATGTCAGTCCATCGTAGAAAAAATTTGTAATGCGCCACGTTTCAAATCCGTGTTGTGGGCATGAATTGACCAAATCTTTGAACCTTTCCCAACATTGGAAGAATGTTTCATATTCCTTTTGGGCAAAGTTCATGATCGCTTTCCTGAGGGTAATCGTTTTATGATGTGTGATGAATTTTTTTATGAATTCCCACTGCATATCGTTCAATGTGCCAATGGATCTAGGACGCAGTTAATGTTACCATTTCTTAGCTTTCTCTTTTAAGGAATAAGGAAAGAGTTTGAGCCTATTTGTATCCTCGGATACATTAGGAAAACATAATGTAGCTATAATCTCATCGAACTCTTTCAAATGTAAATATGGACTTTCTGATTCAAGTCCATGGAATTTGGGAAGGAGTTGGATAACTCCTGGCTTGATGTCCATTTGTCCTGTATTTTCAGGAAAAATCATGCATGAGGGCATACTCACTCCCGCCGGTTGTAGAGAATCTCGTAAAGTACGAGGCGGGGTGCTTGATGCACCTCGTTCTCATCTTGGGTATCCTCCACCCTGGGTGGAAGTAGAGGAGGTTGGTCTTCAACCATAACTTCAATTAACTCAGGGGATTTCGAGTGGTGTTTAGTCCTGCGATGGATAATCAACCCCTCAACCAATCCTCCTTCGGTCAAGAGACATCGAGTGTCGTCACGGGCCCACTTGGGCATGCAACACTCGCAACCCTCAATCAATTCTAAACCTAATCCTAAGAAAGAAAATAAGAAATCTGAAGAAAGAGAGAGTTGGAAAGAAATTACTAAATTGGAGTCCTAAGTTAAAAACCTGCAAAATAAAACAAAAATAAGTTAGATTCTAAAAAGAGAAGAATGATCCTTTAAAAGAAAAATAACAGTGAATTAATTTCTAAAAGAAGGTATTCTTAAAAGAAAGTGGAAATTTCTAAAATAAATTAGAAAAGATCTAAACTAGAAAGTAAATTATTAAAAGAGAACTGCAAAATAGAAAGTAGGGAAGGAGCTTACCGAATTAGAAATTTCTATCTTAAAGGCCTACAAAATAGGAAGGTTAGTTTCTAAAGAATTCTAAAAATAAATTAAGAAACAAAATTAGATTCTAAAAGTGTCAGCATTAGAAAGTTACTAAAATAAAACAAAAATAGAAAGTTAATTTCTAAGAAGGGAAAGAAATAACCTAAATTCTAAAAATAAACTATTTCCTACAGAAGGGAGGATACTAGAATTAGAAAACTTCTAAAATTTAAACCCTAATTCTAAAAATATGAAAAAGTAGAGAGATTAGGAAGGAATTACCAATTTAGAAACTTATGTCCAGATCCTATAAAACAGGAAACAAGTGTAGCTACACTCTAAATGGAGAGGGTAGTTATACACGTAGGGCCCACCCTCTCAAAAGCACATATATATAATATATACAATATATTGTTCACTCCCCAAGTGTAGGGTTGTGATGTAGTAATAAACTCGGTAAGTCCGAGGTCGAATCCACAGGGACTGATACCTGTATGTTATCTGAAACCAAGTAGAACTAGAACTAGATTAAGATGCGATCTAAACAAAATAGAATTTAAGAAATAATTGTGGAAGAATTATCTAAAACTTTAAGGAATTCAGAGGAAGGGAACTAGGGATTCAGAGGATCCACTTGTAGAGATCAGGGAGATTTTATGCCTGCATCAAGGATTATGGAATTCAAACTGAATTTACTTGATCTGGTTTTTCAAGAGATGAAAGGTATATGAATTAGAATGGATTCCATCATCTAACCATGCCCAGGAGACAAAGCAAACAACAGGATTAAACTAATTACCAACCAATCAACAATGTATGAGGATCAGGAAGGGTACTGTCATCCTACCATACCCGTGGAGCAATGATGAACAACAGGGCTTCCTGACTTCATAAACATTAAAAAAAAAGGGAAAGAAATATTCAAAGCCCTTGCAATCCCATTGTAATTTCAGTCACAACAGACCATTAAAGGCTAGGAAAAATATTCCTTTAATAATTAAATATATCAAATCCAGTTTATGAATTTAAGGCATGAAACAGTATCTCCCATCTTGCTACAGGCTTCACCTCTTAACCCTAGCTAAGAGGGTTAGCTACACATGGATGGGTTGGTTAAACAAAATAAAATAAAAAAAAAAGAAAAAGAAAAGAACAAGAAGGGAAGAGAGAGAAAACCTAGCTTTTCCTCCCGTTCCAGCCGTCCCGTCTCTCTCAATCCCAGCAGCCAACGTCTCTGCCTCCCACGTCCAGCCTTCCTTGTCGTGCAGCCCCTCCTCCTGTCTTCACTCTTCCAGCCCTTTTCCCAACCACGCACAGCAGCAGCAGAAAAACTACCTGTTGCCACGTTTCCTCCCCCTCCTTTTGCTCACATCCAGCCTTTTTAAAGATGGCCAGCTCCCCCCTGGTGCTGTGGAGTCCCACCATCAATAGCCTGCGGAAACAGTCCTTCCGCAACCAGGAATACACGTCCTCTGCTGCGGAATACCTTACGCAGTCCGGAGTTTCCTATCTCCCTTCTTTTTATTCTTTGCTTTTTTTTTCAAAAGGACAGCGTCCCCTGGGAGATTTTTGGCCCACCTACATGATGAACGGTTCAGATTAGCCGTCCGACCGCCCCTAAGGGCGTACAACTCGCTGTGAAAGTCGGACGGCGTCCGGTTGCGAAAACAGGGTAGCGTCATTGACGCTGTGACGATGGTGGGCCCCATTTCACTGTCTTTTTGGAAAATCCAATCCGTCCACTGCGTTCTACTCGAAAAATCAGGTGGGAAGCACTACTTTTGGACCAAATTTCATGTGGCCCACAATACCTTCTACTCCACCGTCCATCTTCCGTTTGGACGGTAATCTTCCTGTTATTACATTCATGGGTTCAAAAGGACACCTAGGTGAGGCTTATAGGCACCCCTTGGACACAATGGAAGGTTCTGATCATCAACAATCATGATGGGTGGGTCCCACAAGCATAACCGATCATCGGCAGCGTTACGCTGCTGCGTAAAATAAAAAAAATTGAGTTTGAGTCGGTCAGCGCCTGCTGACCGACTTCCTTATTTTCTATGTTCGTCCGGTGCACTTGTGCACCTTGCACATGCAATTCATGTGTGGGTCCCATGGTGATGTTTGTAAGAAATCTGCTCCATCCATCTGTTTTGACACGCAGTTTAAGGCGTTGAGACCAAAATTGGAGTATATCCAGATATCAGGCGGGGCCCACATAATGATTAAAGGGGCTGATCTGTCCGTTGGGCCACTTCCACAGTGATCCAGGAGCTGAAATTTTACGTGTACGGTTTATTTACGGTCCTCAGGCCACGTATGAAGTTTCGAACTGATCAGATGGTGGGAACCCTATGATCTTGCATTCTGGACACTTTTCAGGCCACTTGAGCTTCACTTCCTTGATTTTCTTGGGTCCCTGATGTGTAATTCTGTTGATCTTGGGTCTCTGGAGTCCGTCCCACGTTTTGGTGTCATTAGAGCATTAAGTCCATGCTTTAAGCACCCATTTCGGTCCAGGCTCGTACATACACTCTGCATTATAAACACGATTAATCAGGCCATTAAGCAGTATCATGCGTGTAAATCTATGCAATAAATGGGTCTGATATGCAATATTTGACCCTCAACATATATATAGTATAATATATATACTATATATCTATATTATATCACCAAGTGACGTCCAGGCCTTTGGACGGCCTGGACAATTATGGTGTGGTCCACCCTAGTGGATGGACGGTGAGGATGGGTCCCATGGACCCCACTATCAGGTCACACTTCGCTGTCAGCCGCCCCCACAAGGAAAACGGTGCCAAGACCTCACATGTTGAAATGAGGTATCCTTCACTCGGTCTGCCAGTTAAGCTATGGGTGTGCACTTGCACCAAAGAGGGCCCCACAGGGATGTGGGTGGGTCCCATGGACCTTGGTGAATAGGAAAAATAAATTTCATATTGATTTAAAACTTCTATGGACCCAAAAATGGGTTTCAATGGCAGCCACTCAATCCCACTGTTTCCTACGATGTGAGCCACCTGAGCTCTAGATCAGGCTGATTTTTGGAGTGGGTCCACTTCAGGGAGTGGCCCACCCAATGAATGGTGTGGATATTCAATACACATCATGGTGGGTCCCATGGCTAGGCCCGTGGGTAGCTGCCCGTCCGCCCGTCTGCCAGTGCGCAGGCAGAGCCTGCTGCCTTCTGACAACAGCAGCGCCTGCTGATGCATCTTTTATTTTTTAATTTTCATAGTATTTCACATGTGGGGCCCACGTTAGGTGAATCCACCCCGTCCAATGGCCCCCCATGGCTCAAGATAAGCAAAACAAGCCCAATATTGAGCATATTTCGGTGTATAGAAACATTGGAGGGTGTTTTAACGATAAATACGTTTTTGGCTATGCTATGGCCCGCCTGAAAGTCAGATTGGCCCCATTTTTTGGCTCAATGCCTAAAATAATCTGGAGAATGGAATGGATGGCGTGGATTGAATACATACATCAAGGTGGGGCCTATATGAGTGAGCCACCCCATATGCTTGGAAATAGGCTAATATTTGTGTTTTCCCTTTTTGTCCAGCATCCATGGATGCTGGACGGTTTGGCGTGCACATGCATTGAGGTGGGCCCTGCGTAGGTGGGCCACTAAATGATGGATGGTGTGGGTACAACACATTTAAAGTGGGCCCCACTTATAAACGGCTTGGATAAAATACCTTCCTCATGGTGGGGTCCATCCTGATGGGCCACATGACCATATTAACACAAGAAAAGAAAAATGAAAAAGAGAGGGAGAGAGAGAGAGAAAGAGAGAGTGGGACACGTGTGTGATGGAGGGACCCCGACACTATGGGCCCTCCGTTGCAATCAATCATACATCAAGTGGGTCCCATAACACGTGGGCCCAACAAATCAAAGATCAATGGTGGAGATCCCTTCTCCACCAAAATGGAAGGTCTAGATGACCTCTAACCATGCAAAGAAAATAAACATCATGATGGGGTCCTTGGAGAATGGCCTGATCATGGAATGATCATGTGGATCAAGGTGGGCCATCAGCCACACCTAGGGTCTAAAGTGAGATCCATACATCAATCGGTAGGTCTCACTTGGCCCTTCATCAAAAAAAGAAAATTTAGTAGGCCTAATAGAAGCACCCACCGTTCGATCTTCTTGCTCCCTTGGCTTCCTTTGCTCCTTAGCTTTGATCCCAACGGATGAGATGGGGTTTGGATGGTTGAGATGAGAGATGAAAGGGTAGGAAAGGTGGGCCACACTTGTTACTTGGGAGGGCTTAGAGAGGCTTGGACGTGTGGTGTTTTCTTGCTTGGGAAAGAGAGTTTGAGAAATAAAAATGAGAGAGAGAGTGAAAGATGGGTGAAGGATGATGGATGTGGTGGGTGATGTGTGTAAGAGCTTTTCTACTTTTGTGGTTGCTTGGTGTGAGAAAGGCATGGGTGTGTAAGAGACTTTTTGACTTTAGGGGGTTACTTGGGAATGGGTGAAAGGTGATGTGTACTTGACATGATGGGATTGATTGATGTGACAAGTCGTAAAGATTCTCTCGAAATTCTCATGTGCGGCGTTTTCCTCGCACCGAACGCTGGCCCACATCTCCTGTCCAGAGTATTGGATCGGCGCGCGAGACTCAGTATTGGAACCGCGGCGACGACGCGATCGTTAGGGTACAAGTCTCGATTTGAGTCGACTCAGGTTAACGGCATGTGACGCAGGGTCGTGCGCAAATGCCGATTAAGGGTCGAAGGTTCCCGAAATTCGATCGGGAAGACCGCGGAAGTCTACAGAACGGTACGGTCTAGGTTACGAGGATTACATGCTGAATCCCCTGTCCTGTTTCGCTACACGATCCATCTCAGCTACGATTTAGGTAAGAAATCTTAACCCTAATCTTGATTTAGAGATCCAAATAGAGTAATCGATGAAATAGCTAACCTATTTCATTGTTTAGGTGCCCGACGTTTCATTTCGGGGACGTAGTGTTTGAACCACATTCGACTAAAGTATTCCTATGAAAGGTGTGGACTATAAACGTTTAGGTTATGGTTTTCAATGCTTTTAATGTCAGCTAATGATTTATGTCTGACTTGATTGTTGCCTATTGTCTTAGAAACACCGATTTCTGTATAATATACATGTATAAACTGTTTTGGCAAAAATATGCATTCCATGTGTTTGATGAAATGTTTGAAAGAGTATTTGAATATTATTTGTGCGTTCCATGATTTCTGATCTAGGGTTAGTCATTGACATATGTAAGTTAACCTCTCCGTATAAGGAATTGCTAAAATATGTGTTGTAACTAACCTACTCTATGTATTTGGTATAGTGTAGTCTAATTGTTTAATGAATTGTTTGAATGAGATATTGTTGATGACTTGTACTTATTACAAGTATTAAGATAGTATTTTGCATTACCTTGTACGTATGTATAATTTGTTTCTTGTAATCATACTTGCCTCTACACAATTTATGAATAAAATGCAAGTGTTTGTTAACATGTTCAAGGTGTTTGATAAAATGCTCAAATGAAATATTTACTTGTATTGTTTGTCAAATGCTGAAATGATTATCATATGTATTTATTTGCTACATTTGAATAAGATTGGTGCTACAACGTAGTCCAGGCAATCGGTAACAGTCCCTGTTCAGGTGGCCGAATTAGTAGCGTCACATTGGGAAAATTCGACGAATCCAAGTCGCACAGGATTGTCAGGAGTGGTTAGGCCACATGGGGTGTTTATGCACTCCATGTTGATTAAATTGGTGTGTGCCTGTACTAATCGAACTTCCTTAACAAACCGATTGGCCTATTATATGTTCACCATGTATGGACGCCACTGCTTGAATTTAAGATACCCCCACCAGTGTAAAAGCCCATTTTAACCATGGTACCACGATCTGCTAAGGCTAATGAGCTAGGCATGGTGGTATGGGACACCGTGGTCGAGCTCTCGGTTTATGCTGGAGTGACGAGCCTCCCCGTAGTGACCAGTGAGCAAACCAAACTCGTGAGCCGAATATGGTGGTATGAGATACTATATTTGAGCTGTCGGCCTGCGCTGAGGTGACGAGCCTCCCCGTATTGACCGCAAGTATAAACTCTTGAATTTACCTATCCACTGCTTTTCATTAGGGGTGATGCCCTACAACTTACCTATCGTATGTGGTTAACTAGGATTGATGACCCTAGATGGATCCTTCGGTTTAGGTAAATGATATAAAAGGAGGTACCTTACCTTCCCAAATCTGTTGTATGAATAAGCCTAATTAAGTACTGGGCTAACACGACCATGCACTGCATTTGCATATGCTTTGGCGAGGAAGTGCACGTTTAGGGAGTTTTCCATGCATGAATGGTTAGTGGAGTCACTTTTGAGGGAGCTTTGTATGAGGGTTTGCATCATTATTGCATATCACCCTTGCATTAATAAGAGTAGTTAGGAAATACTTGTTGTATTGCTTTATCATTACTGCTTGATTGACTTGATAAGATGTTAACCTTTGCTTTATAGTTCCACTAAATTAGTTACTCATTCCCACTTGGGATAGTGTTTTAAAACACCAACTAGACTATGGTTAAGATGCAGGTACTGAGGTAGTCTATGCTATGGATCAGGGCTACATTGATGAGGAGGAGGAGTTCTCCTACTTTCAATTATTAGGCGGGTTGATGTAGACCTCGTGCTGATTCGCAGGGAACACTGTGATTTTGGTTTAGTTGAACACTTTACATTTCCCCTTTTTGTATAATTTGATACAATACTCGTATATATTCAGCTTGGTTACATACTCATACTCTGGAATTGGTAAAACACTCACATATTTAAATATATATGTTCTAGTCTTCTACTTGCTTAATTTAATTATATCCAGATTATGATATGCTATTTTAGTATAATCTTACTCATGCTTAACTTATTAATATGAACGAAATCTAAACATTATCATCCATATTACATAAGTGATGTGCTGGATCTCGAGAGTGAAGCTTTGCTCGACCCCCGAAATCCAGGGTGTTACACGAATAGATGGTTGTAGCAGGTTTGAGCCCGATACATGGGTCCTTTGCCTGCACAGAACAGAGGACTTACTGTATCATTTCCTAACCCTGGTAAATCTCGCTCTTCTGCCTAATCATGTCATTGATATCATTAGAATTGCTAGGATATAGAATTTGGGGTCAAACATCGCAACTCCGCCTAAGTATGGTTCCATCAATCTGTGATCCCGATTATTCTAGACTCCTAGGGAATATCATGTAATCTTCTATTTTCATTACAGATAGATTTACATGGCCCATTACACTTTCACTGCGCACTCTAATCATTTGAGCACTTTGTATAAATTTCAAGATCAGGGTTTCTACAAGAAGTTCGACCTTGAAGTTTGGAATTTTGCTAAATTTATCTAGGACTTCAAATCTAATCCTAATATGTGTAGCTTAGGGTTTGAAAATCTACCCTAAAGTTCCATAACTCCACCTCTAATTAAATTCACGTGCAGAAACTTGTGAGAAATATCATTTCTAAGTAAAAAGATGTATTAGGAAGTTCAAATTACGATTCTTAGTATGATTCCTTAAGTTTAGAGAGCATTTGTTTTCGATCAAGTGTACAATATGGTGGTTAAGGAAATTCCTACAGGCCTAATTTCAATCCATTTGTTGATTATTACAAGTGTGTGATTCCTAACTATGAAATTTTAGGAAAGTTCATGTCCTAGATTTCTAGGAAATGTTGATTTGGAAGTCAAGTATAAGGAACGTCCTTATGTAGTCTTATGTACATCATATTGAGTGTTTGATACACATTTAATTTCTAAGTCCAAACAACTATTTTGGTAGTTTACAAAGGAACCAAAGTTTTCATTTCTAAACCTAAAATCTTCAAGGGAACCCTAACTCATTTCTAAGTCCTACTATTGTCCATAGAATTCTCCAGGGAGCTTAGAATCTCAAGTCTCTACATTCTCCATTTCTCCTAGGTACAGGGGATTTTACATGAGTTCAAAATGGTTATTCTAATCATTTCTAAGGGGCCTAAGTTCAGGTTTCTACATTCTCAGATCTTCATAAGTCTAAGGGAGATTCACTTAGGTTAAAATTTCTTGTTTCCAACATCTTAACTTGAGACATTCAATGTTTGTATAAGTTCATTTTCCTAAGGCCTGGTTTGTCCAAACTATGCTCTGATACCAACTGTAATGCCCCGTATTTTTAGGACCCGAGTATATGACTCGTTTCCCAAAAACTCAAGTATTAACCTATAGAGAGCCAAATTCCATATATATATATATATATATTCCTTTTAGAATTAACAGTTTAGCATAGGATGGACAAATCAGCATAAAGGAAAATTTGTATTTACATTTAGAATATACAAGAGGCTCCCTATAATGACTTATACAAACCAATGTCTTCAAAATGACAAATACAAGAATTTCATAATTTATACAAGAGAAATAAAAAGAAGCATATAAATTTGAGCCGCAAGATCATGCAGCTCCTCTTGGCAAATACAGCCATGCATCCCTAGCAATTGTACCCTACTCCTCATCAGGTTCGAACATGCATATCATTTAAGCCGCCTGCTCTACCTGTACGGTTATATATTTGATGGATGAGTGACTAACTCAGTGTGAATTCTCCTCATGATTACACACCATCGCCTTATCTAAACATAGTTAAAAATAACAAGGCAATCAAAATAATACATGATGCATTCTTTTTAAATGCATGGATGTGTGAATGCACATCGACCTGGGGATGCTCATCTAGTCAGACTTGGGCTCGTCACCCATGCATAAGACTGGCCACCAACGTAGCATATCTCGTACAGCATGGTGTCAAGTCATCAAAATAGGTTGATAGTCGATGGTCTGGTAGCTAGCAAAACGATACCGCACTAAGCCTAAGGGCACGTGCTACAACATCCAAAATTAGCCACCTGTCATCGCTAACATGCTATGAATGCATGATTAGCCAAACCATTATTATTTCAATTACAACTAGCCAATTTAAGTAAACTCAAAGGTCACTACGGGGGGCTCATCACCCAGCGTAGACCGACAGCTCGGGCATAGTGTCCCATGACCACCAACCCCGACTCATGAGGTTCTCCACCCTACAATGTTTAATAGATGCCCGTCAACTAAGGGCCAATCAAATTCCATAAGTAGGGATTACCATCGCATGGTAATAGGCCATCAAAGGCACACAAGATAAACATCAAAACCTGGGACAAATGTTAAATCGCAGTGGTAAAAGGATGCACGGAACATTAAATCGAGACGGCAAAGGGGTCAAGTAAGGTTAAAACAGAGCGATTAAAGTGATCATTTCTAAGTCACTCAACTGTATGACCTATGGATGGTAAATCCCACATTAATGTTCCGTGTCCCATATAACCTCCAATCAAGGGTCCATTCCTTACAACACTCCATTTTGTTACATCCTAAGTATGGGTTCACATACTCAAGAGGGATTACCCACATTTAAGTGTAGTGAATAGAGATCCATAAGTGACTCACAACAAATCATGACAAAGCATATAGCTATGGCATGCTAGACATAAGTTGATTCATAATAATTGCAATAAGTCATGATAAGAGCTATAAATTTAAACTTAAATGAAAACCATAATGTAAGTAGTTATTGTATGGAATCATGGTTCACAACTGCCAATTATAATTCAAGTATAATTCATGCCTTAAAAATTGATAAAAGATCGCATTCAATGAGATAACATCTGTGATTCAATTAAAGACTATTACTTTAAGTAGTTTGGAAATGGAAAGCTTAAGGGGAAGAAGTCATCACCTGATGTGTCGAATCGTCAACTAATATTGCTAGGAAGCTCGCATGCCCTTAGACTTGGATCCTGAATCCTAGCAGTGGCATCCTGTCCAAACTAGAGAAGTAGAGCGATGTCACGCCTCATCTCCTTCTCCTGCATTTCTCTCTCTACTTCCCTTCCATTTTTCTCTACTGGTTTAAAACGCCATGTCAACATCAACACGAGGCGAGCTTGGCGATGGCCTCCACCAGACCAGTGGGTCGACTCGACTCAGCAGCTTTGAGGGTAGCACGTCATGCAAGCTCCCTCACTCTCTCTATTCTCTTTCTTTCTACATGTCTTCCACTTGTTGGAGGTCCAACAAGAAGCCTGGACTTCCAGACTAGCTCTCAACACACCGGATCATGGGTCAACTGGTCGATTAACTCGAACGAGCTTGAACCGAGTCTGAAACCTTCCAGCGACTCATTGGGTCGGGTAGCAACATGTCAAACCTGTTGTAGTCACACCTCCCTACTCTCTTTTTCTGCCTTTTATAGAGTCGAGACACAACCCAGATCCGTCTGGATCAGACTACCCGCAACCCTGACTCAATGAGCAATGCAATCGGCTTGCTTAGTGCAGTGGGTTGGTGCAGCGCAGCACCAGCTGGAGCCCAATCTCCCTCATTCCATCTTCATCTCCATCTTCCTTTCTCCCTCTCTCCTTTATCTGCCGAACCATAGCAATGGACCCTCCCTGACTCGTGCACTACGACCGGGTCAGGTTGGTGCAATAGCCACCCCCGATCTCTCTTCTCTCTCACTCCCTTTTCTTCTTCTTTTTCTTCTCTTTTATCCCTCCAACAATGGCCATCAGAGCAACTCCCACATGTCCAAATCTCACCCCGACCTGAGACGACTCAGTGTGGTTTGAACGAGGAAGAAGGAGCTCAGCTCTAATGGTGGAAATCGTCCCGATGCTTCTTCCTTCAATCCCGCAATGCTGGATTGTCCGAATGGGTATTGTGGAGCTTCTAGCTAAGAGGTTTGAAGCTTAGGGTTCATTTGGGTGGCGGGTTCTGTGGTAGGAGGAAATGGCTGATTCTCTTTCTCATTCTCTTATATATATATATATATATATATAACCTAGCTTTGAAGGGCTAGGATTACATCTCACGGACGGCTGAGATGGAGGGATTTCACCTCACTCAGATTGCAAAGCTGGCATACGGAAGGAGAAATGGAAGCTTTCCATTTTTAGAAAGGTTGTGGTTATAGTGCCGATTTTCACCGAAGATCGTGTGCACGCAAACCCGTTACAAGGTACGGAGTTAGGTGGGTTTTACTCAGGACCCACGACCGCACTAGATGGACGGATCAAATTGGTCTTCCAATCACATGGGGTGGGCCACATTTTAAAGAAACGAACGCTCATCCGTCCGCTGTCAAAAACCAAAGAGAGAGAGAAATCTCTCTTTTTGGAGAGATTGCGGGTCAGCCCTCTTTAACTAGGCTTCCTAGATTGGTGCACGGCGATTGCACCTCCTATGGTGCACACGCGAAACGACTGTGCGACGCACAAAGATGTTTGGATGAAATCCACTCCGTTCATTTGATCCAGCTACCTATATAAGGCCATGAGCTCAAGATTGGGGCTGACCTAAACTTTAAGTGGGCCATACTCTTAAATTTCCAGTTCTAATAGTGGACTCCCATCGATCTAATGGTCGGATATTTCGAAAATTAAATGTCAACGGTTAAAAGTGTCCAAAGGACCATTTAAGCTAGAAATCAATGGCTAGATTATGGATTATGTGACCTATTATGCTTTTATAACATTAAATATCATGTTTCAATACTTTTAGTAATTTTATTTATTATTATTATTATTATTATTATTATTATTTTCTTCATCACACATGCATACATTTTTATCCATGTCATGGGTCCCACTCTGTAGGTAACTTAAGATTACCCATCTTATGATTTTGTATTATTTAAACATTAAATATTATCTTTATTGTTGTTGTTATTTATTTATCTTCTCATTGTACCTTTGTTTAAAAATGTAGGACTACTCATTATGTGTCATTTAGCTATATACCCTGATATTAGAATTACTTTGCATTAAACAGGGCTACTCCAAGTGAACATCTAATTCTCAATTTTGACATCCTACTGATTCCCTTAATTCAACGGTTGGATTTCTTGATCTAAGAATGGAGGTTACTTTCGACGGTCCCAAGGGTCATAAGGTTTGTCTAGATGAAGATTCATGGTTGAATTGCTGGTCCGATGGTTTGATTGTGATGGCCAAGTGGCAGATTGTAACACCTCAGAAAAATCCGTATAAAGACCCGAGTACTACCTTAGGCAGAAATCACTAAGGACCGAATCCTTTAGAAATTAGATAAAAATTAATTAAGTATTAAACTAAATAATCAGTGGAATTAGCTCAAATCACTTTCTATCCGAATTGCAAGACCCAAAACTATTAGAATCGTTAACCCAACATTACCCGGGAACCTAGGATCAGTCTCAAAACCCAGTTGCTCTTGGAAGCACATTGAAACTCTGTGTCGGACCTGAACCACGCATCGAAAGTCTGATTACTGTGAAGCTATATGGTTATGACCACTTATTGGGCTTGACAACCATCATGGGAATCGAGTCCAAATAGTATCCAGAAACGCACAACTTGAACCTAGAGCGAAGTGTGTGAGAAACGCGAATATCTTTAGAAAATGAACTCAAACTTAGGTGATTTGGGTCGTTCACTTATAGGCTAAATTTAAGGTTTCAGACCATCAGATTCTGACCCAACTACACCCTTGGATCAAGAAAATTTTCATACATATGTCAGTGTACTTATAGCCCTGATCGAGTGACGATGACCGTTGAACTGAAACTGGTCCTCCATAGTCGATCCACTAATCTGATCGGACCGAAATCTTAACCTGACATAGATCCATTGTCAGGGAACTTTTTCCATACCGTATGCAGGTAATGGACCTCTAGATGAGCTTTGTTGGCCCGAAACAGATGCTTTTTGGCTATAACCTAAGTATACCATGGCTATGGGGCCATTTGAACCAGTTCTAGGTCTATATAAAGCCCTAAACCCACCTCTCTCTCATTCCATACGAATTTCCTAAAACCCAAGGAGAGAGAAGAGAGAAAAGAGTAGGAAAGAGTGAGGAGAAGAGAGAGAGAGAGAGAGAGAGAGAGAGATAGTTGTTGGGATTCATTCCCATCACTCCACATGCCGAATCATCTCTCTCGTGTCGCTACACTGTCGAATTCGAACTCATTTCTAAGTAAGAAATCCTAACCCTAATATGTTTTAGAAATTTGAATAGAGGAAACAGTGAAATAGCTAACTTATTTCATGATTTAGGTAGCTGTTGTGCCATAAACAAAGGCGTAGTGTACAAACCAAGTTCGTAATCGACGTATCGGTGAAAGGTGCGAGCTATAAATGTTTAGGTTATGATTTTCAAGGCTTTCAATGTTATTTAATGATTTATGACTGACTTGATTGCTATCACATATGCTTAGATGCGATGTTTCCGCGTATTACATATATATATGAACTATGTTGAAATTAATGCATTCCATGTGTTTGTTGAAATGTTTGTATGAATATGGAATTTTGATTTGTGCTTGTCATGGTTGTTGTTTGAGAATATATGATTGTTGTACGTGTGGCAACTCCCTTGTGAAAGGATTTGCTATAATATACGTTATAACTAATTTATTACATATATGTTGATATGTGTAGTCTAAGTGTTTGATAAAATGCCTGAATGAGAAAATGCTTGTGGAAATGTATTTAATGAGGTTGTTGAAATAAGATTCTCAATTACCTTATCTATAGTTACAGTTTCCTTCATGTAACCTATCTTACTACTACGTGCTTTATGGATGAAATGCCTATGTATGACAATATGTGTACGATGTGTTTGTTAAAATGCTCAAATGAGATTTATAATGAAATTGGTTGTCACAAGCTGTTTGACTATCACATATGAATGCCTATTATATATGAATATGATTAGGACTATTATGTAGTCTAGGCAATCGGTAATGATTTTCAAATTAGTGGCCGAGGTCGTTTCGCCACATAAGACACATTCGATGAATCCGAGTCGTATGCTGTTTGTCGATAGCGGTTAGGCTACGCAGAGTGCTTATGCACTTCATGTCAATTAAGTCAACGTGCGCTCATACTACTAGAGCTCGTCCAAGTAACCCGATTGGCCTAATGTATGTTCATCATGTATGGACGCTACTGCTTGAATCTAAGGTACCACTTACCAGTGCAAAGACCGTTTAACCTAGGTACCAGGATCTGCTAAGACTCATGAGTTGGGCATGGTAGTATGGGACATCGTGGTCGAGCTATCGGCCTACGCTGGGGTGATGAGCCTCCCCGTAGTGACCAGTGAGCAACCCAAACTCGTGAACCGAATATGGTGGTATAGGACACTGTATTCAAGCTGTCGGCCTACGCTAAGGTGACAAGCCTTTCCCATAGTGATCTCGAGTATAAAATAGGCCTACCCTGGTGCAGCCTAGTTGTGGTCCCCAGTCGCGTTGGTGACGAGCATTTGAAAATAGACTGTCAGTTGGTAAGGCGTTGGTGGTATGACCTCGAGTACATTATAGGCCTACGCTAATGGTGATGAGCCTCTCGTAGCGACGTAGAGTGTAAACTCTCAAACTTACCTACCATATGTGATTAACTAGGATTGACGACCCTAGACGGATCATTGTTTGGGTAAATGATATAAAGGGAGGTACCTTAGCTTCCCAAACCTACTGTATGAATAAGTCTAATTAAGAACTTGGCTAACACATACATGCACCACATTACATGTGCCTTTGGTGATGGAGTTGACCACAGCGAGATTGTTGCATGCGTGACCGTGAGATGATGTTGCTGAGGGAGTACAGGCGAGGGCATGCATCATTAAAACATATCATTCCTGCATTAATAAGAGTACTTAGGACATGATTGTTGTACTGCTTTATCATTACTGCTTGACTGAATTTATAACATGTTAACCTTTACTTTATAGTTTCACTGAATTAGCTACTCATTCCCACTTAGGATGGTGTTTTAAACACCACCTAGATTTTGGTTTAGATGCATGTGATGGCGAGGTCTATACAGCAGGGTTGGACTTGGTAGGCGAGGAGGAAGAGTTCTCATACGTTTAAGTATTGGGCAGATCTATGTAGATCTCATACCGATGCGCAGGGACTACTAGGATACTTATATAGTTGGACACATTTACTTTAAGCATTTATATGGTTAGAAACAACACATTTATATTTATTTAGCCCGGTTTCATACTCATACTTTGAAATTTGTGAAACATTTTCATAACTAAATGCATATATTTCAGTTTTCGCTTGCTAAATTACATTAACTCTGGAGTATGATATGCTGTTTTAGTATAATCCCACTCATATTTATTGTATTGCTAATGGACAACATCTAAACATCATTATCCATGTTGCATAAGTGATGTGTTGGAACTCGGGAGTTGAGCTTTGCTCGACCCCCAATTTTCAGGGCGTTACACAGATCTATAAGTTGGATGTTGTGGATCCAACGAATAATGGATCTGATGATCTAAGGCCTATGATTGATAATGTATGGCTCAATTTTTATAATAAGGTAGGGTTAGACTTCCGTCGTCATTTGGATCCTAGTAAGACATTGGGTTCCTAAAGATTAATGTCACTTTTGGGATGAGATGATTGTTCATTCTTAAGAGCCAATGGTCATATGACTCAATATATGAATGAAGATCATCCTAATTGGTCCAGTAGATAGATTGAGGACTGCTAGATGATGATGTGTAAGGTGAGTCACGTGTGATCCCACACACGTGTGATTAATTTAGTTTTTCAAGGTAACACCCGAGTACTAAAAAGTACGGGGTGTTACAATGGAACTCCTCTATGGCTCCGCGGACGCTCTGACACTCCTCCTCCTCCTCCCAAACCCCTGAATGACTAGCCGAAGGTCGGCTAGTCTCTTTAGTCTCCACAGGTTGAGCCTCCATAGAAGGCTTGACAGCTCCCTGAACCTCGGCAGGAGGGGCCTCTTCACGAACGGTCATCTCGACCGTCGCTGAAGCAACAGCAAGGACATGCTTCGTTGCCGCTTCCTCGTCTCCAGCATCTACAATAATAGTAGGAGACAAAGTGCCGACCCTCCTCTGACTCTTGGAGGTTATCTTCTTCTTCTTCTTCTTCTTCAACGTGGCAACTTCATCAAGGGGCGGCGCCTGATGCTTAGAAATGGGCTTCAGCAAGGGGTGAGCTTCAGGCATTTCTACATCACAATAGGAGAACTTAATTATGAAATTCCATGAAGTTTTTATAAGTCCCATTGGTCGGCTAAAGTCCTTACCGATGCTCTCACTGGTTAGCGCAGTGTCCAGACCCGACTTAAGTAAAAGTTCAGGCTGTAGGAGTATTCTCTAAGATCTCTCCTCCTTTCCTACTGACCTTACTCCCTTGATCCTAGCAAGGGATCCAGCGTCCATCATAGGGGGATACTTAGGAACAACTACAATTGGAAAGAAGATGTGCAAATAAGTTAAGAACACTTAAAGTTCGACCAATCAAGGAAGAGCTAAGGTCGAGGAATGCCAACCTAGTTTGGTGAATGCTGAAGGGACTAAGTGATGATGAAAGGTCAGGTCAGCCACTTCCCAACAGCCAAAGGCCCAAAACCATTTGTCCATCTAGATCATATTAGATGATGGGGGATCTGTGATGATGCTTCCTGCTGTCCCCCGCCAGGTAGAAGGATATACCAGCCTGGATGGACTTTGTTTGGTTTCAACTGGTATAAGTGAAGGAACTCATCGATAGTAAGTTCGGGCCACTCTAACTCGGACCATAGGACAACACACCCAATCAATGCCCTCCATCCATTGGGAATCATTTGTCCTATGGCCAAGTCCAAATGAGCGATCACCCACTGTACTATACCTTACAGAGGGAGCTTAAGGCCACATTGAAGAGCCACCTAGAAGATAGCGACAACTTCCTCTGGAGGATGGTCAGGCAGTTCATCTGGCAGAGGAACCTGGAGAATCATTGACTCGGGGATATGGTCTCCTAGCCTAATCCGAGCCAAGTTGGACTTGGTAAGAGTCGAGGCTACAGGACCCTTTGTCTCCTCCTCAACAGAGGACCCCTCTATATCCTCTTTGTCAAAGAGGTTACACTCCATCGGTCTCTCCAGGGACCTCTCCGCTGCCCGCGATGATTGCAACGTCCAGAAATTAGCATCGCCCATCATCATCAATAGCGCCGATGGGTTTGACATTGTACAAAGGCTACTCCCCCAATGTCGCCGCCGGAGACCCCCTCTCATGAACTTAAAGAGTCAGACATGGTGTCTGTCTTTATAGATGTTGAGAGTCACCACAAAGGAAAAAAGAAAGGGCAGGGGCAAGTGAGGAAATGGAGCTCACCAAGGAGAAGACGTCGCCAGGCCATCGGTGAGTACAATTGCCGAAAATCGCCACTATTAAGCTAAGGAAGACGATTGGAAGGGAAAAAAAATGCAAATGGACCATTTAAAATGCATTAGAGCTTTCCTTATATAGGAAAGCCACGTGACAATGCTTGAGTGTGCCCATCAATGTAGGTTCCATACAACGTCCCCTCAACTATCCCTTTTCGACACGTGGTACATCCCTACGCGTCAGTCAGCCCCTATAGTGAGAATTGGCCACATGTCAATCTCTAGTTGGTCTGATATTGAAACGATGGCCTGGCAGACCATGTGACCTTGAACCATGGAACACCACCTCGATTACGACGTACATGATTATCGACACTCCTTGACTTTTGCGCTATCTGCCATACCTAGCATTTATGACAATACAGCCTGACCTAAGTTACATCTAATTTACTTTCTGAGCCTTTGAGATCGATTCGAAAGAAAGGGGGGCTTACTGTTGGGGGCAAAAAAGAACGACCTATAAAAAGAGTTGACTCTACAACCGGCATAGACCTAATGGGTCAAGCTGCTCGCAAGATACCTACTGGTAAAGGAAGGTCGACCATGGAGTAAGTCGGTATAGTCATAGGTCCACATGACTACTGGCTGATCTATTAAGTAGGCCGGTTCAACTATAGGTCAACTATAGTCAATTGTAGGTCAGCTATAGGTCGATCATAGCTCAACACAGCCTTCGACAAAGTCAGTAGGCGATATCGACAACAAGTGAATGCTGATCTTTCGAGACCTCAGGTGAATGTTGATCTATCGAACATCTGGGTATTACCTACCTCTAAGGTATTATTTGCATTTGCCGACCGACCATTACTTGTGCAACTGACTCGAAGATCTCTCTAACGACCCGAGGATCTCTCCCAAGATCATCAGGGGATAAGAACGAGTCCTAAGGATCTCAGACATCCATTTTCTTAAGAAAATTCTCGGAGGATCTGGATACCCGTACGGGAAGATCTTCAGAAAATCAGGAGTCCTAAATGGGGAAAGCTTCCTTTTATGTGATCTTCTCTCTCATATAAATAAAAGGGCTTCTAGCCATAATAAGGTATGCATACTCAATCTCAGATATGAATGGTGACCGTTTTCCAAAGAGTCATCTCCTATAAAGACCCCAAAAGTCCTGACTTAGGCATTGGAGGGTCCCTTGTACTATCCAGGGTCTCCTTTGTTTCTTTCTTTTCTATGTGCAGGTTCTTGAGGGTCAACTAAGGAGGGTCTACAGGAAAACCGCATTAACAATAATAATCTAAGAGTGAACAAAAAATGTATAAGATAATGGTTGGGAGAAGTAAACACTCCTTTCTGCTAGACCCAAGTTGGGAGAACCTTCTCATGATGCGGTTCGTTCATTTTGTGAGCCTCACTGTGGATGAGCTATACCTCAACATCTCCATCAGAAGATCTTAATGGTCCATTAGTGGTCTGCAAATGGATAATTGAAACAATGGTCCACATTCAGTAGGAAAAACATACACTGATTCAGACTCAATTTTGCTATTATTTTAATCTTGGTCATGTGCTTAGTGTGGGAATTTTAGAATCGGCTCAATTCAAACCGAACATTTACGATCCCAAGCACCAAGATAGGCAGATGCGTTGGAAATCAACAGTTTATAACGGAGGTCTAATAAGATTGGTCACCTATTCAACCACTCGCACAAGGTTGCTTAAATGATCAGGCGATTGTCAGAAGGTGAGTTCATCCTTTGAAAATGAGTCATACCTCTGCCTTCCGTACGAAAGAACTTTTTTTCCCTCTTTAGTACAGATAATACAAAATTGAAATTCTTAAGGTCGGCCATGGAGAATAACTGTAAAACACATCTCTAGATGAAGAACTTCACTTGATACTCGAATTGATTTCAGCGTATGAACGTAGACTCAAATTACAACTAAAGTTAACAACTATTTGATTACTATTATGGATTACACTAAAGAATGTAAATAGTTAATAAATGTAAAGATTACACTAAGGAATATAAATGATGAATAATTGAAAGATATATTTGATTTAGTTTGGTTTAACTAGCATGAGATGTCTTCCTCTGCTGAATTCCTTTGTTCCTTATTGCCTTAAATTGGTCATATGGTTGCTTCCCACGTTCTAACGGTTGCTATAATCATTTCAACACTACATGACATTCTGAAAACTTCCTTCTAAACTTGTCACATATCTTGTAACCACTCTAGGCTTCCTTATCGATCGACTATATACCACTCGGCCACTTTTGCTTTGTGGATATCCATAAGCTGCTTTTTTCCTTTCCACTTCTGTATGGCTATCAACCGCTTTGTCAACCAAGTTTTTGTATTGGTTGCCCTCTTGGTCGACCTCTTGGATGACTTTAGGTCGTTTGGATCCCTTTTTTATGTGATTCCCTAAGAAAACATTCCAAGCATTCTTGAAGATCTACCATGCCATATTTTTTTCCTTATTATAACGAGTGTCATTTCCAATTGGATTTCCTATGAACCATTAGAAATAAGGTACAACAGTCGCAATGGGCAGAAATTTTGAGTTATTACCCACGGATGATGGGGCCCCATAATAATTGTCTGGATTGTAAGCGCTGCGCATATAAGTTTCCATATGTTTCCCAACTGCTACACATGAGGGTGTACCAAGATATCTCACTGTCAATTGATGACGGGCGTGAATCCTATCCTCATTCAAAATCTCCATCCCTCCAACTCTGAAATTCTGATCAAGAAATTTAAATTGGGATTCCTGCTTTCAATCGATGGATGGTGGGACATTCCTGACCCATGGCACGAACGGTTTACATTGTTTTTCATCTTATTTGTTACATTGCAGTATTCAGTCTTTGGTTCCATATTGAATATTGGCGCGATGCTCGGTGCCGTGATGAGTGGGCGAATAGCCGACCTCACTGGCCGGAAAGGGGTAAGTGAGTTTTCTGTGTTGGGCCACACCGATCAGCCCATCTGATGGATGATCAGGGTTCATTGATAAGCATACTACAACATTAATGGGGTTCTTCTCATCTCTCTTACTTCATTCATGAAAACAGGCTATGAGGATTTCAGCTGTTGTCTGCATACTTGCATGGTTTGCTATTTACTTCTCTCAGGTTTGATATCTACAGTAAATGAACTTCCATGTTTAAATCGATTCCAGGCACAAATTTGCGAGATCGTTGCTAGTCATCTGGTGGGTCCCACCATGAATCTCCCTAGTCCAAACATAAAGCAAATGTACTCATCAGCTGCACCACATTGTATGGCGATTGCAGAAAATGTAGTCATCAATTTTCCAACCGTCCATTTTCCTCATTAATGTGCAGCCCGCCTGATTAGCATACTAGGGGCCCACCTGATAGATGGCTAAGGATAGCCTAGCACTTCTCTTTTTCCATCTGCTTAAAACGTGTATCATGACATCTTGACGTGTGACTGTTACGAAGGCTGCTTGATCACTTGATCTTGGAAGATTTCCCTTGGGGTATGGAATCGGCATTATTTCCTACGTGGTACACATTTCATAACAGTCCTCTTATTTCCTAATTGTGTAATTACCACTCTGTAATCACGATCAGTAAATCTACACCGTACATTTTCATATCATTAAGTGCCTTGATGAACAGGTACCCATGTTCATAGCTGAAATAACACCCAAGAATCTCCGCGGAGGGCTAACGACAGTTCATGAGGTGCAAAAGAAATAGTGGGTCAGTAGTTAAGCCTGCGTTTGGATGCACTATTGAATCGAAATGCAATCATCGGTTCAATTTCCTTGAAATGGCCAAATTTAAACTGCATTCTGGATTTCAATTTTTCTTGTTTCAATCTGGACTCGTAAGGAACGCAACTGGGTCATTTCCACTTCATTGAACTAATCATTACAGTCCAATCCACAAGCTCATCCAAACTGTTAAAATCATGTTTACTCACCGTTCATATATTCTGCAGCTCATGATCTGTTCTGGGGCATCTTTTGCATTTGTGGTAGGGACGGTCGTAACATGGCGCACATTGGCACTAACTGGTAGTTCCTGTACTTTCTAGTAAAATTTGAGAAATTGGGTTATCTTAGAAATTCATGAAATGAGGAGGAATCGTGATAAAAAGATGCAGACAGACGTATGAGATTATGGTGTCGTGGTTTAGTTACAGCTATTGTACTGGAAAATTTATTTTTTTTAAAAAAAGAAGAAGCCTAATTTGAGAAGGGACTGATTTGAGTTTCTACATGCAGGAGTTGTTCCATGCTTTATTCTACTCTTGGGTCTGTTATGCATTCCAGAGTCTCCTAGATGGCTGGTAAGCTATTATATATAAATGACTGGGTCTATTACTTTTTATGATCATGTCCATCTGATGCTCATTTCGGCAATCAGGCTGATTATAGGCCTTGTCTGGACAGTTTGATCATTAATATATATATATATATATATATATATATATATATATATATATATATATATATATATATATATATATAAAGGGAAAAGATCAATGTTTCTGTTAAAAATTTACCCCATGACATGTATGGAAATGTCATGGTGTGTTATAGGCAAAGATGGGCCATGAGAAAGAGTTTGAAGCTGCGTTACAAAGGCTGTGTGGAAAGGATGCTAATATTTCCGAGGAAGCAGCTGAAATTCAAGTTCTTATTCCAACTCTAACAATCCATGAATATACTTGAGAATGTAGGGCTTGAAAGAAGTTAGATGATGGGTTGGTGATTGCGGACTAATGTTGCTGTGCAGGATTATATCGAAACAATTCGTCAGTAAAAGACCGTGGGTAAAGACTTTTACCTAGGAAATTATTGGTAGCCAAAAACTTTGTTAAGACTTTTACCTACGAAATATTTTGTAGGTAAAAACTGTGTTGGCGTTAAGACTTTCACCTACGAATGTTTTCGTAGCTAATAACTATGTTAATACTTTTACCTACGAAATTTTTCGTAAGTAAAAACGGTGTTAAGACTTTTACCTACGAAATTTTTCGTAGGTACAAACTATGTTAAGACTTTTACCTACAAAATTGGTCGTAGGTACAAATGTTGACGAAACTTTTCGTAGGTAAAAACTGTATACTTTGTGTTCGTCGGCACTGGTAAGACTTTTTACCTACGATATTTGACGTAGGTAAAACTGTTGACGAAACTTTTACCTACGAAATGATTCGTAGGGAAAAAAATGTGAATGAACCTTTATTACCAGAAAACTGGGCAAAGGCTATGGATTTATTCATAGCCATAGACATATGGCTACAGTTTTAGTCCGTAGCACGATCGTAGTCGTAGGTGCCGTAACAATAGGTCTTAAACCTATGGCTACGGATTTAATCCGTAGTGATAGATTACAATAGCTACAGATTTAATTCGTAGCAATGATTTCTGTAGCGAAAAGTGCATACAACTACGGATATTATTTGTAGCTAAAAGTAGTGCTGGATCCGTAGCAATATGCCAAATTTAATAACTGCTACAGTTGTCAGATTACTAGCTACGGTCAATATCCGTAGCTATTTCCTACATTAAAAAAAATTATAATCATTTGTTCATTCAATTATTACCTGAATAATCATTCAATCATTCAATTACAATCAATTACAATCCTTCATTCAATCAATTACAATTATAATTAGAATAATGCTGAAAATACAAATCTTGGTGAGTCTATGTGCACTCGCATATGGCCAGCTGGTACATCCTTTATCCTAGCCTTTGGCTTCATTATAGAAATTTACTCGACTTCACCTTGAAATTTCAATGATAAAGAATTGAAAGAGAAGATAGATTTTGACGGTATAGTATTTTTTTCACAAGTAAATAGGCCTTTTTCAACCATCAACCCATCACATACGTGAAGAATCAAAAACCTATTGTTGTCCAAGTCCACTCCTTTTCCTTTTAATTTCTTAGTGACCTCTGTAAAATTACTTCCACGGTCATTTATGTAGTACTTTGAAAAGTTGTCTCGAAATGCAACTCTAGTAATGACAAAGTCATTTCCTGCAACAGCTTCATATGTTCAATCATCCTACAAATGGTCATGGCAGAAAAAAAGACAAAATGAAAGAAGTGCATCATGTATGACCATTTTATTTTAATTTTCTTAATGAATTAATTAAAACTCAAAGAGGAATGAAATTGACACAAAAGGAATGGTCTCAACATATCAATTATCTCCTAAAAGGGAATAGAAATGCCCGCACTATCCAAGTTTTGGTGATTGGTGATTGGTAGAACAAAAAAGTTACGACCTGAAGTAAAAAATAAAAAGGAAAACACTTTTCAGCTTGAACCCTATGAGGAAACAAATGTTACTATTTTCATTCATGATTCTCATACCTAGCTCCGCTGAAAAGCACATTTCCATCCTTTACCTTCACAGTGGCATGCAACAATCATTGGATGATGACTGACCTGTCTCAAAGTAAAATATCAAGTTACCTCCTTAACTCAAACAAGTAAAATAAATAACTGGACTAACTGATTATTTTTTTTTCATGTCTTCCTCCATTAATATCAGATCTCTCATTCTACACAAGCACATCTTCAGATTTCAACAATACAATGTACGGATCTATGGCATGCATACAAGTGGCAATAGAATCAAGCTAGGAAAAATAAATGTACATATAGATGAACAGATCTAGAAACATACATGCTTCAACAACAAAATAAACCGCATCATCTTCTGAGTATTACAAATAAACCACAATCCCATAATCTTACTGCCAGGATGAGCTCAACTGTTGATTTATGAAGATGAATGCGAGCCATTGAAGTTCATCATTTTAGGCTCAGTTTGGTTGCCACTTCAAAGTGATTTCATCTCATTTAGTTAACAGTATTATGTATTAGAGATCATAGTTTAGTTTATGTAAATTATGGGTTATCAAGAGTTTTTTATCCTTATGGAAATCTCTAATACACAATTAACGTTAGGATGCCTTTGGTTGCACCAATTGAAATTTCATGATATTTCACCATGAATCAGTCCAGTTTGGTGAAAATTTTCATGAAATTTGGTGCAACCAAATACACCCTTATATAAAATGAGATGGACTCATTTTTAAGTAGCATCCAAACAGGGCCTTATCCATTAAAACTAGCATGGCATATGGCAGCTTTTTTTTTTTTTTTGGCCTAAAATTCCATGGATTGGATTATCTTAAACACTCAATCAATTGCCTACATTTTGGTCATTATCCATGCTACATAGAAAATGTCTATTTCACAATCATTATCACCATAAACATCTCATTTCAGTAATGCTACATGAGGAATACCAAATACAACACTAGTTTTAGAAGAGAAATATAAAGAACAGTTAATCTGAGTCTTCGTGGAGATAAACAAGACTTCGAGCGATCCATACGATGATCTTGTTTCGTCTTTCCCAATTTAGTTCTAGCATTTGATTGGATCAAATAGAAAGGAGTTGAGGCTGGTGTTGTGAACGTATTCACAGAAAAGCATCTTCTCTTCTCCTTCCAAGCAACAGCCCAGCAACCTTACAAGGTTCTTGTGCTGAAGCTTAGCAACCAACACTACTTCATTTCTAAGCTCTTCCACTCCTTGCACTGACATCCTCGCTACCCTTTTCACTACTATTTCTGACCATCCATTAGGTTCCCCTTGTAAACAGGACTGAAGCCACCTTCACCAAGCATGGCATATGGCAGCTAAAGCAAGCAAAATGCAGTAGAGAAGACAGATGTTTAGAAGGACCATCAAGTGTTTATGAAGGTTGTCCATAGCAGAACATTTTTCTATATTTCAGGAATATAAGCTTATTGTTAGGAAGTCACCATCTGCTTATAGTTAGAAGCTTATTCTTCAGTTTCATTTATTTCCTTACCAGTGGCATATGATAGAATCTATTGCTAGTTGAAGCTTATAGTTAGAAGCTTGGTGAATCTACTATTTCAAAGGGAAATTGAATCTACTACTTGTATTGTCTCTGAGGTGTGATTCACTAAAAATAGAAGAGCATAAAAAACTCACTAATGACTTCTTTGTTCACCAGTAACTAACAGCACCAAAGCATCTTTTTATCTGAAAGTGAAAAGAAAAATCCAATCAGTCCAACTTTTTGAAGCTATAAAAGCCATACATCCCATTTCCAAAACTAAAAAAAATATCAAAACTAGTGGTTCTTTCCAAGATGAGCTCTAAAAGAATGAACTCTTGACCAAAACAAGAAAAAAAAAAAGAAAAAAAGAATAGAAGTCTCTGTAGTTTGAAATTTTTTGCTCAAAAGAAAACAAGAATGAACTCTGACCAAAACAGAAATGTCCTATGAAGCATTTAATGATCACTTTAGCTCCTTATCTCCAATCTCTACTCAAAAAATTAGATGTGGTTGCAATTGACATTAAAAGCATGAGAAAAGCATTGCGCACTTGCACAACCTACTCAAAGAACACACGTATGGAAACAAGAGTGCTTGATGACTGAGTTAAGATCAATAGCACCAAAATCGTTCCCATTAGAAATCCCATATAGTCAAAGTCAACCCATCGCTCTAGCAGTTTGGAGAACAACCCAAGTAGCTTGAGTTATCTCTGTTGCACAAAGACCATCTATCCTTCTGAAGAGGACTTGATTCACCCCCAAGCAGCTTTAGTTGTATATGTTGCACACAGACCATCCATCCTTTTCTTTATAACTATCTGTTTGATGGTAGCCACTAACTAGAATAATATGACTATAAAACCAATGTGATGTCTATCAAGTTACCCATCTAGAACGGCCATCAGGTTGTCCATTAATCAGGCAGGTCAAAATGTTAGAAAAAGGCAGACAGTCTAGAAAAACTTGGTGAAGTTATTCTAACCAATCGATTTGTTATGTAAATATGACCTATATGAGGAGTATACAGGCCTATTTTTGAATTGCATTTTCTAATATGGGTTTTCACCAACATTTGCAGAGGATCCATTTAAAAGACATGACATTGCTTTGATAATTTTTTGATTGTTATGTAACTAATGAACACAATCACTTTTGAGTCTTTTTTGTTCAATTCTTGTGGCTGAGGCGTCAAGGGCATGTTTTATTGTCCAACATCGCATGTATCATGGTGATGTAGTGAATAGAGACTATACAATCTAATGAGTCATTACCATGAATAGCTCACAGTTGAAAAATGGAACCTAATGGTGATAACACGAGAAAATATTATAGATTTTGGAGAATTCTCCTTGAGTATATGTGTATCACTGTAGTCACAATGGGGCATTTATAGAGATGTACATCCTATATGTAGAAAAGAATCTCTTTATACATGGATGGAAGTAAATGTAATATCTAACCATACATGTAAGGGAATGATTCTCTATCCACTCCCCTCAAACCGATGAGGGGGATTGACCATCAACAATTTGCGAACTAGATAAGAGTGGTGTTCAATCATAATAGTCTTGGTGAGAATATCTTCATCTAATCTTGAGAGGCCACGTGTGGAAGTGAAATGATCATAGATTGAAACATTTCTAGAATAACATAAAAATTCACTTCAATGCATGTGTTTCGTCCATTCATGAAATATAACATTAGAATTAATTTGGATGGCACTGATGTTATCGAAATAAAGAGGAGTCGGGTTAGGAAGAACAATTCCAAAATATGAAAGAAGTCCACAAAGCCAATTGATCTCATTGTAGGTTGCAAACATAACACAATACTCAACTTCTATGTTGGACTTGGACCAAGAGATAATTGATGTTCCAAGAAATATATTGTTCATACCCATTCCGACCAAGTCCTGTCTCAGCCAATTAAGTTTGTTTACATGTGATCTATACGGGCACGTGTAGTATGATTGAATGATTTCCTGATATATGTATGGTTATAGTTCGGAAAATAGAGCCACGACGCAATAGTCACAACCGAACATTATTAAAGTGGTTGATAGGGCTAGCGATCGTGTTTATGCAAATGAATGACAGGTGTGTAACAAGTGAAGTCGCATGATCAGTTGACAAGTGGTGCAAGGGGAAGCAAAGAACGTGAGAATAATCAAGAAATAGAGCAGTGGTGAATGGTTTTTATAACTGTCAGGATGTGGGAAAAATCTAGAATGGCTGGATTAAGGTTATAAATGGAAGAAGATCGTAATAGGAAATATTGTCTCATACCAAAACCAAACAAACCAAACCTATCTTTCAATCTTTTTCACAACTTTCATAAGATCTTGTAATGCTCGAAGTGTGCCTTGATTGAAAAGCTCTTGGTTTTGCATGAATTTTTGAACCGGATCCTCTTGAGGTTTCCTTTGATTAAGAAGTTGGGTAAGGACCTCTTGAGATGTCTCCGTTTGTCTGTTCCTCCAACTGAGGTTTGGATGGTTCCTCCGATTGGAATTATATGTATTTGAGGTGGTAGCTGTTTACGATATTTGATTGCTCGTTCGACGACCCTTGAAAAGCAAGAAATGTATGACAATTCTTAGTTATAAGTATGTTGCTAGCACAAATATCACAAGTAACTTCCATAACCTCCTCGGGTCTAACATGTTCCACCTTCTTAAGCTCCATGGCCTCAACTTTTCTTGTGAGATTGGCCACTCTTGCACTCATATCCTCTTCTTTCATTAAAAAGTAGATGCCTCCCTTCTCTCTTGACTGAGTAGGCTTAGAAGTGGTGGGTTTTGGGGAGGTGTCCTATGATTGCGCATTTTCAGTGAGTTGATCCAAATAATCCCATGCATCATCAACCTCATTGTTCATGAATTTTTTGTTACACATCATCTCTACAAATTGTTGCATGGACGAAGTCAATCCATTATAGAAAAATCTTATTACCTGCTATATTTCATAGCCATGATGTGGACATGAATTGATGAGATCCTTGTATCGTTCTCAACATTGAAAGAAGGTCTCTTCCTCTTTTTGAGTAAAATTCATGATTACTTTCCTTAAAGTATTTGTTTTGTGAAACGGGAAGAACTTTTTAAAGAACTCCCGAGTCATCTCGGCTCATGCGCTAATAGATCGCGACTTTAAGGAGTGCAGCCACAACTTAGCCTTTTCCTTTAATGAAAAGGGGAACAACTTTAGTCTTACCATGTCACCAGACATGTTTAGAAAGTGCAAAGTGGCAACTATCTCGTTGAACTCTTTGATGTGCAAGTATGGACTTTCAGATTCTAGTCCATGAAAATTAGGAAGGAGTTGTATGACTTCCGATTTCAAATCCATGTTTCTTACATTAACTAGAAATATCATACCACAAGGTGTACTCACCCTCGCCAGTTGTAAGTAGTCTTGTAAAGTACGAGGCAAGGGAGTGTGATGTACCTCATTTTCATCCTTAACCTCCTCGATTGGGTGTCGAGGTTGATTTGCGGTCATAACTTCATTTAATTCAGAGGGCTTTTGTAACACCCTGAATTTTCACGGCTCGAGTACATACTCATGCCCTAGAATTCTCGGTGTTAATAATGTAAAGATTTGGATGCTTCAAAATCTTACCTTGATTTTCTTTCCATTTAGGTCACATCCAGTTGCATTCATGAAAGTAACCATTCACGAGAGTAAAATCAACTGTATTTATTATTCCATTATATTAAAAGAATTCAACAAATTATTAAATTCCCTCTCAATGTGAGCTTATTACATTATCAAAGTTTACAGTAGAAATAAATAAAACTAAACATAAAGCTGTCTCTTTAGGGGATTGTCATCCGTCTCTTCAATCCGCATATCACCTACATCATTTATATGGTTGGAGAGGGTCAATGTTTTACTCATAATAATAGTTATCCGTTAAGATTAACAATAATTCAAGAGATTCATAAGAGTAATGTAAGGGTTCTGATACGTCTCATACTCCACTACTACGAGTGGTATCGGTATGAATACATGCCTAACAAAGTATGTGCGGCTCATCATATGTAGTGATCATCATAACGTGGACTATAATTAATAGAAAACTTGGCTCGCCCGCATTTTCACACAACGGAGATTTGTCGACATGTCTAATGTTACCGTGGATTTACATGAATACATCGATGCGGCACAACACATGAATAAGATGAATTATATGACACGATTTGTTCATGGAGTGACTATTTGCGACATCGAATCCCAGAAGTAATGTAACGTGCATTGCGAATTACTTACATCGATTTGTGCACTATTACCTAAAATCTATGAAATTACGTGTCGACTAAGAAGGTCACTACCCAAAGCACATTACGTCCATGATAAAATATTTGAATCACTAGTTGTGAGACCTCTAGCACATCACTTGCACCAAAGTGGAAATAAATTGAATCATGTTATCTCAATAAAAGAGAAGAGTAGAAAATAGGCTAACTCAACAAGAATAAGGGGAGAGGAGCAAAATGCCAACTCAATATAGAGTGGAAGCACGCATCGCTCTCAAAATTAGTAAAGGGCAAAGCTTGTATCCATCACCCCACATAAATTCATAGGGATCACGTATAATTAAAATCATACATTAACCATAGTTTTTAAAGGATAAATAATTGATAGTAGTAAATCAATGAATTGCATGGAAAATCACAAGAATATGAAAGTGTACAAAAACAAGTTACATCATATTAACTCAAATTAGTGTAAGCTTCAAGGAATCCCTCACTTTAGCCTTAGATCTAAACCCTAGGAAGATATCCATGTAAGAAAGCTTCTACATGAATCACGACATCGTTTGAGCAAGAGGGAGATACCACACGTGGAGAAGGAAGATGATGATGGGTGTCTAGGCTTATCTTTTTCTTTCTCCTACTCTTTGTCCTTTCTCTTTCTCCTTCTCCTTCTCTTTCTCTCTCTTCCTTGGGCATTAGGAGATTGGGTGTGTGAGTAGAGAGGAGAATGCATACCCCTTTTATAAAATTAGTGGGGGTGTGAGAGGGGTGTGTTTCATATCATACTTAGAATGGATTTCTCTAATTTGCCCTTTTTCTGATGATCTTTCTTTAAATCTAGTTTGTTCATCGTGTTAGGGTCGTCGAATAGAGTCGGGGTATATGATTTTCTTGGTGATATGAAATTTAAATTGGCCTATCTTGAAAATTTTCCCTACAGGTACCAAAACGAACTTGGTTTCAATTAACAATCTACACTTGATGAACAAGGCCCAATTTTGGGAGAAATTTGTAGTCAGGATAGACAAACGGTTAGACAAAATTTGGTGGTTAATTGATGGCGAAAAAATTTTAAATCTAAAATTTCACCTTTTGTATTAAACTGAAGAAATTGGCTTCAACATTCAACGACGTAGGATCATAAATCGGGGTCTAAAGTTTGTATAACTTCGTAGTCATATGAGATTAGGCATGTGAGAGGAGAGGGGAACACACACTCCTCTTTCTTTTTCTCTCTCTTTCTCTTTCTTTTTCTTTCTCTCTCTTTCTCATTAGGCATTGGGAGATTGGGTGTGTGAGAGGAGAGGGGAAAGCACACTCCTTTTATAAAGCAGTGGGCATGTGACAGGGGTGTATTTCACATCCCACTTGGATTGAGTTTTCTCCAATTTACCATTTTCTAATGATCTTTCTTTAAATCTAATTCGTCCATTGTGTCAGGGTCGTCGAATAGAGTTGGGGTATATGATTTTCTTGGTGATCCGAAATTTAGATTAACCTATCTTGAAAATTCTCCCTTCAGGTGTTAAAATGAACTTGATGTCATCTAACGATCTATACTTGATGATCATGGCCTAATTTTTGGAGAAATGTGTAGTCAAGATAAGCAAATACTTGGACAAAATTTGGTGGTTGATCGATGATAGAAAATGCCTAAATATAAAATTTCATCTTTTGTACCAAAAGGAAGGAACTGACTTCAATCTTCAACAGTGTAAGATCATAGATCGAGGCCTAAAATTCGTATAAGCTCGTAGTCATATGAGACCAAAGTGTGATCTAAATTTGAGTTGCGATGGACGAAAAGAAGTGATTAAATTAGAAGATCCAAATTTATAAGGAGTTTGTAGGCCTTGATAAGATAACTTCGTGCCTAAGGAAAAGCCTACCAAAGTGGGGCCTTCATATTTCACATTTAGTTCATATTATGAGTAATCTAAGTCATTCATATGAAAGAAAATATCCTACTACAACTACCCATGATGTTTTTTCACTCGATGGACACCAAAATCAGTGGTTAAGGGATTGATTTGTCAATTGGGTCACTTTTGCAATGATCTGAGGGCTGAAATTTCACACGTATGGTTAATTTATGATACATAGGCATGGTATAAAATTTTATATCAAACGGATCGTGGGAACCATGTGATCTAGAATTCAGGGATCTAGGTTAATGGCATTTTCGTAATTATTGTTGATATGAGAGTTTTGGAAAATTTAATGGTTTTACATGATTGTAGGCACGTTTCTAAGTAATTCTTACGAAAAAACATATATATAAATCATTATGAATAAATAATTATTCACCAAATTAATTAAGGAATTGTACATATATCAACCAACATAATGGATGGTCAGATGATATGTTAAAAATAGAAAAACTTGATGGTTAGTACTCTGATCATATATGTAAGTGCGTGTACAGTCATTTTTGTAAACGGATGATCACAAGTAGATTTTTGGAGTGATCAAGAGGTAAAACATGTATACTGTTACATTCAAGTGACTTGTTCATAAGTGAAATTTCTCAGATTATAGTTTTGATGGTGGGTTAAGCATATTCATAAGTGGTGAACAAGATGAATGGATCAAAATTTTAATTTGATATGTGTAAGCGGATGCAGATATCAGGTAGTTAGTTTACTATGATTGGGTGTCCAAATTCAAAGTAGATTACCATATATACCTATCAATGGATAATTAGTTAAATGGTCGGTTATGATGGACAAGTGGGAATACTTGGACATATGATGACCTTGTCTTAAAATCAACGGTCAGATGGCTTAATCTATGGATGAAGATCATTCTCAATGGTCAGATTCATGTTGGAGAATAGATGCAACGTTAGGATAACTAGATTAATATTGTACACATGTACATATTAAGTTAAATTTCATGATAACACTCGAGAACTTTTGATATTCGGGTATTGAAAAGTTCGGGGTATTGCAATCTATCCCCCTAAATGAAATTTTGTCCCTGAAATTTAATTACTTCTATCATTCTCACCGATTCATTATACTTAAGTTTTCAATGTATTCCTTGCAAGGTGTGTATATATATATATATATATATATATATATATATATATGTGTGTGTGTGTGTGTGTGCGCGCGCGCCCGCGCGCGCGCAAATGAGATGCTCCAATCTACCCCCCTTAAATAAAAATCCTGACCCTGAGATTTATATGCGTATATTTATTTTATCTATTTAAGTATTAAATTTTATAGCAATTTACATATTATTTCCCCCCCACATCCAGAGTAATTTATTATTATTTTATGTTCTTAGTGTTTCAAAGCAACATAGAAAAATGGTTATAGTATGGCAAATCCTGATACATTGAACTCCGTCCTGGCCAAGGTGATGAGTTCTTTGGTATCATCCATTTTAGGTGAGTCTCGAATTGCTGCTTGATCAGGGCATTGAGTTCATTGGTAAGCGCTTGAGATTTGGTACTCGGATCAAACTGCTTATAACTTACTTTAATGTGATTCTATAAATTCGTGGTCCCGATTGTTCTAAATCCTTGAAAAATATCATGTACTTCCTTTTTTTCATCATAAAAGCACCCTAGGTTTCATAAAGTATAAGCCCCAATGGTCCATCCCATGTTGAACCTAAGATTTAGTGTTATCGTTTATATGAATAATTGTAAATTCCCAAAATCGCTCTAGTTTGACATCCTATTACTCTCAGAATTTTAATTTCTAAACCATATATCTGAATTATTTAAAATTTTAAATATAAGTCCCTGACTTATTCCTAAGACTCTAAAAAAAAGTTTTGAAGTAAAATTCTATGGTTTGGTGAGTCTTTTGTCCCTGTAAGTTGCAAAAAGACTTGTTGTCCAACAATATTTTTCGCCAAATTTTGACACTATTGAATTTTTGTAGAATTTTTTATAGACCTGATAAATATGAAATTTTAGAAAGAAGTTTCTAGAGACCTATGTAAGATATCAGAAGAGTTTCAAAATTTTCTGATAAGTCTACCCACCGAGACCAGCGGAAGTTTCCTAACGTGTTAGTTTTCATTGAAATGATAAAAACAATTTATGAAAATTGAAAAATATTCAATTCCGCTTTGGGAAACTTATTTTTCTCACTTAGAAATCCATTTAAGGATGAATTTTAGTCCATAATAAATTTATTTGGGAGTTTAGAAGTTTATTCCGAAGGTACCTAGATTCACAGTCTCTAAATTCCACATCTAACTTAATATTTCCAATAGGGAACCTGAATATGAGTGTCTAATTCTTTAACTTCCTAGTAACTTTGGGAATTCAATTGAGTATATGTATCTAATTTATGATCTATCATAATTGTGTAAAGCTTATGATGGTCTATTCCATTAGGCCTAGCTAATCTCATTCTCATACTCTGATACCAACTGTAACGCCCCAAATTTTTGCGGCTCGAGTACATACTCGTGCCCGAGAATTCTGGGTGTTAATAATGTAAAGATTTGGATGCTTCAAAATCTTACCTTGATTTTTTTTTCTATTTAAATCATATCCAGTTACATTCACGCAGGTAACCATTGACAAGAGTAAACTTAACTGTATTTATTATTCCATTAGATTAAAAGAATTCAACAATTATCAAATGCCCCTTTAATGAGAGCTTATTACATTATAAAAATTTGTAGCAAAAATAAATAAAACTAAACATAAAGTTATCTCTTTATTTATTTAGAATAATCATCTATAGGCGGTGTAACGCCCTGAAATTCGGGAGTCGAGCATAACTCAGCTCCCGAGTTCCAAAACATCACTTATGCAACATATTTAATGATGGATGTATGTTGACTGTATTAGTGCATAAAACATGGAATAGATTAAGCCAAAACACAGATATAATTCAGGGATAAGTGAAGAAAGCAAGTGGAAGACTTATAGAAATATATGTGAACAAGTGTAAATCCCTGAAGTATATATACAAACCAGGTCGTATGAAAGTGTTACTTAACAAAATTACAAGTATCGAGTTATATCATTTAAATCCCAAAAATAATCCTAGAGTCCCGCGCATCAGACCAAGGCTCAGTAGAACCCGTCTGAAAACTGCATATAAGAGAAAGCAGCCTCATCATTATTCATGTCCCGCTCTGCCTCAGAAGTCGCATCAATATCTGCAACATCAGAACCTAAGACAGAGTCTGGTGGGTGTTTAACACTGTCCCAGAAACGTGGGAGTGAGTGATCAACTCAGTGGAACAATAAGGCACTGGTTAACATGTTATCAATTCAATCAAACAGTAATGATAAAGCAGAATAATTAAACAAGTCCTAAGTACTCTTATTAATGCAAGGATGTATGCAGAATGATGCGTGCCCTCACGCATACACCCTCAGCGTCTTCATCTTACGTTATGCATGACACCACCTCAAAGTGCGCCACATCTACAAAGCACATGCAAATGCGGTACATGGATATGATTACCAAGTTATTATTAGTCCATTTCATACAGCAGGATTGGGAAGCTAAGATACCTTCCTCATATCACCATCCAAACAGTGATCCATTCTAAGGTCGTCAATCCTAGGCATCTCATACGATCATATGATTTGAGGTCGTAGCAAAGGGCTCGTCACCAATCAATGCACGCCTATCATACCTTCGTTACTACACCAAGGCTCGTCGCCTCAATGCGGTATCCAGGCATGCTCGAGGTCACTACAAAGGGCTCGTCACCAATCAATGTAGGCCGACAGCACGAATATAGTGTCCCATACCACCATAATCGGCTCACGAGTTTAGTTGCTCACTGGTCACTACGGGGAGGCTCGTCACCCCAGCGTAGGCTGACAGCTCGACCACGGTGTCCCATACCACCATGTCTGGCTCATGAGTCTTAGCGGATCAAGGTACCATGGTTAATAAGATTTCACTGGTAAGTTCGGTACCCTAGATTCAAACAGTAGCGTCCATACATGGTGAACATACATCGGACAATCGGGTTACTTGACGAACTCGACTAGCACGAGCGCACGTTGGGTTGAACGACATAGAGTGCGCAAACACTCCGCGTGGCCAAACCACTGCCGCCAACTCTAATACGGCTCGGGTTCGTCTAATACATCCTACGTGGCGAAAGCAACCTCAACCACGAACATAGGGTCGATTACCGATTTCCTGGACTAATGCATAGTCCCACACACATTACACTACAACAGATAATCGTATTGAATGTAAAACAGTAAAGGAACAACAACTCAAATCATGTGGTACTCAAGCATTTGAAGAATATCAACTTAACGTAAATGTAAGCATAAGTAATACTTGAACTGAAACAACAAGGAATATAACTTGCAAGAAAGAAATCATACACACTAGTGGGAGAGTTGAGAATCACTTCTCAACACCCATACTAGGTTGAAACAACACACTTTAGATCATTCAAACATTTCTACAAACACTTAGAATACATATAACAACATATTTTCAAAATTTTCAACCCAACCCATCACCCATCACTCCATCACCTCACCTCACCCATCCATATCTTCTCTCTCTCCCTCATTTCTCCAAAAAAACAAATCTCTCCCAAGCAACTCAACCCCCACACGTCCAACCCTTCTCTCCCTCCCAAGTGTGGTCCACCCTCTCATCTCTCATCCCCACCATCAAAAGGCAAGCTAAGGAGCATTTGAGGCCAAGGGAGTAAGGAGGAGGCTTAAAGGTGGGTGATCCACCATTGGAATCTTGATCTTTAGGGCCCACTTGTTGTGGGACCCATTTTGATGTATGAGTTGTATCAATGGAGGGCCCATAGTGGCAGGGTCCCTCCTCTCTATCTCACCGTATATTTCTCTCTTTCTCTCTTGTTGTGATGGTGTGGATCCCACCAATATATGTTTTATCTACCCCGTCCATCTACATCAGGCGGTGTGGCCCACTCTATTGCAGGTGACGATCCACACCATCCATTGTTTGGATGGCCCAATGCATTTTTTTAAATATATATATATATATATATATGTGTGTGTGTGTGTGTTATATTTTATATAATATATATAATATAATATGTATTATATATATAATATAATATATATTATATGCATATATGTTGGTGGGCCACATCTACGTGGGACCCACCATAGCAATGTGTTTATGTATGTCCTCCAACGTCCAGGGACGCTGGACGTTGGCAAGTGAAGTGTTAATGGCAAGGGTGTGTACTTTAAGGAAAAAGATTAAAAAAAGGAAAGAGAGAAAGAAGTGGTGAGCTTCTCATGCAAGCCCCACCTTTATTCAGGTATTTAATCCAAGCCTTCTATCCTCTTCCTCGGATTATTTTAGGCGTTGAGCAAAATTTTGGAACCAATCCGGTTCTCGAGCGGGCCATACCATAAGAAATAGACGTATCACCATTGAAACCCACTTTGACCCTTCCATTTGCCAATAACACATCGCATATTGGTCTCATTTCGTCGATCATGAGTCGTAGAATCGTATGGCTGGGTCGGATCGGACTGATGTGGGCCCTACCATAGAAAATCCGTAGAAAAACGGTTTTCCTTAAAAAAAAACAAAAGCAAGGGATGCAGCAGCGCTGACGCTGCTGCTGCCATCAGCGCTGGCCGCTGACGGACGGACGGGCTGGGGCTCACGGCCCCAGCTATGGGCCCCACCTTGATGCTCACGGCCCCAACACTGTGCATTTGATGGATCCCCTCAGTCCACATGTCCACTCCAAAAATCAGCTTTATACGGAACTCAGGTGGGCCATACCATTTAAAATCATGTGAAGACTTGCCAAAACATATAAAATCACTTGGTGGGGCCTACCTGAGTTTTGGATGTCACTGAAATTTGGTCTGGACTGTTAGTCCAGTGGGACACACAAAATGGGTGGGCTGGATCGTGGACCACATCACGGTGGGCCCTAGATTTGGGGGCTCCTCAACGGTTGAATGGCAAATAAACAATACCGTGGACCAGGGTCCACGCGACCTTGCAACAGATTGGATGACGAATAAACATCACAGTGGGCCCTACCTGGGTCCACGTGGCTTTATGAACAGTTGGGTGGAAAATAAGCATTATGTTGGGCCCTAAGTTGGGTGGAAAATAAACATTATATTGGGCCCTAGGCTGGGTGGAAAATAAGCATTATGGTGGGCCCCACATATGTATTTATTGTAAACCACACCCTCCATTAGTGTGGACTCCATCATGATGCATGTGTTTCATCCAACTGTCCAACTATTTTAGAGATGATTTAAGGCCCATTGCTGAGGCCCACCTTGATTTGTATAGGGCCCATATTATGAGGCCCATTGTAAAGCATGTAAGAATCGTGTGTTTAGACCAGCTTGATGTATTTGTGAACTGCCCACTAAGGCCCACTTGAGATATATGAGCCCATGGTTTGAGGCCCATTTGGTGTATTTGGGCCCTTGGGTCGAGGCCCAACAAGATTTATATAAAGCCCATTACAACGTGACTCTACCATGGTTCATGCCTTGGGAACAATGTTGGTTTGATGTCCACATTACAAGTACAATGTTGGTTAAATGTCCGCATTGTCACTCTCCCTAAGGCCCATTAATAGGCCCATACCTGTAATATATAGGCCATCTAGGCCCATCTTCATTTTGATCAGAGCCCATCACCACATAATATGTATAACATAGATCCATGATTCATGACCATACGCATCATATGTATGCCTGATATGAGAAGTGACTGATCATAGCATATGCCTTCGGGCAGATCGTTATGGGCTTCCTGATAGGCGGAGTCGCCCCACATGAGCGCTCGGTACGCGCAGGGTTGTTGCATGTTTGGTAGGGTGATTCATGCACTTGCATTTGTGTGATCATAATTATTGTATGTCCTAGCAACATCAGGGCCATAGCCTCCACAGACTCATCGTGGGTGGCTGGGTTGGATACCGGAAATGTTTGGTTCTAGCATACGGGCGCTATGGATGTCCTTGGGTGAAAATTCCTAAACCCGATGGTACCAGAGGATGACTCCAACGTCGAGACCGAGTGGATATATGACCACACGAGGGCTGAATACCAGGAGGCCGTGTCTCCCACTGTGTCGTAGTCGGTTGGAAAGGGGTGTGGCCTTACTCGCCCGAGGGTAGGGGGCAATACTAGGCTGAGTTTGACCAGCTTGCGAATGGGTCCGCTATAGACGTGCTGGATAGGTATTGATAGACTATTGGCCAGGCGGATAGTGAGGTTTCTTACGCTCACTTGGACTGTGCGGCTAGGAGAGTGACAGTGCCATTTGGAGTGTATTGAACCCTGGTGATTATCCAGAATGAGAACTGTACTGATATATGATGAGTTTGGCATACTTGAGTTGCATCTCGCATCGCATGGCCGTGTTATGGCTGATAGCATTCATATCTTGCACCGCATAGCCTTGGTACGGCTGATTGCATTCATGTACTCATCACTATGATTCCGCATTCCTCTGACCTTGCGTTCTGAGCATACTTACATTGCACACACACTACACCACCCTCTAAGCTTTCTATAAGCTTATGCATGATTAATGCGTGCAGGTGACGCCAGGACGCAGTCGCAGCCATAGTCTCGCCGTAGTTGGAGCATGCAGCCGAGCTTCTGGAGTTTTATTTCTTTTGTTACATTGTATTTCTCCTTTCTATCGCATTGTATAAAAAAGTTTTTGATCATAGTGGATTTTGTGGTGGTGTTCTTGTGGTTATTGTTATGGGTTATGCTTTTGTTATGCTCATTATGAATCAGACTGATGATTTGAAACCCTCCTTGTAGTCTCCCAGGATTGGAACCTGGTGAATGGGTGCCAGGATCCGAGAATGGAGTTCTATGGAGGCTGTTGGCGCCAGATTCGGCGATCAGGAATTTTGTGAGCCCGGTTTCCGAGTTCAGGGCGTGACAGCATGTGCCTTGGCGTTGTGGAGCACTGCGGGAGCTTGTCATGCGTACCGTAAGATGAAGACGCTAAGGGAGTACAGGCGAGGGCATGTATCATTTCTACATACATCCTTGCATTAACAAGAGTAATTAGGATATGTTTGATTGTATTGCTTTATCATTACTACTTGATTGAATTGATAACATATTAACTTTTACTGTATAGTTCCACTGAGTTGATCACTCACTCCCATGTTCTGGGATGGTGTTTAAACAACAACCAGACTCTGTCTTAGATGCAGATGATGATGCGACCCACGAAGCAGAGCAGGAGTATGAGGATGACGAGGAGGCGTTCTCCTTTATGCAGTTCTCAGGCGGGTTCATGTGAGCTGTGTCCTGAGCTATGGGGATTCAGGGTTATTGTTGTAATGGTGTATGTAATTTTGATACTCGTATCTTAAAATAAACACTTGTAATTACGACCTCGCAGAGCATACATATCTCAGGGACTTATATATATATATATATATGTTTCTTTAGTCTTCCGCTTGCATATTTCACCTGTCCCTGGATTATGTTTGCAGTTTGGCTTAATCTACTCCATGTTTTATGCACTAATATAGACAACATACATTCATCAGTACATATGTTGCATAAGTGATGTTTTAAAACTCGGGCGCTGAGTTATGCTCGACCCCCGAATTTCACGGCGTTACAGTTAACGGGATGATTTGTTAATTCAGTCACTTTTACAATGATTTAAGGGCTGGAGTTTAACTGACATGGTTAATTTATGATACATAGGCATGGTGTAAAATTTTACATCAAACGGATCGTAACAACCACGTGATCTTGTAATTATTGTTGATATGAGAGCTTTGGAAAATCTAAGGGTTCTACATGGTTATAGGCACATTTCTATGTAATTCTTACAAAAGAACTTATATCTAAATCATTATTGTAACACCTTAAACTTTTTAACACCTGAGTATTGAAAGTTCTCGAGTGTTACCTTGAAATTTAATTTAGTATATATGTTAAGTATTAAATATTGTATATTCCTCCTAGTTTATATCTTAGTTTTATGAGCATGATATCGATTAATGGGTCTATCTATGGGAAATCTAATGGTGTGTTTCATATCATACTTAGATTGGGTTTCTCCAATTTTCCATTTTCTGACGATCTTTCTTTAAATATAATTGATCCAATGTGTCAGGGTCATTGAATAGAGCTAGGGTGTATGATTTTCTTGGTGATCCAAAATTTAGATTGTCCTATCGTGAAAATTCTTCCTACGGGTGCCAAAACGAACTTGATTTCAATTAATGGTCTACACTTGATGATCAAGGCCCAATTTTAGAAGAAATGTGTAGTCAGGATAGGCAAACATTTAGACAAAATTTGGTGCTTGATCGATGGTGGAAAAAGTCTGAATTTAAAATTTCACCTTTTGTATCAAAATAAAGGAATTGACTTCAACATCAACATTGTAGGATCATAGATCGAGGTCTAAATTTCGTATACTTTGTAGTCATATGAGACCAAAGTGTGGTCTAAATTTGATTTACAATGGACAATAGGAACTGGTTAAATCGGAATATCCAAATTTATAAGGAGTTGGTAAGCCTCGAACGGATAACTTCGCGCTTAAGGAAAAGCCTACCAACGTGGGGTCTTCATATTTCACACTTGGTTCATATTATGGGCAATCCAAGTCGTTCATATGAAGAAAAATATATTACTATGACTACCCACGAGGTTTCTTCACTTGATGGACAACAAAATTAACGGTTAAGGGACTGATTTGTTAATTCAGTCACTTTTACAATGATCTAAGGGCTGAAGTTTGACTGGCATGGTTAATTTATGATACATAGGCATGGTGTAAAATTTCTCATCAAACGGATCATAAGAATCACGTGATCTTGTAATTATTATTGATATGAGAGCTTTGGAAAATCTAATAGTTCTACATGGTTATAGGCACATTTCTAAGTAATTCGTAAAAAAGAACTTATATCTAAATCATTATTGTAACACCTCAAACTTTTAAACACCCAAGTATTCAAAGTTCTCGAGTGTTCCCTTGAAATTTAATTTAGTATATATGTTAAGTAGTAAATATTGCATATTTCTCCCAGTTTATATCTTAGTTTTATAAGCATGATAACGATTAATGGGTCTATTTATGGAAAATCTAATGGTGTGTTTCATATCATACTTGGATTGGGTTTCTCAAAATTTTCCTTTTTTGACGATCTTTCTTTAAATATAATTGATTCATTGTGTCAGGGTCATTGAATAGAGCTAGGGTATATAATTTTCTTGGTGATCCGAAATTTAGTTTGTCCTATCTTGAAAATTCCTCATACGGGTGCCAAAACGAACTTGATTTAAATTAATGGTCTACACTTGATGATCAAGGCCCAATTTTAGAAGAAATGTGTAGTCAGGATAGGCAAACATTTGAACAAAACTTGGTGCTTGATCAATGGTGGAAAAAGTCTGAATATAAAATTTCACCTTTTGTATCAAAATAAAGGAATTGACTTCAACATCAACATTGTAGGATCATAGATCGGGGTCTAAATTTTATATACTTTATAGTCATATGAGACCAATGTGTGGTCCAAATTTGATTTACAATGGACAATAGGAACTGGTTAAATCGGAATATGCAAATTTATAAGGAGTTGGTAAGCCTCGAACGGATAACTTCGCGCTTAAGGAAAAGCCTACCAAAGTGGGGTCTTCATATTTCACACTTGTTCCATATTATGGGAAATCCAAGTCATTCATATGAAGAAAAATATATTACTATGACTACCCACGGGGTTTCTTCACTCGATGGACACCAAAATCAACGGTTAAGGGCTGATTTGTTACTTCGGTCACTTTTACAATGATCTAAGGGCTGATGTTTGACTGACATGGTTAATTTATGATACATAGGCATGGTGTAAAACTTCACATCAAATGGATCATAAGAACCACGTGATCTTATAATTATTGTTGATATGAGAGCTTTGGGAAATCTAATGGTTCTACATGGTTATAGGCACATTTCTAAGTAATTCTTACAAAAAAACTTATATCTAAATCATTATTGTAGCACCTCAAACTTTTCAATACCCGAGTATTGAAACTTCTCGAGTGTTACCTTGAAATTTAATTTAGTATATATGTTAAGTAGTAAATATTGCATATTTCTCCCAGTTTATATCTTAGTTTTATGAGCATGATAACGATTAATGGGTCTATTTATGGGAAATCTAATGGTGTGTTTCATATCATACTTGGATTGGGTTTCTCCAATTTTCACTTTTTTGACGATCTTTCTTTAAATATAATTGATTCATTGTGTCAGGGTCATTGAATAGAGCTAGGGTATATGATTTTCTTGGTGATCCGAAATTTAGATTGTCCTATCTTGAAAATTTTTCCTACGGGTGCCAAAACGAACTTGATTTAAATTAATGGTCTACACTTGATGATCAAGGCCCAATTTTAGAAGAAATGTGTAGTCAGGATAGGCAAACATTTGGACAAAATTTGGTGCTTGATCGATGGAGGAAAAAGTCTGAAAATAAAATTTCACCTTTTGTATTAAAACAAAGGAATTGACTTCAACATCAACATTGTAGGATCATAGATCGGGGTCTAAATTTCATATACTTTATAGCCATATGAGGCCAAATTGTGGTCCAAATTTGATTTACAATGGACAACAAGAAATAGTTAAATCGAAATATCCAAATTTATAAGGAATTGGTAAGCCTCGAACGGGTAATTTTGCGCTTAAGGAAAAGCCTACGAAAGTGGGGTCTTCGTATTTCACACTTGGTCCATATTATGGGCAATCCAAGTCGTTCATCTGAAGAAAAATATATTACTATGACTACCCACGGGGTTTCTTCACTCGATGGACACCAAAATCAACGGTTAAGGGGTTGGTTTGTTAATTCGGTCACTTTTACGATGATCTAAGGGCTGAAGTTTGACTGAAATGCTAAATTTATGATACATAGGCATGGTGTAAAATTTCACATCAAACGGATCGTAAGAACCACATGATCTTGTAATTATTGTTGATATGGGAGCTTTGGGAAATCTAATGGTTCTACATGGTTATAGGCACATTTCTAAGTAATTCTTACAAAAGAACTTCTATCTAAATCATTATTATAACACCTCAAACTTTTCAACACCCGAGTATTGAAAGTTCTCGAGTGTTACCTTAAAATTTAATTTAGTATATATGTTAAGTAGTAAATATTGCATATTTCTCCCAGTTTATATCTTAGTTTTATGAGCATGATAACGATTAATGGGTCTATTTATGGGAATCTAATGGTGTGTTTCATATCATACTTGGATTGGGTTTCTCCAATTTTCCCTTTTCTGACGATCTTTCTTTAAATATAATTGATCCATTATGTCAGGCTCATTGAATAGAGCTAGGGTATATGATTTTCTTGGTGATCTGAAATTTAGATTATCCTATCTTGAAAATTCTTCCTATGGGTGCCAAAACGAACTTGATTTCAATTAATGGTCTACACTTGATGATCAAGGCCCAATTTTAGAAGAAATGTGTAGTCAGGATAGGCAAACATTTGGACAAAATTTGGTGCTTGATCGATGGTTGAAAAATTCTGAATATAAAATTTCACCTTTTGTATCAAAACAAAGGAATTGACTTCAACATCAACATTGTAGGATCATAGATCGGGGTCCAAATTTCGTATACTTTGTAGTCATATGAGACAAAAGTATGGTCCTAATTTGATTTACAATGGACAACAGGAACTGGTTAAATCGGAATATCCAAATTTATAAGGAGTTAGTAAGCCTCGAACGGATAACTTTGCGCTTAAGGAAAAGCTTACGAAAGTGGGGTCTTCATATTTCTCACTTGGTCCATATTATGGGCAATCCAAGTCAATCATATGAAGAAAAATATATTACTATGACTACCCACGGAGTTTCTTCACTTGATGGACACTAAAATCAACGGTTAAGGGGTTGGTTTGTTAATTCGGTCACTTTTACGATGATCTAAGGGCTGAAGTTTGACTGAAATGCTAAATTTATGATACATAGGCATGGTGTAAAATTTCACATCAAACGGATCGTAAGAACCACATGATCTTGTAATTATTGTTGATATGGGAGCTTTGGGAAATCTAATGGTTCTACATGATTATAGGCACATTTCTAAGTAATTCTTACAAAAGAACTTCTATCTAAATCATTATTATAACACCTCAAACTTTTCAACACCCGAGTATTGAAAGTTCTCGAGTGTTACCTTGAAATTTAATTTAGTATATATGTTAAGTAGTAAATATTGCATATTTCTCCCAGTTTATATCTTAGTTTTATGAGCATGATAACGATTAATGGGTCTATTTATGGGAATCTAATGGTGTGTTTCATATCATACTTGGATTGGGTTTCTCCAATTTTCCCTTTTCTGACGATCTTTCTTTAAATATAATTGATCCATTATGTCAGGCTCATTGAATAGAGCTAGGGTATATGATTTTCTTGGTGATCTGAAATTTAGATTATCCTATCTTGAAAATTCTTCCTATGGGTGCCAAAACGAACTTGATTTCAATTAATGGTCTACACTTGATGATCAAGGCCCAATTTTAGAAGAAATGTGTAGTCAGGATAGGCAAACATTTGGACAAAATTTGGTGCTTGATCGATGGTTGAAAAATTCTGAATATAAAATTTCACCTTTTGTATCAAAACAAAGGAATTAACTTCAACATCAACATTGTAGGATCATAGATCGGGGTCCAAATTTCGTATACTTTGTAGTCATATGAGACAAAAGTATGGTCCTAATTTGATTTACAATGGACAACAGGAACTGGTTAAATCGGAATATCCAAATTTATAAGGAGTTAGTAAGCCTCGAACGGATAACTTTGCGCTTAAGGAAAAGCTTACGAAAGTGGGGTCTTCATATTTCTCACTTGGTCCATATTATGGGCAATCCAAGTCAATCATATGAAGAAAAATATATTACTATGACTACCCACGGAGTTTCTTCACTTGATGGACACTAAAATCAACGGTTAAGGGGCTGATTTGTTAATTCGGTCACTTTTACAATGATCTAAGGGTGAAGTTTGATTGATATGGTTAATTTATGATACATAGGCATGGTGTAAAATTTCACATCAAACGGATCGTAAGAACCACGTGATCTTGTAATTATTGTTGATATGGGAGCTTTGGGAAATCTAATGGTTTTACATGGTTATAGGCACATTTTAAAGTAATTCTTATAAAAGAATTTATATCTAAATTATTATTGTAACACCTCAAACTTTTCAACACCCGAGTATTGAAAGTTCTCGAGTGTTACCTTGAAATTTAATTTAGTATATATGTTAAGTAGTAAATATTGCCCATTTCTCCTAGTTTATATCTTAGTTTTATGAGCATGATAATGATTAATGGATCTATTTATTTTTAAAATATGAATTTGATGCTCAAGAATCACCACGGCAAGGGATGGATCTTAGGAGAACAATATTGAAGATTTTAACACCCCAATATTCAAGGAAACTAAGTGGAGAAGGAAGGAAGTTGAAAGTGCAAAGTGCAGAAATTCATGGAATCTGAACTTCACTGTCTTTGTCATCAACCATTGGTCAATGACATCGAAGGCAGTGTTCGATGACATTGAACATGCGTTGATGACATTAAAGAATTACATGAAAATGAAGTTTGGTTGCTGCAGAAATTGGATACAGTTCTCGATGGACTGTTTGATGACAAAGAAGGTATGTTCGATGACATGAAGAGTTACACTATGCGAAAGGCGTTACGCAGTGTGAGAATACTTGACCTCCGGATTCAAGTTACGCTCGATGACATTGAAGGCGTTGCGTAGAGTGCATAAATTTGAGGCAGTTTTTAAAGACGGTTGAACAACATACATAAATATGGTTCTTTAAGGAGTTCTAAACATGAATTAGGTTTTAAAAAGCAAAGACAAAGGGTGGAGCAGCCTCCCAAGATTTTTTCTTCCTTATTTATTTTTAATGCTTTCTTTTAGGGTTTTATATCCAATCATGTCTATGGTTGGGTAAACCTCTTAGCTATGGCTAAGAGGTGAAGCTTGTAGCGTGTTGGGACAATTTTCTTGCTTTGATTATTATTTTTCTTGAACCTGATTAATTTTTAGTTTGAATTTAAGGAATATTTTCAATTTTCTATGATTTGTTGTGACACAAATTACAATATATGTTGTGATAGCTTTAAATATCTCCTTTCCCTATTTTGAGAATATGAGATTGGTAAATCTTGTTGTTCACCATTATCTCCTGGACATGGTAGGATGATGAAATCCCTTCCAATTATCACAATACTCTTTTATGTGTGACTAGGTCAATGAAAAGTTCATATTTGGTTTAATTGCTTCATCTTCCAATTAGATATGATAGGGCTCCATTTCCAATTATGTTTCTTGAATCAAAGTAAAGTAGCATCCTGATATCTATATGCCTACTCCACTCACGACTGAAGCACTTCACCCTAGAGTGTGCCAGATTTCAATATCTAATGGTTTTAAATTAGTTTAACCATAAACCTTTACAACCTACACAAGGTATTGCCTATTGTAACGCCCTGAAATTCGGAGGTCGAGCATAACTCAGCTCCCGAGTTCCAAAACATCACTTATGCAACATAATTAATGATGGATGTATGTTGACTGTATTAGTGCATAAAACATGGAATAGATCAAGCCAAAATACAGATATAATTCAGGGATAAGTGAAGAAAGCAAGCGGAAGACCTATAGAAACATATGTGAACAAGTGCAGATCCCTGAAGTATATATACAAACCAGGTCGTAATGAAAGTGTTACTTAACAAAATTATAAGTATCAAGTTACATCATTTAAATTCCCAAAAATAATCCCAGAGTCCCGCGCATCAGAACAAGGCTCGCTAGAACCCGTCAGAAAACTGCATATAAGAGAAAGCAGCCTCATCATCATCCATCTCCCGCTCTGCCTCAGAAGTTGCATCAACATCTGCAACATCAGAACCTAAGACAGAGTCTGGTGGGTGTTTAACACCGCCCTAGAACGTGGGAGTGAGTGATTAACTCAGTGGAACAATAAGGCACTGGTTAACATGTTATCAGTTCAATCAAGCAGTGATGATAAAGCAGAACAATTAAACATAACCTAAGTACTCTTGTTAATGCAAGGATGTATGCAAAATGATGCGTGCTCTCACGCGTACACCCTCAGCGTCTTCATCTTACATTATGCATGACACCACCTCAAAGTGCACCACATCTACAAAGCACATGCAAATGCGGTGCATGGATATGATTACCAAGTTGTTATTAGTCCATTTCATACAACAGGATTGGGAAGCTAAGATACCTTCCTCATATCACCATCCAAACAGTGATCCATTATAGGGTCGTCAATCCTAGGCATCTTATACGATCATATGGTTTGAGGTCGTAGCAAAGGGCTCGTCACCAATCAATGCACGCCTATCACACCTTTATTACCACAGTTCGGCTCGTCACCTCAATGCGGTATCCAGGTATGCTCGAGGTCACTACAAAGGGCTCGTCACCAATCAATGTAGGCCGACAGCAAGAATATAGTGTCCCATACCACCATAATTGGCTCACGAGTTTAGTTGCTCACTGGTCACTACGGGGAGGCTCGTCACCCCAGCATAGGCCGACAGCGCGACCACGGTGTCCTATTCCATCATGTCCGGCTCATGAGTCTTAACGGATCAAGGTACCATGGTTAATAAGATTTCACTGGTAAGTTCAGTACCCTAGATTCAAGCAGTAGCGTCCATACATGGTGAACATACATCGAACAATCGGGTTACTTGATGAACTCGATTAGTACGAGCGCACGTTGGGTTGAAAGACATAGAGTGCGTAAACACTCCGCGTGGTCAAACCACTGTCGCCAACTCTAATACGGCTCGGGTTCATCTAATACGTCCTACGTGGCGAAAGCAACCTCAACCACGAACATAGGGTCGATTACCGATTTCCTGGACTAGTGCATAGTCCCACACACATTACACTACAACAGATAACTGTATTGAATGTAGAACAGTAAAGGAACAACAACTCGGATCATGGTACATAAGCACTTGAAGAATATCAACTTAACATAAATGGAAGCATAAGTAAGACTTGAAATTAAATAACATGGAAAGTAACTTGCAAGAAGGAAATCATACACACTAGTGGGAGAGTTGAGAATCACTTCTCAACGCCCATACTAGGTTAAAACAACACACTTTAGATCATTCAGACATTTCTACAAACACTTAGAATACATAAAACAACATATATGACGTATGTTGCAATACACACATTTGGACAATTCCTTTTGCCAAGGAGTTGTCATACATATGTCTAGCATACATACATGACAAATAATCATGGCAAACACAAGTGCATATTTTATACGTATACGGTACTTTATACATACACATAGAATACACAAATCTTAAAGTAACACATGCATATCAGGAAAGCAACGTAAACACAACATTTGGCATGTGAAATCTCATCCATAACAAGAATAAATCATTAACTAGCATTGAAAGCCTTGAAAACCATAACCTATACGCTTAAAGTCTGCACCTTAAGCCAGAAAAGAAACACCGAACTGATTTAGACGAGTTGTCTTCGTCAACGGCGATAGAATACCGAAAACAAGGATAAAAATGAGATACAACAACACCAAGATTAATCTAAGCTCTAACACAGATTAGGGTTAGGTTAACTTACCCCAAGATGAACTCAGAACCGTCAGAATAACGATTCAAAGTGAAGGTTCAAAGATGTAGAAGAACAAGAAAGAATCCAAGATGATTCACCAACTTATCTCTCACTTTCTCTCTCTTTTCCACTCTCTTTCCAAGCTAGGGTTAGAGAAAATTCGTATGGAAAAGAGAGCTAGGGTTTAAGGACTATAAATAGGCCTCATATTGATGAAAATAACCCCATGGTCAAGGTATACTTAAAGGATAACCAAAACCTGACTCTCGCGATCCAACGAAGCACTTCTGGTGGGCCAAATACCACGAAAGGTCGAACTTAAGCTCACTGACCATGGATCTAGGTCAAGCTAAGTTTTCGTACCGACCGGCTCTTCAGATCAGCCGTGGCGAACCACACTCAATTTAACGGTCACGGAATCTCGATCAGGTCCACAAGCACAAGGATATGCCTGGGCCACCTTCCCTGATCAGATGGTGAAATTGGGTTAGAATCCAACGGTCAGATAGCTTAAAATCGTCGCGCAAGCGACACGACTCAGATTTCATAAAATCTTATTAAATTCCAACCGTTCTCACACTCTTCACTTCGAACTTAATCAAATCGACCCAGAACATCATCTGGACTTGATTTTCAAGGTGATGGTCAAGCCCAACCTAGTGACCGCAACAGCCTAAGATCATCGCTAACGGACTTTCGACGCGCGGTCCAGGTCCAATCCAGATCTTCCAAAAATTCTCCAGAACAACTGAATTTAGCAATGGATCTCAGATTTCAAAGTAATATAGCGCTAACTAATCTATAAGTTTTGAGTCATGCAGATCGAATTTAAAGTGATTGATGCAGATTTCACAAGCAATCGAATATAGTGCTAAATACCCCAAAACAACTACTAAGGAAAGATTAGCACAAAATTTCCAAGGTCGTTACAATCTACCCCCCTTAAAGAAAATTTCGTCCTCGAAATTCATACCTTCATAAATTCCTCAAGGATCAAAGGGTAGGTCTTCCCGACCTCAGCTTCAGATTCCCAAGTAGCCTCTTCCACACCATGATGCGTCCATAGCACCTTCACAAGAGGGATAACCTTGCTACGCAATACCTGCTCCTTCCTGTCGAGAATATGCGTCGGTCGCAGTACATAAGTGGCATCCTCACTCAACTGCACTTGCTCCCAACTAATAATATGCGAAGGATCAGGAACGTACTTCTTCAGCATAGAAACATGAAATACGTTATGCACGCCCGCAAGAGGTGTGGGCAAAGCAAGGCGGTATGCTACCGCTCCCACTCGATCCAGAACTTGAAATGGACCAATAAATCTCGGCGTCAGCTTCCCCTTCTTACCGAACCGCAGAACTCCCTTCATAGGAGAGACCTTAAGAAAAACATGGTCTCTAACCTCAAACTCAAGCGGTCGATGCCTCGTATCAGCATAACTCTTCTGCCTACTCTGGGCTGTCAGAAGTCGACGTCGAATGATGTCAACCTTTTCTAAAGTCACCTGCACCAATTCCGGCCCAAGCAAACTACACTCACCAATTTTTGCCCAGCAATGTGGTGCTCTGTACGGGCGACCATACAACACCTCATAAGGAGCCATGCCGATACTCGCCTGGAAACTATTATTATACGCGAACTCTGCATACTGAAGACAATCATCCCAACTGTCCTTGAAATCCAAAACACAAGCTCGCAACATATCTTCCAGGACTTGATTCATGCGCTCCGTCTACCCATCAGTTTGCGGATGAAACACGGTGCTGAACTTCAGTTTCACACCCATCGCTTCCTGAATACGAGTCCAGAAGATAGATGTAAAACGCGTGTCTCTATCAGACACAATCTCCAGGGGAACTCCATGCAGACGTAATATCTCCTTGATATACAACCTAGCCAACTCGTCTACAGAGTAAGTGACTTTGATCGGTAAGAAATGCGCCGACTTCGTTAATCAGTCGACGATCACCCAAATAGAGTCATATCCCTTCCTCGCCCTCGGCAACCCAGAAATAAAATCCATAGAGATGAAATCCCACTTCCATTCAGCTATGGGCATCGGCTGCAACAATCCAGGAGGTCGGCGATGCTCTGCCTTGACCTACTGGCATGTGAGACAACGAGAAACAAATTCAGCAATCTGGACCTTCATATTGTCCCACCAATAAGATCTCCTCATATCCTGATACATCTTCGTGCTACCTGGATGCATCGCAAGTTTAGAACTATGGGTTAACTCGAGAACCTCCCGTCTCAAGTCAGGGATGTCAAGAACACATAACCGGCCGCGAAAACATAGGCCCCCATCAGAACTAACACTCCAGCCGGAGTTCTTATCTGTACCAACCCGCTTCCTCATCTTCACCAAAAGCTCATCATCTGCCTGAGCTGCAACGATCCTCTCGTCGATAAGGGGCTGTACACGAATGTGCACGATAACCTCATACGGTTCAACCACCGTAAGCTTCTGCTCAAAATCTCGCACGAACTCCAACATATCCCACTCTGCTATCATCAGCGGAGCCGCAAACTCAATAGCCTTCTTGTGACTCAATGCATCTGCCATAAGGTTCGCCTTGCCCAGATGGTAAGAAACATTGAACTTGAAGTCCTTCAATGTTTCCATCCATCGGCGCTGCCTCATATTCAAATCACGCTGCGTGAAAATATACTTAAGGCTCTTGTGATCGCAAAAGAGCTCGAACTCCTCACCATAGAGGTAATGTCTCCAAAGCTTTAATGCGAATATGACAGCTGCTAACTCCAGGTCGTGCGTAGGGTAATTCTCTTCGTGTTTTCTTAACTGACGCGAAGCATAAGCAATCACCCTGTCCTTCTGCATAAGGACATAACCCAGGCTAACGCGAGAGGCGTCAGTATAAATAACATACTTAACCCCTTGGTCTGGCAATACTAGCACAGGGGCGGACGTCAACTTGTCCTTCAGCTTCTGAAAAGCTAACTCTGCCTGCTCATTCCAAGCAAACTTCAAATCCTTCCGTGTCAGCTGCGACAACGGTCTGGCAATCTTCGAGAAGTCTTGAATGAAGCGTCGATAATAGCCTGCAAGACCCAGAAAACTCCTTACCTCAGTAACTGAACCAGGTTGCTTCCAGTCCTGCACTGCAGCTACCTTGACAAGATCGACGGCTATTCCTTCCTTGGACACCACATGTCCCAGGAACTTGACTTCCTCTTTCTAGAAATCACACTTCTTGAACTGTGCGAAAAGCTGATTCTTCCTAAGAGTATCCAATACCGCTCTTAAGTGCTCCTCATGTTCTTCCCGGCTCGCCGAATAAATCAAGATGTCATCGATAAAGACAATGATGAATCGGAACAGGAATGGCCGAAACACCCTGTTCATCAGATCCATGAACACGGCCGGTGCGTTCGTCAAACCGAACGACATCACAAGGAACTCATAATGACCGAAGCTAGTCCTGAAAGTGGTCTTCTGCACGTCCCCATCCTTGACGCGCAACTGATGATACCCAGACTGCAGATCAACCTTCGAAAAGTACCGTGCCCCCTTCAACTGATCAAACAGATCATCAATCCTGGGCAAATGGTACTTATTCTTCACAGTTACCAAATTCAACCTGCGATAATCAATACACAATCGCAGGGAACCATCCTTCTTCTTCACAAACAAAACAAGTGCTCCCCAAGGAGACACACTAGGCCGAATTAAAACCCAAATCCAGCAAATCATCTATCTGCTTCCTCAACTCCTCCATTTCACTCGGAGGCATACGATAAGTGGGTAATGAAATGGGCGTCGCACCAGGCATAAGATCGATAGTAAAATCAATCTCACACTGAAGAGGTAATCCAGGAATCGACTCATACACATCTTCAAATTCCTGAACTACCGGCGTCATAACTAACGCCGATTCGGCCAAACTCTCCAATAGAGAAGAATAATAATCAATACGAAGGAGGTAACTGACCTGAACTGGGAAAGTAACAATCTCGCCCTCAGGTCCATGGATCGTCACTGATCTAGCTTCACAATCAATCTCAGCTCGCATCCTCGTGAGCCAATCCATACCCATAATAACATCGTAATGATACAGCGGTGCGACAAAGAAAGCCAACAACATGCATTCCATTAATCAAAATCGTCGCAATACAAGTAGTGCAGCAATACATGAATCACGACTAGGAAAGTATGAGAACAACAACATCTAACACTTCAAACAACCACAACAACTACAAACAACTACAACAACTCCAACTACAAAGCCAACAACGGCTACACACAGAAAGAAAACAACAAACAAAGCAAAGGACGGCCACAACGATGCTACTCGTCGGAATCAGGAGATGGAGGCGGAGCACCCTTATCCTGCAAACAACACAGGATAGACTTCAGAGTTCGAGTCACCATCTTAAACTTATGTTTAACAAGGCCTCAAAGATCAACCATATCCTGGCGTAAAATAGCCTGCCCTTCTTCAAGCCTTGCAAGACGGACATCTCTGGCGTCTGCTCTACGCCCTGCTCTGGCGCCACAGGAGGAGAGCTATCACTCGAATCCTGTGCCTCATCCTCTTCCTCGTCCTGCTCTGTTTCTTCCTCAATCTCCGCACCACCTCCAGCATAACTCTTTTCACCATCGCTCTCTGACTCAGCCTCACTCTCTGAGGCATGCCGACCAGAACCGATCTCCATCAGCTTAAGAGTCCTCAGATTGATATGGCGAACAGGGACCGGCTACTCTGCTCTAAGCCTATAGCCAAACTCATGAGCAAGCTTGCAAATGAGGTGGCCAAATGGAAGCGACTCGGTCCTTCTACTCGAACGAGCGATGAGAATAATCTGGCGTAAAACGTACGTCGGCACACACAACTTTGCTTCCTTCCCCACCTGATATAGAAAATCCACCATCAGGCACGTATACTCGCTGTGGTTGCTCCACCTTGGGTATACATTGAACGTACACATGTGGTGAAGCAAACGGAAGTCGTTCATCATGTTGGTAGCCAGAAGACTCCTATTCGGCTGCCATTCAACCAGACGACCACACAAAGATCGGGTGCGATGATCCCTCTCGCGCACACTATTCAAATTCTTCTCACTGGCATGCACTTCGCCAAGTGGCACATTCAGGAGTCGGGATATCAAACCAACATCGACAATACCCACTTGACCGCTACCATAAGGAATCTTGAACTGCAGAGGCTCCAGCGAAGGATCACGAATATTGGTATAAAAGGCTCGAACAGTGCTAGCATTCGCGCGATACTCGCCCTTGAACAAGGGACCCCAAACAGTCCCTTCTAGGAGCTCCAACAACAAAAACTCACCAAAAAGCCGCGGCTCAACATGAGCCTCAAAAAGGACTCTACAGCCTTCATAGACTCCATGCGACAACTCCGCCAATAAAGTCCTACTAACGGGAGCTCGAGGATCAAGGTCCCGCTTCGTCTGGAATTCACGAGTGGCGGACGTGCTCGCAGCGGCACCTCTCGGCCTCCGTGCACGGGTTGGGCGGCTAGGCCCGGCTTTATCCACGGGCGCTCTCTTCTTCCCCATCAAGGAAAGAAGGGAAGAAATGGAAAAGATGGCCGTCACAATCTCAAAGAGGGCCATGAGAAATGAGAGAAAGAGAGAAATAGGAAGATGGTGAAGCTTCCACACACTTGAGAGCCAAAAAGGGAATGTAAGAGCTCAAATGAGAAGGAAAGAAAGGGAAATCAACAATGGGAGTGAGGGGTTTTGGAAAAGGGTGATGGGTTTGCACGAAAAATGGAAGAAGAAGAAGATTTGGGAAAGATTTGGAGAAGATTGGAGAGGGTTTTCAAGAAAGGGAGAGCTTGGGAGGGATGCTTGTGAAGGAAATAGGGTAAAGGAAATGTTTTAAGCTGAAAACCGTGGAGGGGTGGGCCACCTTAGGCCAAGGAATCATCGGCCCGGGCCGGCCCGGCCCGCTTGGCCCGCTGATCGGCGAGCCCTCGCCGAACTGGCGATGGCATCGCCGGTCTCTGGACTAACCGGCGATGCCTCGCCATTTGGATGAGGTCCTCCTGGTCCCCCATGCTTGGAAAAGTGTGGTTCCCCCCCTGGGCCCCACGGGAAATTCCCCGATCGGTCCCTTGCATGATTTGACGCCTATCGGGCCATTCTGTCAGAAATCTGATTCAAATAAAGATTTCTTGAAGGTTTAAGGGTTAAAACAAGATGATAAACCATCTATACTCAGTAATAGATGATCTAGAAAAGGTTTCGGGTCACTGTGTGTGATCAGGAGAGAGCACAGACTCGATCTCGGCGAACGTTTTTAAGAAACCTTTGCCGATAGAAACGACGGAGCACAAACACAAAATCTACGATAGACCCGCACCCAAATACACTAAAGTGGCGACAACGTGCGGTGTGTGACCATAACCCAGGTCCGGTTTAATCCAGATCATGCTCTGATACCAACTTGTAACGCCTTGAAATTCGGGGGTCGAGCATAACTCAGCTCCCGAGTTCCAAAACATCACTTATGCAACATAATTAATGATGGATGTATGTTGACTATATTAGTGTATAAAACATGGAATAGATCAAGCCAAAACACAGATATAATTCAGGGATAAGTGAAGAAAATAAGCGAAAGACTTATAGAAATATATGTGAACAAGTGCAGATCCCTGAAGTATATATACAAACCAGGTCGTAATGAAAGTGTTACTTAACAAAATTATAAGTATCAAGTTACATCATTTAAATTTCCAAAAATAATCCCAGAGTCCCGCGCATCAGAACAAGGCTCGCTAGAACCCATCTGAAAACTGCATATAAGAGAAAGCAGCCTCATCATCATCCATCTCCCGCTCTGCCTCAGAAGTCGCATCAACATCTGCAACATCAGAACCTAAGACAGAGTCTGGTGGGTGTTTAACACCGCCCTAGAACGTGGGAGTGAGTGATCAACTCAGTGGAACAATAAGGCACTGGTTAACATGTTATCAGTTCAATCAAGCAGTAATGAAAAAGCAGAACAATTAAACATAACCTAAGTACTCTTGTTAATGCAAGAATGTATGCAAAATGATGCGTGCCCTCACGCGTACACCCTCAGCGTCTTCATCTTACGTTACGCATGACACCACCTCAAAGTGCGCCACATCTACAAAGCACATGCAAATGCGGTGCATGGATATGATTACCAAGTTGTTATTAGTCCATTTCATACAACAGGATTGGGAAGCTAAGATACCTTCCTCATATCACCATCCAAACAGTGATCCATTATAGGGTCGTCAATCCTAGGCATCTCATACGATCATATGGTTTGAGGTCGTAGCAAAGGGCTCGTCACCAATCAATGCACGCCTATCACACCTTTATTACCACAGTTCGGCTCGTCACCTCAATGCGGTATCCAGGTATGCTCGAGGTCACTACAAAGGGCTTGTCACCAATCAATGTAGGCCGACAGCACGAATATAGTGTCCCATACCACCATAATTGGCTCATGAGTTTAGTTGCTCACTGGTCACTACAGGGAGGCTTGTCACCCCAACGTACGCCGACAACTCGACCACGGCGTCCCATACCACCATGTCCGGCTCATGAGTCATAGCGGATCAAGGTACCATGGTTAATAGGATTTCACTGGTAAGTTCGGTACCCTAGATTCAAGCAGTAGCATCCATACATGGTGAACATACATCGGACAATCGGGTTACTTGACGAACTTGACTAGCACGAGCGCACGTTGGGTTGAACGACATAGAGTGTGCAAACACTCCACGTGGCCAAACCACTGCCGCCAACTCTAATATGGCTCGGGTTCGTCTAATACGTCCTACGTGGCGAAAGCAACCTCAACCACGAACATAGGGTCGATTACCGATTTTCTGGACTAGTGCATAGTCCCACACACATTACACTACAACAGATAACTGTATTGAATGTAGAACAGTAAAGGAACAACAACTCGGATCATTGTACATAAGCACTTGAAGAATATCAACTTAACGTAAATGGAAGCATAAGTAAGACTTGAAATTAAATAACATGGAAAGTAACTTGCAAGAAGGAAATCATACACACTAGTGGGAGAGTTGAGAATTGCTTCTCAACGCCCATACTAGGTTGACACAACACACTTTAGATCATTCAGACATTTCTACAAACACTTAAAATACATAAAACAACATATATGACTTATGTTGCAATACACACATTTGGACAATTCCTTTTGCCAAGGAGTTGTCATACATATGTCTAGCATACATACAGGACAAATAATCCTGGCAAACACAAGTGCATATTTTATACGTATATGGTACTTTATAAATACACATAGAATACACAAATCTTAAAGTAACACATGCATATCAGGAAAGCAACGTAAACACAACATTTGGCATGTGAAATCTCATCCATAACAAGAATAAATCATTAACTGGCATTGAAAGCCTTGAAAACCATAACCTATACGCTTAAAGTCCGCACCTTAAGCCAGAAAAGAAACACCGAACTGATTTAGATGAGTTGTCTTCGTCAACGGCGATAGAATACCGAAAGCAAGGATAAAAATGAGATACAACAACACCAAGATTAATCTAAGCTCTAACACAGATTAGGGTTAGGTTAACTTACCCCAAGATGAACTCAAAACCGTCAGAATAACGATTCAAAGTGAAGGTTCAAAGATGTAGAAGAACAAGAAAGAATCCAAGATGATTCACCAACTTATCTCTCACTTTCTCTCTCTTTTCCACTCTCTTTCCAAGCTAGGGTTAGAGAAAATTCTTATGGAAAAGAGAGCTAGGGTTTAAGGACTATAAATAGGCCTCATATTGATGAAAATAACCCCAGGGTCAAGGTATACTTAAAGTATAACCAAAACCTGACTCTCGCGATCCAACGAAGCACTTCTGGTGGGCCAAATACCACGAAAGGTCAGACTTAAGCTCACTAACCATGGATCTAGGTCAGGTTGAGTTTTCGTACCGACCGGCTCTTCAGATCAGCCATGGCGGACCACACTCAATTCAACAGTCACGGAATCTCGATCAGGTCCACAAGCACAAGGATATGCCTGGGCCACCTTCCCTGATCAGAGGGTGAAATTGGGTTAGAATCCAACGGTCAGATAGCTTAAAATCGTCGCGCAAGCGACACGACTCAGATTTCATAAAATCTTATTAAATTCCAACCATTCTCACACTCTTCACTCCGAACTCAATCAAATCGACCCAGAACATCATCTGGACTTGATTTTCGAGGTGATGGTCAAGCCCAACCTAGTGACCACAACAGCCTAAGATCATCGCTAACGGACTTTCGACGCGCGGTCCAAGTCCAATCCAGATCTTCCAAAAATTCTCCAGAACAACCGAATTTAGCAATGGATCTCAGATTTCAGAGTAACATAGCACTAACTAATCTACAAGTTTTGAGTCATGCAGATCGAATTTAAAGTGATTGATGCAGATTTCACAAGCAATTGAATATAGTGCTAAATACCCTAAAACAACTACTAAGGAAAGATTAGCACAAAATTTCCAAGGTTGTTACAATCTACCCCCCTTAAAGAAAATTCGTCCTCGAAATTCATACCTTCATAAATTCCTCAAGGATCAGAGGATAGGTCTTCCTGACCTCAGCTTTAGATTCCCAAGTAGCCTCTTCCACACCATGATGCGTCCATAACACCTTCACAAGAGGGATAACCTTGCTACGCAATACCTGCTCCTTCCTGTCGAGAATACGCGTCGGTCGCAGTACATAAGTGGCATCCTCACTCAACTGCACTTGCTCCCAACTAATAATATGCGAAGGATCAAGAACGTACTTCTTCAGCATAGAAACATGAAATACGTTACGCACGCCCGCAAGAAGTGTGGGCAAAGCAAGGCGGTATGCTACCGCTCCCACTCGATCCAGAACTTGAAATTGACCAATAAATCTCTGCGTCAGCTTCCCCTTCTTACCGAACCGCAGAACTCCCTTCATAGGAGAGACCTTCAGAAAAACATGGTCTCCAACCTCAAACTCAAGCAGTCGACGCCTTGTATCAGCATAACTCTTCTGCCTACTCTGGGCTGTCAGAAGTCGACGTCGAATGATGTCAACCTTCTCTAAAGTCACCTGCACCAATTCCGGGCCAAGCAAACTACGCTCACCAATTTCTGCCCAGCAATGTGGTGCTCTGCACGGGCGACCATACAACGCCTCATAAGGAGCCATGCCGATACTCGCCTGGAAACTATTATTATACGCAAACTCTACATACTGAAGACAATCATCCCAACTGTCCTTGAAATCCAAAACACATGCTCGCAACATATCTTCCAGGACTTGATTCACGCGCTCCGTCTGCCCATCAGTTTGCGGATGAAACGCGGTGCTGAACTTCAGTTTCACACCCATCGCTTCCTGAATACAAGTCCAGAAGATAGATGTAAAACTCGTGTCTCTATCAGACACAATCTTCAGGGGAACTCCATGCAGACGTACTATCTCCTTGATATACAACCTAGCCAACTCGTCTGCAGAGTAAGTGACTCTGATCGGTAAGAAATGAGCCGACTTCGTTAATCGGTCGATGATCACCCAAATAGAGTCATATCCCTTCCTCGTCCTCGGCAACCCAAAAATAAAATCCATAGAGATGAAATCCCACTTCCATTCAGCTATGGGCATGGGCTGCAACAATCCAGGAGGTCGGCGATACTCTGCCTTGACCTGCTGGCATGTGAGACAACGAGAAACAAATTCAGCAATCTTGACCTTCATATTGTCCCACCAATAAGATCTCGAGGTGATACCTAGGCCAGGAGATGTGGGCCCATGTTCAGTTTGAGGAAAATGCTACACTTTGTAAAACCCAAGAGAAATGTCCTATCAATCAATCCCATCAATCACCCCACATGCCAAGTAGAATACCCCATCCCCAAGCAACCCCAAAGTCAAACAACCCATACCCATCAAGTCAAGTACACCCATCACACCCATCCCTCTCCCTTATAATATCTCTCTCTCTCTCTCTCTCTCTCTCTCTCTCTCTCTCTCTCTCTCTCTCTCTTCCTCTTCATTTCTATTACTAGCCATGGACGTCCAAGCAAGCTCCATTTTTTTCTAGCCCTCTTACCTTTAGATCCCTCATAATCCAACCCTTAAAAGCCCATCTCCACCATTGAAAGGAATCCTAGAAGGCTTGAGAACCCAAGGGAAGAAGAAGAAAGTTATGTGGGTGCTTCTCTCTCTCTCTCTCTCTCTCTCCCTTCCCTGTCATGGCCCACCTGATGTATGAGTTTACCCATGTTGTCCACAAGTGGTATAGCCTTGCCGTCCATCAAGTAGGGCCCACACTGTTGACCTTCCAGCAGCACCATTGCTATTTAGATAGGCCCTGGTTGAAGGGAAGCCACAAATAATAGCTTGATTCTAAGCTGGGTGGCTCACCCATGTGGACCCTTCCATGATGTATGTATTTTTATCTGCACCATCCAGTTAGAGGGCCAGCCCTGTTTGCCCATTCTTGGGCCTGCATGACCGCTCCGTTAAGCAGGCCTGGATGAAGGGAAAGCACAAATATCTGCTTCATCTTTGATTAAGGTGGCCCACCTACATGGATCCCACCTTGATGTATGTGTGCAGTATCCACACCATCCACCTGGAGAGATCTCTTAGGGTGTGGGTCCACCAGTTTGGACAGGCCCAGCAGCAGAAATCTGCCCAGGCGCTGGTCCACCTTGATGCACCTATTCTATCCTCACCTTACGGCCCTCCTGACGGGTGGATACGTGGGGATGGCCCACTTTCTGAATGAACCTCTTCCAGTGGGACCCACTGAGATATATGGGTTTTATCCATACAGTCCGTAGGACTGACCCAAGGTGTAGACAGGCCCAATTTCCTGCTGGACGCTAGCCCAGCAGGGCCTACTGTGATTATATGTTTCATCCACGCCATTCATCCTATTGTGGCCCATCTGGACGGTCCCACCCTTCTGGTGGACCGTCTTCAGGTGGGGCCCACCATGTATATGTACTTTATCCATGCTGCCCCCCTAAACGAGCCACCTTGTTGTCCGTTTGGGGCAGGCTCTATTTCTAAGGAAACCACAAATATCACCTTGATTCCAGTGGGGTGGCCTACCCACGTGGACCCCACCTTATTATATGTGTTGTATCCACCATTCAGCAACATGGGACGCACCATGGTGTGTTTTCATCCTGACCGTTCAGTCATGGAACGTCCAGCAGCAGGGGCTGCCGGACTGTATGTAGGGAAAACACAAATATCATCTTGGTCGTGGGACCCACTGTGTATTTTATCCACCGTCCAACAATGGGACAGTGGGATTCACCTTCATATATGTATTTTATCTACACCATTCACCATCCAGTTGAGGATCAAACAATAAACAGTGGTGATGGGCAACCTGTCGTTGGATTCTTCCTGAGGCTCACCATGATATTCATTTGCCATCCAACGTGTGGAGTAGGTCACGTGTGACCTGGTTAAAGCCACAAATATCATCCGGTTCATAGCTCCAGTGGACCCCACCGTTACCTGGGATAGTGGAGAATGAATGGCTACCGTTGGAGCCTCCCTGGCATCACCGTGATGCAGTGTTTTTTTTTTTCTCAGCCATCCACATGTTTTTTCCAGCTTTCTTTAGTGGGCCCATTGGGCAATGGGGTCCACATGATGTGTACTTGTAATCCACACCTTCCATCCAATGAAGTAGATTCAAATCTTAGGTGTAAACCAACCTGATGTAAGTGTTTCATCTGCACCACCCATCTGACGAGCAGCACCTAGCTGCCGTTGTACTCGACGTCAGCAATTCTGGGGTCCCACATGATGTATGTTTTATATCCTAACCATCTGTCCATCGGCTTGTGTGGGGCCCATCCCACACGTGAAATACGTGTGGGGGTGGGGCCCACCTTAATGTTTGTGTTTTATCACCGTCCACCCTGCACGTGGTCTGGACGCTGGTCATTTAAAATATATGTATTATATATATAATAAGATATAATATTATATTTTATATATGTGATATATATAATAATATATTGCATACATATATATATATATATATATATATATATATATATATATATATATATATATATCTGTATGTACGTGGTGGGCCCCATGTGGGACCCATCTGCTGGACGGATTGATTGGTGTACCTCACACTAGCTATATTGCTGGGGTATTGACATCAACAAATTCTGTAGGCCCCACTACGGTATGTGTGATATTAGGGCCGTCCATTTATTGGATTGCCAGCCACCTCACCATGATAGATGTGTTCTATCCAACCGTCCATCCATCTGGCAAGCTCATCGTAAGGCTTGGGATAGAAATGAAGCAGATTTGATGATCAGGTGGACCACACCACAGAAGATAGTGTAGAGTGAATGTCCACCATTGAAAACCCCTTTTGGGGTCACGAAAGTTTGGATCAATATGAAATTTATTTCTCCTCTTAATCCAGGTCTTTGTGACCTTATGATCAGGTTGGATGGAAGATAAAATGGTGGGCCCCACGGATTTAAATGGTGAAAATCATTATCTCCACTATTATTTGTGGTCTGGTCTAGATAATCCTCCAATGTGATCCATTTCTTTTCGGTTAATGCACCAAATGATCTCTAAAAATAGAAGAATGGTGTAGATGGTGCGACCCATATAATGTGGCCCACTTGATGTTCATGAGGCTCATTGGTGCGGCCCGTTGATGCAACCCACTTGATGTTTATAAGGCCCATTGGTGCGGCCCATTGATGCAGCCCACTTGATGTTCATGAGGCCCATTGGTGCGACCTACTTGATGTTCATGAGGCCCATTGGTGCGGCCTGTTGATGCGGCCCACTTAATGTTCATGAGGTCCATTGGTGCGACCCGTTGATGCGACCCACTTGGCATAAATGAGGCCCATATGATGAGGCTCGACTTGATGTATACGAGGCCCGATGTGACATATTAGGCCCATGCCAAGCCGCCCATTGCGATGTATATTAGGCCTTTGTGTGAGGCCATGGGCCCACTATATGTTTGACCCTATGTAGGCCACTCCTTGGGAGCAATGTTGGTTAGATGTCCACATTGATGGGCAATGATGATTGGATGTCCACATTGTGACCTTCCCTTAGGCCTTGTTAGGCCCATTCTCATCATTCTCTTGTGGGTTAACCCAAATAAGTGGGCCCCATTTGCCGTAGACGGATGACTTCATGCTATCAGATTTGATATAACCACGACCGAGTGTCAATCTTTATACTATGGTTGATCGGCTAATCATCTATGGACCCTGCCTTGTTTATATGCTGATTATCGGTGCTGATTATCGATCCATTCCAATTGTCGAGGGCGATTGTATAGGCCGATTCCGATTGTCGAGGCCAAGTATCGGATCGATTCTATGTGTCGATTCCGATTGTTGAGGATGATTTTGATTGTTAAGGCCGATTTTGATTGCTAAGGCTGATTGTCGAGATCTATATAATGTATATGCGACCCATAGTTGAGGCCCATTGTGATGCATTTGAAGGACGGGCGATGCAGTCCATTGTGATGTGTATTAGGCCCATGTGAGAGGCACACCGTGATACATATTAAGCTCTTGAGTGAGGCCATGGTGTTGTATATTAGATCCTTGTATGAGGCTATGGGTCCACTATATGTTAGGCCCTATGTGGGCCATCCCTTGGGGGCAATGTTGGTTAAACGTCTACATTGTCAAGGCCAATTATTGATGCCGGTTATTGGTACTGATTATAAGTATGTGACAGAATAACATCATGATACATGTCCATACGCATCATCTGTATGTTTGTTATGAGATATGATTGACCATTGCATATGTCATTGGGCATGTTGTTATGAGACTCCTTAATAAGCGAAGATTGTCTCACATAAGCGCACGGTATGCATAAGATGATGCATGACTGAATTGTATGACTCATGCATCTTGCATTGCATGTTGTAAGTATTGTACGCCCTAGTAACATTAGGATCGTGGCCTCTACAGGCATATCGTGGATGGCCAAATGGAACATCGAAAATGTTTGGTTCTAGCATACGGGCGCCATAGATGTCCTTGGGTGAAAATTTCTAAACCTCCGTGGCCAGAAGATGCCCCAACGTCGAGATCGAGTGGATATATATGAGCGCATGAGGGCCGTATACCAGTAGGCCGCATCTCCCACTGTGTCATGATCGGTTGGAAGGGGGTGTGACCATACCCTCTTGAGTGAGGGGTCATTATCTAGGTTGAGTTTAACCAGCATGAGGAATGGGTCCGCTATCGACGAGCTGGGCCCAATATTGACAGGCGGATAGTGATGTCTCTTCCATTTACCCAGTTGTGCACTCGGATAGGGGCGACAAGCTGGCATAGAGTGTAATAGACCCCGGTGATAATCCCAGAGAGGAACTGTATTGAATGTGGACTTATTGAGCAGGAGTTGCATACTCATTCATTCATTTATTCACTATCTACTCGGGCTGGTGGTGCATAACTATTTGTTACATGTGCCTTCGCAATGGCCAGGATTTCGGTTGGGGCGCGCGACTAACTTAAGATCAGGAGTTCACCACTGTGAGCCTGACTATCTAAATTTATGTATGGGATTGGTTAGGATAGAATTCCCTTGTGATGGACCCCATAGCCTGCGATACTACGTACTATCATCCCGACGTTACACTCCAGCTTGGTCATTTCAATCGCACCGCATATTGCATTACATCCGCGTCATATGACATTTTGGGTTACTGTGTTTCTGCATTTATATGATCTAGATACGGCTAACGGTATTCGTGAACTCATCAAGAATTGTATATTACATTACATGATCGGCATCTGATATTTAGCTCTTTATGACTCCTCATTTGCATAGCTGATCTGTATTACATATTCTGATATCGTATGATTCATGATCTTACAAGTATTTTCGATATTGTATGATTATGGCATTGTATTGAATACTTGGCACTTACCTTGTGCACACACTTACACCATCCTCCAAGCTTTCTGTAAGCTTATGCATGATAGATGCGTGCAGGTGATGTTAGGTTGCAGCAGCGTGGAGCTTGAAGCATGTAGCTAACTTCTGAAGCTTTGATTTTGACATATGTATTTTCCTTTTAGTATTGTATTCAAATGTTTACATTAGTGGGTATGTGATGATGATGTTGTCTTTGTGATTTGGGTAAACTTATGGTTATGCTTCTTACGAGATAAATGTACCTTAGAAAAAATCCTTTTTGTAGGATCCCAGGATCGAAATCTGGCATATGTGCGCTGGGAGCCGAGAATGGGGTGCTGCGGATGCTGTTGACATCAGATTCGGTGATCGGGATTTCTGTGAATCCGATTTCTAGGTTTGGGGCGTGACATTTGATGTCATCGAAGTCTATTATGACACTTTTTCGAAACTATGTTTTCTAGCCCTGAAATTTCAGAATATCTTTTTTCAGGACAATTTTTAGGATTCATTTTCGTCACTTCAAATCTTTGATTCTCTTCATTTCTCAATTGGTTTCCTTGGATCTTTGGCATGTGAATTCTTTAATCTTAGTCTACTAAGATTCATCCCTTACCTTGGTCATTCTTAAGCATCAAATACATGCTTTTAACATTCTTTTCATTCCAAGTGTTGAGTGTCAAATATTGCATATTATCCCCCATTTATATCTTGGTTTTATGAACATGATAATGCTTAATATTTTATTTTACTCATGTTTGTATTGCAAGGTGAATTTAAGAGCTTGGATTGAAAATGGTGCTAAAAGCATAAATTTGATGCTCAAGAATCACTAAGGTAAGGGATGGATCTTAGAAGACCAAGATTGAAGAATTCACATGCCAAAGATCCAAGAAAACCAAGTGAAGAATGAAGAGAATCAAAGATTTGAAGTAAAGAAAAGGAATCCTGAAATCGTCCTGAAGATGCATATCTGAAACTTTGGGTCATTTTTTGAAATTGCGCAGAGTGAAGTTTATTTTGGGAAACTGCGTAGAGTGAAGTATATTTTAACAAACTGCGTAAATTTGAGGCGGTTTCTAGAGTTTTCCAACTCGGTGCGAAAGTAGGAGTTCCACAACTATAAATAGGACTCCCTAAGATGTTCCTAGGCATCTTCTAGGTTTAAGGAATGGAGCAAAAGGGTGGAGAAGTCGTTGCTAAGAGTCTTTCTTCTTCTTCCTTAGTTGTTTTCATGCTTTCTTTTAGGATTTTAGATCTAATCATATCTATGGTTGGCTAAACCTCTTAGCTAGGGATAAGAGGTGAAGCTTGTAGTATGATGGGATATTTCCATTGCTTTAATTCATGTTTATGTTAAACTCCATAGATTCTAATTTGATATTTAAGGAATACTTTTAGTTTTTAATAGTTTATTGTGACTCAAATTACAGTAGATCTGCAATAGCTTTAAGCATTTTCTTTTCCTGATTTAAGATTGTGAAATTAGTAAGTCCTGTTGTTCACCATCATCCCTTGAGCATGGTAGGGTGATGGAATCCTTCATAATCTTCACAATTCTCCTGCTTTGAGATTATGGGATTAGTAAATCCTATTGTTTGCCATTGTCTCATGGGCATAGTTTGGTGATGAAATCCATTCCAATTATCATAGTTATCTTTCATTAAAAATTAGGTCAATGGAAGTTCAGATTTAGTTTTATTGATATATTTTCTAATTGGATAGGATAAGACTCAAATTCCAATTGGGTTACTTGAATCAAGCAAGAGGTCTCTTAATCACTACAAGTGGATCCTTGACACCCTAGTTCCCACCTTTAAATTCTTAGTTTTAATTACTCTATTCACAATTACTCTCTCAAATACTTCAGAATTAGTTTCACATCTTCTTCTAGTTCTACTTCTAGTTAATGTCAGAAACGTACAAGTTTCAGTCCCTGTGGATTCGACCTCGGTCTTACCGAGATTATTACTACATCGCGACCCTACACTAGGGGTTGTGAACACCAAGCTCTCAGATTCACCTCGCAATCCAAATGTGTATAAAATACACCCATTAAATATTATCATGTTCATAAAACCATGATATAAATAGGGAGAAATATGCAATATTTGACACTCAATGACTGGTTGTAATGTATTCGGCCTTAGCATTAGACAGAGATATTGAATTTCGTTTCTTACTATGCCAAGATACAAGACAATTACCGATGTAAAAACAACCACTGCTGCTTGATTTGCGATCATCTATATTATCACTGCAATCGGCATCTGAATACCTGACAATAATGGTAAAAGTGTCAAATAGGTACCATAAGCCAAAATTAGTAGTCCCAGGCACATTTTATAATTCTTTTAACCGCGAATAAGTGTGATTCCTTAGGATTGGCTTGAAATCTTATGCATGCACCACTCTAAAAGAAATATCTGCCTGGCTCGCGGTTAGGTAGAGTAAGCTTCCTATCATACTGTGGTACAATTGTTGATCCATGCTCTTGCCATTTATATCTTTGGAAAGTTTGAGAGTGGTGCTCATGGGAGTATGATGAGTACAGTTATATTCGAGTCCAAATCTTTTCACCAATTCTTTTGCATTCTTGGTTTGGCATACTAAGATCCCATTTTGCATTTGTTTTACTTGTAGCCCCAAAAAGAAATTAAGCTCACCAACCATGCCCATTTTAAATTTAGATTTCATTAATTAAGAAAATTCATGAGTCGCATCTTCGCAAGTGGATCTAAAGACTAGGTCATCCACATAAATCTAGGCTATGACTAAGGCATTCCTAGTCTTTTGCGTAAATAGTGCTTTATCAACACTCCCCCTTGTAAAATTGGTGGTCTAGCAAAAATTGCGTCAAATGTTCATACCATACTCAGCGTGCTTGCTGAAGACCATAACGCGCTTTACTCAATCGGTATAAGTGTTAAGGATATTTGGGATCAAGAAATCCTTTTAATTGTTCAACGTATACTTCCTCCTCAAGTACACCATTCAGGAAAGCGCTTTTCATGTCCATTTAAAATAATTTGAATTGTAACGCACATGCAATAGACATGAGAATCCTTATAGACTCAAGTCGCGCTACTGGGTAAAGGTTTCATTAAAATCAATGCCCTCAATTTGTGAGTGACCTTGCGCTCTGAGTCTAGCCATGTTCCTTACGACATTTGCAGATTCATCATACTTGTTTTTAAAGATCTATTTGGTTCCGATGATATTTGTGTTTAGTGGCCTGGTAACTAGCTGTCACACCTCATTTCTCTCAAACAGTTACGGTTCATCTTTCATAGCTGCAATCCAGTATTCATCTTGGAGTGCTTTTACAATATTTTTTGGTTTGATTTTGGAGGTGAAGCAGAAATGACAGTAAATGCCCTCAAGCCGTCACCGAGTTTTCGCACCGGCACTAGGATCTCCAATGATTTGATTGAGAGGATGATCCTTGATAAACAACATATTGCTCGATGGTTGAGGATCAAGAGGAGAGGTGGATTTGTTATCAGATTTACCTATTATGCATGGATCCACATCATCCTCCACATCAGTTAAGGGACATATTCATTATGAGGTTGGTCATCTACAACCACATTGACTGTTTCTTGAATAATAAGGGTCCTCAAATTGTAAACTATATAAGCATGACTATTCAGAGAATATCCTAAAACAATACCATCGTCACTTTTAGAGTTAAAATTTCCTAGTTGTTGCTTGTCTCTAAGCATGTAACATTTGCTACCAAAGACATGAAAATATTTAACACTAGGTTGTTTTCCATACCATAGTTCATATGGAGTTTTGTTTAAACCTGCTTTAAGGTATACTCTATTGATTATATAGCTGGAGGTGTTGACAGCTTCAGCCCAAAAGTTTTTGGTCATGTTTTCACTATTAAGAATAACCAAGCCCATTTCTTATAACACTCTATTTTTTTCTTTTAACCACTCCATTTTGTTGTGGTGTTTTTGGAGTTGAGAATTCATATCGAATTCCATTTTCATCATAGAATTTTTGAAATCGATCATTCTCAAATTCTCCACCATGATCACTCTGTATACGTTTTATGCAATATCCTTTTTCAGTTTGGAGTCATTTTGCCATTTTTTGAAATTCATCAAATGTATCAGATTTTTTGCGAAGAAAAGTGACCCAAGCGAACTTGGAGTAATCATCTACCCAAGCAAATTTGGAAGTTGCTACGATGGTTTTTTTTTTATGTCCCACTTTTATTTGTTTGCCTTTGAGACAGTCACTGCACATAATCTTTTCTTCCTTATCATAGGGAGTCATCAAACCAAATTTTTTTAGCTTAATTTAGCCAAGTTATGGTGGTGTGCATGCCCGAGTCTTTGGTGCCATAGCTTAAACTCATTGTTTAGAGCCATGTGGCATCTTGTAGATGAGACATTCTCTCCACTACTTTTAATTACATAACAGTTGTTACTTGTGCGAAGACCTTTCATAATCAATTTACTTATATGGTCCGAGATCTTGTACATATCTTTAGAGAATGTGACTAAGTGTTCTTTATCGCAAATCTAGAAAATATTTAGGAGATTGTGTTTTAATCCCTCTACATAAAGAACAACTTCAATCTTGGGCAAGCCAAGGCCAACTATTGTTCCATGCCCAATTATCTTGGCGGAGCTCTCATCTTCAAATGTAACTGACCCACCATCAAACTCTGAATAATCATAAAAATGGGTCCGGTCACCTGTCATATGTTTGGAGCAACCTCTATTAAGATTCTAAGACCCATAACCTTACGAGACCTTCCGTACATTTTTACTTAAACAATGGCATGTTCCCTGCGGACCAGATCGACGAGTTTTAATCGTTACCCTACTTTTGTACCATGATACCCTGAGACTTGTACCCTAACGACCACGTGGGCATTATGATTCCAACATCACGTGGCACATCCCATTTTGACCCTTACATTAGAAGTTACAATTTTGGCACAATCCGAGGTGGGCCGCATAATGCACACGGGCCCCACTTACACAAATTCCCATGTTGTGAAATTAATCAATTCATCAATCATGCCATTCATCACTCATGTCACTCTCTCCCCATTAGTCAAACAAACACATGCCATTCTCATGCAACCCATACCCCTACCTATACTAGCCATCATTCTTTTATTCCCTTTCTCCCCATTTTACCCCTCCATCTTCCCCTTAATCCCTCCCTATCCTAAAATCTCTACCACAAAAACTCCTTAAATCCCTCTCATTTCTACCATTTTTCTAGCAAGAGTAGGGATTAAGAGAGAGAGAGAGAGAGAAATATTAGAAAGATTAGGGAGAGATTAAGAGAGTGGAGAGAGAGAGAGAGAAATATTAGAAAGATTAGGGAGAGATTAAGAGAGAGAAGAGAGAGAGAGAGAGAGTATAAGACCCGTATCCAATCCTGTACTGTTCTGTCGACTCCCACGATCCTTCCCGTTGAATTCCGGCAACCTGCGACCTATGATCGAATTTACGCGTAACCCTAAGTCATATCCTGTAGATTTGAGCCGGCTTAATCTAAGACTTGTATCATTGTGACCATACCGTCGCCACGGTTCCAACGCCGCATCTTGCATACCGATCCGATACCCTGACAGGAAGATGTGGGCCGACGTTTATTTCGAAGAAATGCCGTGCTTTTGCGATCCCAAGAGAATCTCTACAACATGTCCCATTAATCAATAACATCACATCATGTCGAGTACAAGAGCAACCCATGCTTCCTTTCTCCACAAGTCAAGCAAACCCCAAAGTCAACCAATCTCTCACCTCACCCATCACTCACCTCACATCCATCACCCATCACTCTCTCTCCCTTACAACCCTCTCTCTCTCTCCTTCTCTTCATATTTTCCAAGCAAGGAGAATGGTGCACATCCATGGCTTTCCCAAGTGAGAGAAAAGTGAGTTGTGTGGCCCACTTCCTCCCCTAAATCTATCATCCTAGCCATTCAAACCTCCTCACCCTCCATTAAAGTGAAGCACAAGGAGATCGGCTTTCTAACGGACCAAGAAGATCGAATGGTGGGTGTTTTTATTGGCTAGTTTTCATGTTTTCATGATGGGCCAAGTGAGGCCTACCGATCGATGGTATGGATCTCACTTTGTACCTAAATGTGGCCGATAGCCCATCTTGATTATCATGATCATTCCATGGTGGGGCCATTCTCCATGGACCCCATCATGATGCTTATTTTATTAATTTGCATGGATAAAGGTCATTTAGACCGTCCATTTTGGGTGGAGAAGGAACTTCCACCATGGATCTTTGATTTGGTGGGCCCGCATGTATTGGGGTCCACTTGATGTATGATTGAATGAAAGGGAAGGCTCATAGTGGCGGAGCCCTCCATCACGCGTGTCCCTCGATCTCTCTCTCTTTCTCTCCCTCTCTTTTTCATTTATTTTCTTTGTGTGTTGATGTGGTCGTGTGGCCCACTTGGATGGACCCCACCATGAAGTATGTATTTGATCCAAGCCACTTGTAGGCGAGGCCCACTTTATATATGTGTAAGTTCTACACCACCTAGCCATGTGGTGGCCCACCTAAGCAGGGTCCACCTTAAATATATTCCTATACCCAAAAACAGTCCAGCGTGCATCTGGAAGTGAACTTGGAAATACAAATAGTAGCTTGGGTTAAAAGTTTTTGGGAATGATTGCTCATATAGGCCCCACCTTGATGTATGGGTTTAATCCACGCCGCTCATTTTATTCTCCCGGTCATTTTAGGCGTTGAGCCGAAAAATGAAGCTGATCTGAGTATTTGGTGGGCCATATCATAAGAAACGGTGGTGTTCACCGTTAAAATACACCCTGTTATTTTTGTACACCAAAATATGCCTAATATTGGGCTTAATAGATTTGTTATGGTCTGTAGAGACCAATGGTTGGGGTGGATTTTGAGGAGGCGGGCCCCACGTGCGAAAAACCTTGAGAAAACAAGTTTTCAAAAAAATAAAAAATAAAAAATAAAACCATGCAGCAGCGCCAGCTGATGCTGTAGAGATGTAGGCAGCGCATGCTGCTGCGTCAGCAGCATTTTGGCGGACGGTCAGTAGGAACCCACGGTCCAGCTGTAGGCCCCACCATGATGTGTGTTTTGTAAATCCACACTGTCCATTTTGTAGGCCCCCTTAGAGTAGTGGGCCACCCTAAGTATCAGCCATATTGGAAGCTCAGGTGGCCCACGTCACAGGTAACATTGTGATTGAACGTCTGCCTTTAAAACCCTTTTGGGTATCCCATAAGTTTTAGATCAGCGTGAAATTTATTTTCCTCTTCATCTGGGTCCACGTGACCTTATCAACGGATTGGATGGTATATAAACGTTATGGTGTGCCCCACGTGGAACCCACCATTGATGTATGTGTTTTACTCACACCGTCCATGGCTGTGGACGGTGGAAGCCACTGTGGTGTATGTTTTACGTCCGCACCGTCCAATGTTTGGACGGTGGGACCCACTGTGATGTACGTGTCCTATCCACGCCATCCAGCCATTTATCTGGTGGGCCCACATCAAGGAAGCAGTGTTGGTTAAACATCCACCATTGTGACCCTTTTTGTGGTCCAGAAATTTTGAGCAACATGAATTTTTTTTTCTAACCCTGTTAACTTGTTGGATTGCAAATAAACATTGTGTTGGGCCCCTGGTCTATGTGACCATACCAACAGGTTGGGTGAAAAGTAAACATTACAGTGGGCCGGGTCGGTATAACCTTACCAACACGTTGGATGGAAAATAAATGTTATAGTGGACCACACGTATGGACCCACCTTATGAAGCGGAATGGCTGGCATGCCGCTCACCAGCTATACAGCTGGTGTATGTGATGTCACCAAGCTATGTGGGCCCCACTTGTTTCACCCTCGCCGTCCATCTACGGGACCCACCATGAATCATGTGTTACATCCAAACCGTCTAACCAATTTGAAAGCTCATTTTATGGCATGAGCTAAAGAACGAGTTAGATCTAAAGTTCAAATGGACCCCACCATTGTAAATAGTGGAGACAATGAATCCACCATTCAAAATTTTTAAGGGCCACAGTAAATTTCTAGTAAGTTGATATTTGTCGTTACTTCATCTATCAATATGTTAACTTATGAATGGGTTGGATTTATGAACTACAAATTGGTGGGGGCCCACCTAGATGTATGTATTTTGTATTCACACCTTCCATTCACGTGGCCCCATGTGATGTACGTGTTTTATCCAAGTTGTTCATAGATGGGCCCATTTAGAATGAGCAGGGCCCAACCCATTGAGATGTATTTGAGGTCGAGTAAGAGGCCCAGTATGTATGTGTAGGATCCACTTCAAATGTATGTGTTTCATCTTGCGATGTGGGTCCCCTTTAATGTATGTATTCTACACACCGTCCATGTGGACGGTGCATTTGAGGTCCATCTATGAGGCCCACCTTTGATATGAATTTGGGGACCATCTGTGAGGCCCACCTTTGATATGTTTATAGCCCGTTGTTGAGGCCCACCTTAATATATATGAGGCCCATGTTATGAGGCCCATTGTGATGTATGCAAGGCCCATGGGTTATGGCCCATTGCAATGTATGAAAGTCCCAATTGGTGCGGCCTATTCGATATATATACGAGGCCCAAGTGATTAGGCCCACATTGATCTATTTGTGGCCCGTTGTTGAGGCCCACCTTGATATATATGAAACCCACTTTATGAGGCCCATTTGATGTGTTGGAGGCCCATGGGTTGAGGCCTAATAGGATGTACATAAGGCCCATTATAATGTGATTCCACTGTGGTTTGTGTTGATGTTTAGGGTGGGATATGCCTTGGGAGCAATGTTGGTTTGATGTCCACATTGTAAGAATAATGTTAGTTAAATGTCCTCATTATAACTCTCCCTAGGGCCCATTAATAGGCCCATACCTGTTGAGTATAGGCCGTCTAGGCCCATCTGCATTGTAAGGATAGTTCATTAGTTTATAACACGCTTAGTATAATTCTGTGACTCATGCCATACGCATCATATGTATGCTTGATATGAGTAGTGACTGATCATTGCATACGCCATTAGGCAGACTATTTATGGGACTCCTTATGAGACGGAGTGCCCACATTATCGCGCCGTATGTGCAGGATTGTTACATGACTGGATAGTGTGACTTATGCATCTTGCATATATGTGACTTGATCATTGTATGCCCTAGCGACATCAGGGTCGGGGCCTCTATAGACACATCGTGGATGGCCAAATGTGATACTGAAAATATTTGGTTCTAGCACTATGGGCACTTAGGATGTCCTTGGGTGAAAATTCCAGAACCTCTGAGGCCAGGAGTAGCCCCAATGTATAGACCGAGTGGAACATGAGCGCCCGAGTGCCGAATACCAGTAGGCCGCGTCTCCCACTGTGTCATGGTCGGTTGGGAGGGGGTGTGGCCTTATCCGCCCGAGTGAGGGAGCTATAAGCTAGGCTGAGTATACCAGCTCATAAATGGGTCTGCTATCGACGAGCCGGGTAGGTATTGGCAGACTACTGGTCAAGTGGATAGTGAGGTCTATTCTGCTTGCTGGGCTGTGCAGCTAGGAAGGAGGCAGTCGGGGTCCAGTGTAATAGACCCCGGTGATTTCTCCAGAGAGTAACCGTACTGATATGTGGACTTATTGAGCAGGAATTGCATATCGATTGATTCATTCATTCACTATCCACTCGGGCTGGTGGTGCGTAACTATTTGTTACGTGTACCATTGCATGGCCAGGATTTCGGTTGGGTGCGCGACTAACTTGAGATCAGGAGTTTACCACATTGAGTCTGACTATCCAAATTTAGGTTTGGGACTGGTTTGGATAGAAGTCCCTTGTGGTGAACCCCATAGCCTACGATACTACGTAGTATCATCCCGACTTCACATTCCAGCATGGCCACTTCATGCGCACTGCATATTACATTGCATCTGCAGTACTTAACATTTTGGGGTTACTATATTTTTGCACTTATATGGCTTAGATGAGGTTGATGGTATTTATATCTCTTCAGGATTTACATATTGCATTGCATCCTCAGCATCTATTATTATCTTATTATGTTTTGCATCACAAGCCCTGGTACGGCTGATAGCACTCATGGACTTGTCAGTATTTCCGCTTATTCCAATGATGTATGATTTATGGGCTTTATAGTATACTTGACACTTATCTTGTGCACACACTTTCACCACCCTCTAAGCTTTTATAAGCTTATGCACGATAGATGTGTGCAGGTGGTGTTAGGTTGCAGCAGCGTTGTGCTTGGAGCATGCAGCTGTCTTCTATAGTTTTGAATTTTGACATATGTATTTTCCTTTCAGCATTGTATTCAAATATTTATATTAGTGGATATGTGATGATGATGTTGCCTTTGGGATTTGGGTAAACTTGTAGTTATGCTTCATACAAAAAAAATCATACTGAAAATCCTCCTTGTAGGATCCTAGGATTGGAATCTGGCGCATGTACGCCGGGAGCCAAGAATGGGATACTACGGAGGCTTTCAGCACCTGATTCGACTATCGGGATTTTTGTGAGCTGGTTTTCGAGTTTGGGGCGTGACAGAAGTTGGTATCAGAGCATAACTTGGGAATACCTGAAGATAACATCACATATCTGCTGGTAGTTACCCTTCACCCTTCGATTGTTGAAAACTTTGAATGATTAGATCCTGAGTTCGAATAACTTAGAGATTTTCTGATATAGCTCCCTATTGTTGAGATCGTGAGGCTGCATAGTTTCGATCTCTTCTAATCCAGGATCTGTGGTGTAGTGGGATCATCGTAGTGTTGATGAGGCATTTTTGGAGCAGGAGGCTGAGGTTCGCAGGCATTGTCCCCATCTCTTAAGTGTTTGATTATATTGGCATGTTGTGTTCGGATAGGATTTCTCTCCCTTGGTTGAGCTCTGTATTGGTTGTGTCGTGTTTCAAATTTCGAGGATGAAATTTTTATTAGGTGGGGAGAGTTGTAAGACCCGTATCCCAGCCTGTACTGTTCCGTCGACTCCCGCAATCCTTCTAGTTGAATTCTGGCAACCTCCGACTTATGATCGACATTTACGCGCGACCTTAAGTCATATCTTATAGATTTGAGTCGGTTTAATCGGAGACTTGTATCATTGCGACCGCACCATCGCCGTAGTTCCAATGCCACATCTTGTATACCGATCCGATACCCTGACAAGAAGATGTGGGCCAACTTTTATTTCGAAGAAACGCCGCGCTTTTGCGATCCCAAAAGAATCTCTACAACATGTCCCATCAATCAATCACTACATCAATCAATCACATCACATCATGTCGAGTACAAGAGCAACCCATGCTTCCTTTCTCCACAGTCAAGCAAACCCCAAAGTCAACCAATCTCTCACCTCACCTATCACTCACCTCACATCCATCACCCATCACTCTCTCTCCCTTACAACCCTCTCTCTCTCCTTCTCTTCACATTTTCCAAGCAAGGAAAATGGTGCATGTCCATGGCTTTCCCAAGTAAGAGAAAAGTGAGTTGTGTAGCCCACTCCCACTCTCTAGATTTACCATCCTAACCATTTAAACCTCATCACCCTCCATCAAAGTGAAGCACAAGGAGATCGGCTTTCCAACGGACCAAGAAGATCGAACGGTGGGTACTTTTATTGGCTAGTTTCTATATTTTTATGATGGGCCAAGTGAGGCCTACCGATCGATGGTATGGATCTCACTTTGTACCTAAGATGTGGCCGATGGCTCATCTTGATTATCATGATCATTCATGGTGGGGCCATTCTCCATGGACCCCATCATGATGCTTATTTTATTAATTTGCATGGATAGAGGTCATCTAGACCGTCCATTTTGGGTGGAGAAGGAACTTCCACCATGGATCTTTGATTTGGTGGGCCTGCATGCATTGGGGCCCACTTGATGTATGATTGAATGCAAGGGAAGGCTCATAGTGGCAGAGCCCTCCATCACGCGTGTCCCTCGATCTCTCTCTCTCTTTCTCTCCCTCTCTTTTTCATTTATTTTCTTTATGTGTTGATGTGGTCGTGTGGCCTACTTGGATGGACCCCACCATGAAGCATGTATTTGATCCAAGCCACTTGTAGGCGAGGCCCACTTTATATATGTGTAGGTTCTACACCACCTAGCCATGTGGTGGCCCACCTAAGCAGGGTCCACCTTAAATATATTCCTATACCCAAAAACAGTCCAGCGTACGTCTAGAAGTGAACTTGGAAATACAAATAGTAGCTTTGGTTAAAAGCTTTTAGGAATGACTGCTCATGTAGGCCCCACCTTGACGTATGGGTTTAATCCACGCCGCCCATTCTATTCTCCCAGTCATTTTAGGCATTGAGCCAAAAAATGAAGCTGATCTGAGTATCTAGTGGGCCATAGCATAGGAAACAGTGGTGTTCACTGTTAAAATACACCCTGCTATTTCTGTACACCAAAAATGCCCAATATTGGGCTTGATAGATTTTGTTATGGTCTGTAGAGACCAATGGCTGGGGTGGATTTTGAGGAGGCGGGCCCCACGTGCGAAAAACCTTGAGAAAACAGGTTTTCAAAAAAAATAAAAAATAAAACCATGCAGTAGCGTCAGCTGCTGCTGTCAGAGATGCAGGCAGCGCTTGCTGCTGCGTCAGCAGTGTTTTGGCGGATGGTCAGCAGGAACCCACGGTCCAACCGTGGGCCCCACCATGATGTGTGTTTTGTAAATCCACACTGTCCATTTTGTAGGCCCCCTCAGAGCAGTGGGCCACCCTAAGTATCAGCCCTATTGGAAGCTTAGTGGCCCACGTCACAGGCAATAGTGTGATTGAACGTCTGCCTTTGAAACCCTTTTGGGTATCCCAGAAGTTTTGGATCAGCGTGAAATTTGTTTTCCCTCTTCATCTGGGTCCACGTACTTTATCAACAGATTGGATGGTATATAAATGTTATGGTGGGCCCCACTTGGAACCCACCATTGATGTATGTGTTTTACTCACACCGTCCACGGCTGTGGACGGTGGAAGCCACTGTGGTGTATGTGTTACGTCCGTACCGTCCACTATTTGGACGGTGGGACCCACCGTGATGTACGTGTCCTATCCACTTCATCTAGCCATTTATCTGGGGGCCCCACATCAAGGAAACAGTGTTGATTAAACATCCACCATTGTGACCCTTTTTGTGGTCCAGAAATTTTGGGCCAACATGAAATTTGTTTTTTTTCCTTTTCATCCAGGTCAGTGTAACCCTGTTAACGGGTTGGATTGCAAATAAACATTGCGGTGGACCCCAGGTCTATGTGACCGTACCAATATGTTGGGTGGAAAGTAAACATTATAGTGGGCCGGGTCAGTATAACCTTACCAACACATTGGATAGAAAATAAATGTTATACTGGGCCACACGTATGGACCCACCTTATGAAGCGGAATGGCTGGTGTGCTGCTCACCAGCTATACAGCTGGTGTATGTGATGTCACCAAGCTATGTGGGCCCCACCTGTTTCACCCTCGCCGTCCATCTATGGCACCCACCATGATTCATGTGTTGCATCCAAACCGTCTAACCAATTTGAAAGCTCATTTTATGGCATGAGCTAAAGAACGAGTCAGATCTAAAGTTCAAATGGACCCCACCATTGTAAATAGTGGAGACAGTGAATCCACCATTCAAAATTTTTAAGTGCCACAGTAAATTTCTAGTAAGCTGATATTTGTCGTTACTTCATCTATCAATATGTTAACTTATGAATGGGTTGGATTTGTGAACTACAAATTGGTGGGGGCCCACCTAGTGTATGTATTTTATATTCACACCTTCCATTCACGTAGCCCCCATGTGATGTGCGTGTTTTATCCAAGTTGAGATGGACCCATTTAGAATAAGCAGGGCGCAACCCATTGAGATGTATTTGAGGCCAAGGAAGAGGCCCAGTATGTATGTGTAGGATCCACTTCAGATGTTTGTGTTTCATCTTGCGATGTGGGTCCCCTTTAATGTATGTATTCTACGCACCGTCCATGTGGACAGTGCATTTGAGGTACATCTATGAGGCCCACCTTTGATATGGATTCGAGGACCATCTGTGAGGCCCACCTTTGATATGTTTATGGCCCATTGTTGAGCCCACCTTAATATATATGAGGCCCATTGTGATGTATGCAAGGCCCATGGGTTATGGCCCATTGCAATGTATGAAAGTCCCAATTGGTGCGGCCTATTCGATATATATACGAGGCCCAAGGGATTAGGCCCACATTGATCTGTTTGTGGCCCGTTGTTGAGGCCCACCTTGATATATATGAGACCCATGTTATGAGGCCCATTTGATGTATTGAGGCCCATGGGTCGAGGCCTAATAGGATATACATAAGGCCCATTGTAATGTGATTCCACTGTGGTTTATGTGTTGCTGTTTAGGGTGGGATATGCCTTGGGAGCAATGTTAGTTTGATGTCCACATTGTAAGAATAATGTTGGTTAAATGTCCTCATTATAACTCTCCCTAAGGCCCATTGATAGGCCCATACATGTTGAGTATAGGCCGTCTAGGCCCATCTGCATTGTAAGGATAGTTCATTACTTTATAACACGCTTAATATAATTCCATGACTCATGCCATATGCATCATATGTATGCTTGATATGAGTAATGAGTGATCATTGCATACGCCATTGGGCAGACTATTTATGGGACTCCTTATGAGATGGAGTGCCCACATTATCACGCCGTACGCGCAGGATTGTTACATGACTGGATAGTATGACTCATGCATCTCGCATATATGTGACTTGATTATTATATGCCCTAGCGACATTAGGGTCGTGGCCTCCACAGACACATCGTGGATGGCCAGATGGGACATTGAAAATATTTGGCTCTAGCACTATGGGCACTTAGGATGTCCTTGGGTGAAAATCCCAGAACCTCCAAGGCCAGGAGTAGCCCCAACGTTTAAACCGAGTGGAACATGAGCACCCAAGTGCCGAATACCAGTAGGCTGCATCTCCCATCGTGTCATGATCGGTTGGGAGGGGGTGTGGCCTTATCCGCTCGAGTGAGGGGGCTATAAGCTAGGCTGAGTATGACCAGCTCGTAAATGGGTCCGCTATCGATGAGCCGGGTAGGTATTGGCAGACTACTGGTCAGGCAGATAGTGAGGTATATTTCGCTCGCTGGGCTGTGCAGCTAGGGAGGAAGCAGTCAGTGTCGAGTGTAATAGACCCTGGTGAGAGAGCAACTATACTGATATGTGGACTTATTGAGAAGGAATTGCATATCTGTTCATTCATTCATTCACTATCCACACAGGCTGGTGGTGTGTAACTATTTGTTACGTGTACCATTGCATGGCCAGGATTTCTGTTGGGCGTGTGACTAACTTGAGATCAGGAGTTTACCATGTTGAGTCTGACTATCCAAATTTAGGTATGGGACTGGTTTGGATAGAAGTCCCTTGTGGTGAACCCCGTAGCCTGCGATACTACATACTATCATCCCGACTTCACATTCTAGCATGGCCATTTCATTCGCACCGCATATTACATTGCATCTGCAGTACTTAGCATTTTGGGGTTACTATGTTTTTGCACTTATATGGCCTATATGAGGTTGACGGTATTTGTGTCTCGTCAGGATTTGCATATTGCATTGCGTCCTCAGCATTTATTATTGTCTTATTATGTTTTGCATCGCATAGCCCTGGTAGGGCTTATTGCACTCATGGACTTGTCAGTATTTCTGCTTATTCCGATGATGTATGATTTATGGGCTTTATGGTATACTTGACACTTATCTTGTGCACACACTTTCACCACCCACTAAGCTTTTGTAAGCTTATGCACGATAGATGCGTGCATGTAGCGTTAGGTTGCAGTAGCGTTGAGCTTGGAGCGTGCAGCTGTCTTCTGGAGTTTTGAATTTCGACATATGTAGTTTCCTTTCAGCATTGTATTCAAATATTTATATTAGTGGATATGTGATGATGATGTTGCCTTTGTGATTTGGGTAAACTTGTGGTTATGCTCCATATATATAAAAAAAATCATACTGAAAATCCTCCTTGTAGGATCCCAGGATCGAAATCTAGCGCATGCGCGCTGGGAGCAGAGAATGGGGTACTACAGAGGCTATCAGCACCGGATTCGGCGACTGAAAATTTTGTGAGCCGGTTTCCTAGTTTGGGGCATGACATAGAGAGAGAGAAAAGAAAGAGAACTTGTGAGAGGATTATGAAAGATCAAGAGAGTAAGAGTAAGAGAAAAGATAAAAGAGTGATTAGAGGAGGTTAGGGGTGGAGAGGAGCTTGGTGGATCATCCGATCATCGATTCAAGTCGATCCAACTGTCCATCCTTCTAAGTGAGTGCATGGGAGGGTCAAGACCCTACCCTTCTTTGTGATTTCTTTATTTTGGTGGGCTCATAAAGATGGGACCCACCTTGATCATGTATTGAATATGTGGTGGACCCCATAGTGGCGAGGGGCCACCCTGATGGCCGGATCTATTTCCCTTCATTTCCATATCTTTTCTTATTCTCTTGGTGTTGTGGGACCCACAAGGGGGCCACACTATTGGAGAGCATGTCCCAACACTATCATAGCGTGGATCACCTTATGTGGCCCACCATGATGTTTAATTTCTATTTAAATCATTTTATTGTGTAAGCACATTTGGATGGTGAAAATACAACAAAAATGGATGTGATCCAAAGCTTTTTGGCCTCACCATGAGTTGGACATTCAAATGGATGAAGTGGATTTCCTACGTGGGCCCTACCTCACCCTTAAAAAATAAGAGGGGGAGAGGGGTAGTGGCACTATCGTCGTTGGACACAACAATGTCCAGAGACATGTCTCTGGCACCATTTACCTTCCAAAGCCACCATGTGAGCTTCTCTCGTTAGCCTCATCATGGGGTGTGTGTGTGTGTGTGTGTGTGTGTGTGTATCATCCACACAGTCCATCCGATTTCCCTTCTCATTTTAGGCGTTGAGCTAAAAAATGAAGATTATTTGAATCCCATGTGGGCCATACCACAAATACTAAGGGGTTGGGTTAGCCACCCTCATTTCTTACTTTCCATGGGAGTTTTGGAGTGACTTTTCACTCATGGGACCCATATTGATGTATTTCTTAGATCCAGACCATGCATCTATCTACTGGCTCATTTTAGTTGTGGATCCCAAAAATCTAGCCGATCCAACCATCAGGTAGACCGCACTACAATCGACGGTGGTAGTGGGAGCACCCCTCCCGTCAGCCATGCGGACGTGAGTGAGGGCATCTCAACCATGGACCCCACCTTGATTTATTTGTTTCATCCACGCCATCCACCAACTTCTCCATGTAATTTCAGGCTATGAGACAAAAAATGAGATAGATATGAGTTCCTAGTGGACCGCACCAAGGGAAATAAAGTCCCACTGTTGGAACTTTTTAAGGCCGATTGTTGTGTGTGTGGCTGGTGGACCTACCCATCATTGGACTCCTTTAGTTCATAAATGGCTGGCCGTTATAATGGACAATGGATTATCCACTAGTGGAACCCACATAGTAGAAAATAAAAAAATAATAAAGGAAGAAAAAAAAAAGAAAAAAAGAGGATGTCACTAGACGTTTTTGCCCAGTGACAGTGAGGGATGAAGCCTCGTTGGGCTGCCCCACACGTGGACCCCACCATGATGAATGTGTTTAATCCACACCATCCACCATCTACTTCAGATAATTTTAGGCCATGGGCCAAAATTTGAGGCAAATATGAGTCTCGAGTTGGTCGTACTAAGGAGAACAATGCCCATCTGTTGAAACCTCATAGGGTCTACTGTGGAGTCCTTGATCATCCAAACCAGTCCCAATCAGAGTCTATTTGACCTCATTCGAGGTGGTCCAGACGGTGAAGGGATTAGATCATCCACTTGGGGCCCACCTTAATAGTGTATGCAAAACATACAATGAATATAATAATAATATAAAAAAATATATGAATGCCATGCACATGGGTGGTAACCCATTCTTGACCAATTTTGGGTCTCACAAGTGGGACCCTGTTCTGATGTTTATATTGAATCCACACCGTCCACCAACTTCTTAAAATCACTTTAGGCTATGGGCCGAAAAATGAGACAGATTCAGGTCTCAAGTGGGCCGCGATGAGGAAAATAAACCATTGCTATTGAAAAATTTCCAAGGCCCATTGTGGAGTCCCTGTTTGTCCAAATCAACCAAAATCAGAGCCCATTTGACCCACTCAATATGGACTACGCAGTGATTGGAGTAGAAGATCCACGTGAGGCCCACACTGATAGTGTATATAAAAAAAAAGAGAAACAACCAAAGATGGGTGTTACTGGCCGGTTTTGCCCAGTGATGTGAGGGCAAAAGCCTCCTTAGGCTATCCCCACACATGGGACCCTACATGATGTATGTATCCTATACACTCTATTCATTTATCTTGTCAGGTCATGTTAGGCCATGGGCCCAAAAATCAGGCTGATCCAGGTATCAGGTGGGCCACACCATAGGGTAATGTGGGGGTAGAAACCTCTTGGACTTGGGATTTCTTAGTTTTAGGATCCCTTGGACTTGGAAATCCTTGGAATCGAGATCCCTTAGGTATTTGGTTATGTTTGACACCTTAAATTCAAATCCTTAAATTAGTTAGTGTGTGAATGTTGAAACTATGGTTTTATTAAATCCATTTAAGCGTATACTTTGCCTGAACTGATGAAATCCCAAGACTCAGATGGGTTATGAGCATAGGATCACATCCTAATGACTAACCAATGATCTGTAATCGTTAATTTATGTTAGCAATGATCAGACGGTGCAAATCATTCTATTAAAGTAACTATAGCGATGTCATTGATAATCTAATTATTTTGGGACATCATTAGTAGGCCATGTGTAACATCCCAGATTTTTCCCAACTTGGCGATGTATGTCCTTAGGTAATGAGTCGATCATAACACCTTATTGACTTCTCAAAACTCAATTCCAAAGTCTTAAATCCCCTTTCAACCCATTTCCTTCAAAATCACACCTTTCACCACCTTATTCTTCAAAATTTTCCCAATACTTTCATATTAGACACTAATCCTAAAGTTTAATTGATGAAGAACAATAATTAAACTAAAATTCACTATAAATAGTAAATTTATAAATAAAATGAGTTTTTAACCATTAAAATTACAGAATCTCACAAAATAAATAGGTTATTTGGATAGATCAGCTTCTCCTACCCCAAATTCATATATAGCATGTCGCATAACTCATTCTTGAGTGGAAGATATGCCTGTTTCAAGAAAATGAGTGGTAGAACCACCACCAGGCGAGCGCGATGGCACCGCCCGCCTCCACAAAAGGGCACGGCGGCACCGCCCTGACCGCGGTGCACCGCCAGTGCACCGAATTTCAGTGGACCCTCGCTGCAGTTTTCAACTAACTTCAGAAAGTCAATCTCCCTCAATATAACTCGATTTAGGTGATTCAAAAGCCAGATTGAAGCTTAAATAAGTCTAGTTTCATATAAAAATAAGTGAAAAATAAAATAAAATTTTTAATATAGTTGAATCTAGGTTGATGTGACAACTGTTCAAAAATTATTAGTCCGGACAACTGCTACTTCTAGAATTTTTAGAATTTTTCTACAGCACAAAATCTAATGAAATTTGGTAGAGATAAATCAGACTTGATGATGAACTACTAAAGAAAATAATTACAATAATATACTAACCAAAAGTGCCAAAAAGGGACATAGAAGTACCCTAGGACCATATTCTGTCGTAATTAGGGCAGAATTTAGCTAAGTACTAAACTAAATAATTAGTGTATATAGCTCGAACCATTATTTACATAAATGACAAGACCCAAAATCATTAATACTATTGACTCAACGTCCCTTGCAAACCTATGATAAATCCCAAAACCCAGTTGCTCTCAGGATCACATTAAAACTCCATATCAGACCTAGACCACGCGTCGAAAGTTCGATTACTGCAAAACTATAGGATTATGTCAGTCTTATAGGACTTGACAAACATCGTGGTAATCGAGCCCAAATAGTATCTAGAACCATACAACTTGAGCTCTGAGTAGAGTGTGTGAGAAACGCAAGTACCTTTAGAAAATGTATTGAAACTTAAGTGAATTGGGTCATTCGCTTGCGGGTGAAGTTGATGACTTTGGACCATTAGATTCTGACCAAACTTCCCCCATGGGTCAGGGAAATTTCCCTTTACCAATTGGTATACTTTGGCCCTGATCGAAGAATGACGACCGGCGATCTTATACATGTCCTTCACAGCCTATTTGTTTGTCAGATCGCACTAAAAACACAGTCATGACATAGATCCATTATCAGGGAACTTACCTTATGATGTATGTGAGTTGTGGACCTCCTTATAGGCCTTGTTTGTTAAAAATAGTCGTCCTTTGGATACAAACTAGGTATATAATGGCCCTGGGGCCATTTGCATCGCTTTTGAGCCTATATAAGTCTCTTAAACCCACCTCTCTCTCTCTCTATCTCCCATAGGAATTTCTCCAAACCCTAGGAGAGAGAAGAGAGAAAAGGAGAGAAAAGAGTGAGGAGAGAGTGAGATTGGGAGATCGTTGCTCGGATTCACTCCCACTACTCCACGTACCGAATCACCTCCCCACCATCGCTACACGAGCCGTTCTAACTTCGATTTGGGTAAGAAATCCTAACCCTAATCTTGTTTTAGGAATCTAAATAGAGGAATCGACGAAATAGCTAACCCATTTCGTGATTTAGGTACCATTATTCTATATATGGGAACATAGAATTGGAACCGAGTTCGAAACAAGTTATCCAACGAAAGGTGCAGATTATAAACATTTAAGTTATGGTTTTCAAGGCTTTTAATGTAAGCAATAATTTATGTCTGACTTAATTGCTGCCATATGATATTAGTTACGACATTTTCGATAAATTATATATGTGTGTGAACTATGTTGAATATAGATGCATTTCATGTGTTTGTTGAAATGCTTGAATGAACGTGAAATTCTTGTTTGTGCTTGAAATGATTTCTAATCTAAGATCCATGTTTGTTATATGCGTTATAGCCTATGCTGTGTAGGAAATTCCTATAGTTCATGTCATAACTAATCTAGTCTATGTATTTGGTAATGTGTAGGCTAAGTGTTTGATAAAATGTTTGAATGAGAAATTGCTTGATGAATTGTATTTAATAAGGGTGTTGAGATGGGATTCTCAATTACCTTATCTATATGTATAATTTCGTTCATATAACCTTAATTTCAACTATGCAATTTATGGATGAAATACAATGTTTGGTGACATGTTCAATATGTTTGATAAAATGCTCAAATGAGTGTTGTACTTGAATTGTTTGTTAAATGCTTACATGATTATCACATGTATCCAAATGTTGCATTTGACTATGATTGGGAATATAAGGTAGTCCAGGCAATCGGTAACGGTTCCCGATTGAGTTATTGAACTAGTCTCACCACATTAGATATGTTCGATGAATCCGAGTCGTGCAACGATTGTCGACAGTGGTTAGGCCAGATGGAGTACTTATGCGTTCCATGTCGATTAATTTAGTGTGCGATCGTACCAATCGAACTTGTCAAATAACCCGATTGGCCTATTATGTGTTTACCATGTATGGACACTACTGCTTAAATCTAAGGTACCACTTACTAAGGTAAAGCCCATTCAACGATGGTACCATGATCCGCTAAGACTCATGAGCTAGGTATGGTGGTATGAGATACCGTGGTCGAGCTGCTGGCCTACGCTGGGGTGACGAGCTTCCCTATAGTGACCAGTGAGCAACCTAACCTCATGAGCTGAATACGATGGTATGAGACACTGTATTCAAGCTGTCGGCCTATACTAGCGCAGCCTGGCTGCGGTCCCAGCATGGGTTGGGGTGTACTGTTTGATTCGGACCCCCTTTGAAAATAGTGATCCAGTTGGTAGGGCGATGGTGGAGTGACCTCGAGTATAATCAATTGAACTTGCCTATCCATTACTTTCATTAGGGGTGATGCCTTACAACTTGCTTGTCGTATATAATTAACTAGGATTGACGACCCTAGATGGATCTCCGTTGGGTTAATGATATAAAGGGAGGTACCTTACCATCCCAAATCTGCTGTACGAATAAGCTTAATTAATTACCTGGCTAACACGACCATGCACCGTATTGCATGTGCTTTGGCGAGGAAGCACACATTTAGGAAGTTCGTCATGCGTGACCGTGAGATGAAGTTGCTGAGGGAGTGCAGGTGAGGGCATGTATCATTTCCACATATCATCCCTACATTAATAAGAGTAGCTAGGATTGTTTGATGTATTGTTTTATCATTACTGCTTGAGTGAATTGATAACGTGTTAACCTTTGCTTTATAGTTCCACTGAATTAGCTACTCATCCCACTTGGGATGGTGTTTTAAAACACCAACCAGACTCTGTTGTAGATGTAGGTAATGATGGAGCCTATGTAGCTGAAATGAACTTCATGAATGAGGAGGAGGAATTCTCCTATATTCAGTTATCAGGTGGGTATTCATAGACCTTGTTCTGATTCGACGGGATTATAGAGTTATATGGATTAGTCGGACGTTTACACTTGATAGTTTGTAAATTTTGGAATAACTCTTGTATATATTTAGGCTGGTAACATACTCATACTCTGAGGATTGAGAAATGCTTTTATACTATATATAGTTATCCGAGTCTTCCGCTTGATTAATTACATTAACTCTGGAGTATGTATGTTATTTTAGCATAATCCCACTCATGTTATATGCACTAATATGGACAAAATTCAAATATCATTATCTCTGTTGCATAAGTGATATGTTGGATCTCGGGAGTTGAGCTTTTCTTGACCTCCAATTTTTGGGGCGTTACAGGTTGGTATCAGAGTATGATTTGGATTAAATTGGACCTGCGTTATGGTAACACGACACATACTGATGTACTTTGACTTAAGTGAGGGGCGATAAAATGTAGAAATGATCATAGGATCCTAAGTTTACCGACGGGCGAAACTGACCATTGAAATGTACTCCCATATGCGTCTGAGATCACATGAAATGATCTTAATTCCCTTTTAGACTGTCAATCGATGGGTTTAAGCTATTATTCGGCGTATCCCAAACTTGAAACATGCCAAAGGGTATGAATATGTGCTAGATGGGACCCAAAACTACCTCAAACAGTCAAGGGGGCCCAAACCACAAGGAACGGTGGGACCCAGGGGGTCCCCTGCACCATTCCGGCACCCTGGAGGGGGAGGCCACCGCCCATGGTACAGCGGACCACGATGCCCACCGCGGTGCACCGCACCCCTCTCCAGGGGGCCACGGTAGGCCCTCCACCCTCCACACATGCATGTGGGTCCCCCCCACATGTGGAACCACCCTATTTCCTCCCCTTTGCTTTATTTTTCCCCATTTCAAGCTTCTAAACCCTTCTAACCTCTCCAAAAATCTGATTTCTCTCTCAAATCTTCATTCCATACTCAAATCTTCTTCTTCCTCTTCATTACACACACACCCTCCACCATTTTCCTTAAAACCCATCTCCTACCACCTTCTATCTCCCTTATTCCTCTACACAAATCCATCTTTGTGTCTCATAAAACCCCAAAACCCACCAACCCATCTCATCCTTCAAGTTTTCTTAACCCCATGGCTCTTTTTGAGCTAGTTGCTACAATCTTCTCTCTCGCCACACTCCTTTCCCTTATACGAAAGAGAAGGGCGTCCACAGATGATGCAGGGCCTAGCCACCCAACCCATCTGAGGAAGAAAGCGGGCATAGAAGCAAGTATAAGCACTGAACGAGAGCGAAGGACAAAGTGGGATCTCGATCCTCAGATTCCACTTCAAAGATCTCTACCACCGGGCATCGAACATGGTAAGTTTTCTAGCCGTAAAGTGGTGTTTTAAGCACACATTGACGAAAGGCTATTCGGGCTATATCCGGTGATGGACCTCCTGTTAGAATCCGGGTGGAGTCCTATATTTGAAGGAAAGTCTCATGTGTGTAAAACCACTATCCGAGCCTTCTATGCCGACATATGGGATCCATTATTGGAGCCTCTACAGTTCACTATTCCCATGGGAAGGTGGGAAGCAATAGTCAATGTAGATGTGATGGCCCGAATTATGGGAATTGTACGTGGTGAAGTGCATGCTGATGAATCTCGTTTCAAGAGTGTGCGAGAAAGAGATCACCGCAGTGATTTCTTTGTGGCTGATAGGTTCACTGGAAGTGGGGCAATTGCCTCTCATTGACTAAGACGATGGTAGACTTCCGCCTAATCCACCACATATTCACATATAATGTGTATCCTAAGTGGAGCAACCATAGTGAATACACTCGTTTAATGGTGGACTTCCTGTACAGAGCTGGGCAGGGAGATAATTTGTGTCTACCTACGTTCGCCCTACTATAGATAATCTAGCCTGCACGCTCTATTAAGAGCGATGTTTCACTCCTATTCGGCCGACTTATATGCAAGATTGCTCGAGAGTTCGGCTACAGACTTAACATGGATGAGTTTGCGCCGATCTACTTCATTAATGACACTATGCTCAACAACATGGGAATTGGCCCTCGACAACGTCAAGCCTGACTTGATGAGTATGGGGGTGAGACAGAAAGTGAAGAGGAAGAAAGTAATGAAATAGAGGAAGAAAGTAATGAAGAAGAGGAAGAAAATGAAATAGAAGAAGGAAGTGAGGAAGGAGGAAGTGAGGAAGAAGAGGAGTAAGGCCAAGACTTTGATGGGAGACCTCCTACTACTACACTTGAGCACCACCATTATCGGGCCACTTTGGAAGCCCGCCTGGCTCAGATTGAAGAGAACCAGGCCACTCTGAGACAAGAGGCCAAGGAGACTCAAGCCAAATTGAAGCAAAAGCTTGAGGAGAGTGAGACTTATATAAAGCAGAAATTTAAGAAGATGTCTCGCACTCTGAAGGCCCTCTCGTGCTGTATGCAGGACAAGGGTGCGCCTCTACCTTCACCAGAGTCGCACGACTAGTCGTATGTTGTAGTCGTCTTTTGGGTTGTTTTGTTCCTTGCTTTCTATGTAATAGCCCTTGTTGGCTTAGTTGGATATTAGTAATTAGTGTTAAAGCTTTTGTTAGGTTAGCTCACATGCATCTTTTGTCATGATCCATGTAAGACTACATCTCATGTATTGTGACAATTTTGGTTAAATGAGATGCATGAAGCTTCTTTTGATTTGAAATGTGTAGAATGCTTGGAAAATTTAAATGTTGTCATTTGAAATCTTACACGTGTTGCACCCTATGTTGTGTATAGGGAATGCCTCCGAAGACCACTCAAAATATGACACGTCTTGCACTTGGCGGATCATTTGGCTGGGCACCTCCCCTGAGCGATAGCCACAAGAACCCTAGTTTGGGCCATGATAGTGATACCATGCCGGATTCACAGCTTGCCACTGGCCCCATCAATGGGTCAACACCTAGTGCACCACCTGTTCCAGAATAGAACTGCGCGTCTACCTCGACGCCACACATGTATCAGGCAGCTCCTCCTCCTGATAGGTTAGAGCAGATGATGCTCCTAATGCAGCAGCAACAGTAAGTTTGGACCACAATTGTGGGGGCCCTTACCCAAAACGTGAATATGGTCCTACCTGCACCACTTGCACAGCTTGCTAGAAATATGAATGACATTTATTTGAGCACTTTTAGTATTTTCGATCTCCCACCTTCGCAGGCACTCGCAGACCCAAGGAGGCTGAGTACTGGCTAGATCACATCTCTAAGATATTGAAGTTGTTGCACTGCATCAAGGCAGAGCAAGTTGAGATAACCATCTATATGTTCGAGAAGGAGGCTAGTTTATGGTGGGACAACATCTTACGAACAGTTCTCGCAGGACATGTGTGGACCTGGGATGCATTTGAGACACACTTCCATGGGAAGTACTTCCCCCTCACTTACCATAATGAAAATAAGGGTGAGTTTCTCCACCTCCGACAGGGAGAAATGACCATGTCAGAGTATGAAAACAAATTTACGGAACTAGCCAGATACGCTCCTTTGATACTGGCAGATGAACCGCGATGAAAATGTGGCGTTTTTTAAATGGGCTGCGGCCCGATATTTGCACTAAGATGTGTTGCGCTAGCATTCCCAATTATGCCGAAGTAGTCAATATGTATCTACAAGCCGAACAAGATGGAGACAGAGTTTCTTGGACACGTATACCAATGGGCCCGAGGCCTCAGCTTGAATTACAACATCGGCCGGTCCTAGGTAAGAGGCCACATGAAAACTCACCTTCCAGGCTCATGACTCCGCTGACCTAGCAGAGACAAATGGGCCATTGGTGTACATATTGCAACAAAGGGTGACACACTGACCCCTTCTATTTTACCAAGATGAAAGACAACGGTTTCATCCCACCTCAGAAGATCGACCGTCAGCCACCACGTGATATAGTGACTCCACCTCTATGATTTGCACTACCAGCGCAGCCATTCTACCGACTGCCCGTACTCAGAATAGGCCACCTCAATGACCTATGGCAGCGCAACCAAATCGTCCTCAACAAGCCCGTGTACATGCACTTGCAATTGAAGTACCTGAGTCAGCAACTGCAGCGCCTTTGGCCTTTGAGGTCACTGCCCACATTCAAGGTACACCTGTATTCCTATTGGTAGACACTGGGTCCACTATTTTGATAGTGTCATGCTCTACAGTCAAGCGTTTGAGGTTGAACACTACCCTTATAAGTGTGGTGAGACTCCTTATCGCGACAGGGACCTTCTCCGACACTACCAAACTTTGTAAGGATTGTCCAACAGACTTAGGAAGCAGAACAGTGCACATTGACTTGATAGTCTACCTGCTTATAGGCACAACGGAAGCTTAGTAGGCTAATAACCACTGGCCTAGGATCGAAGGAAATTGATCTAGGTTATATGTAAGATTAGGTCACTAAATAAGAGCTGAATCTTCCTTAGAATGTCAAAAATGAAGTCGTTGAAGTAAAGCAATTAGGGTTCAAGTATTAAACCAATTCATATTAAAAAGTAGGCCTAACAATGGGTACGAGCTGAATTATAATAACCAAGGTCAGCGTATTAATAAATGCGCTCGTTGAATACAAGCCCAATAGAAGCCTTAGCTAATTTCGGGGACGAAATTATTTTTTAAGGGGGCTAGATTATAACGTCCAGGATTTTTTTCAACTTGGCGATGTACGTCTTTCAGCAATGGGTCGATCATAACACCTTATTGACTTTTCAAAACTCATTTCCAAAGTCTCAAAACCCCTTTCAACCCATTTCCTTCAAAATCTCACCTTTCACCACCTTATTCTTTAAAATTTTTCAAGTACTTTCATATTAGACACTAATCCTAAAGTTTAAATGATGAAGAACAATACTTAAACTAAAATTTACTATAAATAGTAAATTTATAAATAAAATGGGTTTTTGACCATTAAGCTTATATAATCTCATAAAATAAATAGGTTATTTGGAAGATCAGATTCTCCTACCCCAAATTCATATATAGCACGTCACATAACTCATTCCGGAGTGGATGATACGCCCGTTTCAAGAAAATGAGTGGCAGAACCACTACCAGGCTAGCGTGGCAGCCCTATCTAGGTGGCGGTGCACCACCCACCTCCACAGCGGGGTGCCGCGGCGCCGCCCTAACTGTGGCGCCGCGCCAGTGCACCAAATTTTGGTGGACCCTTGCTGCAGTTTTTGACCAAATTCAGAAAGTCATAGCTCCCTCAATATAACTCTAATTTAGGTGATTCAAAGGCCAGATTGAAGCTTGATAAGTCTAATTTTATATGAAAATAAGTAAAAAAAATAAAATAAAAATTTCAATATAGTTGAATCTAGGTTGATGTGACAAATATCCAAAAATTATTAGTCTGGACAACTGCTACTTCTAGAATTTTTAAAATTTTTTTACAATATGAAATCTAATGAAATTTGGTATAAATAAAGTAGATTTAATGATGAACTTACAAAAAAATACTTAAAATAATATACTAACTAAAAGTGCCAAAAGGGGGCATAGAACTACCCTAGGACCTTATTCTGTCGTAATTAGGGCAGAATTTAGTTAAGTACTAAACTAAATAATTGGTGGATTTAGTTCGAACCACTATTTACATCAATGGAAAAACTCAAAATCGTTAATACTATTGACTCAACATCCTTAGAAAACCTAGGACAAATCCTAAAATTTAGTTACTCTCGGGAGCACATTGAAACTCTGTATCAGACCTGGACTGCGCGTCGAAAGTCCGATTACTGCGAAACTACAGGATTATGTTAGTATTATTGGACTTAAAAAACATTGCAGGAATCAAGCCCAAACAGTATCCAAAACTGCACAACTTGAGCTCTGAGTAGAGTGTGTGAGAAACATGAATACCTTTAGAAAATGTATTGAAACTTAAGTGAATTGGGCTATTCGATTGCGGGCGAAATTGAAGACTTCGGACTATCAGATTCTAGCCAAACTTCCCCTATGGGTCAGGAAAATTTCCCTGCACCAATCGGTATACTTGTGGTCCTAATCGAGGAACGACGACCGTCAATCTGATACAGGTCCTTCATGGCCAATCCGTTTGTCAGATCACACTAAAAACACAGTCCTGACATAGATCCATTGTTAGGGAACTTACCCTACGACGTATATGATTTGTAAACTTCCTTATGGGCCCTGTTTGTCAAAAACAGTCGCCCTTTGGATACAAACCAGGTATATCATGGCAATGGGGCCATTTGCATCGCTTTTGAGCCTATATAAGGCCCTTAAACCCACCTCTCTCTCTCCCATACGAATTTCTCCAAACCATAGGAGAGAGAAGAGAGAAAATGAGAGAAAAGAGTGAGGAGAAGAGGGTGAGATTGGGAGATAGTTGCTGGGATTCACTCTCACTACTCCACGTACCGAATCACCTCCCCATCATCGCTACACGAGCCGTTCTAACTTCAATTTGGGTAAGAAATCCTAACCCTAATCTTGTTTTAGGAATCCAAATAGAGAAATCGACGAAATAGCTAACCCATTTCGTGATTTAGGTATCGTTGTTCTGTATACGGGAACCTAGGATTCGAACCGAGATCGAAATAAGTTATCTGATGAAAGGTACAGACTATAAACATTTAGGTTATGGTTTTTAAGGCTTTCAATGTAAGCAATGATTTATGTCTGAATTGATTGCTACCATATGATATTAGTTACGACATTTTCGATAAATTATGTGTGTGAACTATGTTGAATATAGATGCATTCAATGTGTTTGTTGAAATGCTTGAATGAACGTGAAATTCTTGTTTGTGCTTGAAATGATTTCTAATCTAAGATCCATGTTTGTTATATGCATTATAGCCTATGATGTGTAGGAAATTCCTATAGTTCATGTCATAACTAATCTAGTCTATGTATTTGGTAATGTGTAGGCTAAGTGTTTGATAAAATGTTTGAATGAGAAATTGCTTGATGAATTGTATTTAATAAGGGTGTTGAGATGAGATTCTCAATTACCTTATCTATATGTATAATTTCGTTCATATAACCTTAATTTCAACTATGCAATTTATGGATGAAATACAATGTTTGGTGACATGTTCAATATGTTTGATAAAATGCTCAAATGAGTGTTGTACTTAGATTGTTTGTTAAATGCTTACATGATTATCACATGTATCCACATGCTGCATTTGACTATGATTGGGACTATAAGGTAGTCCAGGCAATCGGTAATGCTTCCCGATTGAGTGGCCGAATTAGTCTCGCCACATTAGATACGTTCGATAAATTCGAGTCGTGCGACGATTGTTGACAGTGGTTAGGCCACGTGGAGTGCTTATGCATCCATGTCGATTAATTTAGTGTGCGATCGTACCAATCGAACTTGTCAAATAACCCGATTGGCCTATTATGTGTTTACCATGTATGAACACTACTGCTTAAATTTAAGGTACCACTTACTAAGGTAAAGCCCGTTCAACAATGGTACTATGATCCGCTAAGACTCATGAGCTAGGTATGGTGGTATGAGACACCGTGGTTGAGCCACTGGCCTACACTGGGGTGACGAGCCTCCCCGTAGTGACCAGTGAACAACTTAACCTCGTGAGTCGAATACGGTAGTATGAGACACTGTATTCAAGCTGTCGGCCTATACCAGTGCAGCCTGGCTGCGGTCCCAGCGTGAGTTGGGGTGTAATGTCTGATTCAGACCCCCTTCGAAAATAGCGATCCAGTTGGTAGGGCGATGGTAGAGTGACCTCGAGTATAATCAATTGAACTTGCCTATCTATTGCTTTCATTAGTGTAACGACCTTGAAATTTTTTGTGCTAATCTTTCCTTAAGTAGTTGTTTTTGGGGTAATTAGCACTATACTCGATTGCTTGTGAAAGTCACATCAATCACTTTAAATTGTATCTGCATGGCTCTGAACTTGTAGATTAGTTAGCGCTATGTTACTCTGAAATCTGGGATCCATCGCTAAATCCAGTTGTTCTGGAGAATTTTTGGAAGATCTGGATCGGACCTGGATAGCGCGTCGAAAGTCCGATGGCGATGATCTTAGGCTGTTGCGGTAACCGAGTTGGGCTTGGTCATCACCTCGAAAATCAAGTCCATCTGATGTTCTGGGTCGATTTGATTGAGTTCGGAGTGAAGAGTGTGAGAACGGTTGGAATTTAATAAGTTTTTATGAAATCTGAGTCGTGTCGCTTGCACGACAATTTTAAGCATTCTGACCATTGGATTCTGACCCAATTTCACCCTCTAATCAGGGAAGGTGGCCCAGGCATATCCTAGTGCTTGTGGACCTGATCGAGATTCAGTGACCGTTGAATTGAGTGTGGTCTGCCATGGCTGATCTGAAGAGCCGGTTGGTATGAAAACTCAGCCTGACCTAGATTCATGGTCAATGAGCTTAAGTCCGACCTTTCGTGGTTATAGGCCCACCAGAAGTGCTTCGTTGGATCGTAAGAGGCAGGTTTTGGTTATAACCTAGGTATACCTTGTCCCTGGGGTTATTTCCATCAAAGATAGGCCTATTTATAGTCCTTAAACCCTAGCCCTCTTTTCCATACGAATTTTCTCTAACCCTAGCTTGGAAAGAGAGTAGAAAAGAGAGAGAAAGTGAGAGAGATAAGTTGGTGAATCATCTTGGATTCTTCCTTGTTCTTCTTCATCTTTGAACCTTCACTTTGAATCTTTCTTCTGACGGTTCTGAGTTCTTTTGGGGTAAGTTAATCTAACCCTAACTTGTGTTAGAGCTTAGATTAGACTTGGTGTTGTTGTATCGCATTTCTATCCTTGTTTTAGGGTATTCTATCGCCGTTGACGAAGACAACTCGTCTAAATCAGTTCGGTGTTCTTTCCTCGCTTAAGGTGCGGACTTTAAGTGTATAGATTATGGTTTTCAAGGCTTTCAATGCCAGTTAGTGATTTATTCTTGTTATGGATGAGATTACACATGCCAAATGTTGTGTTTACTTTGCTTTCCTGATATGCATGTGCTATATTGAGATTTGTGTATTCTATGTGTATCTATAAAGTACCGTATATGTATAAAATATGCACTTGTGTTTGCCATGATTATTTGTCATGTATGTATGCTAGATGCATGTATGACAACTCCTTGGTAAAAGGAATTGTCAAAATGCATGTATTTCAACATATGTCATGTATGTTGTTCCATGTATGCTAAGTGTTTGTAGAAATGCATGAATGATCTAAAGTGTAATTTATTACACTAATTGTGGGCATTGAGAAGTAATTCTCAATACTCCAATGGATGCGCATGATTTCCTTTATGCAAGTTACATTCCATGTTATTTAAATTCAAGACCTATGCTTACATTTATGTTAAGTTGATATTCTTCAGATGCGTATGCACCATGATTTAAGTTGTTGTTCCATTACTGTTTTACATTCAACATGAATATCTGTAGTAGTGTAAGGTGTGTGGGACTATGCATTAGTCCAGGAAATCGGTAATTGACCCTATATTCATGGTTGAGATTGCTTTCGCCACGTAGGACGTACTAGACGAACCCGAGTCATATTAGAGTTGTCGGCAGTGGTTTGGCCACGCGGAGTGTTTGCGCACTCTATGTCGCTCAATTCAACGTGCGCTCGTGCTAGTCGAGTTCGTCAAGTAACCCGATTGTCCGATGTATGTTCACCATGTATGGACGCTACTGCTTGAATCTAGGGTACCGAACTTACCAGTGAAATCCTATTAACTATGGTACTTGATCCACTAAGACTCATGAGCCGTACATGGTGGTATGGGACACCGTGGTCAAGCTGTCAGCCTACGCTGGGGTGACGAGCCTTCCCGTAGTGACCAGTGAGTACTACACTCGTGAGCCGATTATGGTGGTATGGGACACTATATTCGTGCTGTCGGCCTACATTGATTGGTGACGAGCCCTTTGTAGTGACCTCGAGCATACCTGGATACCGCAAGGAGGTGACGAGCCGATCTGTGGTAGTAAAGGCATGAAAGGCGTGCATTGATTGGTGACGAGCCCTTTGCTACGACCTTAAACATATGATCGTATGAGATGTCTAGGATTGACGACCCTAGCATGGATCACTTTTGGATGGTGATACGAGGAAGGTATCTTAGCTTCCCAATCCTGCTGTATGAAATGGACTAATAACAACTTGATAATCATATTCATGCACCGCATTTGCATGTGCTTTGTAGATGTGGCGCACTTTGAGGCGATGTCATGCGTAACGTAAGATGAAGACGCTGAGGGTGTACGTGTGAGGGCACGCATCATATTGCATACATTCTTGCATTAACAAGAGTACTTAGGATTTATTTAATTGTCCTACTTTATCATTATTGTTTGATTGAACTGATAACATGTTAACCAGTGCCTTATTGTTCTACTGAGTTGATCACTCACTCCCACATTTCCGGGGCGGTGTTAAACACCCACCAGACTCTGTCTTAGGCTCTGATGTTACAGATGTGGATGCGACTTCTGAGGCAGAGCGGGAGCTAGATGATGATGAGGCTGCCTTCTCCTATATGCAGTTTTCAGACGGGTTCTAGCGAGCCTCGGTCTGATGTGCGGGATTATTTTTGAGAATTTAAATGATGTAACTTGATACTTGCAATTTTGTTAAATAACACTTTCATATGACCTGTCTTGTATATGTACTTCAGGGATTTACACTTGTACACATATTTTTCTATAAGTCTTCCGCTTGCTTTATTCACTTATCCCTGAATCATATCTGTGTTTTGGCTTAATCTATTCCATGTTTTATGCACTAATACAGTCAACATATATCCATCATTAAATATGTTGCATAAGTGATGTTTTGGAACTCGGGAGCTGAGTTATGCTCGACCCCCGAATTTCAGGGCGTTACAATTAGTGGTGATGCCTTACAACTTGCCTGTTGTATGTAATTAACTAGGATTGATGGCCCTAGATGGATCCCCGTTGGGTTAATGATATAAAGGGAGGTACCTTACCTTCCCGAATCTGCTGTACGAATAAGCCTAATTAACTACTTGGCTAACACGACCATGCACTGGATTGCATGTGCTTTGGCAAGGAAGCGCACGTTTAGGGAGTTTGCCATGCGCGACCATGATATGAAGTCACTGAGGAAGTGCAGGCGAGGGCATCCATCATTTTCACATATCATCCCTGCATTAATAAGAGTAGCTAGGATTATTTGATGTATTGCTTTATCATTACTACTTGACGGAATTGATAACATGTTAACCTTTGCTTTATAGTTCTACTGAATTAGCTACTCATTCCCACCTGGGATGGTGTTTTAAAATACCAACTAGACTCTATTGTAGATGCAGGTAATGACGGAGTCTATGCAGCTAAAATGGACTTCATGGACGAGGAGGAGGAATTCTCCTATTTTCAGTTATCAAGCGGGTCTTCATAGACCTTGTTCTGATTTGACGGGATTATAGGGTTACATGAATTAGTTGGACGTATACACTTGATATTTTGTAAATTTTAGAACATTTCATGTATATATTCAGCCTGGTAACATACTCATACTCTGGGGATTGAGAAACACTTTTATACTTTATATACCTATCCCAGTCTTCCGCTTGCTTAATTACATTAACTCTGGAGTATGATATGCTGTTTTAGTATAATCCCACTCATGTTAAATGTACTAATATGGACAACATTTAAACATCACTATCTATGTTGCATAAGTGATGAGTTGGATCTGGGGAGTTGAGCTTTACTCGACCCCCGATTTTCAGGGCGTTACACCATGTGCCCAAAATGGATTGGTAGCCTAGTGACACACGTGTGGTACATGTGGGTGTCCATCCGGGTCACTCTCACTGGACCTCACCTTGTTATATATATTTTATTCATGCCTTACAGGCTACATGAGGAGCTGATGTTAGTCTAACATGGGCCACACCACATATACTTCTATATTTCTAATGGGGCATGTCATTCTATTCCCACTCTCTATATATGATGTGCCGATTAAGGCCAATTATTATCTGATATGTCTAATAACATACTAGTGTACCTAGCCTGGTAGAACACACTAAAAAATGCTTAGTATAATGACATCATGCCTAGACATATGCCCATACGTATCATGTGTATGCATGTTGTGGTTGGTGATTAATCATAGCATATGCCATTGGGTTGAGATACTTAGGGGACTGCATATGAGATAGGGTTGCCTCACATGATCGCGTGGTATGCGTAGGTTTGATGCATGACTTGGATGGTATGACTCATGCATTTTGCATCTTGTATGTTATGATCACTTTACACCCTAGCAACATCAGAGTTATGACCTCCACAGGCATATCTTGGATGGCCAGATTGGATATCGAAAATATATGTTCTAGTATTAGGGCATTATAGATGTCCTTGGGTGAAAGTCACTAAACCCTTGTGATACCAATAGGATGTTTCAACATCGAGACTGAGTGGATAACATGAGCGCCTGAGTACTAAATACCAATAGGTTGCATCTCCCAGTGTGTCGTGGTCGGTTGAAAAAGGGTGTGACCTTATTTTCCCAAGGGTAAGGGGTTGTAACCTAGGTTGAGTATGACCACCTTGTAAATAGGTCCACTATGGACAAGCTAGGTGGGTATTGGCATACCATTAGCAAGGCAGATAATGAGGTCTCTTCCACTCACTTAGTCATGCGCGCGATGGTGCGGTAGCCAGTGTTGGAGTGTACTAGACCCCGATGATGCTTCCAGTGACGAACTGTAATAATACGTGGACTAGTTAAGGATTAACATGCTTGCATTGCATCTCTAACATATGACATTCAACCACGTAGGCCTTGCATTACATAGCATTGGTATGACTAACATCATTTATGGACTTGCCAGCTTAGCTTTCCATCATTTTCGCTTACTTTAACATCTGTATGCTTGGCACATGCATTGCGCACACATGCACGCACTCTTTACGCTTCGTAGTAAGTGTATGCACATTCGTTACGTGCACGTTATGTTAGGCCACAACAACATTTAGACAAGAGCATGTGCCCGATCTTTTGGAGTTTTGTTATATCATGTAGTTTCCTTTCAGTACTGTAATCAAAGATTATATTAGTGGATATGTGGTGATGATGTTTTGTGACTTGGGTACACTTGTAGTTATGCTCCTTTACAAGAAAAAAATCACCCTAAAAATCCTCCCTGTAGGATATCAGGATTGGAACCTGGCACATGGGAGCTGGGAACTGAGAATGGGGTACTACGGATGCTATCGGCACCAGTTCGGCAGTCAAAAATTTTGTGATCCTGGTTCCCGAATTTGGGGTGTGACAAAGATACCATTTAGAACTATTGTCTGCTTTAAGCACGGTATGAATTACAAGACAGTTCTTAATTTTTTATCACCCATTTGGTGACCATCCTCTTTGGAAATGATGCCCTTTTGTTTTCTCCTTGAGCTTGTTTGCACATGCTTGCTTGGATTTTTTGGGCAACTGAGCCAGATTACTTTGTTTCTTCAATTCTTTAGTCTTCCGATTTAGTTGAGCTACCTAATTTAGCAACTCCTTCATCCTCTTAGTCATCTTGGGTGGAGTAGGATATTTCATTCCTTTATTTCATATGTTCTTTGAAGAATTCTTTATTTTCTGCATTATTTTTTTGGTTGGTATGAATTTACCTAAAAGGTTCAACCCGGACATGGAGTGGGATCGTCTAAATGTAAGACTTTCAAATTTGTAATATCCCAAGTCTCCACATGTATGACGGATAGGGGTATCACTTGTGTTGCTTCTAAATGCGGCTATTTTATATGTCAGAGGTGGTGTAAGAGAGGGATTTGATTTGCAAAGTTCATAACCTAAGCCTCTCTTATCCCTAAGATTCCTTCACATTCCTAGAAGTTTCTCAAGTTTTTCATTGCTTTGGGAAAACCTATGACGAAGTTCAATTGATTATTTTAATTTTTCTACATCTAGTTTTAGTTTATGATTTTCAGATTTCATTTTTCATTTTCATGTTCTAGATGTTTGATTTTTTTCCTTCAAGTCTTTTATTTCAAAGACATGACATGTTGCTATCGTTTCAAGCTTGTCATTGTGAACATGATATTGTTGTAGATCATTAATCAAGTGAGTATTTATTTCTAGTGGTTCATCTAGATCTTTTTGTAATTGTTTGTTTTTGTGTTCAGCAATGCCAAGTTTTTTTAAGACACTAATGCTATAGTGTTCACAACCCCAAGTGTAGGGTCGCGATGTAGCAATAATCTCGGTGAGACTAAGGTCGAATCCACAGGGACTAATCTTGTGTGTATTCTGAAAGTAAATAGAACTAGAACTAGAAAAAGATGTAAACCTAAATCTGAAATATTTGAGAGAGTAATTTTGAATAAGGTAATTAAAACTTATAAATTTAAAGGTAGTAACTAGGGTGTCAAGGATCACTTGTAGCAATTGGGACATTACCTTGCATGATTCAAGGACACAACTGGAATCAAAGTCCTATCCTATCCAATTGGTAAGAAGAAATATGTTAGATCTCTGAACTTCTCATGGATCTAATCATCAATGGATGAGAGTGGTGAAGATTTGGAAGTGATTCCGTCACCTAAACATGCCCAGGAGACAAGGCAAACAACAGGATTTACCAACCCCACAACCAATCATTAGAGAATTGTGAAAGTTAGGAAGGATTCTGTCACCCTACCATGCCTAAGGGACGATGGTGAACAACGGGACTTACTAATTTCACAATCTCAAATCAGAAAAAGAAGATATTTCAAGCTATTGCAGTTCTATTGTAATTTGTCACAACAAACCATTAAAAATTAAAAATATTCCTTGATAATCAAACTAAAATCCAAGAGAGTTCAACCAAACATGAATCAAAACAAAGTAAACATCCTAATCACGCTTCAAGCTTCACCTCTTAGCCCTAGCTAAGAGGTTTAGCTAACCATAGACATTATTGAACTAAAAACTCTTAAACAAAACATCAACTAAGGAAGAAGAAGAAAACTCCTAGACGACGACTCCACCCTTTTGCTCCACTCCTCAAACCCTATAAAATGCCTATGAACATCCTAGAGACCCCTATTTATAGTTTTGCAACTCTAACTTTTGCATCGAGTTGGAAAAATTCAGAAACTGCCTTAAATTTCCACAATTCGTGTGCTGTCTGCGTAACCATAGACTGGTCGAGGGTCACTTTGACTGGTCGAGGGTTTCCTTCGACTAGTTGAGGATGACCAGACTTCAAAGGATTTTGTCGCTGGAGTTCGAGTCGAGGATTCTTCAACTAGTTGAGGGATGAGTCGAGGAAGGCATATCTTTAGGGTCCATTTTCTTCACTTCAAGTCTTCAATGATCTTCATTCCTCACTTGGTTTTCTTGGATCTTTAGCATGTGAATTCTTCATTCTTGGTCTCATAAAATCCATCCTTTGTTTTGGTGATTCTTGAGCATTAAATCTATGCTTTTAACATCCTTTTCAAGCCAAGCTCTTAAATTCACATAATAACACAAACATGATTAAAATAGAACATTAAGCATTATCATGTTCATAAAACCAAGTAATAAATGGGGTCTAATATGTAATATTTGACCCTCAACATATGGGTGTAGAGTTGATCATAAGCATCATGTATGCTTTCTCTTTCTTCTTCATTATTATCTAAGGAGGGTGCCTCTTTGGTTTGTCGCTCATTTATCACTTCATTTTCCTCTAGATTGTGGATGACTGCAGTGGTGGTGGCCATGAATATTTTTAATGACTTTTGGTCTCCATCACTTTCAGACTCACTGGTTCCTGAATTAGAGTCATCAGTGTCATCCCATGTGGCTGTCATAGCCTTTCCTCTTGATTCTTAGAGGGACATTCAGTGGATAGATGGTCATACTTCCTGTAGTTGTAACATTAGGGTTCTTTGGACTTTTGAAAGGTTTTCCTATTTGGTGCTTGTGGTCCAATTATTTCCCCTAATTGTTATATGGTTTTCCATGGTTCTTGTTGAAGAATCTTTTAAACCATTTAGCTAAAACAGCTGCCTCCTCATTAGCATCTTCATTCTCACTTTCTTCTTCCTCTATTGTAGTTATGGTTTTAGAGGTATTGAGAACATTGTTTTTGGATTTTGTTGGTTCTTTGAAGTATAATTCAAAAGTTTGTACAGAACCCAGAATTTCTTCTACTTTCATTTCATTAATATTCCTACATTCTTCAATGGTGGTGACTTTGGAATTAAAACATTCCGGTAAGGATCTTAGAAAATTCCTATATATTTTTTATATTGGAAATTTCTCTTCAAGTCCCCCATGGAGCTACATATGACATTTAGTTTTATGAAAAAAATTCCATAAATGTCTCATGTTCTTCCATTTTTATATTTTCAAATTAGGTTGTTAAGAGCTACAGCCTTGACCTCTTTACTGTGGTTGTTCCTTCATGGGTTTTTTCAAATAAATCTTGTGCTTCTTTTAAAGTTTCACACATACTAATTTAATTAAATACCTCTTGGAAAACTGCACAGTAAATGGGATTCATTGCTTTGGCTTCACATGTTTTTATTTGTTTTTCATAGTCATTACACATGACTTTTGGTTCGGGCCTAGAGATGGTGGTGTCACTATCGAGTACCACTTGTTAAGTTGGTGGCACATATCCATTCTCAATAATTTCCCAAACATCATGGTCCAAAGACTACAAAAAATAGTTCATTCTTGCTTCCCAATATGCATAATTTGAACCATCAAAGATAGGTGGTCGAGAGACCGATGTTCCCTCTCCTTTGGCCATAATTTCAACTTCAGCTACGATCTCCCTCTAGGTTGTTAAACCTTTCAAGAGGAACCTCGCTTTGATACCAATTGAAATTGTGGTTGGACAACTATTACTGAGGTATGGATACATGTCTAAGTGTCCTAGAGGGGGGTGAATAAGACTTTAAAAAACTTTAATCCATCTTAAATGAAAATTCTACCAATTTTATCATGAGTAAAGTAGGATTATCAATAAGTGATTTATATTCAACTTATAAGATAGTGAAAATCTAAGTACTGCATTATATCAAACATATATTGTATATAATGTAAACATTCAAACACTCAATACATATGAACACAAATAATCCTCACAAACACATTAATATATAGTGGTTCGACTATATGCCTACTCCACTCTCGGCTGATGCACTCCACCCTAAAGTTTGCCAGATTTCACTATCCAATGGTTTTAAATCAAGTTACCATAAACTTTCACAACCTACACAAGGTATTGCTTACACAAGGCATTACCTACACAAGGCAAATCAACACATGCCTACACAAGGCAAATAGATCCTACACAAGGACTTTATGCATATTCTCCCGCCGAAGGCCTACGAAACATCTTAGCGAGTTTGAGAATCAAACTCTAAATCTCAATCTTATACAAGGAAAGGTGTTGAGTGTGAAATATTACATATTTATCCCTATTTATTTATAATTTGGTTTTATAAACATTATCGTGCTTAATCAATCTAATTATGCATGTTTTCATATGCGAGGTGATTTCGAGAGCTTAAAGTGAAATTGATGTCAAAAGGAAGATTTATGCTCAAAAGATTACTAAATGAAGGTTTGAAGATTTGGAAGTCATTAATGAAGAATTCACATGTCAAAGATCTAAGGAAACCAAGTGAGGAATGAAGAGAATCAAAGCTTTGTAGTGAAGAAAAGGAATCCTGAAATTGTCCTGAAAAAAGAACATCCTGAAATTGTCCTGGAAAATCATATTATGAAACTCCGAGTCTAAAAAATTAAAATTCTGAAAGTCTATTTTGGGAATTGTGCGGAGTGCATAAATTTGAGGCGGTTTCTAGATTTTTCCAACTCGGTGTAAAAGTTGGATTTCTACAACTATAAATGTTACTCCCTAGAATACTCCAAAGCATCTTCTAAGGTTTGGAAAGGGAGAGAGGCTAAGCGGAGCACTAACAATGTTCTTCCACTTCGATTTCTTCATGAATTCTTGTATATCTTTTACTTTTTCTTTTGTTTTTGAGTTATCTATGAGTAATTAATCTCTTAGCTAGGGTTAAGAGGTGAAGATGTAGTTTATTTTGATGTTTCCTTTGTTTTGATTCTTGTTTATGTTGAACGTTATTGATTTCTAGTATGAATTTAAGGAATATTTTCAGTTTTTTATGAATTATTATGACTCGAATTATAATAGATGTTGTGATAGCTTTAAATATCTTCTTTCCATGTTTTGAGATTGTTAAATTGGTAATAAAAAAAAAAAGGTTTTCAAATCCTATGGACTCTAATAACTTACTTGTAAGTAGGTGAGCCTCGTTTCTAGCATATTTTGAAGATGATCTCCCATGTTGATGAAGAGTCTTAAGCTCCCTTGATCTACAACAACTGAGATGATACCTATGCAAGTTGTTGGTTGTTGAGTCAAGGTATTTTGATGAATCTCCTCTATTAAATGTAGGTCTTTATATGTGGATGAGATTCTCAAATGTCAAACATTCAGAGGATTCCAGCTCAATGATTTTTCCAATAAATGAGCTACCGGAAGATCTTTAAATGGTGGAGATCATTCTTCAATCCCATTTATTGATTTTTAATGATTGCATTTAAGGTGGGGCTGAAGGATGAACTCCCATGAGAAGAGGGATTTAAGATTTGTTTCGACAAGAAACGAATGTATTTGATTTGGAAAATATCTTATTCGATGATAACGAAGAAAAGATAAAAAGAACGATGATCAAAATATATTTCATTCATCCTGAATTCATTTACATTCTTTCATCCCTTAATTCTAAGATAATGTTTACAAAATATAAGTATTAAATAAGTTCGAATATTAATTTCGGCAGTATTTCGGCTTGTAATGAATATTATCTCAGCAAGAGAATTGTTGTGCGGATTTGAACATCTTTCACTCTCTTCCAATTCATCGTGAATGGAGGTTTCTTGTATAAGAATACCAGATAACATGATAAACACTTGTATACTTGTGAAGATCTGTCAATTTTAGTAAAATCTCAGCCTCTTTGCACCAATCCCTGTGCAACAACATATTGTTGCGCAGTCCTGCACAATGGATTAATCCATTCTTCTTCTTTCTCTTCTCTTCTCCTCCAAAGTACCTGTCAAGAGGTATTTCGGAGATCTTCTTCTTCTTAGAGAGCTCTAATCTCTTGTTATGTCCAAATGAGAGGGGGAGTGGGGTATTTATAAGCCTCGACACGTGTGAACCCTCGATCTTTATGCCATGGGACCCACTTCGCACAACATCTTATTCATCTAATTTTCTGTGACCAAACTATTGTTGCACGCTTCCGCGTAACCATTATTGATGTTGCACAGTCCAACGCAATAAACATCCTTTGCGTAGGTGCGCGCAACACAACTTGTTCAAGCAATTTCTTTCAACTTGATCTCCATCATAGCGTCTTGATCTGATTTATTTTTATGTCCCAATAGATGTCCCCTTGATCCTTTGTTTGTTCTCCTCTGTTTGAACAAAGAAATAGGATCAACCCACTATCTTATCATACTTCATATGTCATTGTGCAGACTTGCGCAACACTCGATCGGATCCTGCACAACACTGATGGGTTAAGATCTTCTATAAATACTATATTCAACCCTTCATTTCTCACTTTCACTTCTCATCCCTGTCCTTACAAAATGGATTCCCTTCCACGCAAAGAACTTTGATTGTGCGCGACCCTTGCGCAACGGATATTTTCTTGCGCGATATTGCATTGTCTCTATGTGCTTCTACATGACCCCTGCGCAATAGATATTTTCCTGCGCGATATCGTATTGTCTCTATGTGCTTTCGTACAACATACTTTGATTGTGCACCCCCGCGCAACCAATCTTCCCTCCGCACAAAGAAATTTTGCTCAAAATTTTCTGTCCCAAATATTTTATGACCCTTGGATTTTTCTAAGTCTTTGAGACTTTCCTCATTTCTCGAATGGCGTAAACCAAAGAACATTCTGTCTAATAGAACCTCCCACTACAAATCCTTCTCACCCTGAATTACCAAATTCTTCATCTTCTCAGACTCCTAAACCTTCACCTTCTCCACAATTAGAACAACCAAAGAAGAAGCCATTCAAGACCACCAACAAATGTCCTGCATATATATCAAAGAACACATACTCCCAAATTTTGACTTCACCAACCGTATTAACGTGTTATCTTCTCCAATTCATAGAGCGATTGCAATAGGAGATATAGATAGACTGCCTTGTCATGGTTGTGACATTGACTAGGAGGAATGGTTAAAATCAACTACCCATCTTCAAACTGATAGCCAGAGACCACCTGCAAGGGAGGATAATTCTCCTTCATTGTCGAAAAAGAAATAGCATTGTAATAAGGCTGAAGAATTTCAAGAGAAGATAAAAGAACATAGCAATAAGAAACTCCATAATTCCTAGGAGATGATATGGCTGAAGCAGGGAATCATGAAATTCGATAGTCCATTCAGAGAAGGAATGGTCATCATCCCACTGAATCTTAACCGTCACCAATCCATCATCAACAATGAACCCTCTGACCAGATGGACAGAGAGAGACTCATGTTCACTACAAACTGGGTGTTGAAGGAACCACGAATCTTGGAAGGAACGCTATCTGCTAGAGTGTCAAAGTAGAGGATAGGCGATGTCCATCCGATGGGATTTCTTGTTCCCTGTCACAACCCTTATGCTCTATTTCTGACTTACTTCTATGAGACTGTCCAACAACGATTCAGAGATCGCGAGTCTATCTGGCGGAATGAAGAATTCAGTACCTGTGGTTTCCTGTCTTCTCACACTCACTATTCTAAGTGGGCGAAAGTAGATCTGATGAAGCATGCCATGGAGCTAATAAAGATTGGTCTCTACGACGGTATCGAGGTCACATCAGAATACTTTTGCAAGGACATCATGGTCCTTAAAGGCTTCCTTAACTATTGGTGTCCAGTCACCAATTCATTTCGTCTTCCAGTTGGTGAAGTCAGTGTTACACTTAGGGATATTCATCGAATCGTCGGTGTCCCACTGACAAGAAAGTTTTTTGATGAATATGTGCCTACAAATGAAGAACTCGCATACTTCTCCTCTCGGTTGAGAAACTTCCATCTCAGAAACTACTACCGAGCCTTTTAAGGAAATGTCCAAATTTCTAAATATCCACAAGATTTCCCCTCTTCAGTGGCTTAGTCACTTCTCCAGAGGGCTTTGGTAATTCCTTTTTAAATCTTTAATCAATCATTTCTTGTTATATACATATTTCTTGGATTCTTATAATATTCATCGTACTTTCTTACATCTTCCACAATTTCTAGTCTAAATATTTGATGGGTTTACGTGAGAGAATGAGAGATCATCCATAATACATCACTTATGGTGAGCTCGCAGCTTTCTTGGCTTACTGGCTGAGTATAGTTTTTCTCCCAAGCTCAAAGTGGGCCAATGCCATATGACCAACGATATTTATTATTGCTGGGGCCTTGGCAAAAGGGGATAAGTATTCACTTGCTCCTCTTGTTCTTTGCTCCATTTATAGGGCTCTCGGAGAAGTGGCAACCCACGTGAAGAGTCCTGCTGTTGGGGCATCCGCTACTTATGCCCCCTGGCACTATCTCACCAGGTGGTTGGTTGTTTACTTCCTCTGGACCTTTGACGCACCTGAAAAAGTGTATGTTAATCCCTCGCATCTTCCTCTATGGTTCTTTCAGAAGAGGGCGATGACTAAGAGAATGTACGACTAGGTGGTTTATAAGATTTTGGCAACCGACATTATCGACTTCTTCCAATTCTTCTTACCTCGGCACATAGAAGATACAAACATGTGTTGAGTGTCAAATATTGCATATTTTCCCCCATTTATATCTTGGTTTTATGAACATGATAATGCTCAATGGTATATTTTACACATTTGTATTGTGAGGTGAATTTAAGAGCTTGGATTGAAAAGAATGTTAAAAGCATGGATTTGATGCTCAAGAATCACCAAGGCAAAGAATGAATCTTTGGATACTAAGATTGAAGATTTTAAGACCCCAAGATTCAAGAGAACTAATTAGAGAAGGAAAGAAGTGTAAAAATAAGTGCAGAAATTCACAGAATCTGAGCTTAGATGACATCGAAGAATAAAAGAAAAATCAAGTTTGGTTGCTGGACAAATTGGATGCAGTTCTTGATGACATCGAAGGCAATTCGATGACATCAAACTTTTGCAGATTTTTGGAGAAACTCACTGGAACACTCTGGACACATTCTCGATCCATCAAACACACTTCGATGACATCGAAGGACTGTTTGATGACATCGAAGGTAGGTTCGATGACACAAAAAGTTACGTAGTGTGAAAGGCGTTACACAATACGAAAAGGAGAGACTTTTAGATTTAAGTTACCTTCGATGACATCGAAAGCCGTTTGATAACATAGAAGGAGCTACATAGAGTTACGCGGACTACGTAAATTTGAGGCTTTTTGTGAATTTATGTGGACAAGGCTATAAATATGGCTTTCTTAAAGACTTCTAAGGATATCTAGGGTTTTAAGGAGCAGAGCCAAAGGGTGGAGGAACCTCCCAAGTGTTTTTCTTCCTTCCTAGTTTGTTTTTAATGCTTTCTTCTAATGTTTTAGATCCAATAATGTCTATGGTTGGCTAAACCTCTTAGCTAGGGCTAAAAGGTAAAACTTGTAGCGTGTTGAGATGATTTTCTTGCCTTTATTCTTGTTCTTGTCGAACTTCTTTGATTCTAATTTGATATTAAAGGAATATTTTTAGTTTTCTATGATTTATTGTGACTCAAATTACAATAGATGCAGTGATAGCTTGGGATATCTTCTTTTCCTATTTTGAGATTGTGGGATTAGGTAAATTCTATTGTTCACTATTGTCTCCTGGGCATGGTAGAGTGATGGAATCCCTTCCAATCTTCTCAATTCTCCTCTATTGAGAATTAAGTCAATGAAAGTTCAAATTTGATTTAATTGATATATCTTCCAATTGGATAGGATAGGACTCCAATTCCAATTGTGTTCTTTGAATTAAGTAAGGAAACATCCTGATAACTATAAGTGGATCCTTGGCACCCTAGTTCCCACTTTTAAATTCACAAGTTTCAATTACACTATTCACAATTACTCTCCCAATTATTCATATTTAGTTTTAGATCTTCTAGTTATGATTCTAGTTACTTTAAAAAACGTACGAGATTAGTCCCCGTGGATTCGACCTCGGTCTTACCGAGATTATTACTACATTGCATCCCTACACTTGGGGCTGTGAACAAGTTTTTGGCACTATTGCAGGGAACTACGGTTGCATATTTCTAAATTTAATTAGTATATAATTAGGTTAATATTGGATTAACTTTTTTGTTTTGTTTCTAGTTTAGGATTTTTCTGAACTCGTTTTTAGAATCTAACTTGGTTTTCTATTTTGTAGGATTCTAACATAGCAATTTTCAATCTGGTAATCACGTTCTAATTCTCTCTCTTATTTGTTTTAGTTTTCCTAGTTTTATTTCTTAGGTTTAGGTTTAATTACTTAAAGGCTTCGAGTGTTTCATGCCCAAGTGCGTTCGTGACAACACTCGACGTCTCTGAAGTGGAGGATGATTGGTCGAAGGGTTGCCTATCCATTATAGGATTAGACACTAACAAAGATCCTCAGAGTCAATAGAAGTGATAGCTGCAAATCAACCTTAACCTCTAGTTGAGGAAATTCAATATGAGAATGAGGTGTATAACGCACTCCCACCTCGTACCTTACGAGAATTCTTGCAATCGGCGGGGGTGAGCGCACTTCCTGTATGATTTTTCCAAAAAATATAAGAAATATGGATATCAAGTCAGGGGTAATCCAACTCCTTCCAAAGTTCTATGAACTTGAATCTGAAAGTCCATATCTACACTTGAAGGAGTTTGATGAGAAATAGCCACTTTATATTTTCCTAATGTGTCTGAGGACACGATCAGGCTAAAACTCTTTCCCTTATCCTTAAAAGAAAAAGCTAAGATGTAGTTGCACTGACTACATCCATGATCCATTGGCAGATGGAATGACATGACAAGGGAGTTCATAAAAAAATTCTTACCATACCATAAGACGAACACCATCAAAAAGTCAATCATGAACTTCACTCAAAAGGAAGATGAAACGTTCTTCCAATGTTGGGATCGGTTCAAGGATCTTGTCAGTTCATGCCCACAACATGACTTTGAAACATGGCCCATAACAAATTTCTTCTAAGATGGACTATCATCTTCCATGCACCAATTGGTCGAGACAATGTGTAATGGGGAATTCATGAACAAAGATGTTGATGATGTGTGGGATTACTTTGACAAACTTGCTAAAAACGCACAATCATGAGACATCTCCCAAAGACCTAGCATCACTTCTAACCCTACTCAATCAAAGGAGAGGGGCAGAATATATATATTGAAAGAGCAAGATGATATCAATGATAAAGTGGCTAATCTCACAAGAAAAATTGAGGCCATGGAACTTAAGAAGGATAAGGCTAAGGAAGTTGTTTGCAGTATTTGTGCTTACAACGTACATATAACTGAAAATTGTCCAACAATGCCTGCTTTTCATGAGGTATTGTATGAGAAATCAAATGCCATAAACAATTACCAAAGACCTTTCAGTGGAACCACCTCAAATACATACAACTCCAACTGGAGGAATCATCCCAATTTCAGTTGGAGGAATGGACAAACTGCTACTCCTCAAGGATTCCCTAACAAACTCTTAAATCAAGGGAAACCTCAAGGGGATCCAGTCTTAAAACACATCCAAAACCAAGAAATATTCAACTAAAATACATCGCAAACATTCCAAGATCTCAAAACAACAATGGGAATGCTTTCATCGTCCATTCAATGGATGGAGTCACACTTAATGAATGGGGAGAAAGGGAAGCTTCCTGCCCAACCTCTCTCCAATCTAAAACTACAACGTAAAATTAGTAACCCAAGATCTTCAAATCAAATGGAGTAAGCCAAGTCTATCACCACTTTTGGGAGTGAAAAAACAATTGACAATTCTATTCCCATAAGGGCTGAAAAGTCTAAGGAACTGGAAGAAGACATGGATGATATACCAAGCATTGCCCCACATGGGTTGGAACTGGAACCTCAAAGCAAGTTGTGTCATGCCCCAAACTTGAAAACCGGGCTCACAAAATTCCTGATCGACGAATCTGGCACCGATAGCCTCCATAAACCCCATTCTCAGCTTTCAGCGCCCATACGCTAGATTCCGATTCTGGGATCATACAAGGAGGATTTTTAGTGTATTTTTTTTTTGTAATGGAGCATAACCAAGTCATAAACAACAACATCAACACAACATATCCACTAATATAAACATTCGAGTATAATGCTGAAAGGAAAATACAAGGTAAATGCCAAAATCTCCAGAAGCTCTACCGTACACTCCTGCCTCAGCTCAATCACGACCTATCATCACCTGCACGCATCTATCGTGCATAAGCTTATAAAAATCTTAGTGAGTGGTATACGTGTGTGCGCAAGATAAGTATCAAGAACACAAATGTAAGTGAAATACTGACAAGGCTATAAGTCATTCAATATCAGAGTATGCAATATAGATTGGCTATGCAATGTGGAGTCATAATGAGCCAAATATTATATATCAAGGATGCAATACAATATGCAATTCTGAAGAGCAACGAATACCATCAGCCTTATTCAGGCTATGTAATATAGAAGCATAGTAAACCAAATGCTAAGTGCTAAGGATTCAATGCAATATGCGGTGCAAAAGAAATGACCATACTAGAGTGTGAAGTCAGGATGATAGTATGTAATATCGCAAGCTGTGGAGTCCATCAGAAGGGACTTCTATCCAAACCAGTCCCATACCTAAATTTGGTTAGCTAGACTCAATGTGGTAAACTCCTGATCTCAGGTTAGATGCACGCCTAATCGAAATCCTAGCTATTACGAAGGTACACATATCAAATTAGTTATGCATCACCAACTCGAGTGGATAATGGATGAATGAATGAATGAGTAAAATGCTGACTATGCAACTCCTGCTCAATAAGTCCACATATCAGTACCGTACTTCTCTGGGATCATCACCAGGGTCTAGTACAGTCTACGCCACCTGCTGTAAGACCCGTGTCCTAATCCGTACCATTCTGTTAGCTTCTGCGGTCCTTCCGGTCAAATTTTGGCAACCTTCGCACCGAATTCGGTGTTTGCTCACGATCCTAAGCCAGGTCCCGCGCACCGACGTCGGCTCGATCTGAAACTTATGTCTTGACGATCGCGTCGTCGCCGCGGTTCCAACGCCGTGACTTGCGCACCGAACCGATACCCAGGTAAGAAGATGCCGATCAGCGTTTATTCCGAAGAAACACCGCGCGTTGCGGATTTCGAGGGAATCTCTACGCAATAAGTCCCATCAATCATCATTAAATGCAACCTTATCTCAAGTACAACAACCCATGCCCCTTTCTTCACAAAGTCAACTCTCTCTCTTCACCCATCCCTCCTTTACTCACTTTTCAAACAAACCCATGCCCCATTAATTACACCCATCACTCCATCACCTCATATCACTCCCATCCTCTCATTTTCTCTCTCATTTTCTCATATCTCTCCAAGCAACCCCAAGCCCCAAACGTCCAAGCCTCCTCTCCCTCTCAAGTGTGGTCCACCTTCCATCTTCCATCTACACCCTCCCATCTCTCATCCACACCATTAATCCCCCATCAACCTCCATTAAAAGTGAAGGTAAGGAGCTAAGGAGTCCAAGGGAGCAAGGAGAAGAAAGATTAGGTGGGTGTTTTGCCATTATTTTAAATTATAGGGCCCACTTGTTGGTGGGACCCATTTGGATGTATGTGATTTAATCAAGAGGGCCCATAGTGGCGGGGTTCCTCTATCTCACCGTGTATCTCTCTCTTTATCTCTCTCTCATTCTTTCCTTGTAATGTTGTGGATCCCACCGATATGTGTTACATCTCCCCCGTCCATCTAAGTCAGACGGTGTGGCCCACTCTATTATAGGTGATGATCCACACCCCCCCTATTGTTGGGATGGGTCCTATGCATTTTTTATATGTATATATATATATATATATATATGTATGTTATATATTATATATTATATGTATATAATATGTACTTATATATATATATATACAATATAAGATAAATATTAAATGTATATGTATATATATATATATATATATTGGTGGGCCACATTCACGTGGGACCCACCACATTTCTGTGAATATTTACAAACCGTCCAGCGTCCCTGGACGCTGGACGTTGCAACAATGATCCTTAAAAAAAAAAAAAAAAGAGAAGAAAGGAGTGGTGGGCCACTCATGCAGGCCCCACCTTGATGTATATGTAAGATCCGAGCCGTCCATGTTGTTTCTCAACTCATTATAGGCGTTGAGCCGAAAAATGAAGTTGGTTCCATTTTCTGGCGGGCCGTACCATAGGAAACAGTTGCTCCCTGACGCTCCTGTACATCTGGAAAAGCTCAATAGTGGACTCTCTGGGTTGGTATCAAGCCACAGAGACCAATGGATGGAGTGGATCGTACTGAAGCGGGCCCCACCTAGGAAAAACCGTAAAAAAACTCTTTTTCAAAAAAAAAGAAAAGAAAGAAGCAGCAGCGCTGCTGCCGCTGTCAGAAGGCGCAGGCGCGCTGCCTGCACGAGGCAGGGTCTCACGGCCCAACTGCGGGCCCCACCTTGATGCATTTCGTTGATCGACACCGTGCATTTGATGGTTCCCCATGGACTAGCCGTCCACCCCAAAAATCAGCCATAAACAAAACTCAGGCTGGCCATACCATCAAAAATCATGTGAAGACATTCATAAACATATAAAAACACTTGGTGGGACCCGTCCGAAATTTGGATGAATCTGAAACTTGGTCTGAACGGTTAGTTAGGTGGGACTCACTTATTGGATGGGTTGGATTGTGGATCACATCTCGGTGGGCCCCCAAACAAAAAAAAAAATAATAATAATAATAATAATTAAAAGCAGCAGCGCTGCTGCAGTGACGGGCGGCCAAGAGGCAGGGACCCACGGCTCCATCCGTGGGCCCCACCCTGATGGATCTTTTGTCTCCACATCTCCCATATGGTGGCGCACCTCTTTGACCTGGACCCTCCTCGAAAATTAGGCCAATCCAACGCTCGGGCGGAATTGAACTCTACCATTGAAACCCTTTCTGGGTCCACAGAAGTTCCAGATCAAGCTGAAATTTGCTGTTCCCCTTCTCCCTGGCCCGTGTGACCTTATGAACGGAGCGGATGGAAGATAAACGCTATGGAGGGCCTCGCATGGGACCCTTCCCTGCTGCACGTGAATGTGCAAGTGTGTGCACGTGTGTATGCATGTGGGTGTGTGTGCACGTGTGTGAGTGTGTGTGTGTGGGCATACATACATATCTATATATGTATATACATATATATGTGTATATATATATAATATTATTATTATTATATATACTATTGTATATGTTTACATATAATAATATTATATAATATATATATATATATATATATATATATATGATGGTGGGCCTATATGGGCCCCACCATGATGCAAGTGTTACATCCAAGTTGTTCAACCATATGGCCGTTGTTGAGGCCCACCTGGATGTGTATTCGTGGCTATTATTGAGGCCCACCTTGGTATATACATAAGGCCCATGTGATTCGACCCATTTAACATATGTAAAGGCCCATGGGTTATGGCCCATCGCAATGTACATAAGGCCCACTAATGCGGCCCACTTGACTTATATAAGGCCCATATGAGATGGCCCATTTGATGTATCTGAGCACTATGGGTCGAGGCCCAATGAGATGTATATTAGTCCATTGCGATGTGTGATTTCCTATGGTTTGTGTAATGGTGCTTTATGGCTGGCTAAGCCTTGGGAACAATGTTGGTTTGACGTCCACATTGTAAAGACAATGTCGGTTAAATGTCCGCATCATGATTCTCCCTAAGGCCCATTAATAGGCCCATACCTGTAGTATATAGGCCGTCCAGGCCCTTCTTCATTTTGATCAAAGCCCATCACCACATAACATGTTTAGTATAGATTCATGATTCATGATCATTCGCATCATATGTATGCCTGATGTGAGGAGTGACCGATCATAGCATATGCCTTTGGATAGACTGTTTATGGGCTCACTGATCGACCGAGTTGCCCCATATGAGTGCATGGTATGCATAGGACTGTTGCATGGCTGATAGTGTGACTCATGCACTTGCATTTGTGTGATTGTAGTTACTATATGCCCTAGCGACATCGAGGCCAAAGCCTCCACAGACACATCGTGGATGGATGGGATACTGAAAATGTTTGGTTCTAGCATACGGCGCATAGATGTCCCCGGGTGAAATCCCTAAACCCGATGGTACCGAGGATGACTCCAACGCCGAGACCGAGTGGATATACGAGCGCATGAAGGCCGAATACCAGAGGCCGTGTCTCCCACCGTGTCGTGGTCGGTTGGGAAGGAGTGTGGCCTTACTCGCCCGAGGGTAGGGGCAATACTAGGCCGAGTTTGACCAGCTCGTGAATGGGTCCGCTATCGACATGCCGGATAGGTATTGGCGGACTATTGGCAAGGCGGATAGTGAGGTTTCTTATGCTCACTTGGACTGTGCGGCTGGGAGAGCGAGTGTCATTTGGAGTGTATTGAACCCCGGTGATTATCCAGAATGAGAACTGTACTGATACATGTTGAGGATTGGCATGCTTGAATTGCATTTCATATCGCATGGCCGTGTTTTGGCCGATGGCATTCATATCTTGCACCGCATTGCCTTGGTACGGCTGATTGCATTCATGTGCTCATTACCATGTTTCCGCATCACTCTGACCTTGCATTTTGAGTACGTTTATAGTGCGCACACCCTTACCCCACCCTCTAAGCTTTCCATAAGCTTATGCACGATTGATGCGTGCGTTGACGCAGACGATCGCGCCATAGTCTCGCCGTAGTTGGAGCGTGCAGCCGAGCTTCTGGAGTTTTGTTTCTTTTGTTACATTGTATTTTCCCTTTCTGTCGCATTGTACTAAAAGTTTTTGATCATAGTGGATTTTGTGGTGGTGTTCTTGTGGTTATTAGTTGTGGGTTATGCTTGTGTTATGCTCATTATGAATCGACCGATGATTTGAAATCCTCCTTGTAGTATCCCAGTATCGGAACCTGGGTGAATGGGTGCCCGGATCCGAAAATGGGGTTCTACTGAGGCGGTGCCCGATTCGGCGATCGGGAATTTTGTGAGCCCGGTTTCCGAGTTCGGGCGTGACAGGTTGGATCAGAGCATAACTTGCGAATAACCAAGAACAACATTACATGTCTGCTATGATGATTAAGTCCTAAGTTTGGATAGCCTAGCGATCTTTTATTAGACCCTTAACGTGTGTGCCTTCGCGAGCCTTAAGTTGATAGGCACCTTCGCTCTTTCTGTAGGACATGGCGCGCAGGACGTGACCCGATCGACTCCCGCACCACCCCCTGAGACTGCTCCACCAACTGCGGCTCCCGCACTACCACCTACGACCACTGCTCCACCACCGAGAGATTCCTACCGCCCAGCGAGGATGTCGCCTCCTCTACTCGAGATTCATACGCCCATCCCGAGGATTGCACCTCCACCGATACTAGTGCGGATCCGACCGTATCCGTGAGTGCTTCTCAGTTGCAGCAGATGCTGCAGGCTGTGACGGCCGCACTCCAGGGGCAGAGCAGACACTCGGTTGTTTCACCGGCCCAGGCAGAGCAGGAGCGCGCGAGTGCCCTACTTCGAGAGTTTCGACAGTTTGATCCTCCACGATTCCAGGGCGAGCGACAGTAAATGAGAGGTGGCGCTCCGATGTGGAGAAGATTTTTGATACCATGTCATGTACGCCGAGCAGACGAGTTCGGTTGGCGGTGTTTCTTTTCCAGGGCGAGGCCGAGCACCGGTGGACCTCGGTTACCCGCGTCGGGACCTCACTACGTCTGGACATGGGATGATTTTGTAGACCGATTCGAGGAGCAGTACTTCCCTGACCACATTCGACGCCAGAGGGCACTAGAGTTCGAGACTTTGGTGCAGGGAGATATGACCGTGGCTCAGTACGCGGCTCGTTTCGTGGCGCTATCGAGGTTTGCGCCATATATGGTTGATGATGAGGGGCGGAAGGCCCGCCGTTTCGAGAGCGGCTTACGTTACGGTCTTCGAGGCCGTGTGATTGGGCACGAGCCCCTTCCGAGCAGGGCTCAGATCTACGAGCTCCCAGCCGACAGAGATCGAGGAGGGTCAAGAGCCTCCGAGCTCCCAGCAGCCGACGCAGAGTAGGAGCCACCCACCGCTAGAGCACCAGAGCCCAGGACGACCTCCAGCGCCACCCCAGCAGCCGTTTGCAGGGACTTGTTTTGGATGTGGTGGGTCAGGGCATCGCCTGTCTGAGTGCCCTCGCCCTCATCTGCAGCAGTCGAGAGGATCACAGCAGCCTCACCTACATCCGCCGAGAGCACCACAGCAGCCTCCAGCACAGCAGCGACCTCAGCAGCAGCCTCCAGCACAGCAGCGACCCCATCAGCAGCGACCACAGCCACCTCAGCCACCGAGGCCCCAGCAGCAGCAGAGGCAGCAGTATAGGCCGCCGCAGAGGCAGCAGCAGCACCAGGGACCTCAGAGAGGACAGGCACCTCCCCAGCCAGCTCAGGCTAGGTTCTACGCGGCTCAGCAGGACCCGCAGTCATCCGGAGGAGTCGTCGAGGGTATACTTCCCGTCTCTTCATGCATCGCTCGAGTATTATTTGATTCTGGCGCTTCTCACTCATTCATGTCCGAGGGTTTCTGCCGATCGACTGGATTGCCGACAGAGTCTACTAGTGAGGGATTGATCGTATCGACGCCCTTGGGGAGGACCACAGTATTGGGCCGTTTCTGTCCATCTTGCCCGGTTCTTGTCGGTGATATCTTTTTGCCTGCTGACTTGTTTGTGCTGCCGATGACAGATTTCGACGTTATCTTGGGCATGGATTGGCTTGCTGAGTATCACGCTATCTTGGACTGTTCTGCGAGGACAGTCACATTCTGCATACCAGGCTTGCCGCAGTTCCAGTTCATCGCCGAGCCTAGAGGAGAGCCGATGTCTGGCTTGATGTCCTGTGCAGTTGAGGAGCCTATGGCCATTTGTATTGATCGGTTGCCGGTTGTTTGCGACTTCCCCGACGTATTTCAGGAGATTCCAGGATTGCCTCCTCGCCGTCATATCGAGTTTCAGATCGATCTTGTGCCCGGTACTGCGCCTATCTCGAAGGCCCTGTACCGTATGGCACCAATGGAGTTACGTGAGCTGCAGTGTCAGTTGGACGAGTTGCGTGAGTTGGGATTTATTCGTCCAAGCAGTTCGCCTTGGGGAGCGCCGGTACTCTTCGTCAGGAAGAAGGATGGCTCGTTGAGGCTCTGCGTAGATTACCGCGAGCTCAACCGGGTCACGATTAAGAACAAGTACCCGCTCCCAAGGATAGACGATTTATTTGATCAGCTGCAGGGTGCACAGTTCTTTTCGAAGATTGACCTGCGTTCTGGTTATCATCAGATTCGTGTCCGAGAGGAGGACATCCCGAAGACAGCTTTCAGGACGCGTTATGGTCATTTTGAGTTTCAGGTTATGTCCTTTGGACTGACCAATGCACCCGCGGTCTTCATGCAGTTGATGAACGAGGTCTTTCGTCCATATCTCGATCAGTTTGTTGTGGTCTTCATTGACGACATTCTGATATATTCGAGGACCCGTGAGGACCATATGCAGCATCTAGAGATCGCCTTGCAGACCCCCGTGCCCACCAGCTATATGCGAAGCTGGAGAAGTGTGAGTTCTGGCAGGAGGAGGTGAGATTCCTCGGTCACGTGGTGACGAGGGAGGGTGTCGCAGTGGACCCCTCGAAGGTTGAGGCAGTGCGTCAGTGGGGTCAGCCCACGACTGCGTCCGAGATCCGCAGTTTCCTTGGTTTAGCGGGATATTATCGGCGTTTCATTGAGGGCTTCTCCCGTATTGCAGCCCCGTTGACCAGGTTGACTCGGAAGGGCGCAGAGTTTATTTGGAGTGACGCCTGTGAGCGAGCATTTATGGAGCTGAAGGACCGTCTCAACATTCGCTCATGTCCTCACTCTTCCCTCTGGGAGTGATGGATTCGTGGTATTTACCGATGCTTCGCGTATTGGATTGGGTGCTGTCCTGATGCAGCACGGTAGACCTGTAGCCTTTGCGTCTCGTCAGCTCAAGGTTCATGAGCTGAACTACCCCACGCACGATTTGGAGCTGGCAGCAGTCGTCTTTGCACTGAAGGTGTGGAGACACTATCTCTATGGGGTTAGGTTCGAGCTCTTCTCTGACCACAAGAGCTTAAAGTACTTATTCTCTTAGTCCGAGCTGAACATTAGGTGGAGGCGTTGGATGGAGCTCCTGAAGGACTATGATTTTGACCTCCAGTACCACCCAGGCAAGGCGAATGTGGTGGCGGATGCCCTTAGCCGTCAGCCACGAGGCCTGGTGGCACATATGATGATTCAGGAGTGGAAGATGCTCGAGGATATAGCAGAGTACGACTTTGATTTTGGTCTGCAGTCTTCTATCGTTCAGTTATCGAGCCTGTCGATTCAACCCTCTCTTGTCGCAAGGGTGATCGAGGCTCAGCAGACAGGATTACCGAGCAGATGCGGCATCTGAGAGTCAGACAGATTGGCAGATTGGTGCTGATGGTGGACTTCGCTTTAGAGGCCGATTGTGTGTCCCGGATATTCCTGAGTTGCGCAGAGATCTTATGATCGAGGCACATCGATCGCGGTTTTCCATCCATCCTGGCTCGACGAAGATGTACCGTGATATGAGGAGGCAGTATTATTGGGCAGGGATGAAGCGCCAGATTGCCAGTTTTGTGGCCGAGTGTGACACTTGCCAGCGTGTCAAGGCCGATCATCAGAGACCCCCTGGTCTATTGCAGCCATTGAGCGTCCCGATGTGGAAGTGGGAGCACGTATCCACAGATTTTATTATGGGTTTGCCGAGGACTCAGCGCGGTCATGACGCCATCTGGGTTGTCGTCGATCGTCTGACGAAGTCGGCACATTTTCTTGCGATTCGTGCGACTTGGCCTTTGGACCGGCTTGCGAGGTTATTCCTTGAGGAGATTGTGAGACTGCACGGCGTACCAGTCTCGATCGTTTCTGACCGAGATCCGAGATTCACGTCTCAGTTCTGGAGGAGCTTTCAGAGAGCTATGGGCACTGATTTGCAGCTCAGTACCGCATATCATCCGCAGACCGATGGCCAGACCGAAAGGGTCAACCAGATCCTTGAGGATATGCTTCGGGCCTGCGTGATTGACTTCGGTGGTAGCTGGGATGAGCATCTGCGATTGGCTGAGTTCGCATACAACAACAGCTATCAGGCGACCATTGGCATGGCTCCTTTTGAGGCATTATATGGCAGACCGTGCAGATCTCCGAGTTGTTGGACCGAGGTTGGAGAGCGGCGTCTCCTAGGTCCCGAGCTTGTGCAGGAGACATCAGAGGTTATTGATACCATCAGGGAGAGGATGCGCACAGCTCAGAGCCGGCAGAAGAGTGTTGCTGATCGCCGGCGTCGTCCCTTAGAGTTTGATGTAGGGGACCGTGTGTATCTCAAGGTCTCGCCCATGAAGGGCATAGTTAGATTTGGAGCAAAGGGCAAGCTTGCCCCGAGATTCATAGGACCTTTCGAGATCACTGAGCGCATTGGCGCTGTGGCCTATCGGCTTGCCTTACCATCTCAGTTGTCTGGCGTCCACAATGTTTTCCACGTCTCTATGCTGAGGAAGTGTGGGTCAGACATAGTTCCTGTTATTGATTGGCAGCCGTTGGAGGTTCGTGAGGACGCTTCTTACATTGAGCAGCCAGTTCGTATCCTTGATCGGAAGGAGCAGGTCCTTCGAACTAAGGTCATCCCCTTGGTGAAGGTTCAGTGGGGTCACCATTCTGTGGATGAGGCATCTTGGGAGCGCGAGGCTGAGATTCGAGAGCGCTATCCTCATCTTTTTGATGATTGATTGTATATTGTATGTTGAAAGATGTCTCTAATATTTATTCGATGATGCCTTGTTTCCCCTTTATTATGAGTTATGATTCCTTGCTTTGATTGTGTAAATTTCGAGGATGAAATTTTCATTTGGTGGGGAGAGCTGTAAGACCCGTGTCCTAATCCGTACCATTCTGTTAGCTTCTGCGGTCCTTCCGGTCAAATTTCGGCAACCTTCGCACCGAATTCGGTGTTTGCGCACGATCCTAAGCCAGGTCCCGCGCACCGACGTCGGCTCGATCTGAAACTTATGTCTTGACGATCGCGTCGTCGCCGCGGTTCCAACGCCGTGACTTGCGCACCGAACCGATACCCAGGTAAGAAGATGCCGATCAGCGTTTATTCCGAAGAAACACCGCGCGTTGCGGATTTCGAGGGAATCTCTACTCAATAAGTCCCATCAATCATCATTAAATGCAACCTTATCTCAAGTACAACAACCCATACCCCTTTCTTCACAAAGTCAACTCTCTCTCTTCACTCATCCCTCCTTTACTCACTTTTCAAACAAACCCATGCCCCATTAATTACACCCATCACTCCATCACCTCATATCACTCCCATCCTCTCATTTTCTCTCTCATTTTCTCATATCTCTCCAAGCAACCCCAAGCCCCAAACGTCCAAGCCTCCTCTCCCTCTCAAGTGTGGTCCACCTTCCATCTTCCATCTACACCCTCCCATCTCTCATCCACACCATTAATCCCCCATCAACCTCCATTAAAAGTGAAGGTAAGGAGCTAAGGAGTCCAAGGGAGCAAGGAGAAGAAAGATTAGGTGGGTGTTTTGCCATTATTTTAAATTATAGGGCCCACTTGTTGGTGGGACCCATTTGGATGTATGTGATTTAATCAAGAGGGCCCATAGTGGCGGGGTTCCTCTATCTCACCGTGTATCTCTCTCTTTATCTCTCTCTCATTCTTTCCTTGTAATGTTGTGGATCCCACCGATATGTGTTACATCTCCCCCGTCCATCTAAGTCAGATGGTGTGGCCCACTCTATTATAGGTGATGATCCACACCCCCCCTATTGTTGGGATGGGTCCTATGCATTTTTTATATGTATATATATATATATGTATGTTATATATTATATATTATATGTATATAATATGTACTTATATATATATACAATATAAGATAAATATTAAATGTATATGTATATATATATATATATATTGGTGGGCCACATTCACGTGGGACCCACCACATTTCTGTGAATATTTACAAACCGTCCAGCGTCCCTGGACGCTGGACGTTGCAACAATGATCCTTAAAAAAAAAAAAAAAAGAGAAGAAAGGAGTGGTGGGCCACTCATGCAGGCCCCACCTTGATGTATATGTAAGATCCGAGCCGTCCATGTTGTTTCTCAACTCATTATAGGCGTTGAGCCGAAAAATGAAGTTGGTTCCATTTTCTGGCGGGCCGTACCATAGGAAACAGTGTCCATACCTTTGATTTGCTCCCTGAAGCTCCTGTACATCTGAAAAAGCTCAATATTGGACTCTATGGGTTGGTATCAAGCCACAGAGACCAATGGATGGAGTGGATCGTACTGAAGCGGGCCCCACCTAGGAAAAACCGCAAAAACGCTCTTTTTCAAAAAAAAAAAGAAGAGAAAGAAGTTGCTGCCGCTGTCAGAAGGCGCAGGCGCGCTGCCTGCGGCTGCGCCAGACGGTCTGACGGGCTGGGCTCACGGCCCCAATTGTGGGCCCCACCGTGATTCCTTTCGACCATCAACACCGTGCATTTGATGGTTCCCCATGGACTAGCCGTCCACCCCAAAAATCAGCCATAAACAAAGCTCAGGCGGGCCATACCATCAAAAATCATGTGAAGACATTCCTAAACATATAAAAACACTTGGTGGGACCCGTCCGAAATTTGGATGAATCTGAAACTTGGTCTGAACGGTTAGTTAGGTGGGACTCACTTATTGGATGGGCTGGATTGTGGATCACATCTCGGTGGGCCCCAAAACAAAAAAAAAAATAATAATAATAATAATAATTAAAAGCAGCAGCGCTGCTGCTGCTGCAGTGACGGGCGGCCAAGAGGCAGGGACCCACGGCTCCATCCGTGGGCCCCACCCTGATGTATATTTTGTATCCACATCGCCCATTTGGTGGGCCACTATTTGACCTGGACCCTCCTCAAAAATCAGGCCAATCCAACGCTCGGGCAGCCCACATCACAAGAAACAGTGTGAATTGAACTCTACCATTGAAACCCCTTTCTGGGTCCACAGAAGTTCCAGATCAAGCTGAAATTTGCTGTTCCCCTTCTCCCTGGCCCGTGTGACCTTATGAACGGAGCGGATGGAAGATAAACGCTATGGAGGGCCTCGCATGGGACCCTTCCCTGCTGCACGTGAATGTGCAAGTGTGTGCACGTGTGTATGCATGTGGGTGTGTGTGCACGTGTGTGAGTGTGTGTGTGTGGGCATACATACATATCTATATATGTATATACATATATATGTGTATATATATATAATATTATTATTATTATATATACTATTGTATATGTTTACATATAATAATATTATATAATATATATATATATATATGATGGTGGGCCTATATGGGCCCCACCATGATGCAAGTGTTACATCCAAGTTGTTCAACCATATGGCCGTTGTTGAGGCCCACCTGGATGTGTATTCGTGGCTATTATTGAGGCCCACCTTGGTATATACATAAGGCCCATGTGATTCGACCCATTTAACATATGTAAAGGCCCATGGGTTATGGCCCATCGCAATGTACATAAGGCCCACTAATGCGGCCCACTTGACTTATATAAGGCCCATATGAGATGGCCCATTTGATGTATCTGAGCACTATGGGTCGAGGCCCAATGAGATGTATATTAGTCCATTGCGATGTGTGATTTCCTATGGTTTGTGTAATGGTGCTTTATGGCGGGCTAAGCCTTGGGAACAATGTTGGTTTGACGTCCACATTGTAAAGACAATGTCGATTAAATGTCCGCATCATGATTCTCCCTAAGGCCCATTAATAGGCCCATACCTGTAGTATATAGGCCGTCCAGGCCCTTCTTCATTTTGATCAAAGCCCATCACCACATAACATGTTTAGTATAGATTCATGATTCATGATCATTCGCATCATATGTATGCCTCGATGTGAGGAGTGACCGATCATAGCATATGCCTTTGGATAGATTGTTTGGGCTCCCTGATAGGTGGAGTTGCCCCATATAAGTGCATGGTACATATAGGACTGTTGACTGATAGTGTGACTCATGCACTTGCATTTGTGTGATTGTAGTTACTATATGCCCTAGCGACATCGGGGCCATAGCCTCCATAGACACATCATGGATGGCTGGGTTGGATACCGAAAATATTTGGTTCTAGCATACGGCGCCATAGATGTCCCCGGGTGAAAGTCCCTAAACCCGATGGTACGAGGATGACTCCAACGTCGAGACCGAGTGGATATACGAGCGCATGAAGGCCGAATACCAGGAGGCCGTGTCTCCCACTGTGTCGTGGTCGGTTGGGAGGGGGTGTGGCCTTACTCGCCCGAGGGTAGGGGCAATACTAGGCCGAGTTTGACCAGCTCGTGAATGGGTCCGCTATCGACGTGCCGGATAGGTATTGGCGACTATTGGTCGGGCGGATAGTGAGGTTTCTTACGTACTGTGCGGCTAGGAGAGCGACAGTGCCATTTGGAGTGTATTGAACCCCGGTGATTATCCTGAATGAGAACTGTACTGATACATATTGAGGATTGGCATGCTTGAGTTGCATTTCACATCGCATGGCCGTGTTTTGGCCGATGGCATTCATATCTTGCACCGCATAGCCTTGGTACGGCTGATTGCATTCATGTGCTCATTACCATGTTTCCACATCACTCGACCTTGCATTTTGAGTACGTTTATATTGCGCACACACTTACACCACCCTCTAAGCTTTCCATAAGCTTATGCACGATTGATGCGTGCGGGTGACGCCGCAGTCGCAGCCATAGTCTCGCTGTAGTTGGAGCGTGCAGCTGAGCTTCTGGAGTTTGCTTCTTTTGTTACATTGTATTTTCCTTTTCTATCGCATTGTACTAAAAAGTTTTTTATCATAGTGGATTTTGTGGTGGTGTTCTTGTGGTTATTAGTTGTGGGTTATGCTTGTGTTATGCTCATTATGAATCAGACTGATGATTTGAAATCCTCCTTGTAGTATCCCAGGATCGGAACCTGGTGAATGGGTGCCGGGATCCGAAAATGGGGTTCTACGGAGGCTGTCGGCGCCGGATTCGGCGATCGGGAATTTTGTGAGCCCGGTTTCCGAGTTCGGGGCGTGACACCTGCCGCCTCATCAAGCGCACAACTGGGTAAGTGGAAGAGACCTAACCATCTGCTTACCAATATTAACTCAGCTCATCGATAGTGGACCCATTCCTCAAGTTAGTCAAACTCAGCCTAACATTGCCTACTCCCTTAAGCGGGTAAGGCCACACCCGCTCCCAACTGATCACGACACAGTGGGTAGCATGACCTCCTGATATTCGGCACTCGGTGCTCATGTCTTCCACTCGGTTCAGACATTGGAGCATCCCCTGGCCATGGGAGTTTAGGGACTTTCACGTATGGACATCCAAAGTACCCATATGCTCAAACCAAACATTTCTACTGTCCCATTTAGCCATCCACGATATGCCTGTGGAGGCCACAACCCCGATGTCGCTAGGGTGCCAAATGATCATGTCATAAAATGTGAGATGCATGATCCATACCATCTAGTCATCTATCAAACCTGCGCATACAGCTCGCTCATGTGGGGCAACTCCGTCTCTTAGGGAGTCTTATAGATAATTAGCCCAATGGCACATGCTATGCTCAATCACTCCTCATCACGAGCATGCGAATGATGTGTATGGGTATGTATTATGAAGTATACTAAGCATGATTATAATCACGTACATCATGGTGGGCTAGTATAAGGCAGCCCATGGCCCATAATAATGAATGAGTGGCATGCACATAATCACATACACATGATGGGTCTCACACATCACAATTGGGCCTCGCACATACAAGGGGCTTCACATAATCACAATGAGCCTCATATAATTACAATGGGCCTCGTACAACCACAATAGGCCTCAATAATCCCAATGAGCCTCATATAATCACAATGAGCCTCATACAATCACACAATGGGCCCCATACAATCATGATGGGCCTCACATAGTCACAATGGGCCCCATACAATCATGATGGGCCTCATATAATCACAATGAGACTCATACAATCACAATGTTATGCTAACACATACTCAGTGCGTATACCAATCATAGTCGTAATCGATAATTGGCCTATATATATAGTGGGGTTCATAGAAGGACAGCAGATCTAATCCATAACATGAGGATCGGTCCTCAACAGTGGATATACCAAACCTAATACCACCGATCTTTCCACCTACAGGGACGATGTACTCTTCTCATATAAAGGATGGGCCTAGATGGCCTACTCATATCAAGAATGGGCCTAAGAACAAGGAGTGAGCTTCCTTACCCATTCCATCACATTGTAGTCTAGGCTTCCTAAGGGCCCAATATGCACAAGGTGGGCTACATTCCCTATGGAAGGCTGGGTAGGAACACAAAATGGGCTCCAAGGCTTGGGTGGTCCTACAGGGTATGGTGGAAAGCATCATTATCAAATGGGGGCCTAACGGATTGGGATAGCCTAATCAAGGGAAAGATGGGTAATATAATTGTTAATGGGGGAGGGGGGGTAACAGTTTGGGTTAGCCCATTAAGGGGAGATGGGAATGAGCCTAACAACGGGCCCTAGGGAAAGTTTCGATGTGGACATCTAATCATCATTACTCATACAACGTGGACATTAAACCATCATTGCTCCCATAACATGGCCCATTTAATATTAACTAGGAACATGGATTGGCATCATAAACATCATTACATACATCTTGTGGAATCACATATCACAATGGGCCTCATATTCATCACCTTGGGCCTCACAAAAGGGCTTTAAATACATTGCATTGGGCCTCACTCATGGGCCTCATATAGATTACATTGGGCCTCATACTTGGGCCTTAAATACATCACGATGGGCCGCATCACATGTGCATAATACACATCACAATGGGCCGCATCACATGGACATAATACACATCATAATGGGACAATCACAATGGGCCACATACAATCACAATAGGTCTCATACAATCACTATGGGCCGCATATACATCACAATGGGCCTCAAATACGGGCCGCATATACATCACAATGGGCCTCATACTCAGGCCACAAATACATCACAATGGGTCTCATATACATCAAGTGGGCCCATCGTCCTAACCGGACTATCTGCATCATTCATCTATATTTAGAGATATTTAGAGCATTACCCAAAAATGAATCATATTGGAAGATCATCTGGACCATACCACAAATAGCAGTGGAGATAATGATTTCCACCGTTTGAGATTCAGATGGCCTACCATAATGTTATATTCCATCCAATCTGTTCATAAGGTCACAAAGACCTGAATTAAGAGGAAAAGTAGATTTCATATTGATCCAAAACTTTTGTGATCCCTAAGGATTTCAATGGTAGTCGTTCAATCCCTCACTGGTCTTTGCAGTGTGGTCCACTTGATAAATGGTTTAGATATAACACATACATCATACGGGACCCACAGAACTTGCTGACATGACATAATAGCTATTTAGCTGGCCACAGAAGGATGGTCTGCATATAACTCAACCTGATGATCAGGCCCACGGAAATTACAGGCATCAATACAACAGCTATTGTTGCTCGTGGGGTCCACATATGGATGATTTTTGATAAAACACATACATCACGGTTGGTCCACACAGCACCATCTTGATGGAAGGTGTGTGCACAAAATACATACATCAAGATGGACCCCACCTACTACCGTCCTACAATAGACGGTGTAGATACAAAACCCATACATTGTGGTGGGTGTCCACTTGCCACAGCTGGATGGTGAAGACCCCACACATGCAGCTGGGTCCCACCGTCCAGCAATGGATGGACAGCATGACTGAAATAAATACATCATGGTTCATCCCACAGCACCGTCCAGGGGACGGACAGTGTGGATACTAAATACATACATTTAGGTGGGCCCCACCCCCACGCATGCTGCACATGTGGGGTGGGCCCCACACATCTAGAACAAAGGACGGATAGTGAGATATAACACGTACATCATGATCAGCCTCTGATCTTGCTAACATTAATCTAGAGTAGCTGCTAGCCGTCCAGTATATGGACGGCCTAGATGCATAATACATATATTAAGGTGGGTCCACACGTGTAGGACCCACCAGCTGCAATTAAATCAAACAAATATTTCATCTTCTTGTTTGTCCAGGCCTACTGGACATCCAACAGATGGACGGCCTGGATGAACCACTACATCAAGGCTGCCTCATGTCTAGGGGGTTGAATGGATGGCCTAGATATTCATCAGGTGGGATTTCCACCGTCTAGATGATGGATGGCGTGGATAATATCATGCATCAAGGTGGGTCCATGAAAATGGGAGAGAGAGGGAGAGAGAGAGAGAGAGAGAAACATGTGGAGGGGAGGGACCCGGCTACTATGGACCCTCCCTTTGTTACAATGCATACATCAAATGGGTCCCATTTGACAAGGCCAAGCTATATGCCCTAGAGGGTGGGGGGGTGAATACGACTATGCCAAATAAAAATTAATAAATGGAATATAAACAACAGATAGCCAAAAAGAATGCAAATAATAAAAGGAAATAACAACCTCAAAAATCAAGTATTGAGAGGTTGATACAAACTTGGTTCTAAGGACAACCTAACAAAAAAAACCAATGGCTTATGGCAGGACAACCTTACTAGAACATGAGTGAGTATCAAAAACTCAAACTCAAGGGGATATGAAAGAAATAGAAACTAATCTATTACAACATTCACATCCACAAATACATCCCATAATCTTAAACCATAAAAGATAAAGAAATAAATCACGCATCCACCAAACACTAGAGAATTATAGTGGTTCGCTTGTGTGTACACCAACTGTTAATAAATAGCCACACAACTACACTCCTAATATCCACTACTTCGGGATATTAGCATTCACTAATCAAAATAGGTTTTTCAAGGTTCACCTAAAACCTTCACAATTGTGTCTTTAGATGGGCTTACACAATTCAAAAAACTACCGCTCAGAGATTTTCTGGATCACCTCAGACAAAACCAAAAATGGAGATTTTCTGAAACAATCTAACAAACCAGAAATGAATTGAATTATAGAAAAAGAAAAATATTTATCTGTATGAAGATTCTAAAGTAGCCTGGTAGAACCAACATGATGACGATGTAGATGTTTAATGTTCTGTCTCACAAGTGTATAGGGTTCTAAGTCTAGATAATTTTTAATTAAACTAGCAAGGGCTTTGTATTGATTTTGATCTCAAGAAAGGGTAAATCAAATATCCCTTTTCAATATAAGAATGGAATAAAGATTTAAAATAAAAAACAATAGCTACTATAAAGAATCTTAAATATGCACAAAATAGCTTAGAATGTACTCAAAATTATCTCAGAGTGATTGCTTAAGAATGATAAGAATTGAATAGAAAACTCTGAAATTTGAGCACTATTTATAGGTGAAAAATCGGTTCGTACGACTGGCCTTTGGTTAGCTACGACTGGCCTTATCCAAAAAGATTTTTAAAAATTCTGGCACGATAAGATTTTCAGTCGCACGACTGGCCTTGTGGGTCCCACGACTAGTCGAGTGGCCTGCTCGAGTGGTCATGGATACCACATGACTGGTCGTGTGAGTCCAAATTACTCGCTGGAAAATGAGTTGAGCACTGCACGACTGATCGAGCACTATTCACATGACCGGTCAAGCAGTTTTCAGGACTGATCGTAGACCAACAGAAAAATTCTGAAAATTCATAACAAATCCTAGACTGGTCGAAGAAATACTAGGATTGGTCGAGCCAGTTCTAGGGCTAGTTGAAAGAACAAAATTTTACACTTATGAAATGACCAAAATGACCGACTGAAAGTATGAAATGATCTAATCATGATCTAAGGTCAATCTAGGTCAATCATAACTTACTTGTGAGATAGAACATATAAACATTTAATCTATCGATCACTTTAGTAGCTTTAATTATTGCGATCTTCAAAGCTTGAACTCAACATACCAAACATAATCTTTAACTAGGTCTTGAGTTCTTAGACTTTTCTGGTTCCAGGTCTTGAACCGTAATGTTTTTAAAAACTGTCTTCACTCAATATATGAAAGTCTTCACTTTCTTCCAGTTTGAAGATATCGGTGAGTTCGTTGTAGATATCGGCAAGATAAATTTAGCACAAATAGAACGAATGTCGAAGATTCAATGTGAACAGATGCAGAAGCTTGATACAAATTTGAATTGGTTTGTCACACCAAAATTTGATAATGCATAGGGTTTATCAACATAGCACTCTCACCATCGAATGTGGGCCCTAAATCGTAAAAATCAATGGTGGAGATCCCTTTCCACCGAACAAAATGCAAGGTCTAGTTTACCTTTCACAATGGTAAACATCATGATGGGGTCCATGGAGAATGGCCCCATCATGGGATGATCATATGAATCATGGTGGACCATCGGCCACACTTAGGGTCTAAAGTGAGATCCATACCGTTAATCGGTAGGCTCCACTTGGCCCATCATTAAAATATAATCTAATCCTACAAAAACACCCACTAATTTTACTCCTTCTTAGCTCCTTGGAATGCTAAGCTCCCAAGCTTTCTCTTTGATGGAGGTTGATGAAGTATGGATGGCTAGGATGTGAGATTGGGTGGTAGGGAGTGGGCCACACTTAGCTCTCTTTCTCTCCTTGGGAATTTCTTGGAAAATGGTGGAGAAAATGAGAAGGGATGGAGTGAAAGATGGGAGAATGGTTATGTAAGGAGAGATGTGATGAGAGGTATGGGTTTTAGTTGACTTTTGGAGGTGAGGTGGCATGGGGTATGGGTTGCTTGTCTTTATTGGTAAGAAAGGGATAGGAGAGGCATGAGTTGTGTACTTGACTAGTACTTGATTGATTGATGTGAAAGGTGGTAAAGATTCTCTTGAAATTTGTAATGCACGACATTTCCTCGAGATATAAGTGGGCCCACAACTGCTGGCCTGGATATCGCATCGGCACGCGAGACATGGTGTTGGAACCACAGTGATGGCACGGTCGCTAAGGTAGTAAGTTTCGGGTCGAGCCGACTCTAATATACGAGATGTAACTTAGGGTCATGCGCAAACACTGATCACAGGTCATGGGTCACCGAAATTCGATGGGGAGGATCACGAGAGTCTATGGAACGGTACGGATTAGGATACGGGTCTTACAAGCTGATTGCTCTATTCCCCTAGCAGTTGATTGCACCAAAACCTCTAGTCAACTTAAAGGATATTTCAGAGGTGTTAAAACAAGTGAAGGTCAACATCCCTCTTTTAGATGCTATGAAATAAATTCCTTCATATGCCAAATTTCTAAAAGACTTATGCACAACCAAGAGACTGTAAAGTATCAAAAAGAAAATTTTCTAACAGAAAAAGTGAGTGTCATTCTCAAAAAAATGTGCCAAAAAAATATAAAGATCCTGGTAGCCCAATTATCACTTGTATAATTGGGAATCACCAAATTGAGAATACACTTCTTGACTTGGGGGTGAGCGTAAACTTGATCCCTTACTCGGTCTATGAACAACTGGGTCTAGGTAAATTAAAACCCACTTGGACCACATTACAACTTGCTGATCGCTCAGTTTGTGTACCAAGAGGGATGATTGAGGATGTATTGGTCCAAGTTGATAAATTCTATTTGTTTAGTAGATTTTATCATCCTGAATACTCAGCCCATCGCAGATATGAGCACTTAAATTCTTGTCATACTTGGCCGCCCGTTCCTTGTTACCTCCAATGCTATCATCAATTGTAAGAATGGGTCATGAATTTGACTTTTAGAAATATGATGTTAGAGCTCAATATCTTTTTCAACATGAGCAGACAAGCAGAGGATAATGACAAGGCCCACAACATAAATATGATAGACTCTTTCATAGAAGATAGAGCTCTTATGACCTTATCCTTTGACCCTTTAGAGATGTGCTTGGTACACTTCCCCAATTTGGATGATGACACGATTAAAGAGATGAATACCATGCTTGATACTACACCGGTACTTGAAGTTAACCGGTGGAGGACACAATTTGAGAAATTACCCCAAACTAATGTAACACCTTTACCGTCTAGCCTTAAAGCACTAAAGTTTGACCTAAAATATTTACTAGGTGATTTCAAATATGTCTATTTAGGTCAAGATGAGACATACCCGGTGGTGATTTCTTCCCACCTTGAGCAAGAACAGGAGAGTATGCTTATCTCTACTCATATTGAGCATAAAGGAGCCCTTAGATGGTCGATTGTGAACCTCAAGGGAATTGACCCTTTGATTTATACTCACCGCATTCATCTTGAGGATAATGCGAAGATCTCCCGGCAACCACAACGTAGATTAAATCCAAACATGAAGGAAGTGGTTAAGGATGAGGTACTTAAGTTATTGGATGTGGGTATTATATACCCCGTACCCGATAGCCAATGGGTGAGTCCAACTCAAGTGGTTCCTAAGAAGTCCGGAATCACCATCATAGTCAATGCCAACAATGAACTCGTAACAACTAGAGTTACTACTAGTTGGAGAATATGCATTGACTATAGGAAGTTGAATACTGTTACGAGGAAGGACCACTTTCCTTTACCCTTCATTGATCAAATCTTGGAAAGGTTAGCTGGTCACTCTTACTATTGCTTCCTTGACGGATATTCGAGATACAATCAGATAGAGATAGCCCTTGAAGATCAAGAGAAGACAACGTTCACATGTCCTTATAGTACCTTTGCTTACCAAATGATTCCATTCAGACTCTGTAATGCTCCTGCCACTTTTCAAGGATGCATGTTGAGTATATTTTCTAACATGATAGGGTAATATTTAGAGGTCTTCATGGATGACTTCTCTGTCTTTGGTCCATCCTTCAGCGAGTGTTTGGAAAATCTGAAAAATTGTTAAAGCGATGTGACGAAAAGAATTTGGTACTTGTTGAGGGTCAAATATTGCATATTAGACCCCATCTATTACTTAGTTTTATGAACATGATAATGCTTAATGTTCTATTATAATCATGTTTGTGTTACAAGGTGAATTTAAGAGCTTGGATTAAAAAAGATGTTAAAAGCATGGATTTAACGCTCAAGAATCACCAAAGTTAAGAATGGATTTGATAAAGCAAGAATGAAGAATGCACATACTAAAGATCCAAGAAAATCAAGTCCAGAATGAAGAAAATCAGAGTTTTGAAATGAAATTCGGAGATCCTCAACTAGTCCTGGCTCCGGCTCGACCAGTCCTGGCCTGGGCTCAACCGATCGATGGTCGACCAGTCATAGGTGTCTTGACTCGAACTCCAGCAAGTAAAAACTCAAAATCTTCATCCTGCTCGACTAGTCAAAGGAGACCCTCGATCGGTCAAGGACGTCCTACGACCAATCGAGCGTTACGTAATTTTTGCGCGGACTGCGTAAATTTGAAATGGTTTCCAAAAATTTCTACTTGGTGTGAAAGTCTAAGGCCTAAAACTATAAATTGGGGTCCTTAGGGCACTCCTAGGCTTAATCTAGGGTTGGAGGAATAGAGCAAAGGTGTGGAGAAGCCGTCCCCAAACATTTTTTCTTCCCTTTCCTTAGTTGTTTTTATGCTTTTATTAAGAGTTTCTAGTTCAATCATGTTTATGGTTGGCTAAACCTCTTAGCTAGGGCTAAGAGGTGAAGCTTGCAGCATGATGGGATATTTTCTATTTCTTTGATTCATGTTTAAGTTGAACTATCTTTGATTCTAGTTTGATATTTAAGAAATACTTTTAGTTTTTAATGGTTTGTTGTGACTTAAATTACAGTAGATCTGCGATAGCTTTGAGTATGTTCTTTTCATGTATTAAGATTGTGAAATTAGGAAATCTTGTTGTTCATCATCGTCCCTTGGGCATGGTTGGATGATGGAATCCTTTCTAACTTTCACAATTCTCTTATGATTGGCTGTAAGATTGGTAAATCTTGTTGTTTGCCTTGTCTCATAGGCATGGTTTTGTGATGGAATCACTTTCAGTTCTCACACCTCTCATCCATTGAGAATTAGGTCAAAGGAAGTTCAGATTTGGTTTTATTGAGATATCTTCCAATTGGATAAGATGGGACCCTAATTCCTGTTGTGTCCTTGAATCAAGCATAGATCTCCCTAATCTCTATAAGTGGATCCATGGAAACCCTAGTTACCACCTTTGAATTTGTTAATTTTAATCACTTTACTCATAATGACTCTCTTAATTAATTCAGATTTAGATTCACATCATCTTCTAATTCTAGTTCTAGTTACTTTTTAGAATACGTACAAGTTTCAGTCCCTGTGGATTCAACCTCAGTCTCATCGAGATTATTACTACATCGCGACCCTACACTTGGGGTTTGTGAACAAGTTTTTAACACCGTTGCTGGGGGCTAACGGTTGTGTTTTTTTGAGATTAGCTAGTTTTAGAATTAGTATATGATTTGGATTTTTTTTAGTTTTTATTTTTAGGATTAGGATTTTTTTTCTATTTATTTTAGAAACTAATGTAGCTTTTTATTTCTAGGTTTAGAAACTTTCATTTTCCCTCTTTAAAAACTTTCTATTTTCTATTTTTAGAAATTGACTTGTTTTGTTTTGTTTTACAGGATCTTAATTTAGGAACTTCTAATTTGATAACTTCTTTCTAATCCCCTCTCTTTTAAGTTTAGGTTAGAATCTAAAATTGAGGGCTGAGAGTGTTTCATAAATTGAGGGTTGAGAGTGTTTCATGCCCAAGTGGGTTTGTGACAACACTCTATGTCTTTTGAGTGAAGGAGGATTAGTTGACGGGTTATTTATCCATCATAGGATTAGACACCACTTGAGATCCTTAGAGTTAATTGAGGTTATGGTTGCAACTCAACTAGTCAATAAACCGGGAAGATAACCTTAACCTCGGGTTAAGAAAGTCCAGGATGAGAATGAGGTGTGTTAAGTATCCCCACCTCGTACTTTGTGAGACTATTTACAACTGACGAGGGTGAGCATGCCCTCATGCATGGTTTTTCTAGAAAATACAGGACGTATGGATATTAAGCCAGGGGTGATCCAACTCCTTCTAAAATTCTATGGACTCGAATCTGAAAGACCATATCTACACTTGAAAGAGTTTGACGAGATTATAGCCACTTTATATTTTCCTAACGTGTCTGAGGACACGATCAGGCTAAAATTATTTTCCTTTTCTTTGAAAGAGAAGGCTAAGACGTGGTTGCATTCATTACGTCCCCGATCTATTGGCACATGGAATGACATGATAAGGGAGTTCATAAAGAAATTTTTTCCACATCATAAAACAAACACCCTTATAAAGTCAATCATGAACTTCGCCCAAAAGGAGGATGAAATATTCTTCCAATGTTGGGAGTGATTCAAGGATCTTGTCAGTTCATGCCCAGAACACGGTTTTCAAATGTGGTGCATTACACACTTTTCTATGATGGTCTAACATCTTCCATGTGCCAATTGGTCGAGACAATGTGCAATGGAAAATTCATGAATAAAACATGTCGATGATGCGTGGGATTATTTGGATAGACTTGCTGAAAACGCACAATCATGGGACACATACCCAAAATCAAGTACCACTTCTAAGCCCACTCAATCAAAAGAAAGAGGTGGATTATACCTTTTAAAGGAGGATGATGATATTAATGCTAACGTGGCTAATCTCATAAGGAAATTTGAGGCCATAGAACTAAATAAGGATAAGGTTAAGGAAACTGTTTACGGTATTTGTGCTTATGTAACACCCTGTCCATTCCGTACCACTTTCTATGCCTATGTGCACGATGATTGATGCCCTTGGCCAGACCTGAACTATCCGTGCATAGTGCACAACCGACTGATCGGAATCCTAAGGCTTCGAAACCAATTTCATATCGACCACCCCATCATTGTGATCATGTAGGTACCACCCGTGTGTCTGTACGATACTCTGTTAATGAGATACGCCATGAAGAATCATTAGTGAATCATGTGCGCAAGGCGCCATGCACTCCATTCCACACATGTGCATAACTCATGCCATGCACACATGGACATGCCATACATGGGTGAGAGAATTTCTACCCATGTGTGTGATGTCACACACCCATACCTCCCCTCTCTCATGTGCTCCCCAAAGTCAACTTCTCTCTATTCCATACCCTATGTATGACATCATCACACCATGCCATCACATGCTCCTTTAATCCATCATTAATTACAAATCATGAATTAATTGTCATAATCTTAGTCTAATCTAACCAAGATCGCATTAATTGAATCTAACCACATTTTAACAATTTCTATACAAATAGTCCTTCATCCCTTAGCATTTCACCATTTTTCTACACAAGAGAGAGAGAGAGGAGTGATCTTGGTGGGCCATCAACTCCATCAATCCCATCCCTTCCATCCATCTCAACCATCCATCTAGTCCATTAAGGTGAGTACACCCCCTCCATTCTTATGGTTTGTTCTCTTTTTGATTACTTGGATGACTAATAGTGGTGATGATTTGATGATAATGATGTGATTAATGGTATGGATATATAGGAGAATTCATATAAAAAGATAATTAATAGTTGTGATGATATGATGATAATGATGTGATTAATGGTGTAGATGCATAAGAGGATTCATACAAAAAAATAATAAAATAATAATTCATTATAGACCTTATGTGGGACCCATTGATAATGGGCCCCACCAGAACCTTTGTATGCCATCCAAACCATTCAAAGTATGGCCCATTGGGCTGGCCAAACACATACACTCACACCCATGCACACATGTGCACACCACACCATGAACATAAATAAATCAATAAAAGAGAGAAGTGGACGTTGGTGCTACTAGCATCTAGAGGACGAGGGAAGGGGCTATGGGTCCCCAACGTGCCCCACCCATAATGTATGTATTTAATCCATACTGTCCATCCAATTTTCCAGCTCATTTTAGGCATTGAGCTGAAAAAATGAAGCCAATACAAATCTCTGGTAGGCCACAACATCAAAAGGACTATTTTAATATTGTTAAACGGTTAGGGCCCGCTGTGATGTTTTTGTGCATCAAAACATGTAGCATATTGGACTTGTTGGATGTATCACGTGCTAGAGAAGGCAATAGACAGACTTGATTATCTTGATGTGCCCCCCACCTATGAAAAACCACACTAAAACCAATTAAAAAATAAAAAATTGATAGGCTAGGGGCGTCAGCCCCTTGCTGCTGACGCCCAGCGTCCATGGACGCTGCAGCTATTACTGTGGGCAGGGATAATGGGCCCCACCACAGGCCCCACCATGATATATGTCGATCATCTACACTATGCATTTGATGGGTCCCTTTTTGAAAATGGGATAGCCCAAAAATCAGCCGTACATGGAACTCAAGTGGCCCACACCATTAAAAGAATAATAATAATAAGTAAATAAAACTAAAATTTAAAAAAATAGGAAGCTAGATCAATCTAATCATGAGGTATGTGTTACATTCAAACCGTCCATCCATTTGGCAAGCTTGTTTTAAGCCTTGAGAAGAAAAAAATAAGATAGATCTAACTACCAAGTGGGCCACACTACAAAAGCAGTAAGGGATTGAATGTCTGCCATTGAAACCCTTTTTGGGTCATAGAAGTTTTGGACCAATATAAATTTTATTTTTGTCCCCTTAATTTAGGTCTTTGTGACCTTATGAACAGATTGGATGGAAAATAAACGTTATGGTGGGCCCTGTGAATTGTTTAACTATTAAATCATTATCATCACTACTATTTGTGGTGAGCTCCAAATAATCTTTGGATATGATTCATTTTATTTAGATAATGCTTTAAAATGATCTCTAAAATAAAAAAAAATGAATTGTGTATATATAATAAATATATCACTTTGGGACCCATGTAAGTTTAATCTCCTTGAACCTTTCATATAACTCAGAGCTCAAGTATATAAGAGCACTTGTGGGGTCCACCTGAAATTTTGATACATCTGAAACTTGGACTGACCCCTCCACCAAGTGGGACACACACAATGGATGGACTGGATCTCTCAGGTGACCCACCTTGATGAGAAATATACAAAAATAAAATAAAATAATAAAATAAAATAAAAAGAAAGGGTGTGGAGGAGGTGACGTCCTCCCTGGACATCCAGAGAGGGCGTTCCCTGCCCACCTTTGGCGTAAAGTTTTATGGGGCTGATCATGGCCACACCATGATGTATGTACTAAATCCACACCATTCATCCATCTTACCAGCCCCATCCATTACATGGTATCAAAAATTAGGCCGATTAGAAGCTCATGCAGGCCATGCCACTTGGACAGTGGAAATTGTACAAAAAAATGCTCAGATTTTTCTGGGGCCCACCTTATTGATGAAAATTATATCTGGGCCATTCATCCACTCCTTCAAACCATTTTAAGTCATGAGTAAAAGAATGAGGTAGATCCACGCCTTAGGTGGACCTCACTATAAGAAACAGTGGGAATAAAAATCCCTACCATTAAATCCCTTGAGTTCTACTGTGATGTGTAACTGCCACCAAAGTTGGGTCGGTCATTGGACAACAGAGCCAAATCGTTACATGTATTTTATATCTAGGTCATCCATCATTTAGACCATGCACGTGTTGAGGGCCCCATCCAATGTATGTACCTTATAGTTATTCATCTAATGGGTGATTTAACCATGATGTTGTTTGTTGTACAAACTGTTCATGGGGTGGACCCCACCATGTCAATGGGACCCATAATTATACAAAATATAATAATAATATAATAAGGAAAGGGAGTTGCATGCTTACTAATGAAAACTTCTGTGGACATAATGTGATGCATGTGGAGCCCACCTAGGTGCATGTGTTGTATACCCACACTACCTATATTTTCCAGTCACTTGGGAAGTGGGCCCACCTCCTGCCCATGGACACAAGATGAAGTAGAACTCAATTTTAGGTGGGCCACGCTGCAAGTAGAAACAGTAGTAATAACCATTGAAAATTCTTAGGCTCTAGTGTGCCCCCTATATGCCAGGATGCTTCCTTGACCATGGACTCCACCTTGTAATATGATGTAGATCCATGCCATTCATCAGTTTATCCTTATAATTTTAGGGTCTGGTCCCATACACTAGTTAGATCCAAACCTCATGCCATAGGAGCAATATTGATCACTTTTCCACCATTAAATATTTCTAAGAGCTGCAGCAATGTTTGTGAGAAATCTATCCATCTATTCTTTTTTAACCGATCATGAGCCACCTAATAAACATGTTTCACCAGCCATTCATCTATTTTGATTAGATCATTTTAGAGTGTGGGGCTGCCTATATATTTACTCGAATCTAAGTCATTTTCATGGTACCTATTGTAATGGTTGCTTCTCATTTAGACTGTCAGTTGGTAGGAATCATGTGGATCACTACAATATAGGAATTTGGGATTTTGGGTGGCCCAATTAGTCATGTGAATTGGTAGAAGTTGAGTGGGCCACCACACCATGTGAGTGCGTGATTTTTATAACCCACCTAACTGTATGAAATTGGGGTAATTGTGTGACTACATGCCTGAGTGGATTTATGAATGATGTGGCCCTTAACCATATGATCACTGATGAGATAAATGATAGCTAGATTTGGCAAAATGGTGTTGAATATGTAGCTCATAAATCTTATTATCATGCGTGACGTGAATAGCCGTAAATCATGTGGGTATGTGGGGAATGTGTGGCCCAACCATATGATTATGTGGTGCTTAGGTGACTGCTAAACTATGTGAAATTGTGGTACTAGCCGCCTGACTATGTGAAAGTTTAGTAAACTAGTTGCCCCATTAGTGTGGCCCATTGATGTAGCCCACTGGATGTGTATGAGGCCCATTGATGTAACCCATTTGATGCATATGAGGCCCATTATGATATATCTGAGGCTCATGTTTATAGTCCATGTGCCGAGGCCCATGTGATGTGTATTTAGCCCGTGTTTAAGGCCCAATGTGATGTATATGAGGCCCATGTTCTGAGGCCCATTATGGTGCATTTGAGGTCCAGGTGATGGAGCCCATTGTGATGTATATTAGGCCCATGTGAGAGGCCCATTGTAACGTGTATTAAGCTCTTGAGTGAGGCCTGTGGGGTTGTATATTTGGCCCTTGTGTGAGGCCATGGGTCCACTATATGTTAAGCTCTATGTGGGTCATTCCTTAGGGGCAATGTTGCTTAAATGTCCACATTATCGAGGTCAATTGTTGATGCCAGTTATTGATACCAATTATGAGTATGTGATAGCATAGCATCATGATACATGCCCATACGCATGATCCACATGTTTGTTATAAGATGTGGTTGACCATTACATATGTCAATGGGTAGGTTGTTATGAGACTCACTGATAGGCAGAGGTTATCTCACATAAGCTCACGGTATGCATAGGATTGATGTATGACTGGATTGTATGACTCATGCATCTTGCGTTGTGTGTTGTAATTACTATACGCCCTAGCGACATTAGGGTCATAGCCTCCACAGGCATATCGTGGATGGCCAGATGGGACACCAAAAATATATTATTAGCATCGGGCTGCCATAGATGGCCCTGAGTGAAAATCCCTAACCCACTTGGTACTAGAGGATGCCCCAACGTCGAGACCGAGTGGATATATATCAGCGCATGAGGGCCGAATACCAGGAGGCCACACCTCCCACTGTGTCGTGGTTGATTGGGATGGGAAGTGGCCTTATTCGCCCAAGTGAGGTGGCTATAATCTAGGTTGAGTTTGACCAGCTCCTAAATGGGTCTGCTATCGACGGGCCAGGTAGGCATTGGTATACTACTGCTAAGCGGGTAGTGAAGTCTTTTCCACTCGCTGGGTTGCGCGGCTTGCATGGGCGGTAGCCAATTTAGAGTGTACTTGACCTCGGTGATGATCCCAGAGATGAACAGTATTGATATGTGGACTTATTGAGCAAGAGTTGCATACTCATTCATTCATTTATTCACTATCCACTTGGGCTGGTGGTGCATAAATATTTGTTATGTGTACCTTCGTAGTGGCCAGAATTTTGGTTGGGGCGCATGACTAACCTGAGATCAGGAGTTTACCACATTGAGTCTGACTATCCAAATTAGGTATGAGACTGGTTTAGATAGAAGTCCCTTATGATGGGCCCCATAGCCTGCGATACTACGTACTATCATCCTGACTTCACACTCTAGCATGGTCATTCTATTTGCACCACATATTGCATTATATCCACGGCATATGACATTTTGGGTTACTGTGTTTCTGCATTTAGATATGGCTGATGATATTCGTGAACTCATCAAGAAATGTATTCTGTATTGCATCCTCGGTATCTGATATTTGACTCTTTATGACTCCTCATTTGCATAGCTGATTTGTATTGCGTACTCTGATATTGTATGACTCATGGACTTGTTAGTATTTTCGCTTACTCCAATATCATATGATTCATGATCTTACCAGTATTTCTGATATTGTATGATTATGGCATGACAATTTGATGATGATGATGTGATTACGGATGCGTGTAATAAGGTTATGGCTGTGGTATAAGGAAATGAAAATATGACTTAGTGATGCTGGTAGCATTGACTTGAAGTGTTCCTATGTTGCATATGCATTGCATTGGCATTGGCATCATACCTTACATACTACACGCCTTTCACCATACATGATTTCTTCATGGTATATTTATCTTGCTTTGCATGTAGGACACACTGCACACATTAGTGTACTACTAGGCTTTTTGCCTAAGCTTCCTATTTTCCATTTTTTCCAGGGGAGGAGTAGCTAAGAAGACTTAACTTTCTCGATGCATTGTATCTATTGTTCGATTTGGCAATGTTGACGTTATGTGCCTTTTGTAAAGCATTATACTTGTAATCATTAGAATTTATAATGGAGAGTGTTGCTTGGTATTTTGATCATATATATATATATATATATATATATATATATATATATATATATATATATATATATATATATTCAATAAAAAATCTTCCTTGTGGTGCGCCGAACTCAAGACTTGATGTATGGAAGTCGAGTGTCGAATTCGGGGCATCACGGAAGCCGTCTGTCCCCAGATTTAGGGCGTGACAGAAGATGGTATCAGAGCATAAGATTTGGGATCACTTACTAGCAAAGTCAGTAACTGAAAAATATACAAGAACTTAAACTAGGTCTCCCACCATCATTGATCGAGAACCTAGATGCTATTAGTGCCCCTGATTTGTATGAATCTAGAGACATGGATCTAGGATTCCCGATTTGAGAACCTAGTAAAAACAGGATTCTCTAGTTGAGAACCTAGAGACAATACTTAGCACCCAGGCATGAGGGAGATAGCTGCGAGCAACACCCTCACTTGCTTGATGAATGATTATATTGTATATGATGATATGTATGTTTGGCTTTCCATGTTATGAGTTTAAAAATGTATTTGTGATTAGAAATTTTGAGAACGAAATGTTTATTAGGAGGGTAGCTTGTAACACCCCGTCCATTCCGTACCACTTTCTATGCCTATGTGCACAATGATTGATGCCCTTGGCCAGACCTAGACTATTGGTACATAGTACACACCCAACTGACTGGAACCCTAAAGCTTTGAAACTAATTTCATATCGACCACCCCATCGCTGCGATTGCGTAGGTATCACCTGTGCATCTATACGATACTCCGTTAGTGAGATACATCGTGAAGAATCATTAATAAATCATGTGCGCAGGGTGCCATGTACTCCATTTCACACATGTGCATAACTCATGCCATACACACATGCACGTGCCACACATGGGTGAGAGAATCTCTACCCATGTGTGTGATGTCACACACCCATACCTCCCCTCTCTCATGTGCTCCTCAAAGTCATCTTCTCTCCATTCCATACCCTATGTATGACATCATCACACCATGCCATCCCATGCTCCTTTATTCCATCATTAATTACAAACCATGAATTAATTGAAATAATCATAGAATAAGCTAACTAAGATCACATTAATTGAATCTAACCACATTTTAACAATTTCTATACAAATAGTCCTTCAGCCCTTAGCATTTCACCATTTTTCTACACAAGAGAGAGAGAGAGGAGTGATCTTGGTGGGCCATCAACTCCATCAATCCCATCCCTTCCATCCATCTCAAACATCTATATAGTCCATTAAGGTGAGTACACCCCCTCCATTCTTATGGTTTGTTCTCTTTTTTATTACTTGGATTATTAATAGTGGTGATGATTTGATGCTAATGATGTGATCAACAGTGTGGATGTATATGAGAATTCATATAAAAAGATAATTAATAGTTGTGATGATATGATGAGAATGATGTGATTAATGGTGTGGATGCATAAGAGGATTCATATAAAATAATAATAAATAATAATTCATTATAGACTTTATGTGGGACCCATTGGTAGTGGGCCCCACCAGAACCTTTATATGGCATCCAAACCATCCAAAGTATGGCCCATTGGGCTAGCCAAACACACACACACTCACAGCCATGCACACATGTGCACACAACACCATGAAAATAAATAAATAAATAAAAGAGAAAAGTGGACGTTGTTGCTGCTAGCATCCAGAGGACGCTCAGCAGGCAGCATCCCTGCTGCTACTTGAAAGAGAAGAGGGAAGGGGTTGTGGGTCCCCAACGGGCCTTACCCATAATGTATGTATTTAATCCACATCGTCCATCCAATTTCCTAGCTCATTTTAGGCATTGAACTGAAAAAATGAAGCCAATCCAAATCTCTGGTAGGCCACACCATCAAAAAGACTATTTTAATATTGTAAAACTATTAGGGCCCGTTGTGATGTTTTTGTGTGTTAAAACATGCTACATATTGGACTCGTTGGATGTATCATGAGCTAGAGAATGCAATAGATGGACTTGATTATCTTGATGTGCACCCCACCTATGAAAAACCACACTAAAACCAGAAATTAAAAAATTGATAGGCTAGGGGCGTCAACCCCTTGCTGCTGACGCCCAGCGTCCAAGGACGCTGCAGTTATTGTTGTGAACAGGGACAGTGGGCCCCACCACAGGCCCCACCATGATGTATGTTGATCATCTACACCATGCATTTGATGGGTCACTTTTTGAAAATGGGAAACCCCAAAAATCAGCCGTACATGGAACTCAAGTGGCCCACACCATTAAAAAAAATAATAAGTAAATAAAAATAAAATAAAATAAAATAGGAAGCTGGATCAATCTGATCATGAGGTATGTGTTACATTCAAACCATCCATCCATTTAGCAAGCTTGTCTTAAGGCTTGAGAAGAAAAAAAAATAAGATACATCTAACTATCAAGTGGGCCACACTACAAAAGTAGTAGGGGATTGAATGTCTACCATTGAAACCCTTTTTGGGTCATAGAAGTTTTGTACCAATATAAATATTGTTTTTCCCCTTAATTCAGGTCTTTGTGACCTTATGAACAGATTGGATGGAAAATAAATGTTATGGTGGGCCTTGTGAATTGTTTCACTATTAAATCATTATCGTCACTGCTATTTGTGGTGAGGTCCAAATAATCTTTGGATATGATTCATTTTATTTAGATAATGCTCTAAAATAATCTCTAAAAAAAAATTTAATAAATTGTGTACATATAACAAATATATCACTTTGGGACCCATGTAACTTTAATCTCCTTGAACCTTTCATACAACTTGGAGCTCAAGTATATAAAAGCACTTGTGGGGTCCACTTGAAATTTTAATGTTACGGAAACTTGGACTGACCCCTCCACCAAGTGAGACACGCACAATGGATGGAATGGATCTCTCAACTGACCCACCTTGATGAGAAATATACAAAAATAAAATAAAAAAATAAAATAAAATAAAAAGAAAGGGTGTGGAGGAGGTGACGTCCTCCCTGGACGTCCAGAGAGTGCGTTCCCTGCCCACCTTTGGGGTAAAGTTTTGTGGGGCTGATCATGGCCACACCATGATGTATGTACTAAATCCACACCATTCATCCATCTTACCAGCCCCATCCATTGCATGGTATCAAAAATTAGGCCAATTAGAAGCTCATGCAGGCCATGCCACTTGGACAGTGGAAATTGTACAAAAAAATGCTCAGATTTTTCTGGGGCCCACCTTGTTGATGAAAATTATATCTAGGCCATTCATCCACTCCTTCAGACCATTTTAAGTCATGAGTAAAAGAATGAGGTAGATCCACGCCTTAGGTGGACCTCACTATAAGAAACAGTGGGAATAAAAATCCCTACCATTAAATCCCTTGAGTTCTACCGTGATGTGTAACTGCCACCAAAGTTGGGTCGGTCATTGGATAGCAGAGCCAAATCATTACATGTATTTTATATCCAGGTCATCCATCATTTAGACCATGCAGTGTTGAGGGCCCCACCCAATGTATGTACCTTATAGTCGTTCATCTAATGGGTGATATCAACTATGATGTTGTTTGCTGTACAAACTGTTCATGGGTGGACCCCACCATGTCAATGGAAGCCATAATTATATAAAATATAATAATAATAATAATAATAATAATAATAAGGAAAGGGAGTTGCATGCTTACCAATGAAAACTTCCCTAGACATAACATGATGCATGTGGAGCCCACCTAGGTGCATATGTTATATACCCACACTACCTAATTTTCCAGTCACTTGGGAAGTGGGCCCACCTTCTTCACGTGGACATAAGATGAAGTAGAACTCAATTTTAGGTGGGCCACGTTGCAAGTAGAAAGAGTAGTAATAACCATTGGAAATTCTTTGGCTCTAGTGTGCCCCATATGTGCCAGGATGCTTCCTTGACCATGGACTCCACCTTGTAATATGATGTAGATCCATGCCATTCATCGGTTTATCCTTATCATTTTACGGTATGGTCCCACAGACTAGTCAGATCCAAATCTCATGCCACAGGAGCAATATTGATCACTTGTCCACCGTTAAATATTTCCTAAAGCTGCAATAATGTTTGTCTGAAATCTATCCATCTATTCTTTTTTAACCGATCATGGGCCACCTAATATAAATGTTTCACCAGCCATTCATCTATTTTGATTAGATCATTTTAGAGTGTGGGGCTGCCCATATATTTACTGGAATCTAAGTCATTTTCATGGTACCTATTGTAATGGTTATTCCTCATTTAGACTGTCAGTTGGTAGGAATCATGTGGATCACTACACTATAGGAATTTGGGATTTTAGGTGGCCCAACTAGTCATGCGAACTGGTAGAAGTTATGTGGGCCACCACACCATGTGAGTGTGTGATTTTTATAGCCCACTTAACTGTATGAAATTGGGGCAATTGTGTGACTACTTGCCTAAGTGGATTTATGAATGATGTGGCTCGTAACCATATGATCATTGACGGGATGAATGACAGCTAGATTTGGCAAAATGGTGTTGAATATGTAGCTCATAAATCTTGTGATCATGCATGACGTGGATATATGGGGAATGTGTGGCCCAACCATATGATTATGTGGTGCTTAGGTGACTGCGAAACTATGTGAAATTGTCCTGGCCGGCTAACTATGTGAAAGTTTAGTAAAGCAGTTGCCCCATTAGTGCGGCCCACTGATGCAGCCCACTTAATGTGGGTGAGGCCCATTGATGCAACCCACTTGATGCATATGAGGCCCATTATCATATATTTGAGGCTCATGTTTATGGTCCATGTGTCGAGGCTTATGTGATGTATATGCGGCCCATAATTGAGGTCCATTGTGATGTGTATTTAGCCCGATTTGAAGGCCTAATGTAATGCATATGAGGCCTATGTGATGAGGCCCATTATGGTGCATTTGAGTGCTAGGCGATGGGGCCCATTATGATGTGTATTATGCCCATGTGAGAGGCCCATCATAATGTGTATTAAGCTCTTGAGTGAGGCCCATGGTGTTGTATATTTGGCCCTTGTGTGAGGCCATGGGTCCACTATATGTTAGGCTCTATGTGGGTCATTCCTAGGGGGCAATGTTGGTTAAATGTCCACATTGTCGAGGTCGATTGTCGATGTCAGTTATTGATACCGATTATGAGTATGTGATAGCATAACATCATGATACATGCCCATACGCATCATTCGCATGTTTGTTATGAGATATGGTTGACCATTACATATGTCATTGGGTAGGTTGTTATGAGACTCCTTGATAGGCGGAGGTTATCTCACACGAGCACACGGTATGCGCAGGATTGATGCATGACTGGATTGTATAACTCATGCATCTTACATTGTGTGTTGTGATTACTATACACCCTAGCGACATCAGGGCCTTAGCCTCCACAGGCATATCGTGGATGACCCGATGGGACACCAAAAATATGTTATTAGCATTGGGCTGCCATAGATGGCCCTTGGTGAAAATTCTGAAACTCTCTTAGTACCAGAGGACGCCCCAACGTCTAGACCGAGTGAATATATATGAGCGCATGAGGGCCAAATACGAAGAGGCCGCATCTCCCACTGTGTTATGGTCGGTTGGGAGGGGGTGTGGCCTTATCTGCCTGAGTGAGGGGGCTATAAGCTAGGCTGAGTTTGACCAGCTCCTAAATGGGTCTGCTATCGACTAGTAGGGTAGGCATTGGTATGCTGCTGGCAGGCTAGTAGTGAAGTATTTTCCACTCGATGGGCTGCGCAGCCTATAGAGGAGTTAGCCAGTTTGGAGTGTATTAGACCCCGGTGATGATCCTAGAGATGAACAGTATTGATATATGGACTTATTGAGCAGGAGTTGCATACTCATTCATTCATTCATTCATTCACTATCCACTTTATTTCGAACAAGAAACAAATGCATTTCGTTTGGAAAATTTCATTCATTGAATTGATTACCAGAAGAAAATAAGAAAGACAATCACTTTATTTATTATTCTAAGTTTTTTACATCCCTTTCTCCTTTGATTCCAAATAGAATACTTATGAATTATAGTACACAATCAGTATTTAACACCCAAATTATGCATAAATGTATAAAACATTAAAATATAATGTTGAATGCTGCGTTAGAAATCATCATGCACTGTCAAAAGCCATTATGCACTGACAGAGGCCATTGTGCCCTGGAGGAAACCATTGTGCACTGAATCCTATTGGGAGCTGGTTTCTGTTGTGCACTAGCTCTTATTGTGCACCAGAAGTGTTGTGCGCTGCACAACACCTGTTTCGCACAACTGTTGCGGGCTTTACCTTTCTTCTTCTACAATTTCTTCTCTCCACGATTGGTTGCTAATGACCCCCTTAGAGGGGTCAAGGGGTATTTATAGCCTTCTCACACGTGCGAGTATGCCACGTAAGCACTGTGTGCTCCCCCTTTGTGTAAACCTGGGTGCGTGCTCCCCTGTGTGCGGTCCTCGGTGTGCTCTTCCCCTTTATGTGGACCTAGGTGTGCACTCCTCTTTGTACGATCTTTACTGTGCGCTCCAATCATCTGCTCGCAAGGATCATTTCCGCACAATGACCTTTTTTTCACACAATGCTTATTTTTTCCACAAAATACTCTTTTCGAACATACTATTTGCACACAATGCTTCTTCTACTATTTTCGTCACTTTTTATGCCTCAATAGATGCCCCCTTGATCCTACATTTTTATTTTGATACCTACAAAAATAAATATGTAGGATCAATCCTTTCCAAATACTATTTTGTTTTTTGATCTTCCTCATTGTGCACTTATTTTCTTTAGTATGCGCTGACTGATCTGTGCACAATGAATTTCACACAATGATTCGCGCATAACCATTAATGCACAATAGCCAGAATTCTGCCTATAAATACATGACTTGTCTTCATTTATACCATCTCGCTTCGCTGCCCTGCACTGTCTCTGCATCAATTTTCTATCTTAGTGCGCTACCCTCTTTGTGTGCCGCACAACTATTGTTCCACACAAAGCCCTTTGTGCGCAACAGCTTGTTCCGCACAATAGCCCTCTTGTACTTAGTCAAAATCTAGCGCACTTCAGGTAGTGCTCAATGACCATGCGCACAACACTTTATATACTTCATTCCGCGCACATCAGCTATTCCGTACAATAACCCTACGCACAATACCCTACACACAACATCTGTTCTGCACAACAGCCCTGCGCACAATACACTGTGCACAACACTTTGCGCACAACATTTTTTGCTGATAAACTCAGACTTTAAATTTATTTGTTCTTCCTTCTCAGCACTTCATGATACTTTTCATTTTAGCTTAATGAATTTTCTTCCTCCTGTATAGGTTTCAAATGGCTAGCGCAAAAAGACCTCTCGTTTCCCCAAGTGTTGCGAGACCATCTGACCCACAATCTGCGAAAACCCATAATCAGAAAAGACTTCGCTCTAGCGAGAATTATAGTTTCTTTTTCAAAGAACCAGCTCTTATTATCATCAATTTTACAAATCGTATTCAACGTCTATCTAAGCATATTCGCATGGGCATAATAATGAAGGAGATAGAGGGTCCTCCCCTTTCAGGACAAGAATCTGATTGGGAAGATTGGTTAAAATGCACAACCAATTTTCATACTAATGTAATTGTCCTTCTACTATAGAGGCTTTTCCTCCTCTATCAGTCCCTTAAAGAGCAAGAGAAAAGAGCCAATATGAAATTTTCCAGGAGAAGATTCGAGAACATAACCGAAGACGTTTCCAGAATGCTTAGGTTCAGTCAAGCTGACTACTGAAGCAATTAAATTCCATAACCCGTATAGAGATGAGACCATTGCCCTACCCCTGTAACTTCAGTGCCACCTCTCCATCCTCCAAAGCGAACCAATAGACTACATGACACAGAATAAGCTCTTATATGTGTCTAATTGGGTAATAAAAGAGCCGCAAATTCTCAAGGGTTATGTCATAAATAAAGGCTTAACTCAAAAAACTGGGTAAATAAGATACATGTGCTTTCTTACGCCATGTCACAACCCTCATTCCATATATTATACTCATTTCTTCGAGACCAACGTTTCCGTCATCGTGAGTCATTATGGGGTAAAGATGAATTCAGAACACGAGGTCTTTGGACCGCTCGTCCATGCTACAGTGCTTGGACTAAAGCGATTTTGGAGAAACATAAAGACGTCCTTACTGCGGTCAGAATTTATTATGCCATAGAAGCTACTTCAAAATTTTTCCAAAAAGACATGATGAAATATAAAGGTTTTCTGAAATACTGGCCTTCTACTGCGAATTCTTTCCATCTTCCAGTAGGAGAAGTATCACCCTGTGGGATCTTTATAGGATGGCAGTCTACCTATCTTTGGCTCCTTTCTTGATGAATATGTTCCTTCAAACAAAGAGTTTGCCTTTGTCGCACCCAACAGGGTACCCAAAATTACAACATCAACCATTCAACTTTTTCATGAAACATCTTATTTTGTTGACGTTCACAAGGTTTCTCCTCTTTAATGGCTGACACACTTTTCCTGATACTTGGTGTAAGTATTTTAACCTTTTCCTTCCCTTTCAAACAACACTTACCATAAGCATGAATTACTCATTGGTCTTCTCCCTCTCTTTTTTTCTTTCTTTTCATGTTCCTTAACAACCATTGTGTTGAATTAGAAGCCGCTCACAAGAAAATAAGAGGTCCGACCAACTTCACTGTCGAAACTGAACTAGCTGCTTTCTTGGCTTACTAGTTGAGCTTAGTTGTGCTTCCTAGTTCAAAGAGTTCAGACTCTATTTAGCCAACTCTATTTGTAGCGGCCAGTGCAATGGCGAAAGGCAGAAAAATATATTTCCTAGCCCCTCCTATTTTATGTTCATTATACAGAGCTTTCGGTCATGCCACGACGCATTGCTCAAGCCCGGCACTAGGAGTTTCATTTGCTTTCGCTCCATGGCATTACTTCTCCAGATGGCTCGGCATTTATTTCCCTTAGACATACAATGATCTGGAGAAGGCTTATGTCCATCCTGACCATCTGCCCTTATAGTATTTCTTGAAACAGAAAATGATAGGGAAGGGATATGAATGGATGTAGATAAAATTGACAACATGGAATCCATCGACTTCTTTCCTTTTTACTTAGATCATCAAGCCGAGGACAGAGATGTTGAGGACAACCATGACCTGGATCCTATTAAAAGGACTTTCTTCCTCTGCATTCGTTCTGGCAGTCTTCCATTATGGGAAGGACTAGAGTTCTGGCAAGAACCATATTACCTGAATCGATTTGCCAGATAGTTTGGGTATGATCAAACTATGCCCCAAGTAAGTGAAGAAATCACTAGACCATTGAGGAGCTATGGAGTTGGTCCTTACAACTAGGCTCTTATATGGAAGTAGCTCCTGATTAGAAATTTTGGTTCTCGATTTGTCCCCTCGGGTATAATCATAGAGTAACAGCTTCATATTCCTAAATGAGATGGTGGAGTCATCATTACTATTTAGTATGCAATTGCTTCTCAGTGGATCGCCCTATCTAGAGTCCTCCCCTGCGTTTGAGGAATTGCAGACCAGAACAAGGGATCAGATACTTTTATGAGAAAGATTAAGCCGCCATCCCATGGCAACTTCGTCGAAAAACTTCTGTAGAAGAGCCTATCAGAGAGATAAGGCCCTCAAACACTCTTAAAGGCTGGATTGCTTTTGGTTCCCCTTTGGACCTAATAAATCGGAGAGAAAGATCGGCTAGTCCTCACAATGAATTTGAAACTGCAGGGGGTATTCTGCCTTCCCCTACTCCCATAGGGGGAAATCAACCTGCAAGTCCTACTCCTGTTATTCCTCTGGTTATAGAACCTATCCCTCCTATAACTTCCCAACTTGTCGAATATGCAGCTCCCACGATTGTTCCTATCATGGATCTTAAAGAAACCGCAGCCAATCGTGCCACTGCCACAACTTCTCCGGCTACACATCAAATTGTCATTGCTACTTCCCCAATGACCTGCTCTCATGCTAAGTCACTGTCTCCTGTGGTTTTGGCATAACTAATTCCTTCTCCTTCTCGAGGTTTATGTCTTCTTCCTGTGAAGACTATTTATAAAGGAAAAGAAACCCCATCAGAGGAAGATAGCTCGTCAGAATATTCTACAAACACTGCCAGTGAAGACACATCTTCTCCCATAAGTCTCACTGATGAAGGAGATGCTTTGCTAAATGCAGATATTGATGCTGAGATAAATGTTGGTGAAGAGAGCGATGCTGAAGTTAGGTCTTCTCTTCCTAATGCTCTGACCACTCATCCTAATACTTCCCATCCCATTCTAGAGACTTCTCTGGATAATGAAGAGCAACTTGACTATGGTGAATATGGTGGTACTCCTGGTAGAAACATCTTCCTTTCTTTTGATGCTTTGTATTCTCCTTGTATCATGGATGCTGTTGAGGTGGCTGCTCATGGAACATCAACTTCAGGGGATGCAGAGGCTCAACCCTCCAATATTCAGGCAATGATGGAGGATGTACTTCTTCTTCTCGATCCAGAAGGAACTTTGCCACTAGTTCCTTAAACATCTGATGTCCCTGCTCAGACTAGCAGGTCCCCTATTGCACGTCCTTCTCCTATTCAGCTGGTGGCCCGAAGTTTGGAGTTTCTTTCTGATCCAATTGATGTCCCTACTCTAAGCACCCTTGATTCAAGTACTGTAGGAGCTCAAGAACTTTCTTTCAATGCTATTGTAACTACAAAAGTCCCCAGCTCCATAGCTCCTACAACTCATTCTATTCCAGTTGCCCCTGCTGTTGCGCCTACTCCAGGTATATATATGTATTGTTTATTTCATACTAACATTAAATATACATACGTTTTCTTTTGAACTTATATTACCTTCTTATCGTTTAGTTTCAGTTGTGCCAACTCCCAATGGATTTGAAGGATCTAACTCAGTAACTGCAGCTTTTAACAAGTTCTCTCTGGAAAAGGTGCCACCTCTTATGTCGGGGCTTTTCAAAAATGCGATTTCTGTCATCATCAATGCTTTTAAAGATCCAACTTAATGGCCCTTTTTGAATAGTGCTCTAGCAGTTCTTGCTCATTCAGCTCGCTTGGCACACGTGGATGTTCAGCCTCTTTACACTTCCTTATCACAATTTTATGACCCCACGAAGAACTTAGAGGTAGCGCAGAGTATGGTCATTGCTCTCGAAGTTCTACATCGTCAGAAGGAATTGGCGCTTCTTAAGGAGAAAATCTCTCTGGTGGATGATATTCTGGTTAACTATAATACTGTTAATCAGTCTCTCCATGAGAAATTGAAGGGTTCCAACAGAAATAAGGCAAACATTAGTGATCAGATTGCTTTTGTCGAGAAGGAGATTCTATTACTCAAGAGTCAGTGGGAAGCAGAAGATGCAACTATCTGCCAGATTAAAGCGGAGCTTGAAACAAATAATCAATTAATTAGTACCATGCAAACTTAACGGATGAGGAATGGGGAAGCTTCTGCTTCTTTAGAATCTGAACTGATCGGTGCTCCTGACCAGGCTGGCATGATCGTTGCAGCCGAGCGCACAACTACTATAGTACAGTCCCACTTGAAAGATGAGTTACAATATTACCTAGAGATATTGAACATTACTGGAGATTTGTAGATGTTTCATGTAAATATTCTTTTTACGTCATGATATATAAACAATTCGTAAAATTTCTTAGAGATATTTCAAGCTATTTTGCTCTTTCATCAATTTCTACATCATGAATCATTTTGGGCATGTTCACCTCTGCAATAGTCTTAACATGACATCTCGTCTAAGCACTATTAACAAAATCACCACATATTATGATTGTCAGTATGGGATTCCCCTGTGTGATTTATATTTTGATAGGCGATGCTAGATTTCAGTTTAGTTAGATAGCCACACACAATTTAAGCTCCTAAGTAGTTGGAGTAATCACGGCCGTGAGTGGGATTTACACATAGGGATGGCCACAGTAACTCTTTAGAGTTTGCGGGGCTTTACCAGGACACCTTATGTACCAAATCCAAGGTCGTTGGTCGATTAATGAGTAGGTTTATGTCCTTCCTCATGAGTTAATACCCAAATCAAACTGAGGATTTCAGTTTTCTTCGGTTGTGAGTTCGAACCCATTCCTGGGAGGGTATTTTCGTCCTTATCCATGGCGCTGTCGGAGAGGTCACATACGGCATTAGTCTTATGCGTGACTAGCTATTTTTATAACTTTTTAGCCTTTTATGGCTTTTAGTCGTTGGCTCTATCCTCTGCCTGCATGGGTATTCACATGTTGGCCTTCACGGGCTTTTTAGGGCCACTGGCTTCTCACTGTTGCCTGAATGGTGAAAGCGATAGGTCTTCTGCATAGTTAGTCATGTAAGGCTTGGCTAGGCTGCCTTAAGAAGTTACCATCGCTATCATTAACTTTGATATTTCGCTACCAAAACTGGTAAATCAATAATTGATATTTCGCCGTCGCTGATGAGGTCCTGAGAACATTCGTATTATGTTTAACATAGTATATCAGCTTGGCGATGATAGCAATTTTGATAAAATAAACTCATATGAGTGATTAATGATGATAGCGACAATTGCTAATTTTGGTGATAATCATCGATGTTATGCGAATCTGGCGATAATCATCGACGTTCGGCGATAATCATCAACGCTTAGCGATCATCAATGCTTGCTAGCAATCATCAATATTTTAGCAGCAAAGTTTGTACTTTTTATTCATTCTCATGAGGGAGAGTACATGACTTTATCTTTCGTAGCTCTTTTGCTCATGAAGATGGAATATAAGGCCGTGCTTTCATCATTTCATCCTTTCATCTATGATTGCCCCCTTTAGATATAGAAGAATTATCTTGATAATCTTCTAAATTGAAATTTCTCCCACTGTCAGGAGTAATATTTCTTAAGGAAGCGAGCATTGATCGGTATACTGATGCCTCGTCTGTCTTGATCCATTATTCTGTATGCTCCATTGGAGTAAACTTCAGTTAACACATACGGTCTGTCCCACTTAGGGTCAAACTTGCCCCTTGTTTGCTGAGTGACTACTATCGGCCTTTTCAGCATCAAAACCAAATCCCCTTTCTTGAAAGATCGGTGTTTAACCTTTTTATCGAAGGCAGTAGAAACTCTGACTTGATATAATTGTAAGCGTTGCTGAGCTGCCATTCTTTTTTCATCAAGAAAATTCAATTCTTTCAGTTGTATCTTCGCGTTTTCATCATATGTAATTGATTGATGCACTGCTACCCTTAATGAAGCCACTTAAATCTCGATCGGCACAACAGCTTCCACAACATAAACTAACGAATACAAGGTAGGTTGTGTTGTTGTAGGATGCGTTGTTCTATAGGCCTAGAGAGCTTCCTACAGTTTTTCATCCCAGTCACACTTATTCCCGCTCACCGTTTTCTTCAGTATTTGACAATCGTCTTATTGAATGCATCAGCCAGCCCATTGGCCGGTGGATAATAGGGTGTTGAGAATGACTGATGAATCTTGAATTTCTGACATAACCTCTCTATTCCCCTATTCTTGAAAGGAGTGTCATTATCTGTAATGATTCTCTTGGGGATACCATGATGATATATTATTGCATGCTGAATGAAAGTAACAACATCTTTCTCTTTAACGCTTCGTAGTGCAACTACTTCCGTCTATTTGGAAAAGTAGTCTGTTGCTGCTAATATATACTATTTTCCTCTAAACGACGGTGGATTTATGGGGTCAATGACATCAAGTCCCCATGCGGCAAAAGGCCAAGAAGTAGCTGACTAATGAAGGTCTTCAGGAGAGACATGTATGATGTCTACGTGGATTTAACACTCATGTCATTGCTTCGCATAATCTATTATGTCTTTAAACATTGTCAGCCAGTAATATCCCATTCAATGCACTCGGTAGAACAAATTTCTCCTAGCTTGATGTGCCCCGCATTCCCCAGAATGTGCCTCTTGTAGCACTTGATGCACCTCTTCTTCGTTTAAACATCGCAATAACATTTCATTATAAGAACTTTTGTATAATTCCTCATTACACAAAATGAATCTTTTTACTTTCTGCTTAATTTACGATTTCACTTTTGGATCATCTGGCAGGATATCGTACTTGAGATAGTTGATAAAAGGCTGACGCCAATCATCTATTGTTACTTCTAGGCATGATATGGGTAGGGCTTCCATTGTTTCACCAATTACCTCTACCGAAGTCAAGAATCTCCTTTCTTCAATTGTTACTTGCAGGGGACTTCGATCTGGGCAAGATAGCGCTACTGCCAGACTGGTCAGAGCATCAACCTTCGCATTTTCATATCGTGGTATATGCGTAACTTCAACGTTAAAAAATTTCTCCAATAAATGTTGCGCTTTTCGACAGTATGGCAGAAGTTTCGGTTTCCTTGTCTCAAAATCTGCTGCCACCTGATTTATGACCAGCTAGAATCCCTGTAAATTTGAAGGTATTTTATTCTCAATTTGCTGGCTATCTCCATCCCGATGATGAGGGCATTGTGTTAAGCTTCGTTATTCGTACACGCCATACCTAACGTGAAAGAATAAGGCAACTAATCGCCCTATGGGGTAATGAATATTACTCCGGCACCTGCCCCCGTTGCCCTAGCTACCCCATCAAAGAACATTTTCCATGATTTAGGAAATTCTGTCATCATGACGTGTTCATCTGGAAAGTCATCGAGAATAGCTTCGTAATCTGTCATAGGATGAGCTGCTAAAAAATCTGCTACTGCCTATCCTTTTATTGCTTTCACCGGTTCGTTCGTAATCGCATACTCTAACAATAGTAACATCCACTTTGCCAACCTTCTTGATAACATCGGCCATGTCATAAAAAACTTAATGGGATCTGCTCGAGATATCAGAGTTATGTTATGGGACAAACAATAATGTCTTAATTTCTTGACAGCAAAAACCAATGCCAAGCATATCTTTTTGATAGGCGTATAGTTGCATTCCACACCGATTAATGTTTGACTTAAATAATAAAGTGCCACTTCTTTTCCATTTTCATTCACTTGTGCTAGCAGGGCTCCTAGTGAATTCTCAACTGCTGATATATACAAAATAAGGGGCCTTCCTTTCATGGGGGTTGTAAATACTGGAGGCCGTTTCAACAATTCTTTTATTGAATCAAAGGTATTTTAGCAAGATTTATCCCATATAAATTCTATTCCTTTCTTCATTAGATGAGAAAACGACTGGCATCTTCCTGCTAGGTTCGAGATAAAGCGGTGGGTATACGCTAACTTGCCTTGCAAGCTTTTTAGTTCTTTCAACATTCTGGGAGGAGGCATACCCTAAATAGCTCTAACTTTCTCTAGATCTATCTTGATACTCCTATGTCTCACCACAAAACCAAGGAATTTTCTTGATGACACTCCAAATGCACATTTAGCTGGGTTCATCTTCAACTGTCTCTTTCTGATTCGACGGAAGACCAATGTCAAATGTTCATGATGCTCTTCATGATGATTTGACCTGACCACCAAGTCGTCCACATAACACTCAACATACTTATACATCATGTCCTAAAATATATTCTGCATCGCCCTCTGATACGTTGCTCCTGCATTCTTGAGTCCGAACGACATAACCTTATAACAATATATACCCAATGGAGTTCTGAAAGCCGTCGCCTCCTCATCTATAGTCACCATTCGTATTTGATTGTAGCTGGCATAGCCATCCATAAAGGACATGACAGCATACTGCGTAGTGCCGTCAATCAACATTTCTGTTATCGGTAGTGGAAAATCATCTTTTGGACATGCTTCATTCAAATCTCTGAAGTCAACACAAACCCTGATCTGCCTATTCTTCTTCTTTACTGGAACTATATTTGATATTAACCTGGAATATTTAACTTCTCTAATGAATCTAACCTTTATCTTCTTACTTATTTCTTCTTCTATCTTAGAAACGAAGTCTGGATGAAACTGCCTCTGTGTTTGCTTAATGGGTCTTTTGTCTTTATAGATATTCAGCCGATGTATCGCTACTGTCGGCTCTAGACATGGCATTTCTGCATACGTCCAAGTGAAGACATCTTTATTTTCCTTCAAGAGATTAACATATTAATCATCTTCACTTCCTGATAGACTGGCACTTATGAAAGTATACCGTAGTTCTTCCTCTGTTCCCAAATTTATCTCTTTCAAGTTGTCAATTGTCGACTGCCCCCCATCCTCCATTTGCTTTGGGGCTGTCATGGGCTTACTGATCAAATCAAGGTCCATTTCTTCTATCTGGTTGATTGTCACCATATTAACCGAAGATTATGCCCCTAGACCTCAGAATTTTTCTCGCTTCCTTTGATTGACCCCGATTGGAATCTAAATTCCTTTCCCATAATTTAAACCAACAGGTTCTTCGTGGTCAAAGCCCATTTTCTTCATGATTTTTTGACTTGACAAACTATAACTCTCCAGCTCTTTGGGCATTAAGCTTCAATTTTCATCATGATTTTCTGCCCGACTACTGACTGCTTCATCTTGTTTTATTTCTGAAGGAGCATAGAATTTGATTGACTCCAGATACCTTGCATTGGGTTTGACACAAAACCTTTTCAGAATAAGGGGAAATGACCTATTCTTCTCAGCATATGGGAGTAGTACTGTATAATTCGACTGCAGAATCTCCAATTATTCAAGTCATAACAACGTTAATGGCAGTTGCCCTGGCTGTCGCAGATGTTTCGGGACAAAATAGTACTTCTTCTTCGCTTTCTCTGTTATAGATGACTTTGTTCCTTTCGCTTTCACTATTTCCATGCAAGCATTTTCTTGGTTCTTGCTCTCATCATTCTCTTTCTTTTCCTTACTGGTAAATGAATCATAATAACTTGCATCTACGAAGAAAGCTTCAGCTTCTGTATATGGTCTTTCATCAGCTAACACTTTATGATGTGCCCCTTCTTTGCAATACTTAAAACACTGGTGCAGGGTAGAAGGTATGATGCCATACTGATGCATCCATAGTCTTCCCAGGAGGAGATTATATGTAGTCACTACATTTATAACATGGCAGACGACATTTGTAGTTAACTCTCCTATCTCTAGCGTTATTGTGATCTTCTCAAGTGCACGCTGTCCGTCTTGATTAAAGCCCTATATCATCATTCCACTAGGGCATAGGTTCAAGTGTCGATAACCTAATTTATTCAGCATTGTTAATGGCCACAGGTTTACAACGGACCCGTTATCGAGCATTATCTGTTTTACTTGCTTACTGCGAATATGACCCATTATTATGAACGACCTATTATGTTCCCCATCATAGACTAGGTCTTCATCGGAGAAAGAGATAAGTGACAGACAATCTTCTTACTTCTCACTTTCTAATTCAGTCAGCAACACTTCCCTTATACTTTCATCAGATAAGGCTTTAATTAGGCTTTGTTGGGAATCTTCTGACAACTTCAAAGTGTTATAAACACTCAATCGGGCTGGAGCGCCTTTCAAGTGACTTATAATGTTATAAGTCACTTTCCCTATCTCCTTTCCCTTTTCCTTTTCATCGCTGTTATCGTTGCTGGCATGACTCTTGGCTGCTTTCGCCTTTACTTTTCCATTTTTCGAACTTGGGGGGCTAGCCATCTTCTTCCCTGATCGCAAGGTAGTTACGACAACTTTCCCTGTTGTTTTCTGATCATTCATCTTTGTCCTCTCCTGATAGTCTTCTCGCAAGGTGAGTACGTTTGCTGTCGCTCTTCTGTCCCTTCCTTTTTCTTTCCCGACTATTATTTCACCCTTGTTTATCATCCTTTGTATAATACACTTTAGCATATAGCAATTTTCTGCCGAGTTTCCTACTAGGCAGTGATAATGACAGAAGTCTCTTTCCTTTGTTTCAAATGCCTCCTCGGGACGTTTTCATAGTGGTAGTTCAATTGTTCCAGTTTTTAGTAACTGATTCATCATAGGGAGTACGTCTCTTTTTCAAACGTGAAACCCTCATGAGAATTCAACGATCGGGGTCTCTTGTCATAAAAACATCCCTCTGGGGTGACTCGGATCTTCTCTCCTTTCCATCCTGTTGCCTTTCACTTCTCTTACTTCCCGGTTTCTCTTTTCGTGATCAACTCTTGAGGTCCTTTGTAAGACCCGTGTCCTAATCTGTACCATTTCATTAGCTTTCGCGGTCCTTTCGGTCAAATTCCGGCAACCTTCGCACCGTATTCGGTGTTTGCGTACGATCCTAAGCCAGGTCCCGCGCACCGACGTCGGCTTGATCCGAAAGTTTTATCATAGCGATCGCGTCGTCGCCGCGGTTCCAACGCCGTGACTTGCGCACCGAACCGATACCCAAGTAAGAAGATGCCGATCAGCGTTTATTCCAAAGAAACACCGCGCGTTACGGATTTCGAGGGAATCTCTACACAATTAGTCCCACTAATTAACCATAAATGCAACCATACCTCAAAGTACTTCACCCATTCCCTCTTTTTCCAAAAGTCCACCATCTTTCCACCTCACCATTCCTCTTTTTCTCATTTTCAACCTCAACCATCCCTCTTCTCCACCAATTTCAAACTAAACCATACCCCTCATCACTTCTTTCTTACAACCATCACTCCACCCATCCCTCCATCCATTATTTCTATCTCTCCCTCTCATTTTCTAGCAATTTTTCCAAATCCCATGAGAAATTTCACTCATCCAACACTCCCTCTCAACTCAAGTGTGGCCCACCCTCTCATCTCCAATCTCAACCATTCATCCTTCATCAATCTCCATTAAAAGTGAAGGTAAGGAGCTAAGGAGTCCAAGGGAGTTAGGAGAAGGAAGATAAGGTGGGTGTTTTTCCATTAATTTAAATTTTAGGGCCCACTTGTTGGTGGGACCCATTTGGATGTATGTGATTTAATCAAGAGGGCCCATAGTGGCGGGGTTCCTCTATCTCACCGTGTATCTCTCTCTTTATCTCTCTCATTCTTTCTTTGTAATGGTGTGGATCCCACCGATGGGTGTTACATCTCCTCCGTCCATCTACATCAGACGGTGTGGCCCACTCTATTATAGGTGATGATCCGCACCCTCTACTGTTGGGATGGGTCCAATGCATCTTTTTATATGTATATATATATATATGTATGTTATATTTTATATAATATATGTATATAATATATAATATAATATGTACTTATATATATATACAATATAAGGTAAATATTAAATGTATATGTATATATATATATATTGGTGGGCCACATTCACGTGGGACCCACCACATTTTTGTGAATATATACAAACCGTCCAGCGTCCCTGGACGCTGGACGTTGCAACAATGGACTTTTAAAAAAAAAAAAAAAAAATTTAAAAAAAAAAAAAAAAAAAAAAAAAGAAAGAAAGAAGAAAGGAGTGGTGGGCCACTCATGCAGGCCCCACCTTGATGTTTATGTAAGATCCGAGCCGTCCATGTTGTTCCTCAACTCATTTTAGGCGTTGAGCCGAAAAATGAAGTTGATCCCATTTTCTGGCGGGCCGTACCATAGGAAACAGTGTCCCTACCTTTGATTTGCTCCCTGATGCTCCTGTACATCTGAAAAAGCTCAATATTGGACTCTATGGGTTGGTATCAAGCCACAGAGACCAATGGATGGAGTGGATCGTACTGAAGCGGGCCCCACCTAGGAAAAACAGTAGAAAAACCGATTTTCAAAAAAAAAAAAGAAGAAGCAAGCAGCGCTGCTGCTGCTGCAGTGACGGGCGGGCGGCCAAGAGGCAGGGACCCACGGCTCCATCCGTGGGCCCCACCATGATGTATATTTTGTATCCACACCGCCCATTTGGTGGGCCACTATTTGACATGGACCCCCTTCAAAAATCAGGCCAATCCAGCGCTCGGGCGGCCCACATCACAAGAAACAGTGTGAATTGAACTCTACCATTGAAACCCTTTCTGGGTCCACAGAAGTTCCAGATCAAGCTGAAATTTGCTGTTCCCCTTCTCCCTGGCCCGTGTGACCTTATGAACGGAGCGGATGGAAGATAAACGCTATGGTGGGCCTCGCATGGGACCCACAGTGATGCATGTGTTACATGCCCACCGTCCAGACGGACGGTGGGGCCTACTTGATGTCTGTGTTCGTCCGCACCGTCCTGGACGGTGGGACCCTTCCCTGCTGCACGTGAATGTGCAAGTGTGTGCACGTGTGTATGCATGTGGGTGTGTGTGCATGTGTGTATGCATGTGGGTGTGTGTGCACGTGTGTGAGTGTGTGTGTGGGCATACATACATATCTATATATGTATATACATATATATGTGTATATATATATAATATTATATTATTATTATATATAATATTGTATATGTTTACATATAATAATATTATATATAATATATATATATATATATATAGATATTGATGGTGGGCCTATATGGGCCCCACCATGATGCAAGTGTTACATCCAAGTTGTTCAACCATATGGCCGTTGTTGAGGCCCACCTGGATGTGTATTTGTGGCCATTATTGAGGCCCACCTTGGTATATACATAAGGCCCATGTGATTCGACCCATTTAACATATGTAAAGGCCCATGGGTTATGGCCCATTGCAATGTACATAAGGCCCACTAATGCGGCCCACTTGACTTATATAAGGCCCATATGAGATGGCCCATTTGATGTATCTGGAGCACTATGGGTCGAGGCCCAATGAGATGTATATTAGTCCATTGCAATGTGTGATTTCCTATGGTTTGTGTAATGGTGCTTTATGGCGGGCTAAGCCTTGGGAACAATGTTGGTTTGACGTCCACATTGTAAGGACAATGTTGGTTAAATGTCCGCATTGTCACACTCCTTAAGGCCACTGATAGGTTCATACTTATACTCTGCAGGCCGTCTAGGCCCATTTCTGTGATACGCAGAGCCCATCCCTATATGCATGTTTAGTATAGATCCATGGTTCATGATCATTCGCATCATATGTATGCCTGACGTGAGGAGTGACCGATCATAGCATATGCCTTTGGGCAGACTGTTTTTGGGCTCCCTGATAGGCGGAGTTGCCCCATATAAGTGCATGGTACATACAGACTGTTGCATGACTGTTAATGTGACTCATGCACTTGCATTTGTGTGATTATAGTTACTATATGCCCTAGCGACATCGAAGCCTAGCCTCCTCCTTTAGATACATCGTGGATGGCGGAATTGATGACCGAAAATATTTGATTCAGCATACAGCACCATAGATGTCCCCGGGTGAAAATTCCTAAACCCGATGGTACCAGAGGATGACTCCAACGTCGAGACCGAGTGGATATATGAGCGCACGAGGGACGAATACCCGGAGGCCACGTCTCCCACCGTGTCGTGGTCAGTTGGAAAGGGGTGTGGCCTTACTCGCCTGAGGGTAGGGGGCAATACTAGGCTGAGTTTGACCAACTCGCGAATGGGTCCGCTATTGACATGCCGGATAGGTATTGGCAGACTATTGGTTAGGCGGATAGTGAGATTTCTTAAGCCTACTTGGACTGTGCGGCTAGGAGAGTGGCAGTGCCATTTGGAGTGTACTAAACCCCGGTGATTATCCATAATGAGAAATGTACTGATATATGATGAGGATTGACATCTTGAGCTGCCTCTCACATTGCATGGCCGTGTTATAGCTGATAGCATTCATATCTTACACCGCATAGCCTTGGTACGGCTGATTGCATTCATGTGCTCATCACCATGATTCCGCATCACTCTGACCTTGCATTTTGAGCACGTTTATATTGTGCACACACTTACACCACCCTCTAAGCTTTCCATAAGCTTATGCACGATTGATGCGTGCAGGTGACGCCAGGACGCAGTCGCAGCCATAGTCTCGCCGTAGTTGGACCGTGCAGACGAGCTTCTGGAGTTTTGTTTCTTTTATCACATTGTATTTTCCTTTTCTATCGCATTGTACTCAAAAGTTTTTGATCTTAGTGGATTTTGTGGTGGTGTTCTTGTGGTTATTGTTTGTGGGTTATGCTTTTGTTATGCTCATTATGAATCAGACTGATGACTTGAAATCCTCCTTGTAGTATTCCAGGATCGGAACCTGGTGAATGGGTGCCGGGATCCGAAAATGGGGTTCTACGGAGGCTGTCGGCGCCGGATTCGGCGATCGGGAATTTTGTGAGCCCGGTTTCCGAGTTCGGGGCGTGACATCCTTTTCTAACCATTTCATAATTAAACGCTGGCATCTTCTGAGTCATTAATTTTAGAGCATGTGCTTTTGTAGCCAAGTCGCGGAAGGTTCTGATGTCTGCACTGGTGAGACCAAATGCTATTCTGGTTTTCATAGAGTTCAAGCACATTTTCACCTATTCTCTCTTCTAGTAATTGCTTGTAAGAAGCTCCCAAGGTCTTCCATCTATCTATAAATTTTTCCACTGCCTCTCCTTCTCTCTGTCACACTGAAACTAGTTCCGTGATACTGACATCACATTCTGATGAGAAGAAATTTGACATGAATGGGTCTTGCATTTGCTCCCATGTTCTTATCGACCTAGGCATTAAGCTAGCGTACCACCTGAACGCTTTATTCGTTAGAGAAGACCCAAATAATTGGAGACAATATTAGGGTACTGTGGAGAAATTTCCCATACTGGTGATGAAGTGCATCAAGTGTTCTTCTGGTGATCCATCCTCATTGAACTTCTGAAAGTTCGGATGTTTGAAATTGTTCAGGAAAGGGATATCCTCCACTTCTCTCGAGTATGGTGTCTGATATATGAATCTTCCTGTGGCCTCATGTTCTCTTTTTGACCTTACAGCTTCTTCAACGACTTGTCGTACTTCTTCCTGAGTCACTATTCTCGTTGTGGGAACGGATCCATGCTATCTGGTCCTTGGCAACTACGACCCTTTGGGGTGTTGCTCTCTTTCATTTACATCATCAGTCATTGGGGGTGCTGCCATTCAGGCAACGTTGTGTGCGAGAGTTGCTAAGGCTTCTCTAAGATTTCTGCATTCTTCCATTAGTGCTCTCTGTGCTTCCGCCATTTCATTTACACAGTCCTCTGTAGTTGGTGGATTTTCTTGATTTCTTCCAGCCATGTGTACTGCGGCCTCTCCACTCTTCGATGAAGCTGTAGTCAAAGTGGGATAAGAATACATTGACGTGATAGGACTCACGAAAAGGGGAGAGGACGAGGCTTCATTCGACTTCTCTGTACCCTCGTTGCCATTGATTAATGGGGTGAAACAGACGTCGGTGAGCTTACTAGCAGTGCTTTGCCCTTTTGATCTTTCATCCATCTAGCTCTCAGGGTCATTAAAGCTAGGAAATCACACGACGTCAGCTACGGAACTGTTCACTTGGGGTATAGCGCAGGAGGGGTGAGTTCAAGATTTTTTCTGGTGATATTTCATGTTATCGGCCCCCAACTCTTCTCAGCGGCGAGTTTGTTCTTGTTGTAGTGGCATTTTGAGTCCTTGTCTTTCTGTGAGTGATGACGATCCATTCATCTCTTTCACCATGTGTCACTGGCAAGGCAGTCACGACTGTAACAGTTGCTCGTGCTTTTATTTGCTTGTTCGCTACCACTTTACCTTTACTAAGTCCAGTTCGTTTATCAGCATATTTTATAACAAATCCTGTCGTGGTGAAGTAGAAAATTGTATTCCCTTGAACGGATGTCATTGATTGGTTGGTTGCAATGTTCTTCTCCTATCGTTCATATTCACGAAGTAAAGGAAAATTAGTACTTATATTAATTCATATTCTATTTTAAAGATGAAAGGTAGAATGTTCCCATTGAGAGTCGCCATTTTGGCGCCTTGAAGAAACAGTTATGATTATCTCCCTTGTAATTCTTAGGTTAATATTCAAGTGAATATGAAACTGCCCAGCAGAGTCACCATTTTGTTTCAAACAATAAACAAAAGCATTTCATTTGGGGAATTTCATTCATTGAATTAATTACTAGAAGAAAACAAGAAAGACAATCACTTTATTTATATATTCTAAGTTCTTTACGTCCCTTTCTCCTTTGATTCCAAATAGAATACTTATGAATTATAGTACACAATCAGTATTTAGCACCCAAATTACGCATAAATGTATAAAACATTAAAATATAATGTTGAATGCTGCGCTAGAAGTCATCGTGCACTATCAAAAGCCATTGTGAGCTGATAGAGGCCATTGTGCGCTGACAGAGGCCATTGTGCGCTGGAGGAAACCATTGTGCATTAACTCCTGTTGTGCTCTATTTTCTGTTGTGCACTAGCTTCTGTTGTGCGCTAGCTCTTGTTGTGCGCCAACAGTGTTGTGCGCCGCACAATGCCTGTTTCGCACTACGGTTGCGGGCTTTACCTTTCTTCTTCTATAATTTCTTCTCTCTCCATGAATGGTTGCAAATGACCCCCTTAGAGGGGTTAAGGGGTATTTATAGCCCTCTCACACGTGTGAGTATGCCACGTAAGCACTGTACGCTCCCCCTTTGTGAAAACTTAGGTGCGCGTTCCCCTTTGTGCGGTCCTCGGTGTGCGCTTCCTCTTTGTGCGGACCTAGGTGTGTGCTCCCCTTTGTGCAGTCTTTGCTATGCGCTCCAATCATCTGCGCACAAGAATCAATTCCGCATAATGACCCTTTTTCCGCACAATGCTCATTTTTTTTACACAATACTCTTTTCGAACATATTATTTACGCACAATGCTTCTACTGTGTTCCTCACTTTTTATGCCTCAACACACTCGGGCTGGTGGTGCGTAACTATTTGTTACGTGTACCTTCGCAATGGCTAGGATTTCGGTTGGGGCACGTGACTAACCTGAGATCAGGAGTTTACCACATTGAGTCTGACTATCCAAATTCGCTTTGGGACTCGTTTAGATAGAAGTCCCTTGTGATGGGCCCCATAGCCTGCGATACTACGTACTATCATCCCGACTTCACACTCCAGCATGGTCATTCCATTCGCACCACATATTGCATTACATCCACGGCATATGACATTTTGGGTTACTGTGTTTCTGCATTTAGATACGGCTGACGGTATTTGTGAACTCATCAAGAATTGTATATTGCATTGCATCCTCAGCATCTGATATTTGACTCTTTATGACTCCTCATTTGTATAGCTGATCTGTATTACGTACTTTGATATTGTATGACTCATGGACTTGTCAGTATTTCTGTTTACTCTGATATCATATGATTCATAATCTTACCAATATTTCTGATATTGTATGATTATGGCATGATAATATGATGATGATGATGTGATTACAGATGCGTGTAATACGGTTATGGCTGTGGTATAGGAGAAATGAAAATATAACTTAGTGATGCTGGTAGCATTAACTCAGAGTGTTCCTATGTTGCATATGCATTGCATTGGCATTAGCATCATACCTTACATACTACACGCCTTTCACTATACATGATTTCTTCGTGGCATATTTATCTTACTTGCATATAGGACACACTGCACACACGAGTGTACTCACTAGGCTTTTTGCCTAAGCTTCTTATTTCCCATTTTTTTCAGGGCAAGAGTAGCTTGGAAGACTTAGCTTTCTCGATGCATTGTGTCTATTTTTTGATTTGACAACATTAACGTTATGTACCTTTTGTAAAGCATTATACTTGTAACCATCAGAATTTATAATGGAGAGTGTTTCTTAGTATTTTGATTATGGATCTTCATGCTCAGGTATTATATATATGTATATATATATATATATTCAATAAAAAATCTTCCTTGTGGTGCGCCAAACTTGGGACTTGGTGTATAGAAGTCGAGTGCCGGATTCGGGGCATCGCGGAAGCTGTCCGTCCCCGGATTTGGGACGCGATAGCTTACAACATTCACACAACTGAAAATTGTCCAACAATACCTGCCTTTTGATAGGTGTTGAATGAGGAATCTAATACCATGAAAAATTACCAAATACCTTTCAATGGACCTACCTTCAACAGATACAATCCTGGTTGGAGAAATCATCCAAACTTCAGTTGGAGGAATGGACAAAATGCTACCCCTCAAGGTTTCTTCAATCAAATTCAAAATCAAGGGAAACCTCAAGAGGATCTGGTTCTAAAATATATTCAAGACCAAGAGCTAGTTAATCGAAATTCAGCACAAGCAATCCAGGATATCAAATCAGTGATTGGAACGCTTGCATCATTTGTTTAAAGAATATAGTCACACTTATCAATTTGGGGAAAGGGGATGCTTCCTTCTCAACCTCTCCGCAATCCCAAACTGTAGTATGAGATAAGTGATCCCAGCTCTTCAAGTCAGATGGAGCAAGCTAAATCTATCACCACTCTTAGGAGTGGAAGACCATTGACAAAACTATTCCGGTAAGGGCTGAAAAGCCTAAGGACCCGAAAAAGGACAATGATGATAGACCTAAAACTGCTCCACAAGAGTTAGAACTGGAACTTCAAGGCAAGCAGATTGCACCATTCCCCCAACGGTTGATTGCACCAAAATCTCTCTCTAACTCTTAGGACATTCTAGAGGTGTTGAAATAAGTGAAGGTCAACATCCCTCTACTGGACGCTGTTAAACAAATACCTTCATATGCCAAATCTCTGAAGGACTTGTGTATGACCAAAAGATGGTAAAATGTTTAAAAGAAAATCTTTTTAACTGAAAAAAGTGAGTGCCATCCTAAAGAAAGATGTGCTACAGAAATACAAAGATCCCGGCAGCCCAACCATCGCTTGTGTAATTGGGAACTACCGAATTGAGCACACACTTCCTAACTTAGGAGTGAGTATAAATCTGATCCCTTACTCAGTCTACAAACAATTAGGTTTGGGTGAATTGAAACCCACCCTAACCACATTACAACTTGTTGATTGCTCGGTTCGTGTACCGAGGGGGGTAATTGAGGATGTGTTAGTCCAGGTTGACAGATTCTACTCCCAATAGATTTTATCGTCCTGGATACGCAACCCATCAGTAACAAGAGCACTTAAATTCATGTGATTCTTGGTCATTCATTCCTTTCCACTTCAAACACAATCATTAATTGCAGTAATGGAGTCATGAGTATGTGTTTCGAAAATATGACATTGGAGTTGAATATCTTTTTCAACATACGTAAAAGTTAGAGTATGATGATGATTTCCACGACATTAACATGATTGACTCTTTTATGGAAGATAGAACACTTTTGACCTTATCCTCTGACCTTCTAGAAACATGCCTGGCCCACTCCCATGATTTTGATGATGACATGATTAAGGAGATGGGGGTCATGCTTGATACCGTGCCGGTACTTGAAGTTAACCGGTAGAGGCCACAATTTGAAGAATTGCCCAAACTGATGTAGTGCCTCTACCGTCTAACCTCACGGCACTGAAGTTTCACCTAAAACCTTTGCCCTCTAATTTGAAATATGTCTACTTAGGTCAAGATGAGACATACCTGGTGGTGATTTCTTTCCATTGTTGAGGGTCAAATATTACATATTGGACCCCATCTATTACTTGGTTTTATGAACATGATAATGCTTAATGCTCTATTTTAATCATATTTGTGTTGCAAGGTGATTTTAAGAGCTTGGATTGACAAGGATGTTAAAAGCATGGAATTAACACTCAAGAATCATAAAAGCGAAGAATGGAACTAATGAAACCAAGAATGAAGAATACACACACTAAAGTTCCAAGCAAATCAAGTCAAGAATGAAGAAAATCAGAGTTTTGAATTGAATTTGCATAATCCTCAACTAGTCCTGGCTCTGACTCAACTAGTCCTACATACACTCAACCAGTCCTAGACACTGCTTGACTAATTGAAGCTCGACTGGTCTAGGTGCCTTTACTTGAACTCCGGTGAGTAAAATAACTAAATTTTCATCTTGCTCAACCAATCGATGGTGTCCCACGACCAGTCGAGGATGGCCCATGACTCGTCGAGGATAGCCCATGACTAGTTGAGAGTTACGCAAAAGTTACATGGACTACGTAAAATTGAGCCAGTTTTTGAAAAATTCCAACTCGGTGCGAAAGTCTAAGGCCTAAAACTATAAATAGGGGTCCCTAAGGCATCCCTAATCATCATCTAGGGTTTAAGGAGTGGGGTAAACGCGTGGAGAAGCTGTCGCCAAGAGTTTTTCTTCCCTTAGTTGTTTTGATGATTTTATTAAGAGATTCTCGTTCGATCATGTCTATGGTTGGCTAAACCTCTTAGCTAGGGCTAAGAGGTGAAGCTTGTAGTGTGATGGGATGTTTCTATTGCTTTGATTCATATTTATATTGAACTATCTTTGATTCTAGTTTGATTATAAGGAATACTTTCAGTGTTTAATGGTTTATTGTGACTCAAATTACAATAGATCTACAATAGCTTTGAGTATGTTCCATTCATGAATTGATATTATGAATTTAGGAAATCCTGTTGTTCACCATCGTCCCTTGGGCATGGTTAGATGATGGAATCCTCCCTAATTTTCACAAATCTCTCAGATTAGTTTTGAGATTGGTAAATCTTATTGTAAGCCTTGTCTCCTAGGCAAGGTTTTGTAACGGAATCACTTCCACTTCTCACACCTCTCATCCATTGAGAATTAGGTCAAAGGAAGTTTAAATTTGAATTTACTGAGATATCTTCCATTTGGATAAGATGGGACTCCGATTCCAATCGTGTGACTTGAATCAAGCATAGATCTCCCTGATCTCTACAAGTGGATTCTTAGAAACCCTAGTTTTCCCCCTTTGAATTTCTTAAATTTTTTATTAAATCTCTCACAATTACTCTCAAATATTTTAGATTTAGGTTTTCATCTTTTTCTACTTCTTCTTGTAGTGCTTTTAGAAAACACATGAGATTAGTCCATGTGGATTCCACCTCGGTCTCACCGAGATTATTACTACATCGCAGCCCTATAATTGGGGTTGTGAACAAGTTTTTAGCATCGTTGCCGGGGATTAATGGCTACGTTTTTCTGAGGTTAGCTAGTTTTAGAATTAGGTTAAGATTAGGGTTTTTCTATTTTTAGGATTAGGGTTTGTTTTCTGTTTTTAGAAACTTTCTAATTCTAGGATTTCTTTTATTTTTAGAAACTAACTTACTTTCTCTAATTCTAGGTTTAAAAACTTTCATAAATTGATTTTAGAATCTAATTTTTTTTTAAAACTTTCCTTTTTAGGAACTAGTTTACTTTCATAATTTATTTTTAGAAACTTTCTGTCACGCCCCAGACTCGGTAACCGGATTCACAAGGAACCCGATGGCCGGTTCTGGCCGTAATAGCCTCCGTAGTACCCCATTCTCGGCTCCTGAAGCAGGTTCCGATCCTGGGATCCTACAAGGAGGATTTCCATAGCAATATAACCATTTCCAATATGACCATACCCAAGATCATAACAAGTAAATCTGAGAATAAAAAAAGGCACATATCACAAAATCCACTATGAATTTGAACTTTTACAAGTTACATAAGGTCCAAAAGGACATACATAATATAATAGAAGAAAGAAAGGAAGGATGCAATACTAGGTCCTCAAGCTCAGCTCTAATCCAAACTCTGCCACTGCGACACCTGCCTAGGATCTCCTGCACGCATCAATCGTGCATAAGCTTATAGAAGCTTAGAGGATGGTGTAAGTGTGTGATAATAGTGCACAGAAGAATAATAGGAGATACAGGAAGGAGACATGCTCAATGAGAATATCACTAGCCTTACCAAGGCTTATCATGAATATGATGCAATGAGTACTGGACGCCATACCAAGGCAATGCATGAAGGGGCCTACATAACCAATACTAATGCGATGCAAGTAATGCCAGTGCTCATAACCAAACCGTATGTCAAGTATATTTCCAATCATAAGGAAATCACCGGGGTCCATTACACTACTGGATGACTGCCGCTCTACAGACCCCGCACAGTCAAACGAGCGTAAAAGACCTCACTACCCGCCTGTGGACAACCAATCACCAGCAAGGCCTGACGGTAGCGGACCCATTCACGAGCTGGTCAGACTCAGCCTAGCAATGCCCTCTTACATCAGGCGAGTAAGGCCACACCCCTATCCAACCGACTACACGACAGTGGGAGTCGCAGCCTAATGGTATAAGGCCCTCGTGCGCTCATATATTCCACCCGGTCACGGCGTTGGAGCAGATCCTTGGTACCATGGAAGTTTTGGGAATTTCACCCATGGGCATCCTATGCACCCAGTATGCTCAAGTAACATTTCCGGTGTCCAAACATGGCCATCCATGATGTATCTATGGAGGTTACAACCCTGATGAAGCAAGGGTGATAATGCTCATATTATGCAATGCCAGATGCATGAATCACACAATCAACTATGCATCAATTCCAAGCATCCAACATGCTCAAGAGGGAATATTACGTCCCTCGGGAAGACAGCATGCAATGCCCAATGGCACAATCATAACTACACACACAATGTCATCCAAGCATACAATGATGCACATGGGCCATGAAGATGGGTCTAGGCGCATTATGCGGCGATATACAAAGTAAATTACATTCCTCCTATCCAAGAATGAATCAAGACCAGGTACTTAGACAATATCCATAAGGAATCCCACCTCTAGTGGGGGCCCATTTACCTGGGGTAGCCCATAAGACTAAGCATACAACTACGGGTCTATTTAATATAGAAATGAGCCTAGCAACTATCTAAGATAAGTATCCAATCACTTTTAAATACAATCAGACCTAGAGGGGTCCATAATGGAGACATTTAACCACCATTCCCCAAAAAGGCATATCTACCATGAACTATATGGATAAAAGGCCCAAGGCCTACATTTAAGATAAAAATAAAAGTAACCACATACATATATTCCTCATAATAGGCCATAAAAAGATATAATACCACTTTTAACAACATGGCTCTAAGAGGGGAATTAAGGCCCAAGGCCCAATTCCCAATGGCCATAGAATCCATGCATTAAGTTGGACTTGGTGGGCAGCCCGCGTACATAATATACGGCCCAAAAATAGGTTTAAGTTTGGATGAAATGGGCCCCACTACATCAGCCCAATAATTAGCAATTTAAGTAGGCAACCGAGGGCCCAATACTATCCTTACCTCAGCCCACAAGTCCATCAAAATGGTGGAAGTCGGCCCAATGTATGGTTGGGCCAAGCTGGGATGTCCCTGCCCAATCTGGGCTCACTGGATGTCCCAAAATTCTGATCTTAAGATGGTGGTCCTCATAAGATCACTAAAAGTGACCCAAAAGAATGCACTGATTAAGCCCAAGGATTATAAGAAAGCATAAGCATGTAACACGTACACAAGTTCTCAATATGGTGAGCCCCACAGCCAAATAAAGTTATAACCATAAAATTGTACATCGAAGGCCCTTTGATAAACTTTTGGCTCATTTGACTTCCTGGGCCTGCTAAGGTCCAGAAATTAGTTGAGTATGTGGAAATAATCTCATGAAGGCCAACTATACTCACCGGGGAACCCCACCAGATGGAGAGTGTGTATATATCATGAAAAGATCAAGTGGGCCTGCTACTGGATTGTGAGTCCAACAGCAACCCAAGGCAGAGAGTGCTTCCACAATCGGGCGATCCAAGGCTTGGACGGCCTGGACCAAACATGCATTAAGGTAGATTCCACATACATGCACATTGAGCCTTAAATAAATGGCCTAAGGTCTATGGTGGGCCTTTAACCACCGATAGAGAAACCTATGAGCTTACCTTAGGATCACCCAGGAGGACATCCAACCTCAACTGGTTTCCAAGAGGTAGCTCGCCACTACCCATATAATGAAAGATCTAAGGCCTAAGCAATGTGTAGACTAGTAGGCCATACACCAAGCCCAACTCATAAGCCATATAGCGGGCCCTCAAGTAAGGTTTGGGCCCAACCACAAAGGTCATAATTCCACATATTGTGGTGGGCTTCATGGGCTGAGTTGGGCCTCACTTTTGGCCTAAGTACAGGGTCAGTTTAATGGGCAGCCAAGGGCCCGACTTCTTGTGTATCATTGCCCCTAAGCCCCTCATAATAGATAGGAGAGTATAGGCTTAAGATCAATGGGCCTATCCAAAAGAACTGAGTCCACAAGGCCTACTTGCTAACACAAACATGCATATACTATATCACATAATGGGCCCTAAAGAAATGGCCCAAAACAAAAGTCATCCAATTCATACATTATGGTGGGCTTGAGGGCAGCCCATAAACCCAAGAATACACATAGGCAAGGCATATACTGACAGTGTGGGCCTTACCACATCAGCCTAAAGACTTAGCAAGGCCCTCCACACTATACATTTATGTGGGCCCCGCAAGTCAGCTCATAATTAAGCATTTCATGAGGGCATCACGGCTAATAAATACACACGGTCAGCCTGTAGACGGCCCATTGGGCCCGTGAAATAATAAGGTCTGGCCCTGCACAATCTTGGGCTCAAGAAATAGGTTCCCAGCCCATTGGGCCTATAAACTACCAAAAATCTGGTTAAGGCTAACCCCCAACATCCCCACAAAGGTGGGCCTTAAGAGGAACTAATTATGCCCAAAAATGTCTAAGGAAATAAGGCAAGGAGTGTGTGCAATACTCCCTTAAATCTGGTGGGCCACAACAGCTCCAAAACAATCAACTATGGAGTAAATTTGGGCCCCTCACTGGAATTTCAGCCCACCCACTTCCTGGGCCTGCTGGAATCCAGAAATTTATGTAATTCAGATGGGTTACTAGCCCATGGTGACCCACACATATCACAGTGGGTCCCACCGGATGAGAGGGGAATGCACAACACATATTAGAAGTGGGCCATGCCGCTGGAATACAGGCCCAGCAACAGCCCAAGGTAGGGGCGTCCCGTGATGGGTAGTCTTACGGGCCTAAGTATCTGGCCCAAAACTGACCCAAGTTTGTAGGCCACACCACGATCAGTACAGGGGCCCAATGGCCATGAAAATTTACAAGATGGTCCTCCCATAGGTGGACCACGAATCCTCAAAATTTTGTGATTTTTGGACGGTCAGAAGTATTTTAATTAATTTAAATAAAACAGACCATCAAGAAAATCTGGTGAATCGGGACACCTGAACGTGGTGAGCCATTCCAGCACTTGTCACGGTGTGCACAGGGCTCCATTGGCCCCAACAATTTATAGGTGAGTCCCACCATGGGTGGACCACCTCTCTGTAAATTTTCATGATTTTAGGATACTCAAAAGTATTTAAATTAATTTAAAGAATACAATCTATCCAAGGTGAAATATTGCTGGAATATAACTGTCCTGAATTTGGGCCATCCAATGGGTGGGTTCTGAGCCTCCAAAATTTCTGAAATTTGGACCCAAGGTCCCTCATCAACCCTAAAACAAGTTAGCATTCAGAAATATGGCCCACCTTCTTAGAAATTATTTTTTTAATATTATTTTTATGGGACTATGCTGCTGGACTGCACAGCAGAAATTTCTGGCAGTCTAGTATGTTGGCCCACCCTTTTGGATGCCCAAATAGGATTCCTTGGCCTTGAAATTGTGTGGATAGGTCCTAACATGGGTGGGACACCTTCCTACAAAAATTTAGGATTTTTGGGATAGTAGAAATATTTTATTTAACTCATGAAATTCATGGACAGCAAGGTCCAGATTTTTATTTTTCTGCTGCAGCAATGCTGTTGTCCCTGACTTTAGCACCCCATTTGAGTGGGCCCAGGTCTATGTAAATTAAAAAAAATGTAAGGACAACCTTCCTATACAAGTATATAGTAAGGTGGGGTCCACAAAGGTGGCCCACCATTTCAAAATCAGGCTGATATTTATGATTTTCCAGCAAACAGTGTAGCTGGACAGTCCAGAAAAATCTGGACCGTCCACCCTCCTTGGCCCACCCTTTTGGGTGATCAAATAGGGACATTTGAAGGTGAGGTTTAGCATATGACATTTGAAGGTGAGGTTTAGCATACTTTTAGGTGGGGTCCACACCTCAAAGAGAAGTTTAAGAAATCAAGAAAAAGGAGACCACAAACAAGGCCTACAACACATACATTACAGCATAAAAAAATTCCAGCAATCTGGACAGCAACATGTTGCTGTCTAGATCAGCCCAAAAAATTAATAAATGGGAAATAAATCATAGATTCCACAAGGTGGGGTCCACCCTGATGTGTCACACAACTCCCAAGCCCAGCACCTCCCCAAGAAAATCCAGAAAATCAGGCCCAAAGGCTTTCCAAATCAAGCAGCAAAACTAGGCAGCACAGTTGGGCCTGGGTGTCCAACAACTTGGGCCTGGATGTCCCAAAATTTAAAAATTCTGGTTGCATGGCACATCAGGTGGGCCACATAATCATTACATCCAAACCATAGAAAGTGGAGAAGAGAGGAATAAAGGAAATCTCATCAAGATGGGGTCCATGGAGAATGGCCCCATCAAGATCACATGCATGCAAGTGATGGCTAAAAAAAAAACCTTATCCAAGGAGTGGTGGACCTTCACCATTGATGTGGTGAGTCCTACACTCTCCATATGAAGCAACAAAAGATCTATGAAAAATAAGAACCATGCAATCTATCCTACATGCTCACCCACTTATTGGATCTTCAAGATTCTTCAACCACCATACTCCTTAAGCTTCAAGGAAGGGGGTTCAATGGTGATGATGGATCTTTGATAGTTAGATCTAGGGGGAAAGAAGAGGAAAGATGGCTGGAAAAGTTCAGCAATGGAGGACATTGGAGAGCATTTGCAAAGAGGAGAAGAGAGAAATGAAGAAAGAGAGAGGGAGATGAGAGAATTTCTAAGGTTGAAATGATTGCTTTCTTAGAAAAAGATGAGTTTTGAAAAGAGAAAATAATCATTGCTCATGGGATAGGGTGGCTCATCATTGCCTAGAGAAGCTAATCTCATCATGGTTTTCTTGAGAAAAGAAGCCATCATTGTTAGGCTAAAGGTGGCTTACATGGGGAATAGTGCACATGGGGAAATGTGCAATCTGGTGGGTCTCACAAAAAATGCAATCAACTGTCCAAATAATGCGCGGCCCATAACTTTTGATGGACACGCCAGATTTATGCATGAGACACGACGCTGGAACCACGACGACGATGCGGTCGCAATGGCATAGGTCTTGGGTCAATCCGAGTCGGGTCTACGTGACCAAACTCGAGGGTGACCGCAATCACTATCCGAAGGTCGCGGGTCGTCGAAATTTGACCGGTAGGACCGCGGGACCAAAATACACGAGATGCATACTCACACACACACATGCAAACATGTGAACTCGGGTCAGGTCTCACACTTTCTAATTCAAGAATTTCTATTTTTAGAAACTGCCTTGTTTTGTTTTGTTTTGTTTTGTAGGATTTTAATTAGGAACTTCCAATTTGGTAACTTCTTCCAAATTCCTTGCCTCTTTCTATTTCTAGATTTCTATTTCCTTTCTCTTTTTTAGATTTAGGTTAGAATTTGAAATTGAGGGCTAAGAGTGTTTCATGCCCAAGTGGGTCCATGATAAGTGAAGGAGGATTGGTTGAGGAGTTATCTATCCATCACAGGATTAGACAACACTCGAGATCCTCATAGTTAATTGAGGTTATGGCTACAAATCAACCGGCCAATGAACCGGGAAGACAACCTCAACCTAGGGTTGATGAAGTCCAGGATGAAAATGAGGTACATCAAGCACCCCTGCCTCATACTTTGAGAGACTATTTACAACAGGCTAGGGTGAGTACGCCTTTATGCACAGTTTTTCTAAAAAATATGGGACACATGGATATCAAGCCAGGGATGATCCAACTCCTTTCAAAATTCCTTAGATTTAAGTCCATATTTGCACTTGAAAGAGTTTGATGAGATCATATCTACTTTATATTATCTGAACGTGTTTGAGGACACGATCAGACTGAAACTCTTTCCCTTTTCTTTGAAAGAGATAACTAAGACGTGGTTGCATTCACTACGTCTCAGATCTATTAGCACATGGAATGACATAATAAGGGAGTTTATGAAGAAATTTTTTCCACATCATAAAATGAACACCCTTAGAAAGTCAATCATGAACTTTGCCCAAAAGGAGGATGAAACATTCTTCCAATGTTAGGAGTGGTTTAAGGATCTTGTTAGTTTATACCCACCACATGGTTTTGAAACGTGGCACATTACACATTTTTTCTATGATGGATTGACATCTTTCATGCACCAATTGGTTGAGACAATGTGCAATGGAGAATTCATGAATAAAAATGTTGATGATGTGTGGGATTATTTGGATAGACTTGCTAAAAATGCACAATTAAGGGATACTTACCCAAAATCCAGCACCACTTCTAAGCCCACTCAATCAAAGGAGAGGGGTGGATTATACCTTCTGAGAGAGGATGATGATATCATGCTAAAGTGTCTAATCTCATAAGGAAATTTGAGGCCATGGAACTAAAGAAAGATACGGTTAAGGAAACTATTTACGGTATTTGTGCTTACAACGTTCACACAACTGAAAATTTTCTAACAGTACCTTCCTTTCAAGAGGTGTTGAATAAGCAATCCAATGCCGTGAATAATTACCAAAGACCTTTCAATGGACCTACCTCCAATACATACAATCCTAATTGGAGAAATCATCCAAACTTTAGTTGAAGGAATGGATAAACTACTACCCCTCGAGATTTCTTTAATCAAATTCTAAATCAAGTGAAACCTTAAGAGGATCTAGTTCAAAAACATATTTGAGACCAAGAGCTACTCAACCACAATATCAGATCAACATTAGGAATGCTTGTGTCATCTATTCAAAGGATAGAGTCGCACTTAACAATTGGAGGAAAGGAGATGCTTCCTGCTCATCTTCTCCCCAATCCCAAACCACAATATGAGATAAGTGATCCAAGCTCTTCAAATCAGATAGAGCAATTTAAATCTATCACCACTCTTAGGAGTGAGAAGACCATTGATAAAACTATTCCAGTTAGGGCTGAAAACCCTAAGGACCCGGAAGAGGACAACGCTGATAGATTTAGCACTACTCCATAAGAATTGGAACTAGAACTTTAAGGCAAGCCGATTGCTCCATTCCCCCAACGGTTGGTTACACCAAAACCTCTCTCTAACTCTCAGGACATTCTAGAGGTGTTGAAATAAGTGAAGGTCAATATTCCTCTACTAGATGTGGTTAAGCAAATACTTTCATATGCCAAATTTTTGAAAGACTTATATACGACAAAAGATGGCAAAATATTGAAAAGAAAATCTTTTTAACTGAAAAAGTGAGTGCCGTCCTAAAGCAAGATGTGCCACGAAAATTCAAAGATCTTGGTGGCCCAACCCTCCCTTGTATAATTGGGAATTACCGAATTGAGTACGCACTTCTTGAATTAGTAGTAAGTGCAAATCTGATTCCTTACTCGGTCTACAAACAATTAGGTTTGGGTAAATTAAAACTCACTCTAACCACATTACAACTTGCTGACTACTCAGTTCATGTACCGAGGGGGGTAATTGAGGATGTGTTGGTCCAAGTTGATAGATTCTACTACTAGATAAAACTTATCGTCTTGGATACGCAACCCATTAGTAACATGAGCACTCAAATTCCCATCATTCTTGGTTACCCACTCCTTGCCACTTTAAACGCAATCATTAATTGCAGTAATGGAGTCATGAGCATGTCTTTCAGGAATATGATATTGGAGTTGAATATCTTTTTCAACATAGGCAAACAGTTAGAGGATGATGAAGATTTTCACAACATTAACATGATTGACTCTTTTGTGGAAGATAGAACACTTTTGACCTTATCCTCTGACCCTCTAGAGATGTGCCTGGCCTAGTCCCATGATTTTGATGATGACATGATTAGGGAGATGGGTACCATGCTTGATACTATGCTGGTCCTTAAAGTTAACCGGTGGAGGCCATGATTTGAAGAATTGCCCCAAACTGATGTGGTGCCTCTACCGTCTAACCTCAAGGCACCAAAGCTTAACCTAAAATATTTGCCCTCTAATTTGAAATATGTCTATTTAGGTCAAGATGAGACATACTCGATAGTGATTTCTTCCCACCTTGATGAAGAACAGGAGAGTATGCTCATCTCTACTGTCATTGAGCACAAATGAGCCCTTGGATGGTTGATTGCAGATCTCAAGGGAATTGACCCTTCGATTTGTACTCACCACATTTATCTTGAAGATAATGCGAAGACCTCACGACAACCACAACATAGAATAAATATAAACATGAAGGAAGTGGTTAAGGCCGAGGTTCTTAAACTATTTGATGCGGGTATCATATACCCTATATTCGATAGTCAATGGGTGAGTCCAACTCAGGTGGTTCCTAAGAAGTTCGGAATCACCATCATAGCCAATGCCAATAATAAACTTGTAACAACTAGAGTTACTACTGGTTCGAGAATGTGCATTAACAATAGGAAATTGAATACCACCATGAGGAAGGACCACTTCCCTTTGCCCTTCATTGATCAAATCCTGGATAGGCTAACTGGTCACTCATATTATTGTTTCCTTAATGGGTATTCGGGCTACAACTAGATAGAGATAGCCCCTAGAGATCAGGAAAAGACCACATTCACATGTCCCTTTGGCACCGTTGCTTATCGAAGAACGTCATTTGGATTGTGTAATGCCCCCGTCACTTTTCAGCGATGTCTGATGAGTATTTTTCCTGACATGGTGGGACGATATTTAGTGGTCTTCATGGACAAATTCTTTGTCTTTGGTCCATCTTTCAGCGATTGCTTAGAGAATCTTAAATGTGTGTTGAAAAGATGTAAAGAAAAGATTTTGGTAATCAATCGGGAGAAGTGCCATTTCATGGTTCATAAGGGAATTGTCCTTGGTCATATCATCTTATCTAAGGTAATTGAGGTAGATAAGGCTAAAATTGATCTTATCTCTAACCTACATCCACCCAAGAAGATATGAGATGTGCGATCCTTCCTAGGACATGCCGGTTTTTATAGGAGATTCATAAAGGACTTTAGTCACCTCTCTCGTCCTTTATGTAATCTACTTCAAAAGGATGCACCATTCGAGTGGACTGAATAGTGTCAGGAAGCTTTTACTAAGCTCATGGGCATGTTAACCACTACACCTATCATGCAGCCACCCGATTGGAGCCTTCCTTTTGAACTTATATGTGACGCGTCTGACTATGCTCTTAGGGTGGTCTTATGCCAGAGAAAAGATAAGAAGCCCTGTGTTATACACTATGCAAGTAAAATCCTGAATCTTGCCTAAGTGAACTACTCTACTACGAAAAAGGAAATCTTAGCCATAATGTTTTCTTTGGACAAATTTAGGTCCTACTTGATCGGATCCAAGATCGTCATTTATATAGATCATGCGGCACTCAAATATCCTCTTTCTAAGAATGATGCTAAGCCTCGCCTGATAAGATGGATCCCCCTACTCCAAGAATTTGATTTGGAAATAAAAGATAAAAAGGGAGTAGAGAACGTAGTGGCTGACCATCTTTCCTGTCTCTGATTCCCTTAAGACGACACACATAAATGACATGTACCCTAATGAACAATTGTTCAAAGTCTCACATTCACCTTGGTTTGTTGATATTGCTAATTACCTTACTACAGGTTTCATGCTAACACATTAGACTGCGTAAGATAAGAAAAAATTCTTCGCTGAGGTTCGAAAGTTTTTCTGGGATGATCCGTATTTATTTAAATATTGCCTAGACCAAATCTTAAGGAGATGTGTGTCAGACAATGAACATCAAAGTGTCATCTCCTTCTATCACTCTCAGGCCTGTGGTGGTAACTTTTTTGCTAAAAAGACCACGGTCAAGATTCTGCAGTGTGGCTTTTACTGGCCCACTATGTTCAAGGACACTCATGAGTTTTGTAAAGCTTGTGAGCGTTGTCAGAAGTTGGGAGCATTGTCTCATCAAAATATGATGCCTCTGAACCCCATTATGATCATTGAAGCATTTGATTGCTAGGGCATCGTTTTCATGCGACCATTCCCCCAATCCTTTGAGAAATCATACATTTTGCTAGCCGTAGACTATTTCACTAAATGGGTTGAAGTGATTTTGTGTTGGAACAACGACCATCAAATTGTCATTAAATTCTTAAAAGAGAACATCCTTTCCCGGTTCGGAACTCCTCGAGCCATCATTAGTGATGGGGGCTCACATTTTTGTAATAGGCTATTCGTGAACTTAATGAAGAAATATGGCATCTCTCACAAGGTAAGCACTCCATACCACCCACAAACAAGTGGGCAAGCTGAGATTTCCAATAGGAAAATGAAACACGTCTTGGAGAAAACAGTTAACCCTAATCAAAAGGATTGGTTAATCCAATTAACCGATGCTTTTTGGGCTTATTGTACTGCATTTAAAACCCCTATTAGAATGTCTCCCATTAGACTTATCTATGGGAAGGCTTGCCACTTGCCTGTGGAGTTGGAACATAGGGCTTACTGGGCGATCAAAAATCTGAATATAGGGCTCGCTCCCAAGCTTTAGTTGAATGAACTCGAATAAATCCGGAATGATGCGTATGAGAACACGAGAATTTATAAGGAAAGGATGAAGGTGTTTCATGACCAATACATTCTTCGAAAATCATTCACACTAGGTTAGAAATTTCTCTTGTATAATTCTCGGTTACATCTCTTTCCAGGCAAACTCCGATCTCGTTGGACCGGTCCTTTCATTGTTACTAATGTCTATTCTCATGGGGCTGTTGAGATACAAAATCCGAACAATGACAAAGAATTCAAAGTAAATAGACATCGATTAAAGCCATTTGTTAAGAAATTTGATTCAGAGGGCATGTCTATACCTCTAAACGATCCTGTTTATCAGTATTGATCTCCTAGTCTGATGGAGGTGTAGTTAGGTTTATTACTTTGTGCCATTATAGGATAGTTTGTTTCTGCCGTTCTAAGATAGTTTGCTTCTGCCATTCTATGATAGTTTGTTTTCACCATTTAGGATAGTTTATTTTTAGTTGATTAACTCTTATGCTAACCCACCTTCACACTGAGATCCTTTGGAAAGAGCTGCAAAATCTCTTCATCAGGTATTATCTTTCCATCACTTCTCTTTCAACTATGTTGTACTTTTGCAAATCATGCTTATTTCTTTATATTGAGAACAATATAGATTTTAGGTTGGGGATGGGAGATTAGGTTACCTAATCAGTGTTTTCTCAGTTTTGAGCAAAATTTGCAATTTTTTTTTTAATTTCAATGTTTATCTGTTTGGAAAGTGATAAGTTGTGTATTTAAGACTGTTTTGAGTATGAAGATAAGATAGAAATCAAATTTTGAATTGTTGGAGTTGGAGCAACTAAGTAACCTATCATTTATGGTTCTTACATTTAATTGATTAAGAGTAAGTTTGAATATTATGGTATTCAAATTGTTTTTTATGAATGGTACTAGATTTTTTGATTGTTAGTATGATGATCATTGAAAGATATTGAGAATTTATCCACCTTAAAAGAAGAAAGAACTAATTAAAAAAATAGGAGATCGACAAAGAGGTCATAAAGAATGAAGAATGACAACATCTTTGAGGGAAATGAAAAATGTCTTTCAAAAGGATGTAATGTCGAAAGAAGAGGAATAAATACAAATGACCATCGATATAAAATCAAAAACTAGAAAAAAGAAGGAAAAGAGGATAAGTTCGGAATCATTACTTAGGTTTTCGACCAATCTTGAAGTGATGACCATGGCTAACATTATGAAAAGATAGTATTTTCACTGAGCACGTTGAAAAACTTGATATGCGAACTATGCTATGACCTAATGGATAAAGGACTTAGTTGACTGATTGCTTATGTGATTCAACTCTAGGTTTTCAAAATCTCAATCTCTCATCTTGAGTCTTCTCATTCATACATGATTACACAAAAGATTATTTTCTAAAAAAGGTTTGAACATTGCACATTAAGGTTCATTTTTTGCATACTTTGCTCGGGAGTAGCAAAATGCTGGTTGGGGATTGTGTTGAGTGTCAAATATTGCATATTAAACCCCATCTATTATTGGTTTTATGAACATCATAATGCTTAATGCTCTATTTTAATCATGTTTGTGTTCCCAGGTAATTTTAAGAGCTTGGATTGAAAAGGATGTTAAAATCATGGAATTAATGCTCAAGAATCACCAAAGCCAAGAATGGATTGATGAAACCAAGAATGAAGAATGCACACACTAAATATCCAAGAAAATTAAGTCAAGAATGAAGAAAATTGGATTTTTCAAGTGAATTTGTGTAATCCTCGACTAGTCCTGGCTCTGGCTTGACTAGTCCTGCGTACGGTTGACTAGTCCTAGACTCTACTCGACCGGTCGAGGTGCCTCAACTCGAACTCTAGCGAGTAAAACAACCAAATTTTCATCCTGCTCGACCATTCGAGGGTGTTCCATGACTGGTCGAGGATGGCCCATGACCGGTAGAGGACAGCCCACGACCAGTCGAGAGTTTGCAAAAGTTACGCGGACTGCATAAATTTGGGACGATTTTCTAAAAATTTCAACTCGGTGCGAAACTCTAAGGCCTAAAACTATAAATAGGGGTCCATAGGGCATCCCTAAGCATTATATAGGGTTTAAGGAGTGGAACAAAAGCATGGAGAAGCCGTCGCCAAGAGCTTTTCTTCCCTTTCCTTAGTTGTTTTTATGCTTTTATTAAGAGATTTTAGTTCAATCATGTTTATGGTTGGCTAAACCTCTTAGCTAGGGCTAAGAGGTGAAGCTTGTAGCATGATGAGATGTTTTTATTACTTTGATTCATGTTTATATTGAACTATCTTTTATTCTAGTTTGATTATGAGGAATGCTTTCAGTGTTTAATGATTTATTGTGACTCAAATAATAATAGATCTACGATAGCTTTGAGTATGTTCTATTCATTAATTGAGATTGTGAATTTAGGAAATCCTATTGTTCACCATCATCCCTTGCACATGGTCGGATGATGGCATCCTCCCTAACTTTCACAAATCTCTCAGATTGGTTTTAAGATTGGTAAATCTTATTGTGAGCCTTGTCTGCTATGCATGGTTTTGTGATGGAATCCCTTCTAGTTCTCACACCTCTCATCCATTGAGAACCAGGTCAAAGGAACTTCAGATTTGATTTTACTGAGATATCTTCTAATTGGATAGGATGGGACTTCGATTCCAATTATGTGACTTGAATTAAGGATAGATCTCCCTGTTCTCTACAAGTGGAACCTTTGAAACCCTAGTCTCCCACCTTTGAATTTCTTAAGTTTTTCATTAAATCTCTCACAATTGCTCTCAAATATTCTAGATTTAGGTTTTCACCTTTTTCTAGTTCTTCTTCTAGTTACTTTCAGAAAACACAGGAGATTAGTCCCTATGGATTCGACCTCGGTCTCACCGAGATTATTACTACATCGTAGCCCTATACTTGGGGTTGTGAACACCCACCTTGAGTAAGAACAGAAAAGTATGCTCATCTCTACTCTCATTGAGCATAAAGGAGCCCTTGGATGGTCAATTGCGGACCTTAAGAGAATATACCCTTTGATTTGTACTCACTGCATTCATCTTGAGGATAATGCGAAGACCTCATGACAACTACAACGTAGATTAAATCCAAACATGAAGGAAGTGGTTAAGGCCGAGGTTCTTAAGCTATTGGATGTGGGTATCATATACGCTATATCCAATAGCCAATGGGTGAGTCCAACTCAGGTGGTTCCTAAGAAATCCGGAATCACCATCGTAGCCAATGCCAACAATGAACTCGTGCCAACTAGGATTACTACTAGTTGGAGAATGTGCATTGACTATAGGAAGTTGAGTATTGTTACAAGGAAGGACCACTTTCTTTTGCCCTTTATCAATCAAATTTTTGAAAGGCTAGCTGGTCACTCTTACTATTGCTTCCTCAACGGTTATTCGGGCTACAATTAGATCGAGATAACCTTTGAAGATCAGGAAAAGACTACATTTACAAGTCCTTACGGCACCTTTTCTTACCAAAGGATGTCATTCGGGTTATGTAATACCCCTACCACTTTTCAGCGATGCATGTTGAGTATTTTTTCTAACATGGTGGGGTAATATTTAGAGGTCTTCATGGATGATTTCTCAGTTTTTGGTCCATCCTTCAGTGAATGCTTGGAAAATTTTAAAAATGTGTTGAAGCGATGTGAGGAAAAGAACTTGGTACTGAATTGGGAAAAGTTTCACTTCATGGTTCGTAAGGGAATTGTCCTTGGACACATCATCTCGTTCAAGGGAATTGAAATAGATAAAGCTAAAATTCATCTTATCTCTAACCTACCTCCACCCAAGAACATATGAGACGTGCGATCCTTCCTAGGACACTCTGATTTTTACAGAAGATTCATAAAGGACTTTAGCCACATCTCTCATCCCTTATGCAATCTACTTCAATAGGATGCATCATACGAGTGAACTGAGCAATATCAGGAAGCTTTTACTAAGCTTAAGGGCATGCTTACCACTGCACCTATCATGCAACCACCTGACTGGAGCCTTCCTTCTGAACTTACATGTGACGCATTTGATTATGCTCTTAGGGCACTTTTATGCCAGAGAAAAGAAAAGAAGCCCTACATTATTCATTACACAAGTATAACTCTAAATCCTGCCCAAGTGAACTACTCTACTACTAAAAAGGAACTCTTAGTAGTAGTGTTCGCTTTGGACAAATTTAGGTCCTACTTAATCAGATCCAAGATCATCATTTACACAAATTATGCGGCACTCAAGTATCTTCTTTTTAAGAATGATGCTAAGCCCCGCCTGATAAGATGGATCCTCCTACTCTAAGAATTTGATTTAGAAATAGAAGATAAAAAGGGCGTAGAGAACGTAGTGGCAGACCATCTTTTTCTCTTTGATCTCTCTGATTCCCTGAGACGACACACATAAATAACATGTTCCCTGATGAATAATTGTTTAAAGTATCTCATTCACCTTGGTTTGCTGATATTGCCAATTATCTTGCCATGGGTTTTATGCCGACACATTGGACTATGCTAGATAAGAAAAAATTCTTTGTCAAGGTTCGTAAGTTCTTCTAGGATGATCCATATTTGTTTAAATATTTTCTAGACCAAATCTTAGGGAGATGTGGGCCAAACAATGAGCATCAAGTGTCATCTCCTCTTATCATTCTCAGGCCCGTAGTGGTCACTTTTCTACTAAAAAGACCACGTCCAAGATTCTGCAATTTGGCTTTTAATGGCCCACTATGTTCAGGGACACTCATGAGTTTTGCAAAGCTTATGAGTATTGTTAGAAGTTGGGATCATTGTCCCGTAGAAATATGATGCCTCTGAACCCCATTCTGATCATTAAAGCTATTGATTGTTGGGGCATCGATTTCATGGGACCACTTCCCCAATCCTTTGAGAATTTATACATTTTTATAGCCGTAGACTATGTCACTAAATGGGTCAAAGCGATTCCATGCCGGAATAATGACCATCAATCGGTCATTAATTTCTTAAAGAGAACATCCTTTCCCGGTTCAGAATGCCTCGAGCCATCATCAGTGATGGGGGCTCACATTTTTGTAACATGTCATTCTCGAACTTAATGAAGAAATATGGCATTTCTCACAAGGTGAGCACTCCATACCACCCACAAACAAGTGGACAAGCTGAGTTTTCTAATAGGAAAATCAAACACATTTTGGAGAAAACGATTAACCCTGATCGAAAGGATTGGTTAGTCCGATTGAGCGATGCCTTATAGGCTTACCGTACCGTATTTAAGACCCCTATTGGATTGTCTCCCTTTAGACTTATCTATGGGAAGGCTTGTCACTTGCCTATGGAGTTGGAACATAGAGCCTACTGGGCAATCAAAAATTTGAATTTCAATTTCGATAACGCTGGCTCGCTACGCAAACTTCAATTGAATAAACTTGAAGAAATTCGGAATGATGCGTATGAGAACTCAAGAATTTATAATGATAGGATGAAGGTATTTCATGACCAATACATTCATCGAAAATCATTCACACCAGGTCAAAAAGTCCTCTTGTATAATTCTCGGTTACATCTCATTCCGGGCAAACTCTGATCTCATTGGACCAGTCCTTTCACTGTTACTAATGTCTATCCTCGTGGAGCCGTCGAGATACAAGATCCGAACAATGGCAAAGAATTCAAAGTAAATGGACATCGATTAAAGTCATTTGTTGAGAAATTTGATTCAGAGGACATGATAATGCCTCCGATTGAACCTGTTTACCAGGATTGACCTCTTAGTCTGACGGATGTATAGTTAAGTTTATTGCTTTCTGTTTGTTTTAGGATAGTTTACTTTCTGTTTGTGCTAACCCACCTTCACATTGAGATCTTTTGGAAAAAGCTTTGAAATTCCTTCATCAGGTACTATCTTTCCATCACTTCTCCTTCAATTATGTTGTTTCTTTTACAAATCATGCTTATTTCTTTTACATTAAGGACAATGTAGATTTTAGATTGGGGGTGGGAGATTATGTAAACTAACCAGTGTTTTCTCAGTTTTGAGCAAAAGTTATAATTTTTTTAAAAAAAATTTCAAAGTTTATCTAGTGATAAGTTGTGTATTTAACACTATTTTGAGTATGATGATAAGATAGAAATTGAATTTTGAATTGTTGGAGTTGGAGCAATTAAGGAACCATCACTTATGGTTCTTACATTCAATTGTTTAAGAGTAAATTCAAATATTATGTTATTCAAAATGTTTTCTATGGATAGTACTGGATTTTCTGATTGTAAGTATGATGATCATTGAAAGATATTGAGAGCCAAGTCTGGAGAACTTTATCCACCTTAAAAGAAGAAAAAGAACTAGTTAAAAAATAAGGAGATCGACAAAGAGGTCATAAAGAATGAAGAATGACAACATCTTTGAAGGGAATGAAAAATGTCTTTGAAAATGATGTAATTTCTAAATAAGACTGAATGAATACAAATAAGCATTGATATAAAATCACAAACTGGAAAAAGAAGGAAAAGGGGATAAGTTCGAAATCAGTACTTGGGTTTTCAACCAATTTTAAAGTGGTAAGCATAAATAACATTATGATAAGATAGTATTTTAACTGGGCACTTGACAAACTTGATATGTGAACTATGCTCCGACCTCATAGATAAAGAATTTACTTGATTGGTTGCTTATGTGGTTCAACTCTAGGTTTTCAAAATCTCAATTTCTCATCTTAAGTCTACTCATTCATACTTGATTACACAAAAGATCGCTTTCTAAAAAAGGTTTGAACATTGCGCATTAAGGTTCATTTTTTGCATATTTTGCTCGGGACTATCAAAATATTGGTTGGGGATTATGTTGAGGGTCAAATATTGCATATTGGACCCCATCTGTTACTTGGTTTTATGAACATGATAGTGCTTAATGTTCTATTTCAATCATGTTTGTATTGCAAGGTGAATTTAAGAGCTTAGATTGAAAAGGATGTTAAAAGCATGGATTTAATGTTCAAAAATCACCAAAGTCAAGAACGGATCTGATAAAACCATGAATGAAGAATGCACATACTGAAGATCTATGACAACCAAGTCCAGAATGAAAAAAATTAGAGTTTTGAAGTGAAATTCGAAGATCCTCGACTAGCCCTGGATCCGGATCGACCAGTCCTGGCCTCGGCTCGACCGGTCGAAGGTGTCACGACTCAAACTCCAGCGAGTAAAACCTCAAAATCCCCGTCCTGCTCTACTAGTCGAAGGAGACCCTCGATTGGTTGAGGACGTCCCATGACCAGTCGAGCGTTATGCAATTTTTGCGCGGACTGCATAAATTTCAGACGGCTTCCAAAAATTTCCACTCGGTGCGAAGTCTAAGGCCTAAAACTATAAATAAGGGTCCCTAGGGCACTCCTAGGCATCATCCAGGGTTGAAGGAGTGGAGCAATGGCGTGGAGAGGCCGTCACCAAGAGTTTTTTCTTCCCTTTCTTTAGTTGTTTTTATGCTTTTATTAAGAGTTTCTTGTTCAATCTTGTCTATAGTTGGCTAAACCTCTTAGCTAGGGTTAAGAGGTGTAGCTTGTAGTGTGATGGGATGTTTTATATTGCTTTGATTCATGTTTAAGTTGAACTATCTTTGATTCTAGTTTGATGTTTAAGAAATACTTTCAGTTTTTAATGGTTTGTTGTGACTTAAATTACAATAGATCTGCAATAGCTTTGCGTATGTTCTTTTCATGTATTAAGATTGTGAAATTAGAAAATCATATTATTCACCATTATCCCTTGGGCATGGTTGGATGATGGAACCCTTCCTAACTTTCATAATTCTCTTATGATTGGTTGTGGGATTAGTAAATCTTGTTGTTTGCCTTATCTCTTAGGCATGGTTTTGTGATGGAATCACATCCAGTTCTCACACCTCTCATCCATTGATAATTAGGTCAAAGGAAGTTCAGATTTGGTTTTACTAAGATATCTTCCAATTGGATAAGATGTGACTCTGATTATAGTTGTGTTCGTGAATCAAGCATAGATCTCCCTGATCTCTACAAGTGGAAACCCTAGTTAACACCTTTGAATTTGTTAATTTTAATCACTTTAATCACAATTAATCTCTCAATTAATTCAGATTTAGATTCACATCTTCTTCTAGTTCTAGTTCTAGTTACTTTCAGAATACGTACAAGTTTCAGTCCCTGTGGATTGGACCTCGGTCTCACCGAGATTATTACTACATCGCGAACCTACACTTGGGGTTATGATAGTACTAAATTGGGAGAAGGTCATTTCATGGTTTCTAAGGGAATAGTTCTTGGACATATAATCTCGTTCAAGGGAATTGAGGTGGATAACGCTAAAATAGACCTTATCTCTAACCTACCTCCACCTAAATTCATACAAGACGTGCGATCCTTCTTAGGACACGTAGGATTTTATAAATGATTCATAAATGACTACTTGTATTGCGACAATTTTCTTTAATGGAATGTATGTTGTTTATCTTTGAAGTTGTGCTATGATTGATGTATAGCTGAATCGGCGTTTGATAGCACGCCTGTAGTTCAGGAGTTTGAAGATGTGTTTGAGTCGATTCCTGGATTACCTCCTCAGTGCGAGATTGATTTTGCTATTGATCTCATGCCTGGTGTGGCGCCCATGTATTGCCCACCTATCGTATGCCTCCAAGTGAAATGGAGGAGTTAAGGAAGCAGATAGATGGTTTGCTGAATTTAGGTTTTATTCGGCCTAGTGTGCCTCCTTGGGGAGCACCTATCTTGTTTGTGAAGAAGAAGGATGGTTCCTTGCGATTATGTATTGATTATCGCAGGTTGAATTTGGTAACTATGAAGAACAAGCACCCTTTGCCTAGGATTGATGATCTGTTTGATCAATTGAAGGGGGCACGGTACTTTTCAAAGGTTGATCTGCAGTCAGGGTATCACCAGTTGCGTGTCAAGAATGAGGACGTGTAGAAGACCACTTTTAGGACTAGCTTCGGTTACTATGAGTTCCTTGTGATGTCGTTCAGTCTTACGAATGCACCGGCCGTGTTCATGGATTTGATGAACAGGGTGTTTCGGCCATTCTTGTTCCGATTTGTCATTGTTTTTATCGATGACATCTTGATATATTCTGCGAGCCGGGAAGAGCACGAGGAGCACTTAAGAGCAGTTTTGGATACTCTTAGGAATAATCATCTTTTTGCGCAGTTCAAGAAGTGTGATTTCTGGAAAGAGGAAGTCAAGTTCCTGGGACATGTGGTGTCCAAGGAAGGGATAGCCGTCGATCTTGCTAAGGTAGCTACAGTGCAGGACTGGAAGCAGCCTGGTTCAGTTACTGAGGTAAGGAGCTTTCTGGGTCTTGCAGGCTATTATCGACGCTTCATTCAAGACTTCTCGAAGATTGCCAGACCGTTGTCGCAGTTAACACGGAAAGATTTGAAGTTTGCTTGGAATGAGAGGGCGGAGGAAGCTTTTCAAGAGCTGAAGGACAAGTTGACATCCGCCCTTGTGCTAGTATTGCCAGAGCAAGGGGTTAAGTATATTATATATACTGATGCCTCTCGCGTTGGTCTAGGTTGTATCCTTATGCAGAAGGACAGGGTGATTGCTTATGCTTCGCGTCAGTTGAGGAAGCACGAAGAGAATTACCCTACGCACGACCTGGAGTTAGCAGCTGTCATTTTCGCATTAAAGCTTTGGAGACATTACCTCTATGGTGAGGAGTTCGAGCTCTTTTACGACCACAAAAGCCTTAAGTATATTTTCACGCAGCGTGATTTAAATATGAGGCAGTGTCGAAGGATGGAAACATTGAAGGACTTTATGTTCAATGTTTCATACCATCCAGGCAAGGTGAACCTTGTGGCAGATGTGTTGAGTCGCAAGAAGGCTATTGAGTTTGCGGCTCCGCTGATGATAGCAGAGTGGGATATGTTGGAGTTTGTGCGAGACTTTGAGCAGAAGCTTACGGTGGAAGAGCCGTGTGAGGTTATTGCACACATTCGTGTACAGCCCCTTATCGACGAGAAGATCGTTGCAGCTCAGCAGATGATGAGATTTTGGCGAAGATGAGAAAGCGGGTTGGTACAGATGAGAACTCCGACTGGAGTGTTAGTTCTGATGGGGGCCTATGATTTCGTGGCCGGTTATGTGTTCCTGACATCCCTGACTTGAGACGGGAGGTTCTCAAGTTAGCCCATAGTTCTAAGCTTGCGATGCACCCAGGTAGCACGAAGATGTATCAGGATATGAGAAGATCTTATTGGTGGGACAACATGAAGGTCCATATTGCTGAGTTTGTATCTCGTTGTCTCACGTGCCAGCAGATCAAGGCAGAGCATCGCCGACCTCCTGGGTTGCTTCAACCCGTGCCCATAGCAGAATGGAAGTGGGACTTCATCTCTATAGCTTTATTTCTAGGTTGCCGAGAATGAGGAAGGGATATGACTATATTTGGGTGATAGTCGACCGATTGACGAAGTCGGCTCACTTCTTACCGATCAGAGTCACAAACTCTGCAGATGAGTTGGCTAGGCTGTATATCAGGGAGATTGTACCTCTGCATGGAGTTCCCTTGGAGATTGTATCTGACAGAGACACACGTTTCACATCTATCTTTTGGACTCGTATCCAGGAAGCGATGGGTGTGAAATTGAAGTTTAGCACCACGTTTCATCCGCAGACAGATGGGCAGACGGAACGCGTGAATCAGATCCTGGAAGACATGTTACGAGCTTATGTTTTGGATTTCAAGGACAGTTGAGATGATTGTCTCCAGTATACAGAGTTCGTGTATAATAACAGTTTCCAGGTGAGTATCGGCATGGCTCCCTATGAGGCGTTGTATGGTCGCCCGTGCAGAGCACCGCATTGCTTGGCAGAAGTTGGCGAGCGTAGTTTGATCGGCCCAGAGTTGGTGAAGGCAACTTTAGAGAAAGTTGACATTATTCGACGTCGACTTCTGACAGCCCAAAGTAGGCAGAAGAGTTACGCTAATACGAGGCAGAGACCGCTTGAGTTTGAGGTTGGAGACCATGTTTTTCTTAAGGTCTCTCATATGAAGGGAGTTCTGCAGTTCGGTAAGAAGGGAAAGCTCACACTAAGATTTATTGGTCCATTTCAAGTTCTGGATCGAGTGGGAGCGGTAGCATACCGCCTTGCTTTGCCCACACCTCTTGCGAGCGTGCATAACGTATTTCATATTTCTATGCTGAAGAAGTACGTTCCCGATCCTTCGCATATTATCAGTTGGGAGCAGGTGCAGTTGAGCAAGGATGCCTCATATATACTGCGACCGACGCGTATTCTCGACAAAAAGGAGTAGGTATTGTGTAGCAAGGTCATCCCTCTTGTGAAGGTGTTATGGACACATCATATTGAGGAAGAGGCTACTTGGGAATCTGAAGCTGAGGTCAGGAAGAGCTACCCTCAGATCCTTGAGGAATATGAGAAGGAATGAATTTCGAGGACGAAATTTTCTTTAAGGGGGGTAGATTGTAATGACCTTGAAAATTTTGTGCCAAGACCCGAGTACTACCTCTATTTTCCTTAGTAGTTGTTTTTGAGGTAATTAGCGATATACTTGATTGCTTGTGAAATTTGCATCAATCACTTTAAATTTGATCTGCATGACTCAAAACCTGTAGAACAGTTACGCTATGTTACTCTGAAATCTGGGATCCATCGCTAAGTCCAGTTGCTCTTGGGAATTTTTGGAAGTTTTGGATCGGACCTGGACCACGCTTCGAAAGTCCGATAGCGATGATCTTAGGCTATTTTGGTCACCATGTTGGACTTGGTTATCACCTCAAAAATCAAGTCCAGATGATGTTCTGGGTCGATTTGATTGAGTCCGGAGTGAAGAGTGTGAGAACGGTTGGAAATTAAATAAGCTTTTATGAAATCTGAGTCGTGTCGCTTGCACGACGATTTTAAGCAATCTGACCGTTGGAATCTGACCCAATTTCACCCTCTGATATGGGAAGGTGGCCCGGCATGTCCTAGTGCTTGTGGTCTTGATCGAGATTCGGTGACCATTGATTTGAGTGTGGTCCGCCACGGCTGATCTGAAGATCCGATCGGTACAAAAACTCAGCTTGACCTAGATCCATGGTCAGTGAGCTTAAGTCCGACCTTTCGTGGTTATAGGCCTACCGAAAGTGCTCAGTTGGATCGAGAGAGGCCTGTTTTGGTTATAACCTAAGTATACCTTGGCCCTAAGGTTATTTTCATCAATGTTAAGCCTATTTATAGACATTAAAGCCCTAACTCTCTTTTCCATACGAATTTCCTAACCCTAGCTAAGAAAGAGAGAGGAAAAGAGAGAGAAAGTGAGAGAGAAGTTGGTGAATCATCTTAGATTCTTTCCTGTTCTTCTTCACCCTTAAACCTTCACTTTTGAATCGTTATTCCGGCGATTCTGAGTTCATCTTTGGGTAAGTTAACCTAACCCTAATCTGTTTTAAAGCTTAGAATACTTTTGTGTTGTTGTAGCTCATTTCTATTCTTGCCTTAGGTTATCCTGTTGCCGTTGACGAAGACATATCATCTGAATCAGTTCGGTGTTCTATTCTTGGTTTAAGGTGCGGACTTTTATCGCATAGGTTATGGTTTTCAAGGCTTTCAATGCCAATGAATGGTTTATTCTTGCTATGGATGAGATTTCACATGCCAAATACTATGTTTATTTTGCGTTCCTGATATGCATGTGTTACATTGAGATTTGTGTATTCTATGTATATATATAAAGTACCGTATACGTATAAAATATGAACATGTGATTGCTATGATTAATTGTCGTGTACTTATGCTAACTGTATGTGCGGCAACTCCTTGGTAAAAGGAATTGTCCAAATGTGTGTATTTCAACATACGTCATGTATGTTGAACTATGTATTCAAAGTGTTTGTAGAAATGCCTGAATGAACTAAAGTGTAATATATTATACTAATTGCGGGCATTAAGAAGCGATTCCCAACACTCCTATTGATGTGTATGATTTCCTACATGCAAGTCATATTCTTTGTTGTTTAAGTTCAAGCATTACTTATGCTTACATCCAGGTTAAGTTGATATTCTTCAAATACTCATATGCTACATGGTTGAAGTTGTTGTTCCATTACTGTTCTACATTCAATACGAATATCTGTTGTAGCGGAATGTGTGTGGGACTATGAATTAGTCCAGAAAATCAGTAATCAGCCTTAAGTTCGTGGCTGAGATTGCTTTCGCCACGAAGGACGTGATTAGACGAAATTGAGTCGTATTAGAGTTGACGGCAGTGGTTTGGCCACGCGAAGTGTTTGCGCACTCTATGTCGTTCAACCCAACGTGCACTCGTGCTAGTCGAGTTCGTCAAGTAACCTGATTGTCCGATGTATGTTCACCATGTATGGACGCTACTGTTTGAATCTAAGGTACCAAACTTACTGATGAAATTCTGTTAACCAAGGTACCTTGATCCGCTAAGACTCATGAGCTGGACATGGTGGTATGGGACACCGTGGTCGAGCTGTCGGCCTACACTGGGGTGACGAGCCTCCCCGTAGTGACCAGTGAGCAACCAAACTCGTGAGCCAATTATGGTGGTATGGGACACTATATTCGCACTGTCGACCAACATTGATTGGTGATGAGCCCTTTGTAGTGACCTCGAGCATACCAGGATACCGCATTAAGGTGACGAGCCTTATTGTGGTAATGAAGGTATGATAGGCGTGCATTGATTGGTGACAAGCCCTTTGCAATGACCTAAAATTATATGATCGTATGAGATGTCTAGGACTGACGACCCTAGAATGGATCACTGTTTGGATGGTGATATGAGGAAGGTACCTTAGCTTCCCAATCCTGCTGTATGAAAAGGACTAATGACAACTTGGTAATCATGTTCATGCACCACATTTGTATGTGCTTTGAAGATGTGGCACACTTTGAGGCGATGTCATGCGTAACGTAAGATGAAGACGCTGAGGGTGTACGCGAGAGGGCACGCATCATTCTTCATACATCCTTGCATTAACAAGAGTACTTAGGACATGTTTAATTGTTCTGCTTTATCATTACTGCTTGATTGAACCGATAACATGTTAACCTTTGCTATATTGTTCCATTGAGTTGATCACCCACTCCCATGTTCTGGGCGGTGTTAAACACCCACCAAACTCTGTCTTAGTTGCTGATGTTGCAGATGTTGATGCAACCTTTGAGGCAGAGCCGGAGATCGAGGATGATGAGGCTGCATTTTCCTTCATGTAATTTTTAGACAGGTTCTAGTGAGCCTTGTTCTGATGCGCGGGATGCTGGGATTTCTTTTGGGAATTAAATGATGTAATTTGATACTTGTAATTTTAATAGCAACACTTGTATTACGACCTGGTATGTGTATGTATTTCAGGGATTCGCACAAGTACACATATATTCCTTTAAGTCTGCCGCTTGCTTTCTTCACTTATCCCTGAATTATATCTACAATTTGGCTTAATCTATTCCATGTTTTATGCACTAATACAGGCAACATACATCCATCATTAAATATGTTGCATAAGTGATGTTTTGGAACTCGGGAGCTGAGTTATGCTCGACCCCCGAATTTCAGGGCGTTACAGCACAACATTTCTTCTGCTCTATTATGTGCCTCAACAGATGCCCCCTTGATCCTTCATTTTTGTTTTTTACTCTAACAAAATAAACATGTAGGATCAATAATAATTCCTCTCGAGCATTTAACCTTCCTTATTACGTCATTATTTTCTTTGTTGTGTGCTGACCGATCTACGCTCAATGAGTTACGCACAACAATTTTCACACAACGACTTGCGCACATCAATTTGTGCACAATCGCTCAGACCATGCCTATAAATACAAGACTCATCTCCATTTTCACCATTTTTCTCTGCTACCTCATACTGTTTCTGCGTCAAGATATACCTTTGTGTGCTAACCACATTGTACGCCGCACAAAACATTTAGAACACAACACCTACTCCCGTACAATAAGACTGACTTCGCAACTCCCTTTTACACTTAGCCAAGATTCTGCGTACTACAAGTAGCACACAATGCTCTTGCGCTCAGTACCTTGTGCACGACAAATTACACGCAACATATTGTGCACACTAATTTATGCGTAATGATTTTGTGCACAACGTTTAGCGTGCAACAGTTCGCACACCATGACTTTGAACTTGAACATTTTTCTTGTTCTTCTAGTTTATTTGTCCTCTCTACCCAACAATCTTTTATACTTCTCCTTTTTAGGTTGATAAATCTTTCCTCCCGACTCTAATTTGTCTTGTCAATTCATGTATAGATCTCTAATGGCAAGCTCTAAAAGACCACTTGCTTCCCCAAACATTGCCGGGCCGTTTGACCCACAATCTGCTAAAAACCATAATCCGAAAAGGCCCCGCTCCAGCGAGAACTACAACTCCTTCATAGAGCCGACTCTTGTTAATGTGAACTTTGCTAATCGTATTCAACGCTTGTCTGAGCATATCCGCATGGCCATAATTATGAAGGAGATAGAGGGAACCCCCCCCCCCCCCCTCTCAGGACAAGAGTCTGATTGGGACAATTGGTTGAAATGCACAACCAACTTTCACACTGATGACACTCGCCCTTCTCCCGAAGAGGCTTCCCCTTCCCCGTCCGCTCCAAAACGAACAAGTGAAAAGAGCCAAGAGAAGATTCAAGAACATAACCGAAGATGTTTTCAAAATGCTTGGGATTCAGTCAAGTTGGCTACTGAAGCAATCAAATTTCGCAACCCGTATAAAGATGAGACCATCGCTGTTCCTCTACAACTTCAACGTCACCGATCCATTCTTCAAAGTGAACCAACAGACTACATGACATAGAACAAGCTTTTATATGTATCCAATTGGGTGATCAAGGAGCCGCAAATCCTTGAAGGCTATCATAGATAAAGGCTTAACTCAAAAGACTGGGCAAGTGAGATACATGCGCTTTCTCACACCATGTCATGACCCTCATTCCTTGTATCATACTCATTTCTTTAAAACAATTCGGCAGCGTTTCCATCACCGCGACTCTTTGTGAGGTAAAGAAGAATTTAGGATGTGGGGTCTTTGGACTAATCATTTGTATTTCAGCGCTTGGGCCAAGGCGATTTTGCAGAAGCATGAAAACGTCCTTCTTGCAGCAAGGATTTATTACGCCATAAAAGCCACTTCCGAATTCTTTCAAAAAGACATGATGATCTACAAAGGATTTTTGAAATACTAGTCTTCTGCTACAAACTCTTTTCATCTCCCGGTAGGGAAAGTGAGTATCACTCTATGGGATCTATATAGGATGGTAGGTCTACCTATCTCCGGGTCCTTCCTTGAAGAATACATTCCTTTGAATGAAGAATTTGCTTACACCCCATCTAATAGAGTGCCCAGAATTATAGCATCAACCATCGGGCTTTTCCGAGAAACATCTTATTTTGAGGATGTTCATAAAATTTCACCCCTTCAATGGCTAGCCCATTTTTCCCAATACTTGGTGTAAGTGTTTTAATATTTTTCTTCAAATAATACTCACCCATAAGCATGAATTACTCACTGAGCCTACCCTCTCTGTAACGCCCTGAAATTCGGGGGTCGAGCATAACTCAGCTCCCGAGTTCCAAAACATCACTTATGCAACATAATTAATGAATGATGTATGTTGACTGTATTAGCACATAAACATGGGATAGATTAAGCCAAAACGCAGATATGATTCAGGGATAAGTGAATAAAGCAAGCGGAAGACTTATAGTAAAATATGTGTACAAGTGTAAGTCCCTGAATTACATATACAACCAGATCGTGTAAAAGTGTTATTTATCAAAATTATAAGTACAAGTTACATCATTTCAGTTCCCAAAATAGTAATCCCATAGATCCCGCGCAACAGACCGAGGCTCGCTAGAACCCGTCTGAAAACTGCATATAGGAGAAGGCAGCCTCGTCGTCATCCAGCTCCCGCTCTGCCTCAGACGTCGCATCCACATCTGCAACATCAGGGCCTAAGACAGAGTCTGGTGGGTGTGAAACACCGCCCCAGAAACGTGGGAGTGAGTGATCAACTCAGTGGAACAATAAGGCACTGGTTAACATGTTATCAGTTCAATCAAACAGTAATGATAAAGCAGAAAAATTAAATAAATCCTAAGTACTCTTGTTAATGCAAGGATGAATGCAATATGATGCGTGCCCTCACACGTACACCCTCAGCGTCTTCATCTTACGTTACGCATGACATCGCCTCAAAGTGCGCCACATCTACAAAGCACATGCAAATGCGGTGCATGGTTATGATTACCAAGTTGTTATTAGTCCATTTCACACAACAGGATTGGGAAGCTAAGATACCTTCCTCATATCACCATCCAAACAGTGATCCATTCTAAGGTCGTCAATCCTAAACATCTCATACGATCATATAGTTGAGGTCATAGCAAAGGGCTCGTCACCAATCAATGCACGCCTTTCATGCCTTTACTACCACAGATCGGCTCGTCACCTCTTTGCGGTATCCAGGTATGCTCGAGGTCACTACAAAGGGCTCGTCACCAATCAATGTAGGCCGACAGCAAGAATATAGTGTCCCATACCACCATAATCGGCTCACGAGTTAATTTGCTCACTGGTCACTACGGGGAGGCTCGTCACCCCAGCGTAGGCCGACAGCTCGACCACGGTGTCCCATACCACCAAGTACGGCTCATGAGTCTTAGCGGATCAAGTACCATGGTTATTAGGATTTCACTGGTAAGTTCGGTACCCTAGATTCAAGCAGTAGCGTCCATACATGGTTAACATACACTGGACAATCGGGTTAGTTGACGAACTCGACTAGCACGAGCGCACGTTGAATTGAACGACATGGAGTGCGCAAACACTCCGCGTGGTCGAACCACTGCCGACAACTCTAATACGACTCGGGTTCGTCTAATGCGTCTCACGTGGCGAAAGCAATCTCAACCACGACCATAGGGTCAATTACCGATTTCCTGGACTAAGGCATAGTCCCAAATACATTACACTACTACAGATATTCATATGGAATGTAAAACAGTAATGGAACAATAACTCAAATCATGTTACATACACATCTGAAGAATATCAACTTAACATAAATGTAAGCATAGGAATGCTTGAATTTAAAGAACTTGAAATGTAACTTGCATAAAGGAAATCATGCGCATCAATAGGGGTGTTGAGAATCACTTCTCAATGCCCGCAATAAGTGTAATAAGTTACACTTAGATCATTCATGCATTTCTACAAACACTTAGCATACATGGAAACAACATACATGATGTATGTTGGAATACGTGCACTTAGACAATTCATTTTATCAAAGAGTTGTCATACATGCATCTAGCACACATACATGACAATTAATCATGGCAAACACAAGTGCGTATTTTATACGTATACGGTACTTTATAAATACACTTAGAATACACAAATCTCAATATAGCACATGCATATCAGGAAAGCAATGTAAACACAACATTTGGCATGTGAAATCTCATCCATAGCAAGAATAAATCACTAACTGGGATTGAAAGCCTTGAAAACCATAACCTATACACTTAAAGTCCTCACCTTAAGCGAAGAAAGAACCGCCGAACTGATTTAGACGAGTTGTCTTCGTCAACGGCGCAAGAATACCCTAAAATAAGGATAGAAATGAGATACAACACCACCAAGTCTAATCTAAGCTCTAACACAGATTAGGGTTAGTTTAACTTACCCCAAAAGAACTCAGAATCGCCAAAGGAACGATTCAAAGTGAAGATTCAAAGGTGAAGAAGAACAAGGAAGAATCAAGGTGATTCACCAACTAATCTCTCTCACTTCCTCTCTCTTTTCCACTCTCTTTCCAAGGTAGGGTTAGAGAAAATTCGTATGGAAATGAGAGCTAGGGTTTAAGGACTATATATAGACCTTAAAATGATGGAAATAACCCCAGGGTCAAGGTATACTTAGGTTATAACCAAAGTACGCCTTTCTCGATCCAACGAAGCACTTCGGTGGGCCTATAACCACGAAAGGTCGGACTTAAGCTCACCGACCATGGATCTAGGTCGCCGAGTTTTCGACCACCGGCTCTTCAGATCCGCCGTGGCGGACCACACTCAATTCAACGGTCACGAAATCTCGATCAGTCCACAAGCACTAGGATATGCCTGGCCAACTATCCTGATCATAGGGTGAAATTGGGTCAGAATCCAACGGTCGATAGCTTAAAATCATCGCGCGACACGACTCAGATTTCATAAAAGCTTATTAAATTCCAACTGCTTCTCACACTCTTCACTCCGAACTCAACCAAATCGACCTGAACATCAGATCGACTTGATTTTGAGGTGAAGACCAAGCCCAACTCAGGGACCGCAAGCTAAGATCATCGCCATCGGACTTTCGACGCGCGGTCCAGGTCCGATCCGAAACTTCCAATTCCCCAGAACAACTGGATTTAGCGATGGATCCCAGATTTCAGAGTAACGTAGCGCTCACTAATCTGCACGTTTAGAGCCATGCAGATACAATTTAAAGTGATTGATGCGAATTTCACAAGCAATCAAGTAAAGCGCTAATTACCCCAAAAACAACTACTTAAGGAAAGATTAGCACAAGAAAATCCAAGGTCGTTACAATCTACCCCCCTTAAAGAAAATTTCGTCCTCGAAATTCATACCTTCATATAATCCTCGAGGATCAGAGGGTAGGTCTTCCTGACCTCAGCTTCAGATTCCCAAGTAGCCTCTTCTACGCCATGATGCGTCCATAGCACCTTCACGAGAGGGATAACCTTGCTACGCAGTACCTGCTCCTTCCTATCCAGAATACGCGTCGGTCGCAGTACATAAGTGGCATCCTCACTTAACTGCACTTGCTCCCAACTGATAATATGCGAAGGATCAGGAACGTACTTCTTCAGCATAGAGATATGAAATACGTTATGCACGCCCGCAAGAGGTGTGGGCAAAGCAAGGCGGTAAGCTACCGCTCCCACTCGATCCAGAACTTGAAATGGACCAATAAATCTCGGCGTCAGCTTCCCCTTCTTACCGAACCGCAAAACTCCCTTCATAGGAGAGACCTTCAGAAACACATGGTCTCCCACTACAAACTCAAGCGGTCGACGCCTCGTATCAGCATAACTCTTCTGCCTGCTCTGCGCTGCTAGAAGTCGACGTCGAATGATGTCAACCTTCTCTGAAGTCACCTGCACCAACTCTGGGCCAAGCAAACTACGCTCACCAATTTCTGCCCAACAATGGTGCTCTGCACGGGCGACCATACAACGCCTCGTAGGGAGCCATACCGATACTCGCCTGGAAACTATTATTATACGCGAACTCTGCATACTGAAGACAATCATCCCAACTGTCTTTGAAATCCAAAACACAAGCTCGCAACATATCTTCCAGGACTTGATTCACGCGCTCCGTCTGCCCATCTGTTTGCGGATGAAACGCGGTGCTGAACTTCAGTTTCACACCCATTGCTTCCTGGATACGAGTCCAGAAGATAGATGTAAAACGCGTGTCTCTATCAGACACAATCTCCAGGGGAACTCCATGCAGACGCACTATCTCCTTGATATACAACCTAGCCAACTCGTCTGCAGAGTAAGTGACTCGGATCGGTAAGAAATGCGCCGACTTCGTTAATCGATCGACGATCACCCAAATAGAGTCAAATCCCTTTCTCGTCGTCGGCAACCCAGAAATAAAATCCATAGAGATGAAATCCCACTTCCATTCAGCTATGGGCATGGGCTGCAACAACCCAGGAGGTCGGCGATGCTCTGCCTTGACCTGCTGGCACGTGAGACAACGAGAAACAAATTCAACAATCTGGACCTTCATATTGTCCCACCAATAAGACCTCTTCATATCCTGATACATCTTCGTGCTACCTGGATGCATCGCAAGCTTAGAACTATGGGCTAACTCGAGAACCTCACGTCTCAAGTCAGGGATGTCAGGAACACATAACCGGCCACGAAAACGTAGGCCCCCATCAGAACTAACACTCCAGTCGGAGTTCCCATCTGTACCAACCCGCTGCCTCATCTTCACCAAAAGCTCATCATCTGCCTGAGCTGCAACGATCCTCTCGTCGATAACGGGCTGTACACGAATGTGTGCGATAACCTCATACGGCTCAACCACCGTAAGCTTCTGCTCAAAATCGCGCACGAACTCCAACATCTCCCACTCTGCTATCATCAGCGAAGCCGTAAACTCCAAAGCCTTCTTGCGACTCAACGCATCCGCCACAAGGTTCGCCTTACCAGGATGGTAAGAAACATCGAACTTGAAGTCCTTCAATGTTTCCATCCATCTGCGCTGCCTCATATTCAAATCACGCTGCGTGAAGATATACTTAAGGCTCTTGTGGTCGCAAAAGAGCTCGAACTCCTCACCATAGAGGTAATGTCTCCAAAGCTTTAATGCGAAGATGACAGCTGCCAATTCCAGGTCGTGCGTAGGGTAATTCTCTTCGTGTTTCCTTAACTGACGCGAAGCATAAGCAATCACCCTGTCCTTCTGCATAAGGACACAACCCAGACCAACGCGAGAGGCGTCGATAGATAATATACTTAACCCCTTGCTCGGCAATACTAGCACAGGGGCGGACGTCAACTTGTCCTTCACCTCCTGCTAACTCCGCCTGCTCACTCCAAGCAAACTTCAAATCCTTCCGTGTCAGCTGTGACAACGGTCTGGCAATCTTCGAGAAGTCCTGAATAAAGCATCGATAATATCTTGCAAGGCCAAGAAAACTCCTCACCTCAATAACTGAACCAGGCTGCTTCCAGTCCTGCACTGCAGCTACCTTGGCAAGGTCGACGGCTATACCTTCCTTGGACACCACATGTCCCAGGAACTTGACTTCCTCTTTCCAGAAATCACACTTCTTGAACTGTGCGAAAAGCTGATGCTCCCTAAGAGTACCCAAAACCGCTCTTAAGTGCTCCTCGTGCTCTGCCCGGCTCTCAGAATTATTCTAGATGTCATCTATAAATACATTGACGAATCGAAACAGAAACGGCCGAAACACCTGTTCATCCGATCCATGAACACGGCCGGTGCGTCCGTACGACCGAACGACATCACAAGGAACTCATAATGACCGGCCTGGTCCTGAAGCGGTCTTCGCACGTCTCCATCCTCGACGCGCAGAATCGATGATACCCGATCGCAGATCAACCTTCGAGAAGTACCGTGCCCCCTTCAATCGATCAAACAGATCATCAATCCCGGGCAAGGGGTACTTATTCTTCACGATTACCAGAAGTTCAACTGCGATAATCAATACACAATCGCAAGGAACCATCCTTCTTCTTCACAAACAAAACAGCGCTCCCCAAGGAGACACACTGGGCCGAATAAAACCCAATTCTAGCAAACCATCTATCTGCTTCCTCAACTCCTCCATTTCACTCGGAGGCATCCGATAGGTGGGTAAAGAAATGGGCGCCGCACCAGGCATAAGATCGATAGCAAAATCAATCTCACGCTGAGGAGGTAATCCAGGAATCGACTCAAACACATCTTCAAACTCCTGAACTACCGGCGTACTAACCAACGCCGATTCGGCCAAACTCTCCAACAGAGAAGAATAAAAATCAATACGAATAGGGTAACTGACCTGAACCGGGAAAATAACAGTCTCGCCCTCAGGTCCATGGATCGTCACTGATCTCGCTTCACAATCAATCTCAACTCGCATCCTCGTGAGCCAATCCATACCCATAATAACATCGTAGTGATAAAGCGGTGCGACTAGCAAATCAACACGGATCGATCCACTTCCCAGATCGACCAAACAATCCATACAACGCTTGCCCAAGGCAGAGGACATCCCCGTAGCGGTAGTAAGCGTCACTCCATGCATAGGAACAGATCTCAAACCCAAACGCCTAACTGCCGCATAAGAAATAAGAGAAGTAGTGGACCCTGTATCCACTAGCACAGAAACGGGAATACCTTCAATATGCGCTGTCACCTCAAAGGACCTCGGCACCAAGTCAGACATATCTGCCGAAAGCGCATGAACACGAGCCTGCTGCTGACGATTCGGTGGAGGAACCATGGGCCGCTGAGGTGGCCTGAAACCAGGAACTGCAGGTCTGAAGGATAGATGAGCTGGCGCTGATCGAAGAGGAGGAGGAGAAATCACCTGATGCATTGGACGGCTAACCCTCTGCGGTGGAGTAAAACCACCTGCTCGCATACGGGAAAAGCAGAAACGGTCCAAGTGCCCAACCTTCCCACAATAAGAATATCTCAGATCAGCTCTCATCTGCTGAGCGGGCGGCGCTGAACGCCTCAGAGGAGAATCAACACGCGGACTCTTGCCAAGGAAAGGTGCACCCTGGAAATCCGGTCTCGGCCTAGGAGGCATCGGTGCTCGCATGTGGGACGCTCTATCTCCGTCCCGCTCTGCTCGCAAGGACATGCTCACTAGCTCCGCATATGAAGAAATGCTGGCACAGCAAATCTTCGATCGGATCTCAGGTCGCAGCCCCTCAGAAAAACGCCGCATCCTCATCGGCTGATCACCGAGGATCAAAGGAACATACCGCCCCAACTCAGTAAACCGGTTCTCATACTCCGTAACCGACAACCCTCCCTGGCGGAGGCGAAGGAACTCACTCTCCTTCTCGTGTCGGTACGTCATCGGGAAATACTTCTCGTGGAAGCGCGCCTCAAACGCCTGCCACGACCACACGAAGTCCTCCTCGACAGTGCGAAGCACACTGTCCCACCACAAACTGGCCTCCTTCTCAAACAGAAGGTGGCAAGCTCAACCCGCTCGACCTCAGAGCAGTGCAACGGCCTCGGCATCTTAGAGATGCGGTCAATCCAATACTCGGCCTCCTCGGGTCTATGAGAACCCGCAAAAGTAGGAGGTCGCAAGCGCTGAAATCGCTCGATGTGCCGCTGGCACTAACACTGGCACTGGCACTCCTAGATGGAGGCATAGGTGAAACAGTTGGAGTCTCCCCTACTTTGAGCAAAGATGCCAGCCATGGAGGAGAGGAACTCCGGCTGCTGCTCTACTCGGAATCGAATCTGCTGTTGCCGCATCAACAACATCATCTGCTCAAACCTATCAACAGTGAAGTAGAAGAAGGTGCATGGCTCGGCTCAGAAACCGAGGGTGTGATTGGAGGAGCCATCGGTGTCGACCCAACACCAGCACGAGATGGAAACTGGGGTCCTCATGGCTATCGCTCAGGGGAGGAACCCCAGCAAGCGACTCAATCAGAGAAAGACGGGCCGAAGTCTTCGAACCCTTAGGAGGCATCCCTACATTAAATCAAAGGATGCGACCTGTCAGATTCTAAGTCACATAATCCATCCACACAACAACAACACAGCACAACTCCAAAAACAAACAACATGCATTCCATTAACTAAAATCGTCGCAATACAAGTAGTGCAGCAATACATGAATCACGACTAGGAAAGCATGAAAACAACAACATCTAACACTTCAAACAACCACCACAACTACAACCACTAACAGTTACAACACTACAACAACTCCAACTACAAGCCAACAATGGCTACACACAGAAAGAAAAACACAACAAAGCAAAGACGACCACGACGATGCTACTCGTCGGAATCAGGAGATGGAGGCGGAGCACCCTTATCCTGTAAGCAACACAGGATAGACTTCAAAGTCCGGGACATCTTCTTGAATTGTGCTTAACCAAGCTTCGAAGATCAACCATCTCCTGGCGTAAAGCAGCTTGCCCCTCTTCAAGCCGTGTAAGACGGGCATCTCTGGCAACCTGCTCTACGCCCTGCTCTGGCACCACAGGAGGAGAGTGATCACTCGAATCCTGTGCCTCAATCTCTTTCTCGTCTTGCTCTGCTTCTTCCTCAAACTCCGCACCACCTTCAGCATAACTCTCATCATCACCACTCTCAGACCCGGCCTCACCCTCAGAGGCAAGCCGACCAAAACCAACCTCCATCAGCTTAAGGGTCCTCAAGTTGATATAGCGAACAGGGACCGGCTTCTCAGCTCCAAGCCTATAGCCAAACTCATGTGCGATCTTGCAAATGAGGCGGCCAAAGGGAAGAGACTCGGTCCGTCTACTCAAACGAGCGATGAGAATAATCTGACACAGGACGTACGTCGGCACACACAACTTCGCATCCTGCCCCACCTGATATAGAAAATCTACCATCAGGCGCGTACACTCGCTGCGATTGCTCCACCTGGGATACACATTGAACGTAAAGATGTGGTGAAGCAAACGGAAGTCGTCCGTCATGAAAGAACCCAGAAGACTCCTATTCGGCTGTCATTCAACCAGACGACCACACAAGGATCGGGTGCGACGATCCCTCTCGCGCACACTGTCCACATTCTTCTCGCTGGCATGCACTTCCCCAAGTGGCACCTTCAAGAGTCGGGATATCAAAGCAACATTGACAATACCAACTCGACCGCTACCAAAGGCCATCTTGAACTGCAGAGCCAGTGAAGGCTCCAGAATGTTGGCATAGAAGGCCCGAACAGTGCTAGCATTCGCGCGATACTCGCCTTCGAACAAGGGACCCCAACCGGCCCCTTCTAGGCGCTCCAACAAAAAGAACTCTCCAAAGAGCCGCGGATCAACATGAGCCTCAAAAAGGACTCTACGCCTCTTATACTCCATGCGACAATTCCGCCAACAAGGTCCTACTGACAGGAGCTCGAGGATCGAGGTCCCGCTTCGTCTGGAACTCGCGCGTGGCGGACGTGCTAGCGGCGGCACCTCTCGGCCTCCGTGCACGGGTTGGGCGGCTCGGCCCGGCTTCATCCACGGGCGCTCTCTTCTTCCCCATCAAGGAAAGAAGGGAAGAAATGGAAAAGATGGCCGTCACAATCTCAAAGAGGGCCATGAGAAATGAGAGAAAGAGAGAAATAGGAAGATGGTGAAGCTTCCACACAACTATTAGCCAAATAGGGAATGAAAGGGCTCAAATGAGAAGGGAAAAAGAAGAAATCAGCAATGGAAAGGAAGATTTGAGAATGGGGTGATGGGTTTGCACGAAAATGGGAGGAAGATGAAGATTTGGGAGAGATTTGAGAGAGTTTGGAGAGGTTTTGGAAGAAAAGGAAAGCTTGGAGGTGGGTGTTGTGAAGGAAGGAGGTATATGGAAGGGTTTTAAAATGAAAACCGTGGAGGGGTGGGCCACATTGAGCCTAGGGACGATCGGCCCGCGTCGGCCCGGCCCGCCTGGCCCGCCGACCGGCGATCCCTCGCCGAACCGGCGATGGCATCGCCGGTCTCTGGATATATCGGCGATGCCTCGCCGATTTGGCGAGGTCCTCCTGGTCCTCCTTGGTCCAAATGATGTGGTTCCCCCCCTGGGTCCCACAGAAAATGCCCCGATTGGCCCCTTGTGTAGTTTGAAGCCTATCGGGTCATTCTGACAGAAATCTGGTTCAACCGGCGATTTCTGGAAGGTTTAAAGATGAATAATGGGAAGATAGACCATCTACACTCATTAATAGAGGGTCTAGGAAAGATTTCGGGTCGCTGTGTGTGATCAGGTAGGAGTACAGACTCGATCTCCGCAAAGGTTTTCAGGAAACTTTCGCTGATAGAAACTACGGAGCACAAACACAAAGCGATGATAGACCCGCACCCAAATACACTATAGTGGCGACAACGTGCGGTGTGTGACCATAACCCAGGTCCGGTTTAATCCAGATCATGCTCTGATACCAACTTGTAACGCCCGAAATTCGGGGTCGAGCATAACTCAGCTCCCGAGTTCCAAAACATCACTTATGCAACATAATTAATGAATGATGTATGTTGACTGTATTAGCACATAAACATGGGATAGATTAAGCCAAAACGCAGATATGATTCAGGGATAAGTGAATAAAGCAAGCGAAAGACTTATAGTAAAATATGTGTACAAGTGTAAGTCCCTGAATTACATATACAACCAGATCGTGTAAAAGTGTTATTTATCAAAATTATAAGTGCAAGTTACATCATTTCAGTTCCCAAAATAGTAATCCCATAGATCCCGCGCAACAGACCGAGGCTCGCTAAAACCCGTCTGAAAACTGCATATAGGAGAAAGCAGCCTCGTCGTCATCCAGCTCCGCTGCCTCCGACGTCGCATCCACATCTGCAACATCGGGGCCTAAGAGAGTCTGGTGGGTGTGCAACACCGCCCCAGAAACGTGGGAGTGAGTGATCAACTCAGTGGAACAATAAGGCACTGGTTAACATGTTATCAGTTCAATCAAACAGTAATGATAAAGCAGAAAAATTAAATAAATCCTAAGTACTCTTATTAATGCAAGGATGAATGCAATATGATGCGTGCCCTCACACGTACACCCTCAGCATCTTCATCTTACGTTACGCATGACATCGCCTCAAAGTGCGCCACATCTACAAAGCACATGCAAATGCGGTGCATGGTTATGATTACCAAGTTGTTATTAGTCCATTTCACACAACAGGATTAGGAAGCTAAGATACCTTCCTCATATCACCATCCAAACAGTGATCCATTCTAGGGTCGTCAATCCTAGACATCTCATACGATCATATAGTTGAGGTCGTAGCAAAGGGCTCGTCACCAATCAATGCACGCCTTTCATGCCTTTACTACCACAGATCGGCTCGTCACCTCCTTGCGGTATCCAGGTATGCTCGAGGTCACTACAAAGGGCTCGTCACCAATCAATGTAGGCCGACAAAAACGAATATAGTGTCCCATACCACCATAATCGGCTCACGAGTTTAGTTGCTCACCGGTCACTACGGGGAGGCTCGTCACCCAGCGTAGGCCGACGGCTCGACCACGGTGTCCCATACCACCATGTCCGGCTCATGAGTCTTAGCGGATCGGTACCATGGTTATTAGGATTTCACTGGTAAGTTCGGTACCCTAGATTCAAGCAGTATAGCGCCCATACATGGTTAACATACACTGGACAATCGGGTTAGTTGACGAACTCGACTAGCACGAGCGCACGTTGAATTGAACGACATGGAGTGCGCAAACACTCCGCGTGGTCGAACCACTGCCGACAACTCTAATACGACTTGGGTTCGTCTAATGCGTCTCACGTGGCGAAAGCAATCTCAACCACGACCATAGGGTCAATTACCGATTTCCTGGACTAAGGCATAGTCCCAAATACATTACACTACTACATATATTCATATGGAATGTAAAACAGTAATGGAACAATAACTCAAATCATGTTACATACACATCTGAAGAATATCAACTTAACATAAATGTAAGCATAGGAATGCTTGAATTTAAAGAACTTGAAATGTAACTTGCATAAAGGAAATCATGCGCATCAATAGGGGTGTTGAGAATCACTTCTCAATGCCCGCAATAAGTGTAATAAGTTACACTTAGATCATTCATGCATTTCTACAAACACTTAGAATACATGGAAACAACATACATGATGTATGTTGGAATACGTGCACTTAGACAATTCCTTTTATCAAAGAGTTGTCATACATGCATCTAGCACACATACATGACAATTAATCATGGCAAACACAAGTGCGTATTTTATACGTATACTGTACTTTATAAATACACTTAGAATACACAAATCTCAATATAGCACATGCATATCAGGAAAGCAATGTAAACACAACATTTGGCATGTGAAATCTCATCCATAGCAAGAATAAATCACTAACTGGGATTGAAAGCCTTGAAAACCATAACCTATACACTTAAAGTCCTCACCTTAAGCGAAGAAAGAACCGCCGAACTGATTTAGACGAGTTGTCTTCGTCAACGGCGCAAGAATACCCTAAAATAAGGATAGAAATGAGATACAACACCACCAAGTCTAATCTAAGCTCTAACACAGATTAGGGTTAGTTTAACTTACCCCAAAAGAACTCAGAATCGCCAAAGGAACGATTCAAAGTGAAGATTCAAAGGTGAAGAAGAACAAGGAAGAATCAAGGTGATTCACCAACTAATCTCTCTCACTTCCTCTCTCTTTTCCACTCTCTTTCCAAGGTAGGGTTAGAGAAAATTCGTATGGAAATGAGAGCTAGGGTTTAAGGACTATATATAGACCTTAAAATGATGGAAATAACCCCAGGGTCAAGGTATACTTAGGTTATAACCAAAGTACGCCTTTCTCGATCCAACGAAGCACTTCTGGTGGGCCTATAACCACGAAAGGTCGGACTTAAGCTCACTGACCATGGATCTAGGTCAGGCTGAGTTTTCGTACCGACCGGCTCTTCAGATCAGCCGTGGCGGACCACACTCAATTCAACGGTCACGGAATCTCGATCAGGTCCACAAGCACTAGGATATGCCTGGGCCAACCATCCTGATCAGAGGGTGAAATTGGGTCAGAATCCAACGGTCAGATAGCTTAAAATCGTCGCGCAAGCGACACGACTCAGATTTCATAAAAAGCTTATTAAATTCCAACCGTTCTCACACTCTTCACTCCGAACTCAACCAAATCGACCCAGAACATCAGATCGACTTGATTTTTGAGGTGAAGACCAAGCCCAACTCAGTGACCGCAACAGCCTAAGATCATCGCTATCGGACTTTCGACGCGCGGTCCAGGTCCGATCCAGATCTTCAAAAAAATTCCCAGAACAACTGGATTTAGCGATGGATCCCAGATTTCAGAGTAACGTAGCGCTCACTAATCTGCACGTTTAGAGCCATGCAGATACAATTTAAAGTGATTGATGCGAATTTCACAAGCAATCAAGTAAAGCGCTAATTACCCCAAAAACAACTACTTAAGGAAAGATTAGCACAAGAAAATCCAAGGTCGTTACACTCTCCCCCTTTTTTTAGGTTCCCTGACAGTCATTGCGCTGAATTAGAAGCCAATCGTAAAAAAAATAAGGGGCCCGACCGACTTCACTGCCGAAACTGAACTAGCCGCTTTCTTGGCTTACTAGTTAAGCTTAGTTGTGCTTCCCAGTTCAAAGAGTTTAGACTCTATTTGGCCAACTCAATTTGTGGCAGCAAGTGCAATGGTTGTAACATCTTAAAAAATCCATACAAAGACCCGAGTATGACCTCAGGTAGAAATAACTAAGGACTGAATCCTTTAGAAATTAGACGAAAATTAATTTAAGTACTAAACTGAATTATAGGCAGATTAGCTTGAACTATTTTCTATACAATCTGTAAGACCCAAAACCATTGGAATCACTAACCCAACATTATCTAAAAACCTAGGAACAATTTTAAAACCCAATTGCTCTCGGGAGCACATTGAAACTGTGTATCAGACCTGGACTACCCATCGAAAGTCCGATTACCACGATACTATATAGTTATGACCGCCTTACTGGGCTTGACAAGCATCTCAGAAATCAAGTCCAAATAGTGTCTGAAAATGCACAACTTGAGCCCGGAGCGAAGTGTGTGAGAAACGTGAATATCTTTAGAAAATAAACTCAAACTTAAGTGAAGTGGGCCGATCGCTTGCAAGCCAAATCTAAGGTTTCAGATCGTCAGATTCTGACCCAACTACACCATCAGATCAGGAAAATTTCCCAACACATGTCAGTGTACTTGTGGCCTGATCGAGTAACGATGACCGTTAAACTGAAACTGGTCCTCTACGGTCGATCCACAAATTCGATCGGACCAAAATCTTAACTTGACATAGATCCATCGTCAAGGAACTTTCTCCGAATTGTATGTAGGAAATGGACCTCTGAATGAGCTCCGTTGGCCCAAAACAGCCACCCTTTGGCTATATCCTAAGTATACTAGGGCCCTGGGGCCATTGACATCAGTTCTGTGCCTACATAAGGGCCTTAACCCACCCCTCTCCCATTCCATACGAATTTCCAAACCCTAGGAGAGAGAAAAGAGAAAAGAGAAGGAGAAAGTGAGGAGAAGTGAGAGAGAGTTAGGGTTTGCTGCCGGGATTCGATCCCATCACTCCACGTGTCGAATCCTCCTACCTAGATTGCTACACCGGCAATTTCGGTTCTATTTTTAGGTAAGTAATCCAAACCCTAAATTGTTTTAGGTATCTTAGTAGATGAATCGATGAAATAGCTAACCTATTTTATGATTTAGGTAGCCGTTGTGCCATAGACGAATGCATAGTGTTTGAACTGAGTTCGATACGAGTTTACCGATGAAAGGTGCGAACTATAAATGTTTAGGTTATGGTTTGCAAGGCTTTCAATGTCAGTTAATGATTTATGACTGACTTGATTGCTATCACATATGCTTAGATACGATGTTTCCGTGTGTTACACATATATATGAACTATGTTGAAAATAATGCATTCCATGTGTTTGTTTAAATGTTTGTATGAATATGAAATTATGATTTGTGCTTGCCATGATTGTTGTTTAAGAATACATAATTGTTGTACATGTGACAACTCTTATGTGGAAAGATTTGCTATAATATGTGTTTTAACTAATTTATTACATGTATGTGATATGTGTAGTCTAAGTGTTTGATAAAATGCCTGAATGAGAAAGTGCTTGTTGAAATGTATTTAATGAGGGTGTTGAGATAGGATTCTCAATTCTCTTATCTATAGTTACAGTTTCCTTTATGTAACCTACCTTACTACTATGTGATTTATAGATAAAATGTCTATGTATGATAACATGTGTACTATTTGTTTGTTGAAATGCTCAAATGAGATTTATATTTGGATTGGTTGTCACATATTGTCTTTGACTATCACATGTGAATACTATTGTTTTGGAGTGTGATTGGGGCTATGATGTAGTTCAAGCAATCGGTAATGATTTACAATCGGTGGCTGAACTGTTTTAGCCACGACGGATATGTTCAATGAATCCAAGTCGTACGATGATTATCAGCAGTGGTTAGGCCACGAGGAGTGCGTATGTGCTCTATGTTGATAAATTCAACGTACAATCGTGCCCAGTTGAGCTTATCAAGTAACCTAATTGACCAAATGTATGTTCACCATGTATGGACGTTACTGCCTGAATCTAAGGTACCAACTTACCAGTGAAAAGCCTGTTAACCCTTAGTACCATAATCCACCAAGACTCATGAGCCAGGCATGGTGGTATGGGACATCGTGGTCGAGTTGTCGGCTTACGTTGGGGTTACGAGCCTCCCCGTAGTGATCAGTGAGCAACCCAAACTTGTGAGCCAAATACGGTGGTATGAGACACTGTATTCGAGATGTCAACCTACGATCAGGTGACAAATACACTAGGACTACGCTAAGGTGATGAGCTTTCCGTAGTTACCTCGAGTATAAAATAGGCCTACCCCAGCGCAGCCTGGCTATGGTCCCTAGTCGGGTTGTTGACGAGCCTTCGAAAATAGACTGCCATTTGGTAAGGGGATGGTGGTGTGACCTTGAGTACAAATAGGCCTACGCTGATGGTGACGAGCCTCTCATAGCAGCATAGAGTGTAACTCTCGAACTTGCCTATTGTATGTGATTAACTAGGATTGATGATCCATCGACGACCCTAGATGGATCATCATTTGGGTAAATGATATAAATGGAGGTACCTTATCTTTCCAAACCTGTTATATGAATAGGTATAATTAAGAACTTGGCTAATCACGCACATACACCGCATTGCATATACTTTGGCAAGGAAGTGCATGTTTAGGGAGTTTGCTATACATGATCATGAGATGATGTCACTGAGGGAGTGCAGGCGAGGGCATGCATCATTACATCATATCATTCCTGCTTTAACAATAGCACACAGGACATGGTTGTTGTACTACTTTATCATTACTGCTTGACTGAATTGATAACATGTTAACCTTTACCTTATAGCTCCACTGAGTTGATCACTCATTCCCACTCTGGGATGGTGTTTTAAAACACCAACCAGACTCTGGTTTAGTTGCAGATGATGGCAATGCTTACGAGGCGGAGCCTGAATTTTTTGACAACGAGGAGGAGTTCTCCTACATGCAACTCTCTGGTGGGTCTCTGTAGACCTGAAGTTACGTCGATGGGATTTCATGGATACGAATTAGTTGGACATTACATTGTATCATTTTGTGAATCTTGGAACTATAATTGTAATTATTTAACTTAGCGACATGTACATACTGTGGGGACTTACAATCACTTATATGTTTTATATACTTATCACAGTCTTCCGCTTGCATAATCTAATTGTCTCTAGAGTATATATGCTAATTTGGAGTAATCCCATTCATGTTTAATGTACTAATATAGACAACATTTAATCATCATTATCTATGTTGCATAAGTGATGCATTGGAACTCAGGAGCTGAGCTTCTGCTCGACCCCTGATTTTCAGGGCATTATAAGTTGGTATCAGAGCATGATTTGGATTAAACTAGGCCTAGGTTATGGACACATGATGCACACTGTCATACTTTGACTTAGGAGGGAGTGATGAAACGTAGAAACAGTTGTAGGATCCCAAGTTTGGCCGACGGGCGAAAACCGATCGTTGAAGCGAAACTGACCATAGAAACGGACCCATAAGCATCTACGATCATGCAAGATGGCCCTGACCCTTTCTAGGCCATCAATCGACAGGTTTAGATGAGGATTCAGCCTATTCCACACTCAAATAACCCGAAATGTATGAATATACGCGAGATGGACTCCGAAAACACCTCAAACGGCTCAGGGGCCGAAACGGTGCAAATTGAGGGGGATCCAAAGTGGACCCCACAAACATATAAGACCCCAGGGGGGACGCCATCACCCCACTATCTAGCAGACGGTGATGCCATCGCCCCATCAGTGAGGCCTCACCGTCTACGGACAGTGGGCCTATCGGGCCACACTGGGCCGGTCGGGCTGATCAATGTGCATGCACGTGGGGCCCATAAAATTATGTGGGACCACTCTATATGTTCCTTTCTTTCTTCATTCTTCCATTTTCAAGTTTTTGAACCCCTCCAAGCTCTCAAAAATATGATTTGTCACCCCAAATCCACCCCTCCATTCTCATATCTTCTTCACTTTCTTCATTTCATACACACCTCCCACCATTCCTTTCAAACCCACCTCCTATCTCCCTAATTTCCTCCCACCTGAGCACACAAACCCTCTTTTGTGTCTTAAAAATCTCAAGGTCCACCAACCCATCCTATCCCTCCATTTTATTTCACTCAAATGGCTCTTTTCGAGTTCGTGGCGATAATTTTCTCCCTTTCCACACTTCTTTCTCTCATGGGGAAGAAGTGAGCTTCCACCGATGAAGTGGACTAGCCGCCCTACCTGCTCAAGGAGGTAAAAAGGCAACGAGGCTAGCACAAGCACAGATTGAGAGCTAAGGACGAAGCAGGATCTCTATCCCCAGCTTCCTCTCAAAAGAGCTCTGCTGGCGGATATGGCATATGAAAGATTTCAAGGCTGTAGGGTCCTCTTTGAAGCACATATGGATGAGAAACTATTTGGGCTTTATTCGGTGATAGATCTCTTGTTGGCGTCGAGTGGGGTCCCATATTTGAGGGCAAGTCCCGTGCGAATGAGAGCACTGTCCGAGCCTTCTACGCCCATATGCAAGAGCCGCTGCTAGAGCCTTTGCAGTTCTCTATCCCCTTGGGAAGGCGAGAAGCCACAGTCAATGTGAACTTGATAGTCTGAATCATGGGAATGCCGAGTGGAGAGGTTCATGCTATTGAGAAGAGCCTCAGGAGTGCATGTGAAAAAGATCACCGCATGCGATTTCTGTATGGCCGACTGGTCCACTGGAATCCAGGTAATCTCCTCCTGCATCCAGAATGACTCCTGACTTCCACCTGCTCCACCACATCTCCACCCACAATGTGTATCACAGATGGAGCAATCATAGTGAGTGCACGCGTCTAATGGTAGATTTCTTATACCGAGCTGGGCAAGGAGACAAACTGTGTCTGCCTACGTATGTACTACTTCAGATACTTCAGACCACGCGTTCTCCTAGGACAAGCATTTCACTCCCATTCAACTGACTTATATGCAAGCTTACTCGGTTGCACCCTATGTTGTATATAGGGAATGCCACCTAAGGTCACTTGGATTATGGCATGTCTCACACTTAGTGATTCGATTGACGGGACACCTCCCCTAAGCGATAGCCATATGAACCCCAGTTTGGGCATGAGTCATGAAGCTATGCTGGATTCTCTGCCGCCCATTGGCCTCACCAATGGGCCAACACCTGTTGCACCACCAGTTCCTGAAAAGAACCGTGCGTCTACTTCAACACCTCACATGCCTCAGGCGGCTTCTCCTCCTAATAGGTTGGAGCAGATGATGCTCCTCATACAGCAGCAGCATCAGATTTAGACCACTATAGCTGGGGCCCTTACCCAGAACATGAACGTGGTTCCACCTACACCATCTATGCACCCTGTTGGGAATGTGGGTGCTAGTGGCTTATTCGAGTGATTTCAGCTCTTCCAACCTCCTACATTTGTGGGTACTCATAGACCCAAGGAGGCCGAGTATTAGCTTGACCGCATCTCTAAGACGCTAAAGCTGCTGCACTGCACTGAGACAGAGCAGGTAGAGTTGGTCACCTACATGTTTGAGAAGGAGGTCGGTCTCTTGTGGGATAGCATCCTTAGGACCGTTTCTCCTGGTTACGTGTGGTCATGGGAGGCTTTTGAGACACGCTTCCATGGGAAGTATTTTCCTCTCACCTACCGTAATGAGGAGGGAGAGTTCCTTCACCTCCAACAAGGAGGAATGACTATGGAGGAATATGAGAACAGGTTTACGGAGCTGGCTAGATATGCTCCCTTGATATTAGCAGACCAGCCGATGTGAATGTGGTGATTTTCTAAGGGTCTGCGACCCGAGATATGCTTGAAGATGTGTTATGCTAGCATACTCAACTATGCTGAGCTAGTGGACATGTCTCTGCAAGTTGAACAGGATGGGGACAGGTTATCCCATTTACGTGTACCCGTGGGTCAGAGGCCTCAACTAGATTTATCGAGCAGACCGTTCCTAGGCAAGAGGCCACGAACAGATTCACTTCCTCGACTTGTGACTCCACTGACCCACTTGAGGCAAGCAGACTTGTGGTGCACTTACTGCAAGAGGTTGGGCCACACTGACACTTACTGCTTCACCAAGATGAGGGACAACAATTTTGTGCCTCCTCAAAAGATCAACTGTCAGTTACCTCAGGCCATCATAGCTCCAACTCTGCGATCAGAGCCACCTGCACCTCGATTTAAGTCACCTCAACCGCCTATGGCACCGCAACCGAACCGTTCTCAACAGGCTTATGTGCACTCACTTGCAGTTGAGGCATTCGAGACAGTAGTTACATCACCGATGGCTTTCAAAGTCACAGCCCATATCCAAGGTACACCAGTCTTCTTATTGGTGGACACTGGGTCCACTATCTCTCTCATATCATGTGTGCAGTCAAGTGACTGGGGTTGGAAACTAGCCCTATGGTTGGGTTAAGCTCCTTACCACCACGAGGACCTTCTCAGATACTACCAAGATATGTAAGGGTTGTTCGATAGACTTAGGGAGCAGAACAGTACTCGTCGACCTGATTATTGCCCCGCTATGTCATTCCAATGTGATCCTCGGTATGGATTAGCTCACTGAGATGAGGGCAGATATCGATTGTGATGCTAGGGTAGTGATAGCTCATGGACCTGAGGGCTTGACCTTTACATTCCCAGTGTAGGTCAGTTGGTACTACCACATTAGTTGTTATGCTACCCTACTAGAGAATGTTAATAGTCCGACACTTGGGAACATGCAAGTAGTTCAAGATTTTGAGGAAGTATTCAGAAAGATACCTTGATTACCTCCTCAGCGCGAGATCAATTTTACCATTGACCTTGGGCCTGGTGCGACACCTATATCTCTTCTGACTTATCACATGCCTCCATGTGAGATGGAGGAATTGAGGAGACAGATCGATTATTTGTTGGATGTAAGCTTCATATGACTGAGTGTTTCTCCCTGGGGAGCACCTGTGTTGTTTGTAAAGAAGAAGGACGGATCACTGCGATTTTGTATTAATTATCGTAGGTTGATCCAGGTGACAGTGAAGAACAAGTATACTTTGTCTAGGATAGACGACCTGTTCGATCAGTTGAAAGGGGCACAATACTTCACTAAGATTGACTTACAGTCAAGGTATCACCAGTTGTGCGTCAGGGACGAAAATGTGCAGAAGACAGCATTCAGAACTAGCTTTGGGCACTACGAGTTCCTTGTGATGTCATTTGGACTCATTAATACACCGGTCGTGTTCATGGACCTAATGAATCGGGTGTTTTAGCCGTATCTGTACCGAATCGTCATCATATTTATAGATAACATCCTGATATACTCTAAGAGTGAGAAGATTATGAGGAGCACCTGCGAGCAGTCTTTGATACGCTAAAAAAGAACCAATTGTTTACCGAGTACAAGAAGTGTGACTTCTAGAAGGAAGAAGTGAAGTTCGTGGGACATGTGGTGACCAAGGAAGGGATAGTTGTGGACCTTGCTAAGGTGACCGCGGTTTAGGACTGGGAACAGCCCGGTTCGGTTACTAAAGTGAGGAGCTTTCTTGGCCTAGCAATTTACTATCATCAATTCATTAGGGACTTTTCCAAGATAGCCAGACCGTTATCACAGCTGACTCGGAAGGATCTTAAGTTTGCCTGGAATGAGAAGGCAGAAGCAACTTTTCAGGAACTGAAGGACAAGTTAACATCCAGCCCTGTGCTAGTATTGCCAGAGCAAGGGGTCAAGTATACGATATACACTGATGCATCTCGTGTTGGTTTGGGTTGTGTTCTGATGTAAAAGGACATGGTTATTGCCTATGCATCGCAACAGTTGAGGAAACACGAAGAAAACTATCCCACACACGACCTAAAGCTAGCAGTCGTTATCTTTACATTGAAGCTCTGGAGACATTACCTCTATGGAGAGGAATTCGAACTCTTTTGTGACCACAAGAGCCTCAGGTACATATTCACACAGAGGGACTTGAATATAAGGCAGTGACGATGGATGGAGACCTTGAAAGACTTCAAGTTTGAGGTTTCCTACCATCCTGGTAAGGCCAACCTTGTGGCAAGCGTGTTGAGCTGCAAGAAGATGATAACATTTGTGGCTCCGCTAATGATAGCAGAATGGGATATGGTAGAGTTTGTGCGAGACTTTGAGTAGAAACTTATGGTAGAGGAGCCATTCGAGAGCATCACACATATTCGTGTTCAGCCGCTTATTGATGATAGGATTATTGCAGCTCAGAAAGACGATGAACAATTGACAAATATAAGAGAGCTGGTGAGCGACAGTGAAGACTCAGAATGAAGAGTTGGTACGGATGGGGGTTTACGTTACCGTGGGCACCTATGTGTCCCAAATCTTCATGACTTGAGAAAGGAAGTTCTCGAAGCTACTCATAATTCGAGGATGGCGATGCATCCTGGTAGTACAAAAATATATCGAGACATGAAGAGGTCATACTGGTGGGACAACATGAACGCCCACATAGCAGATTATGTGTCCCGCTGTCTCACGTGCTAGCAGGTCAAGGTCGAGCATCGCCGACCTCCTGGTTTACTTTAGCCCATACCCATAGCTGAATGGAAATGGGATTTCATTTCTATTAACTTCATTTCAGGGTTACCGAAGAGAGGAAGGGACATGACTTGTAACGACCTTGGAATTTCTGTGCTAATCTTTCCTTAAGTAGTTGTTTTGGGGTAATTAGTGCTTTACTCGATTGCTTGTGAAATTCGCATCAATCACTTTAAATTGTATCTGCATGGCTCTAAACGTGTAGATTAGTGAGCGCTACGTTACTCTGAAATCTGGGATCCATCGCTAAATCCAGTTGTTCTGGGGAATTTTTGGAAGATCTGGATCGGATCTGGACCGCGCGTCGAAAGTCCGATAGCGATGATCTTAGGCTGTTGCGGTCACCGAGTTGGGCTTGATCTTCACCTCGAAAATCAAGTCGATCTGATGTTCTGGGTCGATTTGATTGAGCTCGGAGTGAAGAGTGTGAGAACGGTTGGAATTTATTAAGCTTTTATTGAAATCTGAGTCGTGTCGCTTGCGCGACGATTTTAAGCATTCTGACCGTTGGATTCTGACCCAATTTCACCCTCTGATCAGGATAGTTGGCCCAGGCATATCCTAGTGCTTGTGGACCTAATCGAGTTTCCGTGACCGTTGAATTGAGTGTGGTCCGCCACGGCTGATCTGAAGAGCCGGTCGGTATGAAAACTCAGCTTGACCTAGATCCATGGTCAAGGAGCTTAAGTCCGACCTTTCGTGGTTATAGGCTCACCAGAAGTGCTTCGTTGGATCGAGAAAGGCGTGCTTTGGTTATAACCTAAGTATACCTTGACCCTGGGGTTATTTCCATCATTTTAAGGCCTATATATAGTCCTTAAACCCTAGCTCTCATTTCCATACGAATTTTCTCTAACCCTAGCTTGGAAAGAGAGTGGAAAAGAGAGAGTTAGTGAGAGAGATTTGTTGGTGATTCATCTTGATTCTTCCTTGTTCTTCTTCACCTTTGAATCGTTCTTCTGACGGTTCTGAGTTCCTTTGGGGTAAGTTAACCTAACCCTAACCTGTGTTAGAGCTTAGACTAGACTTGGTGTTGTTGTATCTCATTTCTATCCTTATTTTAGGGTATTCTAGCGCCGTTGACGAAGACAACTCGTCTAAATCAGCTCGGCGGTTCTTTCTTCGCTTAAGGTGCGGACTTTAAGTGTATAGGTTATGGTTTTCAAGGCTTTCAATCCCAGTTAGTGATTTATTCTTGTTATGGATGAGATTTCACATGTCAAATGTTGTGTTTACATTGCTTTCCTGATATGCATGTGCTATATTGAGATTTGCGTATTCTATGTGTATTTATAAAGTACCGTATGCATATAAAATATGCACTTATGTTTGCCATGATTAATTGTCATGTATGTATGCTAGATGCATGTATGACAACTCCTTGATAAAAGGAATTGTCTAAGTGCATGTATTTCAACATGCGTCATGTATGTTGTTCCATGTATGCTAAGTGTTTGTAGAAATGCATGAATGATCTAAAGTGTAACTGATTACACTAAATGCGGGCGTTGAGAAGTGATTCTCAATACTCCTATTGATGCGCATGATTTCCTTTATGCAGTTACATTCCAAGTTATTTAAATTCAAGCATCTCCTATGCTTACATTTATGTTAAGTTGATATTCTTCAAGTGCTGGTGTACCATGATTCGAGTTGTTGTTCCATTATTGTCTTACGTTCCATATGAATATCTGTAGTAGTGTAAAGTGTTTGGGACTATGCCTTAGTCCAGGAAATCGGTAGTTGACCCTGTATGCGTGGTTGAGATTGCTGTCGCCACGTAGGACGTATTAGACGAACCCGAGCCATATTAGAGTTGTCGGCAGTGGTTTGGCCACGCGGAGTGTTTGCGCACTCTATGTCGTTCAATTCAACGTGCGCTCGTGCTAGTCGAGTTCGTCAAATAACCCGATTGTCCGATGTATGTTAACCATGTATGGACGCTACTGCTTGAATCTAGGGTACCGAACTTACCAGTGAAATCCTAATAACCATGGTACCTGATCCGCTAAGACTCATGAGCCGGACATGGTGGTATGGGACACCGTGGTCGAGCTGTCGGCCTACGCTGGGGTGACGAGCCTCCCCGTAGTGACCAGTGAGCAACTAAACTCGTGAGCCGATTATGGTGGTATGGGACACTATATTCGTGCTGTCGGCCTACATTGATTGGTGACGAGCCCTTTGTAGTGACCTCGAGCATACCTGGATACCGCAAGGAGGTGACGAGCCGATCTGTGGTAGTAAGGGCATGAAAGGCGTACATTGATTGGTGACGAGCCCTTTGCTACGACCTCAAATATAAAATCGTATGAGATGTCTAGGATTGACGACCCTAGTATGGATCATTGTTTGGATAGTGACATGAGGAAGGTATCTTAGCTTCCCAATCCTGTTGTGTGAAATGGACTAATAACAACTTGGTAATCATATCCATGCACCGCATTTGCATGTGCTTTGTAGATGTGGCGCACTTTGAGGCGATGTCATGCGTAACGTAAGATGAAGACCCCGAGGGTGTACGTGTGAGGGCACGCATCATATTGCATTCATACCTGCATTAACAAGAGTGCTTAGGATTTATTTACTTATCCTGCTTTATCATTACTGTTTGATTGAACTGATAACATGTTAACCAGTGCCTTATTGTTCCACTGAGTTGATCACTCACTCCCACGTTTCTGGGGCGGTGTTACACACCCACCAGACTCTGTCTTAGGCCCCGATGTTGCAAGATGTGGATGCGACGTCCGAGGCGAGCGGGAGCCGGATGATGATGAGGCTGCTTCTCCTATATGCAGTTTTTTGACGGGTTCTAGCGAGCCTCGGTCGGATGCGCGGCTCTGGGATTATTTTGGGGACTGAAATGATGTAATTTGATACTTATAATTTTGTTGAATAACACTTTTACACGATCTGGTTGTATATGTAATTCAGGGATTTACACTTGTACACTTTTACTATAAGTCTTCCGCTTGCTTTATTCACTTGTCCCTGAATCATATCTGTGTTTTGGCTTAATCTATTCCATGTTTTATGCACTAATACAGTCAACATACATTCATCATTAAATATGTTGCATAAGTGATGTTTTGGAACTCGGGAGCTGAGTTATGCTCGACCCCCGAATTTCAGGGCGTTACAAGTTGGTATCAAAGCATGATCTGGATTAAACCGGACCTGGGTTATGGTCACACACCGCACGTTGTCGCCACTTTAGTGTATTTGGGTGCGGGTCTATTATCGCTTTGTGTTTGTGCTCCGTAGTTTCTATCGGCGAAAGTTTCTTAAAAACCCTTGCCGAGATCGAGTCTGTACTCTTACCTGATCACACACAGTGACCTGAAACCTTTCCTAGACCCTCTATTAATGAGTGTAGACAGTCTATCTTCTCTTTTTTCATCTTTAAACCTTCCAAAAATCGCTATTTGAATCAGATTTCTGTCAGAATGACCCGATAGGCGTCAAACTACACAAGAGGCCATTTGGGGCATTTCCAGTGGGGCCCAGGGGGGGAACCACACTTTTTGGACTAAGGGGGACCAGGAGGGCATCGCCAAATCGGCGAGGCATCGCAGATATGTCCAGAGACCGGCGATGCCATCGCCGGTTCGGCGAGGGATCGCCGGTCGCCGGGCCAGGCGGGCCGGGCCGACGCGGGCCGATCGTCCATGGGGCTTGTGTGGCCCACCCCTCCACGGTTTTCATTTTAAAACCCTTCCTTTTACCTATTTCCTTCACAAAACCCACCCCCAAGCTCTCCCTTTCTTCAAAAACCTCTCCAAATCCTCTCAAATCTCTCCCAAATCTTCATCTTCCTCCCATTTTCGTGCAAACCCATCACCCCATTCTCAAATCTTCCATTCCATTGCTGATTTCTTCTTTTTCCCTTCTCATTTGAGCCCTTTCATTCCCTATTTGGCTAATAGTTGTGTGGAAGCTTCGCCATCTTCCTATTTCTCTCTTTCTCTCATTTCTCATGGCCCTCTTTGAGATTGTGACGGCCATCTTTTCCATTTCTTCCCTTCTTTCCTTGATGGGGAAGAAGAGAGAGCCCGTGGATGAAGCCGGGCCGAGCCGAGCCGCCCAACCCGTGCACGGAGGCCGAGAGTGCCGCCGCTAGCACGTCCGCCACGTGCGAGTTCCAAACGAAGTGAGACCTCGATCCTCGAGCTCCTGTCAGTAGGACCTTGTTGGCGGAATTATCGCATGGAGTCTATGAAGGGCGTAGAGTCCTTTTTGAGGCTCATGTTGATCCGCGGCTCTTTGGTGAGTTCTTCTTGTTGGAGCGCCTAGAAGGGGCTGGTTGGGGTCCCTTGTTCGAAGGCGAGTATCGCGCGAATGCTAGCACTGTTCGGGCCTTCTATGCCAACATTCTGGAGCCTTCGCTGGATCCTCTGCAGTTCAAGATTCCCTGTGGTAGCGGTCGAGTTGGAATTGTCAATGTTGCTTTGATATCCCGACTCTTGAAGGTGCCACTTGGGGAAGTGCATGCCAGCGAGAAGAATGTGGATAGTGTGCGCGAGAGGATCGTCACACCCGATCCTTGTGTGGTCGTGCCGAATAGGAGTATAGGAGTCTTCTGGCTTCTTTCATGACGGACGACTTCGTTTGCTTCACCACATCTTTACGTTCAATGTATATCCTAAGGTGGAGCAACCGCGCTGAGTGTACGCGCCGATGGTAGATTTTCGTATCGTGGGGCAGATGCGAAGTTGTGTGTGCCGACGTACGTCCTGCGTCAGATTATTCTCATCGCTCGTTCGAGTAGACGGACCGAGTCTCTTCCCTTTGGCCGCCTTATTTGCAAGATCGCACATGAGTTCGGCTATAGGCTTGGAGCTGAGAAGCCGGTCCCTGTTCGCCATATCAACTTGAGGACCCTTAAGCTGATGGAGGTTGGTTCTGGTCGGCTTGCCTTAGAGGGTGAGGCTGAGTCTGAGAGCGGTGATGATGAGAGTTTTGCTGAAGGTGGTGTGGAGTCTAAGGAAGGAACAGAGCAAGACGAGGAAGAGATTGAGGCACAGGATTCGAGTGATAGCTCTCCTCCTGTGGCGCTAGAGCAGGGTGCAGAGCAGATTGCCAGAGATGCCCGTCTTACATGACTTGAAGAAGGGCAAGCTGCTTTACGCCAGGATATGGTCGATCTTCGAGGCTTTGTTAAGCATAAGTTTAAGAAGATGTCTCGGACTTTGAAATCTATCCTGTGTTGCTTACAGGATAAGGGTGCTTCACCTCCATCTCTTGATTCCGACGAGTAGCATCATCGTGGCCGTCTTTGCTTTGTTGTGTTTTTCTTCCTGTGTGTAGCCGTTGTTGGCTTGTAGTTGGAGTTGTTGTAGTGTGGTAGCTGTTAGTGGTTGTAGTTGCTGTGGTTGTTGAAGTGTTAGATGTTGTTGTTTTCATGCTTTCCTAGTCGTGATTCATGTATTGCTGCACTACTTGTATTGCGACGATTTTGATTAATGGAATGCATGTTGTTTGTTTTTGGAGTTGTGCTGTGTTGTTGTTGTGTGGATGGATTATGTGACTTAGAATCTGACAGGTTGCATCCTTTGATTGAATGTAGGGATCCTCCTAAGGGTTCGAAGACTTCGGCCCGTCTTTCTCTGATTGAGTCGCTTGCTGGGGTTCCTCCCTTGAGCGATAGCGATCAGATCCACCCCGTCTCATGCCAGTGTTGGGTCGACACCTATGGCTCCTCCAGTCACACCCTCGGTTCCTGAGCCGAGCCATGCACCTTCTTCTGCTTCACCTGTTGATAGGTTTGAGCAGATGATGTTGTTGATGCAGCAGCAGCAGTATCAGCAGCAGCAGCAGCAGGAGTTCCTCTCCTCCATGGCTGGCATCTTTACTCAGTCAGTAGGGGCGACTCCACCTGTTTCACCTATGCCTCCATCTGGGAGTGCCAGTGCCAGTGTTAGTGTCAGCGGCACATTCGAGCGATTTCAGCGCTTGCGACCTCCTACTTTTGCGGGTTCTCATAGACCCGAGGAGGCCGAGTATTGGATTGACCGCATCTCTAAGATGCTGAGGCCGTTGCACTGCTCTGAGGTCGAGCAGGTTGAGCTTGCCACCTTCATGTTTGAGAAGGAGGCCAGTTTGTGGTGGGACAGTGTGCTTTGCGCTGTCGAGGAGGACTTCGTGTGGTCGTGGCAGGCATTTGAGGCGCGCTTCCACGAGAAGTATTTCCCGGTGATGTACCGACACGAGAAGGAGAGTGAGTTCCTTCGCCTCCGCCAGGGAGGGATGTCGGTTACGGAGTATGAGAACCGGTTTACTGAGTTGGGGCGGTATGTTCCTTTGATCCTGGGTGATCAGCCGATGAGGATGCGGCATTTTTCTGAGGGGCTGCGACCTGAGATCCGATCGAAGATTTGCTGTGCCAGCATTTCTTCATATGCGGAGCTAGTGAGCATGTCCTTGCGAGCAGAGCAGGACGGAGACAGAGCGTCCCGCATGCGAGCACCGATGCCTCCTAGGCCGCGACCGGATTTCCAGGGTGCACCTTTCCTTGGCAAGAGGCCGTGAGTTGATTCTCCTCCTAGGCGTTCAGCGCCGCCCGCTCAGCAGATGAGAGCTGATCTGAGATGTTCTTATTGTGGGAAGGTGGGGCACTTGGACCGTTTCTGCTTCTCCCGTATGCGAGCAGGTGGTTTTACTCCACCGCAGAGGGTTAGCCGTCCGATGCCTCCGGTTATTTCTCCTCCTCCTCTTCGATCAGCGCCAGCTCATCCATCCTTCAGACCTGCAGTTCCTGGTTTCAGGCCACCTCAGCGGCCCATGGTTCCTCCGCCGAATCGTCAGCAGCAGGCTCGTGTTCATGCGCTTTCAGCTGAAGCGCCTATGTCTAACTTGGTGCCGAGGTCCTTTGAGGTGACAGCGCATATTGAAGGTATTCCCGTTTCTGTGCTAGTGGATACAGGGTCCACTACTTCTCTTATTTCTTATGCGGCAGTTAGGCGTTTGGGTTTGAGATCTGTTCCTATGCCTGGAGTGACGCTTACTACCGCTACGGGGATGTCCTCTGCCTTGGGTAAGCGTTGTATGGATTATTTGGTCGATCTGGGAAGTGGATCGATCCGTGTTGATTTGCTAGTCGCACCGCTTTATCACTACGATGTTATTATGGGTATGGATTGGCTCACGAGGATGCGAGCTGAGATTGATTGTGAAGCGAGATCAGTGACGATCCATGGACCTGAGGGCGAGATTGTTACTTTCCCAGTTCAGGTCAGTTACCCTATTCGTATTGATTTTTATTCTTCTCTGTTGGAGAGTTCGGCCGAATCGGCGTTGGTTAGTACGCCGGTAGTTCAGGAGTTTGAAGATGTGTTTGAGTCGATTCCTGGATTACCTCCTCAGCGTGAGATTGATTTTGCTATCGATCTTATGCCTGGTGCGGCGCCCATTTCTTTACCCACCTATCGGATGCCTCTGAGTGAAATGGAGGAGTTGAGGAAGCAGATAGATGGTTTGCTAGAATTGGGTTTTATTCGGCCCAGTGTGTCTCCTTGGGGAGCACCTGTTCTGTTTGTGAAGAAGAAGGATGGTTCCTTGCGATTGTGTATTGATTATCGCAGGTTGAACTTCTGGTAATCGTGAAGAATAAGTACCCCTTGCCCGGGATTGATGATCTGTTTGATCGGTTGAAGGGGGCAGGTACTTCTCGAAGGTTGATCTGCGGTCAGGGTATCATCAATTGCGCGTCAAGGATGGAGACGCGCAGAAGCCGCTTTTAGGACCGGCTTCGGTCATTATGAGTTCCTTGTGATGTCGTTCGGTCATACGCACCGGCCGTGTTCATGGATCGGATGAACAGGGGTTTCGGCCATTTCTGTTTCGATTCGTCATTGTCTTTATTGATGACATTTTGATTTATTCGGCGAGGGACGAGCACGAGGAGCACTTAAGAGCGGTTTTGGGTACTCTTAGGGAGCATCGGCTTTTCGCACAGTTCAAGAAGTGTGATTTCCGGAAAGAGGAAGTCAAGTTCTGGGACATGTGGTGTCCAAGGACGAGATAGCCGTCGACCTTGCCAAGGTAGGCTGCAGTGCGACGGAAGCACTGGTTCGATTCGAGGTGAGAAGCTTTCTTGGCCTTGAGGCTACTATCGACGCTTTATTCGGGACTTCTCGAAGATTGCCGGACCGTTATCGCGGTGACACGGAAGGATTTGAAGTTTGCTTGGAGTGAGCGGGCGGAGTTACTTTTCAGGAGCGAAGGACAAGTTGACGTCCGCCCTGTGCTAGTATTGCGAGCAAGGGGTTAAGTATATTATATATACTGATGCCTCTCGTGTTGGTCTGGGTTGTGTCCTTATGCAGAAGGACAGGGTGATTGCTTATGCTTCGCGTCAGTTAAGGAAACACGAAGAGAATTACCCTACGCACGACCTGGAATTGGCAGCTGTCATCTTCGTATTAAAGCTTTGGAGACATTACCTCTATGGCGAGGAGTTCGAGCTCTTTTGCGACCACAAGAGCCTTAAGTATATTTTCACGCAGCGTGATTTGAATATGAGGAGCGCAGATGGATGGAAACATTGAAGGACTTCAAGTTCGATGTTTCTTACCATCCTGGTAAGGCGAACCTTGTGGCAGATGCGTTGAGTCACAAGAAGGCTTTGGAGTTTGCGGCTCCGCTGATGATAGCAGAGTGGGAGATGTTGGAGTTCGTGCGTGATTTTGAGCAGAAGCTTACGGTGGTTGAGCCGTATGAGGTTATCGCACACATTCGTGTACAGCCCGTTATCGACGAAAGGATCGTTGCAGCTCAGGCAGATGATGAGCTTTTGGTGAAGATGAGGCAGCGGGTTGGTACAGATGAGAGCTCCGACTGGAGTGTTAGTTCTGATGGGGGCCTACGTTTTCGTGGCCGGTTATGTGTTCCTGACATCCCTGACTTGAGACGTGAGGTTCTCGAGTTAGCCCATAGTTCTAAGCTTGCGATGCATCCCGGTAGCACGAAGATGTATCAAGATATGAAGAGGTCTTATTGGTGGGACAATATGAAGGTCCAGATTGCTGAATTTGTTTCTCGTTGTCTCACGTGCCAGCAGGTCAAGGCAGAGCATCGCCGACCTCCTAGGTTGTTGCAGCCCATGCCCATAGCTGAATGGAAGTGGGATTTCATCTCTATGGATTTTATTTATGGGTTGCCGAGGACGAGAAAGGGATTTGATTCTATTTGGGTGATCGTCGATCGATTAACGAAGTCGGCGCATTTCTTACCAATCGAGTCACTTACTCTGCAGACGAGTTGGCGAGGTTGTATATCAAGGAGATAGTGCGTCTGCATGGAGTTCCCCTGGAGATTGTGTCTGATAGAGACACGGGTGTTACATCTATCTTCTGGACGCGTATCCAGGAAGCAATGGGTGTGAAACTGAAGTTCAGTACCGCGGTTCATCCGCGAACAGAGGGGCAGACGGAGCGCGTGACTCAAGTCCAGGAGGATCTGTTGCGAGCTTGTGTTTTGGCTTTCAAAGACGGTTGGGATGATTTCTTCAGTATGCCGAGTTCGCGTATAATAATAGTTTCCGGCGAGTATCGGCATGGCTCCCTACGAGGCGTTGTATGGTCGCCGTGCGAGCACCACATTGTTGGGCGGAAATTGGTGAGCATAGTTTGCTTGGCCCGAATTGGTGCAGTGACTTCAGAGAAGGTTGACATCATTCGACGTCGACTTTTGACAACGCACGGCAGAAGAGTTATGCGGATACGAGGCGTCGACCGCTTGAGTTTGTAGTGGGAGACCATGTTTTTCTGAAGGTCTCTCCTATGAAGGGAGTTCTGCGGTTCGGTAAGAAGGGGAAGCTGACGCCGAGATTTATTGGTCCATTTCAAGTTCTGGATCGAGTGAGAGCGGTAGCATACCGCCTTGCTTTGCCCACACCTCTTGCGGGCGTGCATAACGTATTTCATGTTTCTATGCTGAAGAAGTACGTTCCTGATCCTTCGCATATTATCAGTTGGGAGCAAGTGCAGTTAAGTGAGGATGCCACTTATGTACTGCGACCGACGCGTATTCTGGATAGAAAGGAGCAGGTACTGCGTAGCAAGGTTATCCCTCTCGTGAAGGTGCTATGGACGCATCATGGTGTAGAAGAGGCTACTTGGGAAGCCGAAGCTGAGGTCAGGAAGACCTACCCTCTGATCCTCGAGGATTATATGAAGGTATGAATTTCGAGGACGAAATTTTCTTTAAGGGGGGTAGATTGTAACGACCTTGGAATTTCTGTGCTAATCTTTCCTTAAGTAGTTGTTTTGGGGTAATTAGTGCTTTACTCGATTGCTTGTGAAATCCGCATCAATCACTTTAAATTGTATCTGCATGGCTCTAAACGTGTAGATTAGTGAGCTCTACGTTACTCTGAAATCTGGGATTCATCGCTAAATCCAGTTGTTCTGGGGAATTTTTGAAAGATCTGGATCGGATCTGGACCGCGCGTCGAAAGTCCGATAGCGATGATCTTAGGCTGTTGCGGTCACCGAGTTGGGCTTGATCTTCACCTCGAAAATCAAGTCGATCTGATGTTCTGGGTCGATTTGATTGAGCTCGGAGTGAAGAGTGTGAGAACGGTTGGAATTTATTAAGCTTTTATTGAAATCTGAGTCGTGTCGCTTGAGCATTCTGACCGTTGGATTCTAACCCAATTTCACCCTCTGATCAGGATAGTTGGCCCAGGCATATCCTAGTGCTTGTGGACCTGATCGAGTTTCCGTGACCGTTGAATTGAGTGTGGTCCGCCACGGCTGATCTGAAGAGCCGGTCGGTATGAAAACTCAGCTTGACCTAGATCCATGGTCAAGGAGCTTAAGTCCGACCTTTCGTGGTTATAGGCTCACCAGAAGTGCTTCGTTGGATCGAGAAAGGCGTGCTTTGGTTATAACCTAAGTATACCTTGACCCTGGGGTTATTTCCATCATTTTAAGGCCTATATATAGTCCTTAAACCCTAGCTCTCATTTTCATACGAATTTTCTCTAACCCTAGCTTGGAAAGAGAGTGGAAAAGAGAGAGTTAGTGAGAGAGATTTGTTGGTGATTCATCTTGATTCTTCCTTGTTCTTCTTCACCTTTGAACCTTCACTTTGAATCGTTCTTCTGACGGTTCTGAGTTCCTTTGGGGTAAGTTAACCTAACCCTAACCTGTGTTAGAGCTTAGACTAGAATTGGTGTTGTTGTATCTCATTTCTATCCTTATTTTAGGGTATTCTAGCGCCGTTGACGAAGACAACTCGTCTAAATCAGCTCGGCGGTTCTTTCTTCGCTTAAGGTGCGGACTTTAAGTGTATAGGTTATGGTTTTCAAGGCTTTCAATCCCAGTTAGTGATTTATTCTTGTTATGGATGAGATTTCACATGTCAAATGTTGTGTTTACATTGCTTTCCTGATATGCATGTGCTATATTGAGATTTGCGTATTCTATGTGTATTTATAAAGTACCGTATACGTATAAAATATGCACTTATGTTTGCCATGATTAATTGTCATGTATGTATGCTAGATGCATGTATGACAACTCCTTGATAAAAGGAATTGTCTAAGTGCATGTATTTCAACATGCATCATGTATGTTGTTCCATGTATGCTAAGTGTTTGTAGAAATGCATGAATGATCTAAAGTGTAACTGATTACACTAAATGCGGGCGTTGAGAAGTGATTCTCAATACTCCTATTGATGCGCATGATTTCCTTTATGCAGTTACATTCCTAGTTATTTAAATTCAAGCATCTCCTATGCTTACATTTATGTTAAGTTGATATTCTTCAAGTGCTGGTGTACCATGATTCGAGTTGTTGTTCCATTATTGTCTTACGTTCCATATGAATATCTGTAGTAGTGTAAAGTGTTTGGGACTATGCCTTAGTCCAGGAAATCGGTAGTTGACCCTGATTGTGGCTGAGGCTGCTTTCGCCACAGAGGACGAGTTTTGACGAACCCGAGCCATATTAGAGTTGTCGGCAGTGGTTTGGCCACGCGGAGTGTTTGCGCACTCTATGTCGTTCAATTCAACGTGCGCTCGTGCTAGTCGAGTTCGTCAAATAACCCGATTGTCCGATATATGTTAACCATGTATGGACGCTACTGCTTAAATCTAGGGTACCGAACTTACCAGTGAAATCCTAATAACCATGGTACCTGATCCGCTAAGACTCATGAGCCGGACATGGTGGTATGGGACACCGTGGTCGAGCTGTCGGCCTACGCTGGGGTGACGAGCCTCCCCGTAGTGACCAGTGAGCAACTAAACTCGTGAGCCGATTATGGTGGTATGGGACACTATATTCGTGCTGTCGGCCTACATTGATTGGTGACGAGCCCTTTGTAGTGACCTCGAGCATACCTGGATACCGCAAGGAGGTGACGAGCCGATCTGTGGTAGTAAGGGCATGAAAGGCGTACATTGATTGGTGACGAGCCCTTTGCTACGACCTCAAATATAAAATCGTATGAGATGTCTAGGATTGACGACCCTAGTATGGATCATTGTTTGGATAGTGACATGAGGAAGGTATCTTAGCTTCCCAATCCTGTTGTGTGAAATGGACTAATAACAACTTGGTAATCATATCCATGCACCGCATTTGCATGTGCTTTGTAGATGTGGCGCACTTTGAGGCGATGTCATGCGTAACGTAAGATGAAGACGCTGAGGGTGTACGCGTGAGGGCACGCATCATATTGCATTCATACTTGCATTAACAAGAGTACTTAGGATTTAATTACTTATCCTGCTTTATCATTACTGTTTGATTGAATGATAACATGTTAACCAGTGCCTTATTGTTCTACTGAGTTGATCACTCACTCCCACATTTCTGGGGCGGTGTTACACACCCACCAGACTCTGTCTTAGGCCCTGATGTTGCAGATGTGGATGCGACGTCTGAGGCAGAGCGGGAGCTGGATGACGACGAGGCTGCCTTCTCCTATATGCAGTTTTCAGACGGGTTCTAGCGAGCCTCGGTCTGATGCGCGGGATTCCTGGGATATTTTTGGGGACTGAAATGATGTAATTTGATACTTATAATTTTGTTGAATAACACTTTTACACGATCTGGTTGTATATGTAATTCAGGGATTTACACTTGTACACTTTTACTATAAGTCTTCCGCTTGCTTTATTCACTTGTCCCTGAATCATATCTGTGTTTTGGCTTAATCTATTCCATGTTTTATGCACTAATACAGTCAACATACATTCATCATTAAATATGTTGCATAAGTGATGTTTTGGAACTCGGGAGCTGAGTTATGCTCGACCCCCGAATTTCAGGGCGTTACATGACTCCATTTGGGTGATCGTGGACCGGTTGACGAAATTGGCTCATTTTCTCCCAATTAGAGTTTCGAACTCTGCAGATGATTGGCTAGGCTATACATCAAGGAGATAGTATGTCTGTATGGAGTTGCTATGGAGATCGTGTCGGATCGAGACATGCGATTCACATCTATCTTCTCGACTCATATCCAGGAAGCAATGGGTGTGAAACTGAAGTTTAGTACTGCGTTCCACCCACAGATAGATGGACAGACAGAACGGGTGAATCAGATGTTTGAAGACATGTTGTGAGCTTGTGTGCTTGATTTCAAGGACAGTTGGGATGACTGTCTTTCTTATACTGACTTCGCTTATAACAACAGCTTTTAGGCGAGTATTGGCATGGCCCCCTATGAAGCACTGTATAGGCGTCCGTGTAGAGCACCGCATTGCTGGACAGAAGTGGGCGAGAAGAGTTTGATTGGCCCAGAGTTAGTATAGGAAACCTTAGAGAAGATCGACATTATTAGGTGTTAACTTCTTGCAGCATAGAGCAGACAGAAGAGTTACGCCAATACTAGGTGGTAACTGCTAGAGTTTGAGGTTGGGGACATGTGTTTCTTAAGGTTTTCCCAATGAAGGGAGTCCTTCGGTTTGGCAAGAAGGGGAAGCTCACGCCACGGTTCATTGGCCCATTCCAGATTCTAGATCGAGTGGGTATGGTTGCGTACTACTTTGCTTTGCCCACACCACTCACTGGTGTATACAACGTATTTCATGTATCTATGCTGAAGAAATATGTTCTTAACCCTTCCCACGTTATCAGATGGGAGCAGGTATGGATGAGTGAGGATGCTACTTATGTATTGAGTTCGACATGTATTCTAGACCGGACGGAGCAAGTGCTGCGTAGTAAGGTGATTCCACTTGTGAAGGTGTTATGGACACATCACACTGAGGAGGAGGCTACTTGGGAAACAGAAGCCGAGGTCCGCAAGAACTACCTTCAGATTCTCGAGGAGTATGAAAAGGTACTAATTTTGAAGACAAAATATTTCTTTAAGGGGGTAGATTATAACGTCTCAAAAAAATCCGTACAAAGACCCGAGTACCACCTCAGGAAGAAATCACCAAGGACCGAATCCTTTAAAAATTAGACAAAAATTAATTAAGTACTAAACTGAATTGATAAGCAAATTAGCTTGAACTTCTTTCTATACGATCTGTAAGACCCAAAACCATT